>NW_017253246.1:0-595710 GCF_001299255.1 Cyphellophora attinorum | reverse complement strand
GCACTGACACTGCTATCGCCCTCCCTGCCGCCCTCCCACCGTCACCCCGTGACATCTAGCTAGTTATAACTTATTACTATAAAAATATCTAGCTACTTATATTATTTAATTAAACTAATTAGTAATTATAGTTATTTAAATAAATCTAGTAGCTACTTAAGTTATAATTATTCAATTAAAATCATTGTAATTATTTAAATAAATCTAGCTAATGAGTTCAATATCTTCATAAGTTATCTTTATAAGTTATCTTCATAAGTTATCTTTATAAGTTATCTTTATAAGTTATCTTTATAAGTTATCTTTATAAGTTATCTTTATAAGTTATCTTTATAAGTTAAGCAAGTTTTTTAAACAAGAAAGTAGCGATTGAATCTATTCGCTAGACAATAGCCTGAATAGTTATTTTAATAAATTACTATTCGCTATCTATTAGCCTAGTACATGATTTTTTTAAATTAATAAATTATCATTCGCTATCAATTAGCCTAGTATAAGTTTATGAGTTTAACAAATTATCATTCGCTATTTATGTTGCATTTAAATATCTACTCCACTTCTTATTATTATAAATAAGTCCCTCTATCCCTTGTCTTCTTCTACTTTTTTCTTCTTTCTATTATATCTACAACGCTAACAATGACTCTCTACAAGTATCTCATATTACATCACTATATTCTTAGATAGTTTTAGAGTAGTCACTACTAGTAGTACCTACTAAGGCCAACATGGTTTCAATTTCGGACCTCGAAATAATGTTCAACATTGTCGCTGCTAACAACGGACACCCACCACTGACCAATACACAGAACATAAGGTCACCGCCGCCAACACTATTGCATAACAGGGCTGCCATACCCTTAGCCAGACGCAACCGAAGACTGGCGCAGAGGCTTCGACCTGGTGCCATCCTGAGCGCTCCCACAAGCCCACCTCCCCCGCCATACACTCGTCTGCCACCGGTTCACTGTCCTATCAGAGCACAAGACTTGCAACAAGTCCTCAGGCTCCAAGGAGGCAAGACCTACTCCACCGACAGCACCGGAGCAAGGATCCTGGAAGAAGTCGTCCGCCTGCGCCGCGCTATCCTACCCAACCACGGTACCGGCGTCCAGACTCAGCGGTGTGTCGTCGCTCTGCGACACCTGCCCAGCATGCCGGCTGCTCTCTCCCTCAATGCCTTCCTCTACAACGCCTCACTCCTCCTCGAGGCCTATCCCACAAGTCGCATCAGCACTAAATATTCTCTGCCACGCCTGCCCAATCCTCGCTCACAGGCACAGCAACAGAAGGCCGCAACCGCATCTGCAGCACAGACATCCACCACCGCTACCACAAGCAACAATGCCACCACAACCGCAGTAGCAGAAGAGACAAAGAAGCAACAGCGTGAGCGCAAAGAGCCCTCCGCAACCCTCACCGTCAAGGTCTACCACGCACAATCCGGCATCTGCCTCAAGTACTCGACAGACAAGTCGCAGGAAGTTGGGCGGTTGATCACATCACTCGGCAGGCTGGCCAGAGGAGAAAAGTTCGACAAGCCTAAGGCGGCACCTGCTGCTGGTGGCGCAGATGGAGGAGATCAAGACAAGATGGACGTCGACTCTGGACCACAGGTAGTGCCAAAGGATGGCGATAGTGTTGTGGTGGGCAAGCCCAGCAGCCAGGCGACACAACAGCAACAGCAAGGCGGAGGTGAGAAGAAGGGCAGGGGCAGACCCAAGGGCAAGGGCAAGCGGTAGAGAGACAATCATACAGCATCGCGCCAGCGATTCGTCTGTCAGACAGACGAGAGTGCTCACGAAAAGGGCACCTCATGTCTTTCCCTACTCCATACATACTGTCTGATGCTGGACGCCAATTCCGCTCACAGAGAGGGTGCCTCAATGCCAAACGCTCAATCCATTTCGACTTCAGCAGACACGTCTCGATTGATCCAGTCTTTCTTTCCTATATGCGTTGCGATCATCGGCAACAATCCCGCTATGATTATCAGAAAATCAGAAAATCTAGAAAATAGATGTATTTCCGTTCCAGAAACTCGCCTTTCCCATTTGGCAACCTCCAACTTCTATCCGCTCATTCAGAGCCTCCAAAGAACAAGATACTAGGGAAGCTCGGGGGAGCAGGGGGGAGGGTTGTAAGCCATGGGTCAAGTTTGTATGGTGATTTTATGCTATTTCGTGCCAAGCTATCGGTACAAGTACAAATTGAAAGCAAGATGAGGATGAGATAAATTAATGATAACATGAATTCCACTAGCTTATTTTGTTCCAGCTTCTCGTGACTGCAGTACTCGTTGCACTGACATCCGCTGACCAAAGGTCAACCGCTTCGTGAACGTGAATCAATAAGTCGCCGCCAACCGCATCACCAAATAATCCCCACTCTTGATCGGCTCCCAGATTTTTTCCTTCTCCCGTGCCTTCTCCCCAAACGTTCCCGGTAGCGCCTCAATGACCCTATCAAAATTCGGATTGCAGAAGTACGCGATACTGTACCTCTTTGGGTACATCTCGCTCTCGTCCCCTGCTTTCGCAGGCGGTTGCACGACCCTATGTTTCGTGCTCTTGATTGTCCCGTTGCTCCACCTGTTCAGTAAGTCGCCTGCATTCACGACGATCGAGCCCGGTACTGGTGTTGCCCGGACCCAGGTGCCTTGCGGTGACTGGACTTCAAGCCCGCCGACGGAGTCCTGGAAGAGGAGAGTGATGGAGCCGTAGTCCGAGTGGGCGCCTGCGCGGACTTGGTCGGGGTTGTCCTTGAAGACTGATTTCAGAACTGCAGGATAGTGTAGCAGGCGCAAATTGTTATCGCCCGCGGAAGTGAACGAGTCAAAGAATGAGTCGCGCGTGTTGGACTCCGAGGAGTCAAGGCCCATCCCGAGTGCGATGGCGCGCATTACTTGCATGTGTAAGTCTTTGCATTCGAGGAAGAACGACTTCATGTGTGCAGTAAAGGCTTCGCCTTGGGCGTCAAGCTTCTCAGGCCAGCGATTCGGGAGGCCCTCGACGCCTTCTCGGCCGATCTCCATTGATTCCTTGAGGTCAGGGTTTGAGGCGCGGAGTTTCGCGATCTCCTCGCGGTCGTTCAGGTCGGCGAGTGTAACTTTCTCGCGGCCTGATGCAACATAGCCGCGGTTGGACTGTGGTGTGGTCCAGCAGAGGGAGTCCTTCTCGGGCTGTGGCCGGGCGAAAAATGATGCAGAGTGTTCAAAGGATTTGGCGATGGTGTCGAGGGAGATAGGATGGTGAGTGAGGTATATGAAGCCGGAAGTCTGAAAGCCATGGAGTATGGAGTCTGCAACAGCCTTCCTGGTGGCGATATCGCCCTTCGTGAATTGTGAGAAGTTGATAATCTGGCGCAGGCATTAGGATGGGAGGCGCGCGGGGATGAGGTACTAAGGCGTACTGGCATGACCAGACCATCGGCTTCCACTGCCTTGGGAGCGCCATTGGGCTCGACGACGGCTGAACCCATCCTCGTAGCTTCTTCGGCACTGTAGATGGTATGTACGGGCTTTTTTAAGTAGATCAAGACCTCGCCCTGCCTTGGGGAAGGCCGCCCAGAAGGTAACAAAGCCGCGTGACAGATTGTGCTCAGAGCGCGATAGAGCGACCTCCGAGATTTGCCCTTTTAATGCAGCAGACCTACCTCTCATATGATCCCATGGAACATGAGGATCCAGTATTCGGCAGTGGGTTGAGCACGGCTCAGCTAGGCACGCTGAGCAAGGAGGAGGTCGAAGAGGATCCAATTAGGTTTATAGAGATAACGAGGCGGCCGTCTCCGTACTCCATTTACATTGATGTTTCGCTTTACTAACTGCTTCTTTCCTCAACATCTTTTCTCTTCTGCCAACTTCATGGCACTCATGCTCACTTTTCCAGCAAGACCAGTTGCTGACGACCGAACTGGATAGAAGTCCTTGTACAAGTCCGGCATCGCTAATCTACGGACGGAGGATTGCTACGTTCACGGCAATAGAGGTTTATCGGGCTGGGAGACCTTTCCAAAAGTTTTTGACAACGTCGACAGGGTTGCACAGACAGCACACGAATGTGGTGGCCAGCCAGGCGTAGGATCTCGTGGTGAAAAGACGCCATGGCCCCATCAGCTCCCCTTCTCGTCGATGTGCACACCCATATGTACCCACCGTCATACATCAAACTCCTCTCGACTCGCACATCAGTCCCATACATCCACATCCCAGATCAAGGCGACCCACGACTCATCATATTGCCTTCAGACGATGATCCCAACAAACCGCCAGCTCAACGAGGCCGACCTGTTGATGTGAGCTACTCCTCCTTTGATGCCAAGCTCTCTTTCATGCAGAAACATGGCATCACGCACAGTATAGTCAGCCTAGCAAATCCCTGGCTCGACTTTCTGGACCCTTCAAGTGCAGCAGAGACAGCCGCTCAGATCAATGTAGACTTTGACAAGGCATGTGCCGAGCAGAATGCCCGTACAGATTCGCAGTTGAAGCTGTACGCTCTTGCGTCGTTGCCGTTGTCAGCGCCCATGGACCAGATTGTCTCTAGCATCAAGTCACTTTCGAACCTGAAATACACCAAAGGCGTCATCATGGCACATCTGGCCTCGGTGCTGGACTCGACGATCCGGCCCTGGACCCTATCTGGTCTGCTCTGGCATCAACGAAGACACCAATCTTTCTACATCCTCATTATGGCCTACCAGCAAGCTCGTTCGGCCCTACAGCCGCCAACTATGGCCATGTACTGCCACTTGCCCTGGCTTCCCTCTTGAGACGACTATCGCCATCACACGTGTCTACCTGAGTGGCGTCTTCGACCGACATCCAGACTTGACTTTCCTCCTAGCACATTCAGGCGGCACGCTACCCTTCCTGGCAGGTCGTATTGAAAGCTGTGTGGCACACGAACGAGAATTTACAGTGAATGGTGGCGAGAGACCTGGTCCAGTGCGGTCACTTTGGGAAGTCCTGAAGACTAATATCTACCTTGACGCTGTAGTCTATGGTGAGCCAGGCATGAAAGCGGCCTTGCAAGCAGCTGGTGGTGCAGATGGCGACGGAAGTGGATGGGAAAGGCTGATGTTCGGAACTGATCACCCCTTCTTCCCGCCCCTGCAGACCGAGGGTGGAGAGGAGAAGTGGTTGAGTGTGGAGAGTAACTTGAGCGCGATCGAAGGAGTCTGCAAGAATGACGAGAAGAGGAAGAAGATGATTCTTGGGGAGAATGCTGTGAGAGTGTTCAGGCTAGACCGGTGAGTTACTACTGTGACATAAACCTGAAGAACGACGTCTCTACGTCAAATCGACGAACCCGAGCTCCACATGCAATACCGTTGCTATAGTGAAATTCCCTGCCGATGATAGTGAATTCGTGCGACCACCGCAGCGCGACCAGGAAGATTCTACCTAGAAAATCTCCGCTTCTCCCTCATCTCCATTGACCAAACACTTCAACCAACTTCTTCTCATATCCCATCGTCCTCGATCGCATCCCCCCAACGATGGCTCAATACACCCCTTCCAACTCCGACTCGGTCACCTCCCGCTCAAATTCACCACCTCAGACCTTGACGTCCGCCATGCCGGGTCCCCATGAGCTGGCCGCCATGCGCGAGTTCATCGACCACATCGCAGGCGTGCTACCAGAGACCGGATACGAAAAAGTCCTCCAAGACCGTGCTCGCCGTATTCAGCGCCTGAGGTTTGCAGATGAGGTCGAGGATGTTCTGACGGAAGTCGAAGAGAATATCAGCCTCGTCCGAGAGGGTTTGAAGCAATGGCGTGGCAATGCTGTGTACCCACCAATGTACTTAATCGATGTTGAGAAGAGCAAGCAATCTCGGGCTCTCAAAGATGCTGTTGGCAAGATCCAGAACGGAGCGTCAACGTTGTCGGAGAAGGTCAACGGACTCGTGTCTGGAGTCCCTGACTATGGTCACTTGCCGGTTGCTGCTCCTGCCAACAAGGGAGAAGTCATATCGTGGTCGACTGACAACAACGAGTGAGTACAGATAATTAGCAGTGCCCAGGGCTCGCGACATGCTAACGTGCTTCTAGTCCCCATAATACATGGGAGCAGCAGGACAACATACCGTTTGGTGGCGACGATAATGTATGTAAACCCTACGATGGCCGGAAACATAGTCTAACGCAGACCATAGCTTCCTCCCAGCGCTGCCACTGACGATGAGTCCGATTGGGATCGTTTGTTCACAGGAAGACCTAAGAAATACATGTCCTGCGGTGCTTGTGGCGGCCGAGGACATACCAATGCAGCTGGCAGCCCCAGCCCCAGCTGCCCTGGTGTCACAGACGAGAAGTTGTGGGGAGTTCCGTGCGGTCGGTGTGGCGGCTCAGGACATCTCATCCATGAATGCCCTACACCACCCGAGCATGATCCGCAAAATAATCGATGTCAGTGCAAAGGGTGCCGTCTTCCGTCAGATGAAGAGGTAGCAGCCTGGGACCGGAAAGCCTTGGAATTGGAGCGCGGGCGCTCGTATGCAAATCGGACCTGGCGTGCCTGGTGACGAACGTCCGACCAGGTGGCCCTCACCCAACATGACGTCGCATAAACGCCACCGAAAGCGACCAAACATCATCAGAGCAAAGCGAACACGCCAAAGCACGCACCCTCGAGGTACATCTTTACCGGTCCACCACCCAAACCGTTGCTCAGAACGTCCACGGATACCAAATATCCTTATCACGAAATGCATAGATAGCTGCCTTTCGATATGAAAGCACTCCATAAACACAAATCAAAGATCGCACATGAACAAAATATGCTTCGCTTCATTCCGCTGATCATCTGTACATGTATCATCTGACAAAGACCGCCCGGACCATATATACAAGTATGCAAAACCAAATATACCCGAAGGCATTGATCTAAAATCGAGACCTAAGCCTCTCCTCCGCCGCCACCAACCCGCTGATATCCCCCGCCCGGCCTCGAGAAGTTCACACCACCTCCTGCCCCACCAGTACCCCTTCCACTCCCTCTTCCCATGTCACCCAGATCCCCATCCCCTTCATCCGAGCCACCCCACTCATCCTCGCTCTCCTCTTGCTCACTCCCATCGCCTCGATCACTGCTCGCTATACCCTCGTTCCGCAATCCACCTTCTCCATAGCCACCTGCCATCAGTGCCGGCGACAACTCAGGCGGCGCATCTAACGCCCTCCCACCCCTCGACATTGGTATATAGTCCGTCGGCGTTGGTGCCTCGAACCGCATACTCGGCGTTACGTTCTCCCCTGCTGTCCGCAATCTTCTTGCGCCTAGCGACCAGGGGACGCCGGCCGCTGTGCCGCCTGTGGGCTGGGACGGGGTGGCGGAGGGTCCAGTGTAGGTGTACTGATTGTTGTTGTCTATTGAGGAGGTAAGGGACGTGATGTTTTGGCGCTGAGTCGAATACCCTAGGTCACTGCTGGGGCGTGGGCGGATAGAGGAGTTTTGGTGCGGGTCATAGTACCGATGCGTTGGGTCTTGTGGCGGTTGGAGGCCGGGGCCGTAGCCACGACCTTCATAGGGTGCTGCTTCTTCTCCGAGACTGCGGGACTGGGTCGTGGTGTTGCTGAGCCCGCCACGGTTGGGGCTAGTGCTGCCATCAAATCGCATCCCAACGCTGCCCTCTGTGCTATTCCGCAGCCGTCGTCGGCCGAGCATCCAGTCGTCCTCATCGCCATCTGCTCGTTCGCCGACATCGACGCCGAAGCGTCGGCGCATGCGCCCTCGGGCAGGGTTATCTTTCCACCAGCCCATCGAATACCGCCTGCCAGCGAAGACGACCTCCCATTTCCCCTTGCCTTCTTTCGTCAAGGCAGCTTTGCCGCGACCGAGCACAGGGATGCGGGTGCCTGAGCCAGCTTCCGCGCCCCACCATTCCGCCCCAACTGGCACGACGCCGTCACGGGATCCGCGTGGGGAGGAGGTCCGCTGATCGAACTCGAGGCCTGGTGGCACGCTTAAGCGTGCTGCATCGGAGCGCGAGCTTGTGGGTCGGCCACGACTGCTCGCAGCGTCTTCGACCATGGAGACGGCGTCGCTGTGGGGCTTGGAGCGTGGTTTGCCGCAGCACTCACACAGACCTTGGTCGTCGTCCGCCTCTTCGGTGTGCGCGAGGTCGGAACCTGCTAGGAGGGACATGTGGTTTGCGGTGGAAAGAGGGTTGAGTGGCAGGACACGACGGAAGCGTGTGAGAAGCCAGGCCGCCAGGGTAAGAGTTGAGGTAAGAGCGAGGAGGATTTGGAGGATGAGTTTTGTGGTCTTGTCTTGGACGAGACGGATGCTTGTCAGGGTTGTGGGAATTGTTGCGAGGGGTGCAGCGTCCTGTCGGGCGCTGAGGGAGGAAGCTGAGAGAGCAGATCGCATGTTCAGTGAGATGGCTTGTGCCATGTAAAGTCGGTAGAAGTTCAAGATGGCAGTCAAGAGGTCGCTTTGATTGTCTTCGCCAATCAATGTGGAGGCTTGAATTGTGGTGGATGGATCGGCGTGGAGGACGCCTTGGAAGAAGGGGTCCAAATCCCGTGTATCATCGTTCGGCGTGTCTCTGAACGGGCGGAAAGATCGTGCAAGATTGCCCTGGATGCGAAAATTGAAAATGGTATCAGGATCTTTCTCGTCATCGCGAGTAGAGCCCGTGGCATCTGTGACGGGATTGACGAAGAACTTGGCGTCAGACTGATCGACCGTCACGCCCCTCTTCGCATCGATAAGAGTGGTGTTGGAGACCAGATTGAAAGTGCTGCGGACGGACATCACCTGCTGCCAGCAGAGCATCGCGGTGATGTCGGTGGCATCTTCGGCTGAGGCGGAGAAGGAGCCGTAGACGAAAGCCAGACTCGGACAGCCAATCGCTGGATTGTCGCTGATCAACGAGGACAGATTCAGCTGGTCACTCTGAAGGACATTATTAACGAGCGAGCCACCGTCGCCAAATAGCAGATCGAATTGTCGGCCACCAATCAAAGTCCCATTAGAGGGCACCTCAAAGGTCGTATCGAATGAAACAAAGCTCGCATCACCGCCAACACCCGCAATTTGACACTCGTCTGGTAATGTGGCTTGTACGTTCACATCAACGTTAGAGTCGGCAGACGTCACAGTGATGAAGTTGCGATCCACTAGATAGCAGCGCAGGTCTGGCAAGAGCGCGTCAACTGTGACTTCCGTTAGGTTCTTAGCGGTATCCCGGGTCGTGCCGTTCGTGGTGGACAGATCGCCATCCTCGAGAGAGAAAGACGGCAGAACCACGTTTCGATACGTGAACTCCGGGTAAGTCAAATTGTCGTGGATTACAGAGTTCAGCACTCCTGCAGCACCATTGTCCGAGAAGCTACTATTAGTCCACCGGAGGTTGAACGAATCCGACTGGACAAGATTGATGGTCGTTCCTTCTGTTCTGAACCTGTCGCCATTGTACAAGCCGGCAGCCACGATGGTGAGGATGCTTGCCACCACTGTGGCGAGTGTCGAGATGACAATGTTGAACTGCCGGACCCGAAAGCCACGGAAGGCAGCCTCGAGAGGTGTAATGCCAAGATAGTACGCCAAAATGCTCTTCTTGTGAGTCGCAGCGCCCTTGGAAAGAGCCGACCATGGTGTGAATACAGCGATGTTGAAATCAATCAAGTTTACCATCGATGCGATAATCACCATGACCAAGGCGGGTATATAATGTGTGTAAATGTCAGTCGCAACATTGTCTGGAACGCCGACGATTCCATCGTCATTTTTGCTCTGTATGAACTCGAGCAAGCCGATGCAAAGAATTGGTAGCGCGACGGTCGGAATCACGAAGAAGATGCTGGACGTGATTGGGTGCCACCATCTCAAGGTCTTGTCCGGAGCTGGCGTGTTGTAGTCATGCACACCTTCGGATGTGACAATCTTGAACGACGCCTGTCCATGCTCTGTCGTTGCGATCGCAGTTCCGAATTCATACCCGTCGACAGCCACCTCCGAGTTAGTCTTGCTCGGGATGCCTCCACGACGCAGCAGGCGGTTGAGCTCGATCGAGTTCGTCAAGACTGCGGCATTAGCCCCTATTGGTCCGGGATTGCGAGGAACTACGCCTCGAGGTGCCCGAAAGAGTAATGTACCTGCTGCGGCAACACCGACGAGTAGAGCGCCGATCATTACAGCGGCTGATGCCTCGTTGACCCAGTATCTGGTCTCTCGCCTGACTGCTCGACCATTGACTTCGTTGTTAGCTGACTGTGACAGGCTCTGATGGCATATTGCGCCATGATGCCCTTAAAAGTCGGATCGATAGCCCGCATGAGGTCGTCTGCGTTCAGTAAGCGACTCGTGTCTCGGCGCCCGAAATGCATGGCCAGTAGTGTGAATAGACCACTAGTACTATCTGATCCAGGAGTCTGCCCAAACATGTTGCCAGAAACATTCGCGATTCCTCCGAAGGCAGACATGAGCGCACCATCCGACAAATCCTCAAGCGTCCTGTTCCGTGCTTCTCCCGCCAGTTCAAGACTAACACCCTGTGTGGGCGAGTCCTGTGTAAGAGTATCGTTGCTGACCGTAACGGTCGCTATGGTATGAGAGGCTTGGCAGAGGACGTTTGCCATGTTGTTGACTGTGCGAGAAGAGCTAGTCGCGACATCGTCTCCAGCTATGGCTAGCTGTATGGATCCATCGCGCAGACTCTGTTCGAAGGCAACGTCGAGAAGCGAGAACAGCAGTGCTGCTGGTTCGTTCGAGTCACAAGTCAAGGCTTGTATTGAACCAAAGATCTGACTCGTAGGCGCAATTTGCTTTTGAGGATTCAAAGTCTGTACAAGCACTGCAGGCCACTTGCTGCAGATGTCGTCGTTGTCGATCGCGAAGCGAACGCCATTGCCATACACATCTCCACCAGGCGACTGTTCCGTCGTCTTGTTGCCGTCCAGCCTTATCTCCACAATCCGACATGTGATAGAAGGCACAAACGCATCTCTGTCCGCCGTAAAAGTCGCATTGTCCGCCAGCTTCTCGTTCCTGCTCTGATCGTAGCGAAAGGTCGTATATGCCAAGTCCGTCCATACACCAGGCGCCTGAGGTATGCCTTGATATGCCGTCCCCTGAAATGCGCTCACTGGCGCTGCTGTGATACTGTCCAGATTCACCACATTCGATGCAAACGTTGATGTTCCCAGCAAAGGAAAGCCGCCCTGCTCCACATCCTGGGGCAGTAAAATGAACAAACCAGTCGAAAATACAGTGATGATCTTGAAAAACATAAACGCCGACACCGTCGCAACAATGGGTATATGGTTGTGAATAAACGCTTGAAATAACGCTACAATCTGTAGTGAGCTCACATAATCGAGCAAGAGACTTTTGGTGGGCTGAACGGGACCCTTCTGAAGTTCGTCCCATGGTGTGAGGGACTTGGTATGGAAGTCGACCTGCCGCCAAAGACCGACAAGGAAGATGACGAGAATGGTAGGAAAATACACCCAGTAGGCGTGATGCGGTCCCGTGAAGTGGATCTCGAAGCCGGAGCGCGTCCTCGAGAGTACCCAGAGGACAACGAGAATGATGATAGAAAGGATGAAGAATACTATGAATGCCGCCAGGGTCGAGCGCCGAAGCCATATTGGCGTCCAGAGTTCCGGAAGAGGAACGAGAGGCGAGTATGACAGCTCGGACTGTGGGATGGTGCGTGGCCTGCCAGAGGGCGCCTCGCTGGCGGCATCGGCGACATTGCTGTCCTCCTCGTCGATGGGCGAGATGGCGGCATATTGGGCGCCGCCCTGATATGAGTGGAAACGGCGGGGTGCTGACAATTGTTCGGCGGGCCCTGCTGACTCTCCTCTTACTGACGGAAAGCGGCTGGGCGTTTGCGAGGAATTGCCCGAGTGAGTGTCGTCAAAACCCTGAGAGTAGACAGACTCGGAGTCTGGATGAAGTAGTCGGGAGCTGGCATCAGATCTGGATCTCTGTCGCGCTCGGACGCGTTCATGTTCATGTTCGGTAATGGGGATCTGGAGATAGCCGGGCTCATCATCCATAATTCTATGGCTTAAAAACTTTGTTACGAGATAATCATATTGTATACAACGACCAGAATCTATAGAGGTCGGTAACGTCGAACATCGAAAAGATCTTGAAAACGACAATTCAATGAAGCGTCAATGCTGCAGCTCCTTCTCGTATGGGGGCGGGAACCATTGCCATAGTGGTTTAAGGCGGCCATAGGGCAGCGCCACCCATGCTGTGTTCTGGGCATTCAGGATCTGGGGCTTAGGAGCTATTTCAGGCACATCTCTTGTTTGGCGCAGCCACGTGGAGAAATTGGGATGAGCCACCTGCACAGGGAGTTCTTCAGATTACCGGCAGCGATCTTCTGACGTTGTGCTCGTCGATAAGAAGCCGAATTATATTCTATACAAAGTCCTTTTCGAAGAACGTCGTGTTGACTCACGTATTCCACCTTGGTAGAGGACCTTGTTCCAAGGTTGCCGATGAATGCGGCTGCGGAAGCAGTCGCAATGGCTCTGAACACATATTGGTGTGGCATTTAACCTTTCCAAAAGATGAACCCTCGTATCCGGTCGTCGATGATGTGCCGTGCCGAAAATCACAGGCACCTGTCTGCACCATCCATCAAGTGCCGGCACCATCAGTGCTCGAATGCTTGATCCGTAACGCCCAACTTTTCTGGGCCACGCAGCAGCGTCATTTGTTATACAGACCTGTAAGAAGTTTTTCTAACCCATCTCGCACAGGAACAAGACGTGAAGCAACCCAATTTGCTGCCACGAAATGCGAGCTTTCTCTTATACAATCATTTGCGCGACGCCTTGTCCTCCAAGGGTCTTACTTCCAACAAAATCTTGGTGCTTGAGACCGGCAAGCGCGTAGCAGACGCCTGCGAGCATCAGGAAAACGGCGGCGACGATGAGGCTGCTTGCATCGACAATTATGCTCAGCCATTGCACAAGACTCATGAGACCGTAGATTGCGGCTCCTAAGTCCACTTGTTATGCTTTGTCCTTCTCGCGATTGGATTTGAAACATACTCATGTAATTGGTCGTGAATCGCCTGATAAAGACATCGAATTTGGCAGACGTCGGACAGATCCGTAGGAGTAGTGGGATCTCTATGAAGATGAGGATGAATGAGCACACCCTAGCACATGTCAGTCAGACCTCCGGCAGTGCATAGGCATGGACCGTCGTACAGCAGAATGATGCTAAAGAGTATGAGGAGGTTGAAGTGAAATATATTGGCGATTCCGAGAGCGAAGCCCAAGATGATGCATAGAACGCCGAGCCTGGTCGATAATTAGTATTCGTTGTCGTTGCGGCGCAGGGACTCCCTGCGCCCGTGCTGATGGGAAGAGTTATGAACGCACCACTGTCCATAGATCGAGAAGTTCCGCGACCTGAATTCATCGGCGAGCGTCATCGCGTCGCAGGCCTGTTGTGACTATTCTGTTTGAACAGGTACAAATTGATAGATTGTCGCAGCGCTGACGGTCGAGGTGTCCAGATTCGGCGCCGGAGAATGCTCGAATGGCGAGAGCGAAGTGTTGTGAGTGCTAGCAAGATGCTCAATCGTACCGCGCGAGTTGTGAGTCGCAATGGATGGTTCCTGTTATAATAAGTCTGCTGATCACCGAGTATGAAACAGCAGACAACAGGCGACCCGGACTCCAGAATTCCCTTGCACTGCCAGCCGTTGTTGCGCAACACTTCGGCCCTGACGCTAGTCCTGATTAGTAAATTCCTTGCCCGGCGTTGATCTTTGGTGAATTCAACGATGAGCTTTTATATTCAAGCTAAGTTCGACTACTGCTATGGCAAAAGTCGCCCTCCGACACGCAGCCATGACGTAAAGGACCAGTGCGAATAACAGTTCTGCCTGTGTTGGGCTGGCGAGAGGTTGACCGTGTGTGAGCTCAGGCGAATATTCAAGTACAACCCAGGCAGCAATCTTGAGCGCTTATCACATCTGGACTGGATCAGTGCTACTTATGCGCTCGCACAATTTATCTCATTCCAGAACACCAGTCAAAGCCTTCGCGAGCCTTCGCTCTCGCTATGACGTTGGGATCAAGAGCTCAATGGTGTTTGTTCGCGATATTCCATCTTTCCCTCGTCTCACATGCCTCCACCTCTCCGTCATTCGCGTCCTGAGGGCACCGCTCGCATGCTGATGGCCCTGTATTGCCCAGCTGCTACTCTCACCAGGATTGCTGCACCAGGCGGACCGTGTCGCTCGGCACGAAGCCAGTTCAGACCACGCAGTCTAAGCACCGGCGGGATACACCAGCTTAAATATGTCGTTCTGGACGTAGTAGTTGCCACCGTCTTGCGCGAGTTGGAAAGTCTGGACATAGCTCATAGGCTGTGGCTGATCGTCGACAATGAGGCTTCCGGTGACCATGACAAGGATACCTCCCCCCTCGTTCGATGGCTGCGCGTCCTTTGTGTCTACCCGATGTTGAACCTTCTGGAATGGGAGTGACTGTCACACTTAGCTACTGGCCTGGAATACCAGCCGGAAGTCACCTACTGAGAGCTTCTCGATGATGTTGCTGGCCCCTTGGGTTTGGCTCGACTCGAAGGTAAGCATAGATGCAGGACGCTGTGTGTGTCTATCAGTCTCCTCCCGTGCACCGCAATTTCTCTGTTGAGTCTCTTACGTAGAGCGCAGCAAGCTGGCTTCGGTCCGAATCGAAGGTCTTGTAGTAGAATTCAACGAATTGATCTAGCCGTGGTCAGAAGATGCTCGTAGAGAGTCTGTTGCGCTATTACCGGCGATCCCGTTGAAGTCTGCAGTCATCTAGTCAGTAGAAGATCCATATGGTGGGCTTGAGATGAGGCTCGTTCGTACCGGCCATGGTGGGCGAGGATGTAGCTGTTTCGTGGGATGGTACCGATCGCACGACAGAGAAGGCCAACTGCGAACGATTCAATCACAGCAGAGGATATTGGACCGCGAATGCCAGACCGCACGCTGTCTTGTTCGATGTGAAAAAGAAGTCAAGTTTGCTGTTTACCAATTTGGCGGGGCGCAAAGCGGTCACCGCATCCATGTTTCAGCCTTGCAAGAGCCAAGACAGAGCCTTCGAGAGAGTGCCGCTCAAAAATGTTCTACGGCTTCTGCAAATGTCCTCTTCCAAGGTCCCTCAGGCCCAATGCTATCGTATTGCCGCGTGACCCACATCTGGTGTTGTGAGCCTGCACTCGCCAGGCCCATTGAAACAGCACTTTTGGAGTCCGTGCACGATTGGATATTGAAGACTCCTTACTAGATCTGCGTAAGTACTCATTGAGCGTTTCCAATGCCCTGTTTCTCAAAGATGCTATACATCTCAGATCAACAACGAATGCCGTCAAACGCAGATGTGGCGATCAAAAATTCAAGCTCAACAGTCTGATCGATTCATGTATCCGCGCAAGAGTTCCGTATGAGTACAAAGTGTTATCACTGACGGCCATGAAGCTACAGCCTCTCTGGACAGACAAATTTTACCTACGCGACGACTTCCGAGCTGCACTTGCGCAGACCATTCTGTTATAGGCTTTTGGCATGCGGCACCAGCATGATTAACGAATCGGACTGGTGGCGTCCACACGCAAGGGCATGGGTGAAGTGCGCCGTCTGCTGGAGTTGCCTCGACGTCGATCATCACGGCTGACTCAAGTGCCACGATTCTGTGAGTACCGTGCAGCGTTTAGCTGACGGGTATGTGACTTGTTTGCTACTGAACATTGTTCGTCTTCCGTTGAGGAGCCCTTCCAAGGAGTCATTGACCGACTTCGACACCACAGTCTTGAGGAGCTAGGTAAGTAGCAGCTGTCGGCAATGCTTGAGTCAACCTAATGTTGCTTCGGCGACGGCTTTTCACACCTGCAGACGAAATGCCGCTCTGTCGACCACGAATACATCTGCACTCTGAGAAGTGGCTACAAGTGGTATGGTCCCTGTGGACTAGCTTCAGGTTGCCCGGAACTGGGACCACAGTCTTCCACGACACTGCAGAAAGCATCACTCCGAATACTGTGAGTGACTCAGGAGCGCTGAGTGACGAAGAGCTGGTGGCCGACTTGGGACGCTTCAGTCTTTGTATTCTCCCGTTGTGCTTGCTGTCGTTATTCAACACGCTTCCACGTTATCGGTAAGTCCAACACGCTTCCACGTTAACGGTGAGCGCGAGCGCATGTACGTATGGGACAGGCTCGATGAATGGAGAGGTCGTCCCATACACAGTTTCTCATGCGGAATTGCATGCTTCATGACCCTGATGCTCCCGAGCGCAAATACGTAGGCATTTGAGCCGCGATCTAGCAATCTGCGAGGGACGGAAGAAACGTCGAAAGAGTGGCGCGACTGCACGAGCCATGCAGGCAGGGGTGCCAGGCCCACTACTTTTCAGGGACAGAGCAGTGATGATTGGCTCGAACGCCGCTAAAGAGAAAGCCCCGGCTTCAACAAAATAATATTTTCCTTGTTCCGGCTTGTGACGATTCCAGTGGGCAGAGCGTAGCTACCGTTTGAGCGGGAGGCGACAGTACAGTATACAAACTACTGGGAAGAACCTTTTGAAGCAGGATCGTTAGATAAATCAATTCCACTGTCACTACCTTCTCTATCTCAGACACCTCACCGCTGCCCGCTACACTTCCGAGTGCTCAAAGACTGATCTACCCTGCTGATCACCACCCCACACTCTCACCAGACCATCTCACCGCCTCTGCTAATCTGCAATAAAACTACTGTCTGTCGTTGACCCCTTGTACGAAAGACTTCGTATACCTCCATCATGGCAACTCGACCACAGAACATCGGCATCAAGGCCATCGAGATCTACTTCCCCTCCCAGGTACGCTCCTCGCTACAGATCATGTGCTCACACTGACTTGACCGCAGTGCGTCGATCAAGCTGAACTCGAGAAGTTCGATGGCGTTGCCTCAGGAAAATACACCATCGGCCTCGGTCAGACCAAGATGTCCTTCTGCGACGACCGGGAAGACATCTACTCACTCGCCCTGACGACGCTCTCATCCTTGATCAAGAAATACAACATCGACCTCAAGAACATCGGTCGCCTCGAGGTTGGCACAGAGACTATGCTGGACAAGAGCAAGAGCGTGAAGTCAGTGCTCATGCAGCTGTTCGAAGAGAGCGGCAACCACAACGTCGAGGGTATCGACACGGTCAATGCGTGCTTCGGCGGCACCAACGCTGTCTTCAATGCGGTGAACTGGGTTGAGTCTTCTGCCTGGGATGGCCGGGAGGCTATCGTCGTGGCTGGAGACATTGCGCTCTACAAGAAAGGCAATGCTCGCCCGACAGGTGGTGCTGGCTGTGTCGCTATGCTGATCGGTCCGGATGCGCCGATTGCATTCGAGCCGGGACTACGTGGAACTCACATCGAGCACGCTTACGACTTTTACAAGCCTGATCTGACGAGCGAGTACCCTTATGTCGACGGCCAATTTTCATTGCAATGCTACACCAAGGCCGTGGACAAGTGCTATGCGGCCTACAACGCCCGCGAACAGACCTTGAAGGCTCGATTGAATGGCCACGCAAATGGCAATGGCCACAAGGAAGAATCCCAGGACACGCCCATTGATCGATTCGATTATCTCGCATTTCACGCACCTACCTGCAAACTGGTATCGAAATCGTACGCCCGTATGCTCTACAACGACTTCCTCAGCAATCCTTCCGACCCTGCGTTTGCCGAGGTTGCTCAGGCGCTCCGTGATATCGACTACAAGGCCTCGTTGACCGACAAGAACGTTGAAAAGACTTTCATGGCCCTGACCAAGAAGCGCTTCCAAGCGCGCGTCCAGCCCTCTATCCAGGTTGCCACACAATGCGGTAACATGTATTGCGGCAGCGTCTACGGCGGTCTTGTCAGTCTGATCAGCAACATCGCACCCAAGCAATTCGAGGGCAAGAGAGTCGGAGTCTTCAGCTATGGCAGCGGTCTGGCCAGTGCTCTCTTCAGTCTCAAGATTGTTGGCGACACTAGTGAAATGGCCGAGAAGTTGGACCTTCAGAAGCGCTTGGATGGGCGCAAGGTGGTTGCGCCGGAGGTCTACGATGAGGTATGCTCCCTTTGCCGCTCCGACACGACAGAAATATGCCTGCTGACAGTGACAGATGTGCCTACTCCGCGAAAAAGCTCATTTGCAGAAGGATTTCAAGCCCGCAGGAGGGCTCGAAGACATCCGACCTGGCACCTACTACCTGACCGAGGTTGATGGCATGTTCCGTCGACAATACGAGATTAAGGCATAACCTACTCGTATTGCCAGGTCAACATCATTTTCGTTGCATTGTAAGGCGTCAGGTTTGGTGTCGGCGAGACAAGGCGAATAGACCGCAGGCTCAGTGATCGTGAAGGCCACCCACTGAAGGTACGAGGCCGGTCAGATGTACAGTTAGTCATCATATTGAAGACGTTCACAATTCCCAACTGGCGCTGTGCTCTCAACATACCGCGTCGGCGACCTATTGCCTGATAACGTCTTACTGGGTGAAGGCAATGGATCATGATCATTATTGGTGCTCCAGATAGGTAGGTGTTTACGGGGTGTCCCCACGCACGCACGTCATGCAGTCCTCGCAACTGATCTCCATGCCACCTCGGGATGTCCGCTCTACGCGGCAGTACTATCTGGACATCCGATAATACTAAACAGCTGCCTTTTTCTCTTGGTAAGCAAGCAGATGTCGCCATAGACAGTAGTCGGTCTTTCAAACCACTAGTGACCACACCGACATAAGCAGGAAGACGAGACTCCTACGTCTTTCGCAAGGAAAGCCGAATATAAATACAGCACAACCAGTCGTTGTAGTCGATCCGGACACCAACATATCGTCGGCCTTCTTGAATTGCATCTTGAAGGACGAGTACGGCAGTGCATCCCTCCTGCGATCAGCATCCAGCCAGAGCAGCCATCTCAACACAACTCTGCCGCGATGGGCTCAACCAGCAACAGCGAAGCCAACGAGAAACTCTCGGCAGCGAACTTGTTCGGTGTCGATGGACTCGTTGCGGTGATTACAGGAGGCGGTAGTGGTAGGTGACCCTTCGCCTGGCGCCCTTTGAAGGGCAAGCTGCCGTCCTAACGGCGATTTTACTGTCTTCCCTTTACGACCCTAGCGGATGTTTTTGGTCTCCATCTCACCACCATTGCCCTCATGGCCGAACGACCATGTACTAACCCGCCCACTCCCAGGCCTGGTTCCTATATGGCGCGCGCCCTCGCGGTGAACGGGGCCTCCAAAGTCTTCATCCTAGGCCGCCGCCTCCCCTCACTCGAGTCCGTCGCCTCCACCGTCCCCACCAAAACCATCATCCCAATCCAATGCGACGTCTCCTCCAAAGATTCCCTCTCTGCCGCCGTGGAAGCCATCAAGTCGACACATTCCACATCCGCTATCGATGTCCTGGTCGCCAACTCCGGCATCTCCGGCCCACAAGTAAAGACCTTCCAGCCCGACGGCTCGCCCCTCCCAGCGGAAGAACTCGTGCAGAACATGTGGTCTGCCGACGCCGACGCGGTCACTTCCACGTACGCGGTCAACGTGACAGGCGTGCACTTCACCGTCGCCGCCTTCCTCCCCCTGCTCATCGAAGCCAACAACCACCGCCCCCCTCCTAACACAACAAACTTCCGCCCGCGCCCGCAAATCATCACCACGGCGTCAATCGGCGCATACAACCGCCGCCCACTGGGCAACCTCTCCTACGGCCCCTCCAAAGCCGCACTGATCCACATGTCGAAACAGCTCTCCACCGTCCTCGTGCCCTACGATATCAGATGCAACGTCATCGCCCCAGGCTTGTACCTCTCGGAGATGACGGGCGGGATGTATGCCGCGCAGGGCAAGAGTGCAGAGAATCACGCGGTGGAGGGGAACTGGCCGAAGAGTACGGTTCCCGCGACGCGGACGGGGGATGAGTTGGACATGGGGGGATTGGTGCTGTGGTTGTGTGGCAGGGCGGGCGCGTATGTGAATGGGTGTGTGGTTGTTAGTGATGGGGGCAGGTTGGGGGTTTTGCCTAGTAGTTATTAGAGGTGAGGGCTGGGGGATTCGATGTCAGTTGATAGACATAGTGTGGGTTCTTGCTGGAGAAGATCGAGGCTGGGAACAGACAACGACACTGTGAATTCTCCCTAGCCAATAATCAGACTGTGGTTTGAACTCGGATGCTGTGTATCAAAAGTGTCTTTTTGATTTCTCGGTACTTGCTGGAGCTAGAGCACGCCGTATCTATACACAGCCCTCGAGCCGACGGAAACGTTGTATCGCGAGTCGCAGCGTACACCCACTCACGATTGCCCTTGGTCGTCTCGCTTGTCAAATCCTCGACATATTCCGGCGATCGTGACCTCTCTCCTACCGAAGTTGCTGTATTGTCTTCGGCGGTTGGGCGAACGAAAAAGACTCTAGTGCGCGTTGTTCTTGTGGTGTCCTGTTCGCAGTTCGAGCTTGTCAGTTATGCCGGACCGGCCTCGTAGTTTGTAGAGGAACAGGGGCAAACGTACTCAGATGGAAGTAGTACTCCATGCTGTATCCCAACGTCATGATGCCCAATATCGCGTGCCAGATCGCTGTAGTGGTCGTCACCGTCAGCATATGTTCTCCTTGAAACGAAAAACCCTCCGCGTAACCATGCATGTTTCCATTCCGTTCAAAACGCTGCATCAAGACTTTCTTGCTCCCGTTCTCGCTGTCTCATGTCCCAGAAACTATGCCGCACTACAACCAAGAAGGAAAAGAAACACATACGAGCAGCACTGTTGTTCTTCGGCCCCATGTACCTGGCCTGGTACCGCTGGATCAGACCCGATGGCTTTATTTCCGGAGCGGGACCTTTGGGGAGCTGTTCGTAGAATTTTGCTATCCGTGCCATGCGCACGGCATCTTTGGCGGCGCTGAGTCCCTGTGTCATTTGTGTGAATTAGCACTGACTCAACATGTCGGGTTTCGGTGGGGGTGGGAGGTTTGCGCAGGGTATGGGGGACCCTTGGAAGTGGTGATTGCCGTCTCGTTCCTGTGGGCTGGCGTTTGTCGGGGGATTCGGGGGAATCAAAGACTCACTGCTGGACTTGCGACCTGCGTTTCTCATTGTCAGTGACGCCGCTCGCGCAGGAAGGGAAGGTGTAGGACCAGGTAGCTTACCTTGGGAGGGACGAGAGTTGAGACGCTTCGGCGGATGACGAACGACATGGTGAGAGCTGGGATTCGTGTCAGCCAGAGGCTCCTAGAAGCTCGCAACAGTTTGACAGGTAACGACTTACCAAGAAGGAGCGTCGTCAGTCGAGAGCGAGGGCTGTCGTTGCGACCGGCGAGCAAAGTTGAGGTCCGAGTCGGGAGCTCTGAACTTCGGCGCAGGCTTGGCATCCGACAAAATGGGTCGATTCGACCAATCATGAGCCGCTGGCCTCAACCTGCAGCCGACAACTTGAGCTCTCCCAAGCATCATCAACCTTCTGCGAAGACTACGCACCCTCCAATATGTCACTACTACGCACACAGAGGGTCTTCGCCCTTTCAAGCACTCTCATTCGACCCTCACAAACCGTCAGATGCCTCTCCTCCACACCACAACGGTCGCTAGGCGAGCCCAACCCACGCGATATCCCCGATGTCGAGGCAATGCAGGCGACGATAGACCAAGCTCGATGGTCGTAGCAGAGACAAAGCCCGAAAAGGCAGTTGAGGAGTACCAGGACCGGCATGCACCAGACTACGCAGCAACAATCGACCACGGCACATCTACGTTCTCTCCTGTACCGAAAAGAGTCATGAATGGTAGCGAGCCCGGCGATATCACACCCGCCGCTGTGCTGTCTGGGGCGCCAGTTGATTTGCAGGCGAGAGTTGTGAGGTGAGTAATGGCGAGCGGAGCTGAAGTACGAAGCGTGAGGAGCTGATGAACCGAATACAGAATCCATAAACCAGCCAAACCAGCAACACAGTCCGGCACATGGGGCTCGATGGCATGGCGAATGGACTGGGATCCGCTGCCAAAGGGACACCGATGGGAGAATCCATTGATGGGCTGGCAGTCGTCGGGTGACTTTATGCAGGGCACAAACATCAAGTTCAAGTCCAAGGAGGATGCTGTGAGATTCGCGGAGAAGCAGGGCTATGAATATTACGTCCAGGAGCCACAGGAGCGGAGGGTCGTGCCGAAGGCGTACGCGAACAACTTTGTTCATGAGCCCGGCCCGTTGAAGCATATCAAGACGAAGTAGGCGGAGCGTCAATCAGCATCGGCGACGAAGGATTGCGAAAGCATCCCATGGAGACGCCTCGGTCTGGAGTATTCCGCAGTATTTGTGCAGAAGCTGGGCAGCAGAGAATAACGATACAACGAACAAAGCAAGTTCAACATCAATCCATTACCGTCATTCAATCATATCGAGCTCACTAATTGCTAACAATACTAATACAAGGATATCACACTTCCCGCGACACACTCTGCTCAACCACCCCCGAACCCCAGCCCTTTATTTCCACTTCCAGCCCCGTTTCAGCTTCTTCATTCCCTAAACGTTATGCTTCGCAGCATGCTTGCTGACATCCGCATTGCGCTTGTGGCTGTGCTCGTCGATCGAGTGCTTCACTGCGTCGCCGGCGGCGCGGATGCGCGTGCCGATTGGGGCATGGGAGTCTTTGGCGACTCTGTTGGGCAGGACTCGTCAGAAATGTGCTCGGGGGATGGGCTCGTAAAAGGCGGGGAGCGAGGGTGTTATGCAGGAGGCGTGGTGACGGCACTTACTGCTTGTTGGTCTCCTTCTGCACCTGGGCAGAGTGGCCTTGGGTCTTGGAGGACACCCAGTTCTTCCCGTTGCGTAGAGTATTCATTATGATGTGTGTTGGGTTGTGTGAATAATAGTCTTAAGTAATTGTAGGTTGGGATGGTTTGCTTGGACTTAGGTCGTGATTTATGTTATGTGGCTTGTTGTAACAGATCAGTGGGCAGATCAGTAGGTCTCAAGGAAATATATATGTGCAGGATAAGGCAAGAGTAACCCCTGCTCACCTCACAATACCCTGACCTTGAACACCATGGAAAAGAGAACTATGGCATCATAGGGGGTGGTCTGCTGACCCATGTCGCCTCAGCATTGCCCAGATGCTTGAGAGGATGGACATTGGCGAATGAGATGAGCATCAGCAGCTCAAACGTTTCCGAAACCTGCTTTCTACGCCTAGAGAGGGTATGTGCTCATCGGACATTTCTTGAGCGCAGAAGGGTGTGCTTACTGGAAGGCAGAGGACGGCGTGGGGCGAACGAAGAAATGATGTCATTGCTACGTTATGCGCGTCCTCGCTTCAAGACTCGCTCCAGGTGACAAGCAGAAGAATCGTGGCAGAAAAGCACCCGAGTGGAAGTGTGTCTAGGAAGCTACGGCAGACTGCAAATGGCTCTTCTCATCGGCATGCCCTCGTCGCCTCGTGGAGATCCGGGACGAGGCGAACCTGGCTCCACTGACGACCGCTAAGACAAACTCACTGTTCTCAAAGATGACCTCTCCCTTCTAGTTCTGCTGGCAAAGGCCGCCCGGGTCTGGCAATGTTGAACGACAGAAGGGAGGTATCCTTGAGAGCTCACTCACAGGTGCTGCGTCGCAATACGGCGCCGAGCTAGATGGGCAGATATGACAGGGAAGGTACTGGACCCAACCTTTCGTACAGACCAAGGTAGCACGCAAAGTCAGGCATGCACAGTAGCTTCGCGGATCGACCAAAGTCTTGCACCTGGAGCATGTCCATGATGCGAGTTCAATGTTGGCCGTCAATTGTTACTGCTAAATGCAGCCACAAGCCCTCTCCCAGGCATTTGATGTTTTGGCATCATTTGCAACGGCTTCCGTATTGCTAGCCAAAGATAAACACCGACAACGCCAAACTATCTTGCAACGTTGTGCCTTGTACCGTTGAAGCCCTAATGCACGCCTATTCCAAGAAGGCTGTGAAGTGCCTCCCTCGTCCGATACTACGTTGCACGTTCCACCAACACAAGTCGGTCCAGGATTTTAGATCCTGACAGGCACTTACTATCAGGCCGGACAATCCGAAAGCTCTGGCGAAGTGGGATCTAGATGAGACGTATCAGCATATGTTCCACGCAAGAAACAGTCGCACCGGCGATCGCGTAATGGAGATGAATGATCAACTTACAGAACCATGCCGCTATAGCAATGATGATATATAGCGTCATTAATAAGACGCCCTCCAACCAGTGACTCTTGCCGTCTTGAATCAAGTAGTTGACTAGTAGCACAGTGACGAACAGCACAGTGATCTGGAAGCCATCGAAGAATAGTGTCATGTCGTCTTTGCCGAGGATCCAGCCAAGCACAACCGTGAATGGTAGGACGAGAAGCGCAATTTGCATCGACGAGCCAACAGCCACGCCGATAGCCAGGTCCATTTTGTCTTTGATAGCAACAGTCACTGCTGTGGCGTGCTCGGCGGCGTTGCCGACAATTGGGAGCAGGATGAGACCAACAAAATTCTTGCTGATCCCACCACCACAAGTGACGTCGTTGATGGAATCGACCAAGAATTCGGCGTTCAGCGCAACCAGCACTGTAGAAGCTGCGAGGAGGCCCACGGCGACCCAAACGGACAGTTGCGGCTCCTCTGGCTCTTCTTCGTTGTCGTTTCCGTTGTCCTTCTCGTTGCCGGGCTCAACTCTGTCTGAACCTTCTGGATTATCCGAGCCTGGGAGCCCTCCATCAATGCTATTGCGGAAGCGCTGGGGAACGTAGCGGTCCTTGAATTTCGTACCGACGTGTCGCGAATCGGATTTCTCGCTGACCTCGCTGAACATTTTGTTGTGTGATTTGAGCTGGAAGAAGAGGTAGCAGGCATACACCAGCAGAAGCATGATTGATGTTCCTCGGGACAAGTCCGCGACATGTGGCTTCGGGTTGGCTGGATCAGCAGATTGGGATTGGTCGCCAATTCGAGCAAATTCATCGAAAGCCGTCGGGATTAGAAGTGACGCGACCGAGAGGAACAATAGCGACGCAGCGGTCTGCGCGACTGTCATGTTGAAGTTTTGCTCGAAACGGTTGACGCCTCCAAAGAAGAAGCACATACCCAAGACTAGAAGCAAGTTGCTGAGCATACTTCCGATCAACGATGTTTGAACGATCAGGGTTTGATCTTTGACCAAAGCGATAATCGAGACAATCAGTTCAACGGCATTGCCGAAGGAAGCATTGAGCAGTCCACCAATGACCTCGCCTGTCCTCAAGGCAATTTCCTCCGTTGCGTAGGATAATAGCGCAGCCAGAGGAATGATTGCGATGAAGTTGACCACGAATATAGCAATTGGCTGACCTTTGAGGACGAAATGTAGTATGATGCCGATGGGCGAGGCGATGAGCAAGACATTGATCCAGGAATTGAAAAGCGTTGCACGTATCTGGCCCCCAACCGTGAACTTTTTGTGTGGTTTGTCCTTGCCGTTATTGTCTTCTGCTTCTTCCTTGCGATCGGTGCTCTTGCCGCCCAGGAGACCTTTGAGAGATCGCTTCTTGTGACCATCGCGTTGCCGCATCGAATCAGTGTCAACTTCGTTGCCATTTACAGCGGTATCATCGCTGTGGTGACCAAGGCCCTTCTCTTCACCATTGGGTTGCTCATACTCGTTGACGGGGCTGATCGAGCGCGGCGCATCGAAGTTGGCAGCCTCATGTGGTTTAGTGTCTGTGGGAGTCGTAATGTCGGGCACGGTTGCGGACTTGTTCTGAAGACCGCCCCCAACTAGATCATCTGTCCGCCGACTGGCATGCTGGTCGTCCACATTCGACCGGACTCGCAGTCCTCTCTCTTCATCCTGTGGCACGGGACCCTTAGAGCTGCCACTCTGTGATCTGTACTTGTTGAAAGGGCTGTATTTGAACTGATCGTAGTATCCTGTTTGTTTGGCCTTGTGCTTAATAGTATCTAGTTCAGGTCAATACTCTGTTAAACAACATGGATCAGAAGCCCTACGCATTTCGACGCCGCAAATGCTTGCGTCGCAGTCACGAAGGTGGTTATCGAGGTGTGCGACAACAGAGAAGCGCTCGAAGGTTGCGGCTCGAAGTCCTATTCACCTATGCGCACGGTGCACGCTCCGGGTATGTGTACTCGACCAGGAAAGAATGCGTTCCCTCGATGAGTTGTTTAAAAATACTTCAAAGTCGTTGTGACCTTGAGTAAGTGAAAACACCAGGTGGCGCTGCAAACGAATTGCTCCCAAAACAGAGGGGAAAAACAAATTTGAACGCGACGGGGATGCGACTGCCTGAGAGAGCGCTCCTTCTTTCACAGATCTGCAAGGAAATGGAAGGGCGATCTTTGGGCCTTCAAAATCAAGGAAGGTGTCATTATTGCTACAGCGTGCGAAGCGAAAACACCGAGTGAGCGTCCTGCATCGCTGCCAGCGTCAACGATCGAGGAGATTGGCAATTGACAGTCTGGCATAGTTGGCGCCACGTTCTCGCACGGATGGATATCCTTCGCGATGTTGCTGGGGGCATCCGATTGGCAATAGGCTAATGTAGTGTTCCTGATTGATGTCATGGTCTGCATGGCCTGGTCATGGCCTAACCTTGTTGTCTAGTCCTGTGGCTTAGCACGATTTGCAACATCATAGCTGAGGTGTTCCAGAGGGCTCAATCGGTGACGGCCATCCTGCGATGTGTATGTACGAGTGCAAAGGTGTTACTAAACGTTGATGATTTTGAAGTAGGCGTCTCTGCTAAGCCGTTGCGCCGCGGACAAGCAAGCTCCGTGCTCAAGAGTGCTTGCATGCCCTTGGCGGTGCTTGAACGAGGCTTGTGGTTAACAAGATTTGGGATCAACCAGGTTTGTTCGATGCCCAGCCAACCCCAAGCCCGGGATCCACGTGATTGCTGGGCACCGTGTACATTCGACTTCGTTCTCCTGGGCTGAGGAAAGCTGCACTGACTACAGTGATACGGAGTCTGACACTGCCTGATGCGATCCAAGCCGAAGATGCATTCATTGAGCGATGTGCTATACGTCCAATCTGGTGAAGATAGAAGCCAGTACACCGCCAAAACAGACTGAGGTACACGATATCTACAGGATATCATGTTATCGCAATTGGAAACTAGTAAAGGTAAGGTCATGGGTATAGTAGTCCTACGCCGGATATCGCACATGTCCCAAACCGCGAAACTGGTCGTCTAAGCTCAGACAAAAGTCAACGCGACGACCAGTGTCAACTGTGACAGACGGCGTCCATCCCGTCGCGCTTTGTCATCTAGACAGTGCGGCCGGTAGTCTCTGTCTTGGTCTCATTCCTCTCGGAAGGCGGTGTGCTAGGTGCTGAGATCTTTGAGCCGTCCATCTTGCTGCCGTCCAGCATGGGAGGATGCTGGGAGTGAGCCATGATAGACCAGTCGCCAACTTCCTCCTCGAAGAATTCGTGGAGATCAAGACCTTCCATCTCACCGTTCTCGTGGATGCGAATGTCCATCATTGGAATGAACTTGCCCACGAACTTAAGGCGAAAGCCAGGATGAGTGATACAACGAAGGAGTAGGCGGCAACGCTGGACAGGTCTGCAAGCTGGCGTGCGACTTGCATGCCTGCCCCGTCGATGGCGCCTGGTGCTTCGGTTGCACCATCCAGCAGGGAAATCTGCTGAGTTGCGAAGATACCTGTCAGGAATGATCCGATCATGCCTCCAACACCGTGAAGTTCTAGCCAGTGTCAGCATAATCTAAAGAATGGAATTGACTGGAGTACTTACTGAAGACATCCAGGCCCTCGTCGACACGGATCCACTTGTTGAGGTTGTGCAGACTTGAGCATGCAGCACCAGTGAGGAGACCGATGACAGCAGCCAACCAGATTTGAACGTACCCGGCGGCGGGGGTGATGCCGACAAGACCTGCGATAGCACCCTCACATGCGCCAGCGGCGGAGAATTTGCCCTTAGTATGGATCATATCAACAATGACCCATCCAATCACACCACAGGAAGCAGCGATGTTGGTGTTGTACGCAGCGAGGTAGCTTCTGACAGTCGAGTTCAAGGTCGAGCCGCCGTTGAAGCCGAACCATCCGAACCAGCTACTCGGTATTAATTGATTGTCCAAAGCAGGGCTTGTTTAACTTACATGAGGATAGTGCCGATGAATACGAGTGAGATATTGTGGGGTTTGCTGAGATGGGCCTGGCCACTGGTATAAGATTTGCGAGGCCCAAGGGCGATAGCATAAGCCAGTGCGCCACAACCGGAAGCAATGTGCACAGGGCCACCGCCGGCATAATCGAGGGATGGAAGGTTGTACAGCCATCCGTTTGCGTTCCTGTCTCTGTTGTCAGTCACATGCCTCACGGCCAAGTGCAGCAGCTCTGCTCGCAGGCGATCCTCGATGCTGCCAAGGTAAGACTCACCAGGTCCAGCACGCGATCTGCGAAGCATTAGTAAATGTTTGCGAGCCTCAGAGAAGAGCTTGACTTACCGGACAGTACACGACTGTGGCCCAGCACCAACCAAAGACCAGAGTGGGAATGATGCGACCACGCTCGAAAGTGCCACCGACGAGGATCATGACGGTACAGATGCAGAACATCAGCTGATAGAGGCAGAAGGTGATTTCAGGCAGGGCTCCGGATGGGGCCGACATGACACCTCGCAGACCGAAGTTCTTCATGTCGCCAATGAATGGCCCGGCAGTGGTGGAGTAGGCCAGAGAGTATCCCCAGAATGTCCATTGAAATGTCCTGCGCACTTGTCAGCAAGTACACTCTTCGCCAGCTGGATGCTCGTACGTTGTTGCTGTGACTGCCAGTCCAAGGAAGAGCATAGACAGGGCAGAGCGTCTGCGCGCCAGACCACCATAAAGGAGCGCCAGGCCCGGAATGATCATGAAGACCAGGTATGCGCAGATCCCGATGTACACGGCATTGTACTCTCCGCCGATGAAGTTCTCGTTCACGTCCATCTCCCTAGGGTTGGGAGTGAGAGGCTCGGCCTGTACATGGTGTCAGTATCATACAATGGTCTCTTCACCTTCTCGCACTCACGTCGGACATCTTGACGACTGTCGGCTGCAGGACTCGAACAGATGCGCTGCGAATGGAGGTGAAGTTCCAAAGTGGAAGCGAAAGGCGTTCGCGTTCGTGCAGGGGTCACTACTATATACACAAGAGGAGCACACTCCATTCTTCAGCCGCCTCTGGTGGCCCATCTCCCATTGCGAGCATTTGACACCACTTCGCGACAAATAAACTCGTGCTAGGTACCCGGCGTTCTCGGCGTGGTGTAGTATTCTCGAACTTCCTACGCGATGGAGGTCGCTTAATTTTGGATACTAGTTATACGGTCCCCTTACGTTTTGGTTCACGAGCCAGTCACAGATGAGAAGAGGCGAAAGGGACAGGACTTTCCCGCCTGATAAGGGGTGGAGCCTTTGTCTTAGCCATACTCTTCGCGCTGGTGTTGGCACTTTCTCGGCGAGATAAGGGCATTAAAGCATTCCAAACCAGCGGACAGTGCTTCAAGAACCGAAGGAGGAAACGATGTCAACGAGACTAAACACTGTAGAACGTCGGACATTCTAGCGTGAGACGCAACAAATGACCTGAGCAGGAAGGTCGTATACCTCTGTTCTTGCGAACGCTGAGGTGAGAGTGGTGGACAACTTGAAGCCGACTCCGACTTTTAAAGATCACGGAAGCGAAGATTCGAACCCGAGAACTCCACCCCACCCGGGCTCCGCCAAGACGTGGGTGCTTGGCAAAGATGTGATGGGGTTTTCATCAGTGATCCGAATTATTGTTCGATAACCAGTAACCCAATCAGCCGGAACCGTCGAGTCGTGGCACAGCGCATCCCGTATCAGTTGAAGTGTACGGTGTTGGGCTGGTATACGAGAGTCGACGCAGGGCCACGATCAAGAGGTAACTCGATTCGGCACAGCGGCCAAAAATACCACGTTTCTTCCGTGAAGACCCTCAGTCTCAAGTTGCGCTCGACGCGCCTCCCTCACGGCAACGAGAGGCTCCTGTCTTGACGCCTTGACAAGATGAGGTTGTCGGCAGAAGTGATCAACAATTCCCTGTCCTACCTCAATCCACTCAAGGAGCGGGAACTGGACCTCCGAGGTACGTCCCTGAAAAGAGCAGATGCTACACTTTGAAAGAGCTTAGTTGACCACTACTTGTCGTTCGTCGCAACAGGTCATAAGATCCCGACGATCGAGAACCTTGGTGTCGCTGGCGCGCAAGATGCGATCGACTTTACAGACAACGACATCACGACGCTGGCGAACTTTCCGCTGTCGCCCAGGTTGAACACACTACTTTGCGCGCGGAATCGCATACAGAATATTGATCGACGACTGGGCGAACAATTGCCGAACCTCACGACGCTAGTGCTCACGTCGAACCTGGTCAAAGAGTTGGGCGACCTTGACGGCCTCAGTAAATGCTACAGTTTGACGCATCTGAGCCTTCAAGAGAACCCAGTCACCAAGAAAGAGGTACGCCTTCGCCTCAGATCGCCACACTGATCCACTATAGCTAACTTTAGAGCAGAACTACCGCTCATACATCATTTTCCTGATCCCCTCTCTGCGCTTCCTCGACTACCAGCGAATACGCACTGTCGAAAGAGAAGAAGCCAAAGATCTCTTCGGCACGCAGGTAGAACCCACGGAGCTGGCCTCGAAGCTTCGCGGCAACAAGAGCAAGGCCCTTGACTCATCGACGACCTCCACCAAAGGCGCTAGCGCAAATAAAGCCATGCGAACGCAGCTGACCGCCAGTGAGAAGAAACGAGTGCAGGAAATGATCCAAAATGCGAGAAGCCTGGCGGAGATCTCCAGAATCGAGAAAGATCTCGCAGAGGGGAGGATACCGCAAGGCGCAGCCGACGCTGACCGCATGGTCTCGTAGCAGGGCGTGCTCAGGTGGTGTGATGCTGAAAATACGTTGTTCGCTCAAAGCTGCTCATAAGCATAAGGCTTCTTGCGACGGACCCTGCGTCAGTGCCTGCAGAAAGTCAGACTGTACGCGACTTCCGGGGCAAAGACCACGTTCTCGACTAAATCCAGCTGTTGCGGTCTCGCAGATCAGGCTCCCCGGCTTTCCCAAAAATGCTGGGGAATGGTCACCGTGACATGCAGATATAAGCGAGGATAAGCGACTGACCCTTTCAGCTTCCAGAAGTCCTTGCTGATGTCGGGAAACTGAAGGTAGGTCTTACGCCGAGCGCGTGTCGAGCGTGCGAAGAGCGGCTAGACTGCCGCAAACGTGCGAAGCCGCCTTTTAGAGGAGTTGGACGATTCTCAGATTCTCAAATCAAATTGATCAAGCCCGTCGCGCCAAGGTTGTTCTATTGTCGTCTCTATAGCACGTTCAAATATGCCCTTCACAGCCGCATTGCATGCCTCTTACATCATTTCGCACCTTCCCTCTTCTATCTGCTCGTGTGAATTACGCGGTCCTACCTCCCTATCCGACTGTTCGCTCTTTCAGCTGTACTCGCGAGGCCACCAAGGCCAACGAAGCCTCAGTCCTCCAGAAGAAATCTCAAGAAAGCAGCCGCAACGGCGACTCCATCATGCGGCAAACCCGCACTCTTGATATATTTGTCATACGCCTCGTCGTTGAAGATTCCTGTCGAATGCCTCGTATCCAGGATCTCAGTCATGATCTCGTGGTTGAACTCCGGATGACCCTGCACTGTGATCAGGCGTCGAGGCTCGTACATGCCCTGCACGCTACAGACCGGTGAAGAGCCGAGCAGCTGGACGCTTTTTGGATATGTGTATGCTATGTCTCGGTGCATTTGATGTATTGCCTGGATGAACAACCTTGTTAGAGCTGAAAGGTAAAGATTTTGGGGGGCAACTGTACCAGAGTATCCTTCCCGAACAACTCCTTCCCCTTGGCCGAGAGCTCAACATTTGTGACCGCCGCCTCCCACCCATCGTCATTCCGCCCGACCTTCATGCCCAGCGCCCGCGCAACGATCTGGTGCCCGTAGCAGACACCGATCGTACGTACGCGTCCGTCTGCGAGCACCTTTTCTACGAACGCCACCAGCGTGTTCGTCCAAGGATTGTCCGCGAAGGAGTCGTGTTCTACCATTCGTGATCAGCGTTTCAGTGCCAAGAAAGTGCCAATGCTGAAGCATACTTGAGCCTGTTATCAAGATAGCATCGATGTCATCTAGACTGGGATAGTTGGAAGGATCGTCGACGACTTGGTACTTTGTGACTTGAAAGCCGGCCTCGGGATTTAATGATGGGTCGTCCAGAGCCTGGGCGCCTCTTTTCAGAAGATTTTCGAATACTCCGCCATAGCCGCCGTAGATCTCCTTGGTTTTGGGGAGAGGAGTGTCACACTCGAGAATTGCTATTCGCAGAGGTGGTTTGGGCATGGTGACTTGTATGAAGCGTCGTGCTGAGGGCTTTTTGTGCCGTCGTATGACTTCTACTGGACAATGGTGCCTTATCCGAAGTCGTCGTCGCTGGCCAGGCCGAAAGCGGAAGGGATGGAGAACTCGAATGCAGTCAAGAGTGCAGGAACTTCGACAAGGTCACAGGCTTAGTGGACCAGATGTGTTGTGGGTCACTGCCCTTAGGCAGCTAACGTTCAAGTGTTGCTGTTGCGAGAACATGTGGCTGCCACTGTACTGATCTACTTGGAAGATGCAAAAGGGCGTGGTCAAATGTCAAGATAAGAGGTATGAGGTGGCCGTCATTTGAACTTTCGACGGCGATTTGTCGTTGTAGACGCTGCCACTGGCGACGAAGTTGCGGCTATTGCGAGCAAGACAACAGATATTGTCCTTCGCCCCAGCGAGCAGATGGGCCGCTCACGCAGATCTGCTCTGTGCTTCAATCTGTTGCACGCCGTCTTGTTATTAGTCCAAGTTGTTGGACCGTTGACAACATGTCAAGGGCTTGTTCTGTAAGCCAGAAGCGAAGTGCTGGGGCCGGAGATGAGCGACGACGCCCGCGGTGCAATGGTGCAAAAGTGCAAGTTGATCGACGAATTGCCTCACATTGTTCATCTTCAATCATTCGACGCTGCCGAAGCGTGTCGATGTTTGATGAGAAAGTCAGGCAAGGTCTCCAGAACCATGATACGTGCAGTACACGAGGAGCGTGAACATGCTGGTCGCACTTACGCTGGCGCATTTGAAATTCTTTGCAACAACGTGAGGGATGAAGATCTCGTTCAGCAGCAAGTCCATACGCGAGAACATCCCACACATTGCCTCAATCGGTGGGCATGCTTCGTATTCGACCCTCGAAGCTGCTGCACGAAATTCCCACGGTTACACGACGTGGGCAAGTGCGTATCTCATCAGCCAATCCGCAGACTTTTGCGATGTCTTTCGGCGTTGGTCTCCGATCTTGATCTCCAAACCCTCGCCGCCTGCAGCACTTCGGCAACCATTCATACCAGTAGTGGTCGTCCTTGTGATTGATCTGCTCAAACTCTTACAGCACATTCTCCGCTATCACTGCGACCATAAGCGACTACTAATACTCGTCGACGGAAGCGTTCCTGCTCCTCTTGATCACGCACAACCCCTCCCTCCACTGACGCTGGCAGGGTCCTTCCTTCCCCAGGAGATATCGTTCATAAATCGCTCAACCCACAGAACACCGTTCTGACTCATACAGCCTTATTTCATATACGGACCACCTTTGACCCTGAATCTGTCCATCATTATTTTCGATCTCAGGAATCGCAACGAGCGACCTTGACGTACGATTGCCAATTCAAGAACAGATTCACGTCTGCTCGTCACATAGGCCTGAAATAAGACAGCCGTTCACGAATCTCGAAGCGTGGTTTCATTCCCTCTTAGACTCTCTCTGTGCTTCTGCTTTTCGCAAGTGTGCAAGATGTCCCCTCCCGAGATGAGAGAGAACCGACCCCTACTGGACACGCCGGCTTCTGTAGGCACCTTCGCTCAGCCGACCGCTGGCGAAGTAGCTGAGGTTACTGAAAGGACCGCTCTATTGACCAAGAAGGAGCAGCACAGTGAAGGACACAAGAAGGATGCACACTTTCGGAATATTGATGGACGAGGCTTCTGGATCCTGTTCTCTACCATTATCTTTGTAAGTTCTTCCCTTTTGCACAGCTAAAACAGCGGAGTCTGCATACAGAGGCTACCACAAGTATCAGATCCGGTGAAGTAACAGCCGCTTGCCACAGAATCATATTGTCACTCACATATGACGCCCGCCTAAGTACATTGCTAATGGAGTGCTTAGGGCAACATCATAGCCTTCTTTGACGGAACACTAATGTACGCTATCTTCATCATCACAGCCCCTGCACACTCAGTCGTGGCCGAGGTGCCTGGAGCAATACGCAAGGAAGGTTCTCTGCAAAGGTGCTGACGAATAGACAGGGCATCCGCGCATCCAGTCATCACATCATATTTTCATGCCTCGAATTCCGCATCATGGTTGTCCACGGTCTTCTTCCTGACATTGACAGTAACACAGCCACTTTACGGACGAGTATCCGACATCATCGGCCGCAGGAAAGTCTACATCTTCGCTGAGATCTTGTTCCTGGTAGCGACGGTGTGGTGTGGCGTGGCACCTACCATGGGTCATTTCATCGCGGCCAGGGCTTTGTGCGGGATGGGAGCTGGAGGAGTTACATCAGTATCCAGTATGATAACCTCCGATGTTGTCAAGATTGAGTACCGTGGGATCTATCGTGAGTAGTACTCGCACAAAGGTGGAAGGCATTGACTGACGTATCATAGAAAGTTACTACAACATGGCTTACGCACTTGGCAATGGTCTCGGTGCTGCCTTTGGTGGCATGCTCTGCGACACACTCGGCTGGCGAATGGCATTCTTTATCCAGATTCCCTGGATCATGATATTCCTGGTTGCAACCTGCATTGTCACACCCGACGATCTCGGGCCCAATCTCGCGAAAGCACAAGGAAAAACTGTGTGGCAAGCCTTCGAGACATTCGACTTTCAGGGGTCCGCTGTCGTGACCATCACAGTCACCAGCTTGATTCTCGGTATCAACCTCGGCGGCAACGTGCTCAGCTGGACACACCCGTTCGTCATCTCTTGCCTTATCTTGACCATCGTCGGGGGCTTCTCGATCGCTCCCGTTTCACGACGCGCTAAGCGCCCAGTCCTTCCGCTCCATCTCCTCGCCAAGTCACCTAACAGCAACCTGATGTGGGCCAGTCTCTTCTTCTGCATATGTCTCAACATTGTGCTCTTCAACGTACCATTGTTCCTTCAGGCCGTACGTCAGACAAGTCCAACAGTCTCTGGCATGTACTTAGTCGTTCCACTCGTCGGCGTGGGCCTCACAAGCATCTTCACCGGCTACTTCATCGCCATCACGCGCCACATGCAACCACAGCTATACGTTGGACAAGCGTTACTGGTGATAGGCGTCATTGGCACGATCTTCTTGAACCAACACATGCCTACCTGGGCCATGCTTCTCGTTGTGCCATGGGTCAACATTGGCCAGGGTTTCTACTTTCCCACGACCACGATCGCAACGCTGTCTCTCAACACGCTTGAAGACCAGGCAGTCGTTGTCAGCACACTCGGGCTGTTTCGCTGCATCGGCTCGATTCTCGGTGTCGCAGTCAGCAGCTGGATCCTTCAGAACTCACTGCCATTCTATCTGGAGCGTATGGTCAAGGACGCCGATCCAGCTATCAAAGAGAAGATAGTTCAAGCAGTCAGAGGCAGTGTTGAAGCGATCAGAGACCTGGACCCTATCCACAAGGGACAAGTCATTACTGCGTATGCAAAAGCGATGCGCATCACCTTCGCCAGTGGCTGATCTTCGCAGTCTTGGTCATCTGCCTGAGCTGGCCTCTGAGACTGCCTCGTCTGAGGGGTGAGGACGACTCCGATACAGAATCAGAAGTCGGATCCATCACAGATGTGAGCGACGAGGACGATTTCTCCTGCAGCGGTGCTCTGAACGATAGCAAACCTGATGCAGATGAAGAAAGGGGCGTCATCAGGCTCCGGAGGACTTCGTGGGAATGAGTCGCCAGGCAACAAGAACAAGTCACGTTGACACAGGCAGGCGGAGTCGGCGGACGTCTGAGTTGAGACTCACGAGGGAGACGAGTCGTCAAGCTCTGCAGTTGGGAAGAAAGGCAAGCTTTGATACGGTGTTTTGAGCTTAGGAAATAGGCTCGTCGGCATGCATTGTTGGCCGCGGCGTTGAGCTTGTTTCTTACACTTATGTCAGGATCGACATCGGTATCGGAACTCGTGGAGTTGACTCGGAGTGTTGCATTGCAGGTTATTTTTCGCGGATATGGCGAAGAGCATTTCATGGAATCCATGTGCATCGGAGCGAGGCGTTCGCGGATAACAAAAGTCGAGCCTTGGGCTGTGTTGTTCTATCTCGTATAGGACTCGGATAGATGTCATTCACACTTGTTCATCTTTCCACAACTTGGGCACATCGTGGTACGCAAATTCCTGGACCGCAAAGGATGCCTGCATCCACCATAGTTCTATCTCCTGCTGTTAATATATCGTTAGTCTTTCCGGGCAGTCTGGTGCGAGTCTGACTGTCCCTGGAATCGGGCCTGGACTACGTGAACCACTCATTTCACGTAGAGACTTCAGGGTATTACCAGGATCCTCCTCGACTGATATTCCTGAGCCTTTCGATATGGGCCGTGGTCCCATCATCTGAACGAGGGCTCATGTCAATTTGACCTGCTAGCCCGGTTCCGACACATGAACACAGCGGATTGCGATGAGGCTATCTGTGGTCTTGCCAGCAGTATCACTGTTAGTTTACATGCATTGTATCTGCTCGTCCCACAGAAGGTAGTCCATCGAGAAGCAAAAAGAATGACAGCACTAGAATCGAACTAGGTCGTTCTATTGTGCAAGCCGTATTATACATGAAGTTCAACTCCATGGACAGGCGGGATGCTGTGATGTGCTACCACTGCACCATGCTATCAAAGTGTACTGCTGATGAACTGCCGGTGATTGCCGGGCAAATTTCTGGTGCTGCAAAACATGACTCGATCGCAAGCCAGGAAATCGACTGTCAAAAGAAAATGTCAGGGCCTTCTTGAGGTCTCAGAAGAAGCGTCCGGATGTGGCTGCTGCCGTGCTAGACCATGACTGCCGTCGCGCCCGTCACCTACGTCGATTCCTTCACGTCCTAGGCGTTGCCGCGATCGAGAAGGGGGATCTTCGAGTTCGTGTCTTCTCTTCAGCAGAATAACCATGCATTGATGATTCCGGGCCGGGATGCTACTCGCGACATTGCCGCCTCGTCTGACTGCGGTCGGCAGTCTGCAGTGGATGGTCATGCAGTAGGTAGAGATAGAGAACACGTCGTCGCTACGAAGGGTCACATGTTACCAAGCCCCATATCGGATGCCTAATCAGGCTTATTAAGAACCGACCGCCAACTCTGCTCCAACGTCGATCCAATGCCCCGCCTTCCCATGCTTTCCGTTCCTGCATCGTCATATCCATCTATGTGTCAGGCACGTTCCTGAGAATAAAAGGTAGAAATGGTATTTCCGTTCTCAATGAAGTCAAAAAGCTAAGTTAGATCTTTGAACCATGCGTCCTTGAACATCATTGCTCTGTCTGATCTGCTGCGCATTCGTGCTGTTGACTTACCCTGCGGTCGACCTTACTCCTGCTCTAGTGTAATCTCCAGAGCCCCGCAACAGCCCTAAGTCTAGTCTCATGGCGAAGACGACGCCTCGCTGCTTCATCGTGCGGCATGGCGAGACAGAATGGTCGATATCTGGGAAGCACACAGGCACAACAGACTTGCCACTGACCAAGAACGGCGAAAAGCGTGTGCGAGCTACCGGCCGAGCACTTGTGGGCGATGACAGACTAATCGCACCGAAACACCTTGTGCACATGTATGCTGCTCCCTGGCCGTCCTCGTCCAATGATTTCCCCACCGAGGCTCGACACTGACAAACCGTCCCAGCTACGTCTCTCCCCGCCAACGGGCCCAACGCACCCTTGAGCTCCTCGACATCGGCTGCCACGACCCCTTCCCCTGGCAATCATCCTCTTCCGCACCTCAACAACCCGCCCGAACCGATGCCCGCGTGACAATCACCCCCGCCATCGCCGAATGGGACTACGGCGCCTACGAAGGCATAACCTCCGCCGAGATCCGCACCCGCCTCGCCGACGCCGGCAAGCCCACCGACTGGGACATCTGGCGCGACGGCTGTCCCGACGGTGAGTCACCGGAGCAGATCATCGAGCGAGTGGATGGGTTGATTGCGGAGATCAGGGAGAAGTATCATAAGCCTGTGATTGGGAGGCCAATTAGTGAGACGCAGGGAAAGGGAGATGTGATGGTTGTTGGGCACGGGCATATTTTGAGGGCGTTTGCGATTAGGTGGATTGGGAAGCCGTTGACGGAGACGGCATTCATCATGGATGCGGGTGGTGTGGGGACGCTGAGTTACGAGCATCATAGGATTGAGGAGCCGGCAATATTGCTGGGTGGGGGATTTGTCGTTGGTGATGAGGATGGGAAGTAGGTGTCAGCTACAGAAGCGATGAGCAGGAACTACGAGATCACGGCGAGCAATGTCTACACAGACGAGGTGAACAAAAGTCAAGATGAGAGGTAATGTTGGGAGAGAAGCAGGATTTCGAGGTGACGGAGTGGAATCCTTGGTATGCTTCCAGCGTGAATGCGTCGATCCATCTCACAGCAATTCCAGCAGAACATCCGTCCATGTCTTGACGATATTCGCGCCCTTTCCAAGATCTGGTCCAGACCTGTTATCTTTCACCCTGTGTCGAAAACGCAACACCAGGTTACATCGGGACTGCATCCACGACAAAGCCCGCCGACTCTGACCACCTTTCCGTTCGACGAAAATTGTGACAACTTTGGCAGCTGTTCAGCTCCCACACTCACCATGTAGTGCCAGAGTTACCGCCGCCGCCACCTCCGGTATCCCAGCTATTGCCACCAGCATTCGTGTTCGCAGGCGTGTCAGTAGCCCATCCATCATCAGCTTTCTTGCCAGCGCCATTTCCATTCGTCTTGCCTTTCCCGTTGCCGAGCACGCTGCCATTGCTATTCACATTCCCATTAGCATCTCCACCCTCACCATTCCCGTAGTACACTGGCAGCTTGTAATCCAAGAAGCTCTTCTCCGGTGGGGTCGCTTTCCACTCCATCGCATCATTCTCATCTTCTGCGTCGCCCTCATGCTTCCCTACATCAGTGATATCGGGCGCCTGCTCCCCGTAAACCTTTCTGAACCGTCTCAGTTCTTCAATCAATTCCTCTCTCCCTTTATCCTGCAGATCCTGCAACCCTTGATCCGGATTCGGCTCCTCCGCAGCCTCCACTTTCAACCCCTTCGGCAAGTTCTCCTTTGTGCGGTACTTGAACACGAATCGAGCGTAAGGCTCGGCGATGGAGTCAATGTAGATAGGCTTGCGATGGCGTTTGAAGTAATTGTAGGCGCGCCCGCGCTGGATTTGCTTTGACAGCGAACGAGATGCGGCGAAGTAGGCAGGGACGTCGTATGGGGCCGGCTCGTCAATGACCCAAATTGAGGGGGCGGCAACAGCAAGTTTAGGACCATGGTAGGCGCCGTGAGGGCCATGGAGGGGTGGGCCTTTGTAGTTGCCGGCGGGCGTGGAGGCTGAAACGTTGTTGTTGTTGTTGTTGTTGTTGGAGTTGTCGTGAGAGCTGTCCGAGGGATTCAGTGTGTGGACGGTGTTGTCTGCTGGAGCAGGGGTTCCCCAGTCGTTGTTTCCAGTAGAAGCTGCGCCAGAGGTGTCCGCGTTGTTGTTGGTATTGTTCCAGTCTGTTCCACCGTTGCCCGACGTGCTTTTCTTATCATCGTTATCCCAGGAGGTGTCGTTATTGTTTGTATCCTTGTTGTCATTGGCGTTGTCCCAAGAAGTGTCGTTGTTGTTCGTGCCTGTGGTGTCATTAGAATTGTCCCAATCATTCGTGCTATCGTTGTTGTTTGTGCCCGAAGTGTCGTTGTTATTGTCCCAGCCGTTGTTGCTGGTATCGTTGCTACTGTCTCCAGAGCCGTTGCTCTGGCCGTTCGTGTTGTTGGCATCCATCGCTTGCTTGCTCACACCGACAATGCCGTATTGCCATTGAGTGCCGTCCCAATACCATCCGCTATACGGATCAATCGTCGCCGGTTGGGTGTTTCCATTGGTCGCCTGCTTGTGTGCAGTATTGTTATTGTTGCCATCCCTGGTCTCTGGAGCTTTTGGCTGCACCCATCTCAGGTTGGGCTGCTGTCCGGCACCATTATTGGGTTGAGGCCAAGCACCTGGCATGGTCTGGGTGGGCTGTACAGTCTGCGAGTGTTGCGCTGGATAGTGCGATGACCAATTCTGGGCGTACGGCGGGTATTGATTGTGACCAGCATAGTAGGGATGACCAGCAGTATGTGGTGGCGTTGGGTAGTGCGGTGCTCCGTAGTTTGGATATGCAGCGTGGCTTTGATACTGCGACAGTCCCGGTACATGGGCAGCATGGGCATAGGGTGTTTGAGCTCGATCTGTGTATCGGTCTGCGGGAGGTTGCGAGTGGTCTCGTTGTATGTCGAAATGTACATGCCGATCAGCCCGAGGAGGTAGAGGAGGCCGGTGCTGGAACCGACCTGTTGGTGGACCAGCCCAACCAGGCGTATCATATGGCGGGTTCGGTCGATGGTAGTAGCTGTCTGCAGGGCCGTCGAGTTGGATGATGCTTGCAGTATCGTCGTCCTTTTTGCCGCCCTTCTTCTTACTTGACTTGTTCTGATTAAGCGCATCATTGTTGCCTTTGCCACCTTTGTTCTTCGCCTTCTTCTCGTAAGCAGCTTCGTCGTCTTCTACGGTCAGTCTGTTGCCAAGCACATCACTCTCAGCAGCAGAATCACAATCATCTTCTGCAGTGTCATCGTCCTTGCGAGCGCAGCAACGAAGTATGATGACATCAATCGTGCCCAGATTTTGAAGGTGCTCGGTCGCGCTCTTCTCCTCATCGCTTGTTGCCTCGTCGACTAGATTCGTGTAAGTTGAGCGATCAAAGATTCAGACTGCTAGATACTCACATGGATTGAAGTCATCGAATCGCCAGTCACTCCCGAGGAAGTGGCCATCTTCTGTCAACTTGCGCTCTTCTTGTCTCAGATAGAAGTCGATCTCGGTTCTCTCCAGCGGCAGATTCTTCTTTGGCCGAACCAGGTTGACTCGATTGCGGTTGCACTGATAGACGCCATCGACGAAGACAACAGCCGCAAGCCCTTCATAGATGTAGCCCTTGGACGTGACGCGAATAGAGAACTTTTGAGGCTTGTCGCCAGGCACTGCTATGAACGTCTCCACGATGCCGTCGCCATATGTGGTGGCATATTCCTTGAATGGTGTGCCCTGCGGCCAAAGCACGTTGCAGTTGATCTTGCGGAGTGAAGGCATATCGTGACTAGGTCAATTGCGATCTGGTGTTTTGGCCGAGGAAAGTGTGAGCTGCATGTCAGTATTCATTGGAGACCTATCCGAGAAAAGAGGGGGTAGATAGACGAGCGAGAGTAAAGAGAACATCAACGGCGGAGGAAAGATCCAACCGAGAGAATCCAAATAATGAGGGACCGAAGTTCCAAATAGTGGCCTGATCGAAGAAGGTGAAGGAAGAGTTGACTGTGGAGCTTGGAGACAGAGTGAAGGCGACCAGTCCTCGTCACCTGGCAACCGTTTGGTAAGGTATACATTTTGGAGCAGCACATGAAGGTATATATATTTTTGGTCGGAAATTTGGTTCACAATCACACAGCAGATGCCACCCCTTAGCGATTGGTGACGTTCTTCGGAACCGACCTTTCGTGAACGGGTATCATCTGCGCATCCCGACTGTGTTGCCCGAGGGTGTCCTCCTACCTAGGTAGGGGGGTCATTGGGCCGGAAGTCAAATGCCCTCAGCAAGAGGTTTGGTAGGTCGGGGCTTAGGTTCGATTCATTGTCGGGAATCGTTCGAACCGTTGGGTTAACTTGTTCCCTGAACGCTGCGGATCAGAGACCATTCTCTTTTTGATTTTTTTGGCGAAGTAGGGGGCACAGGTTCATCACACACAAGGACATTCGTTTAGGACCCATCCAACGCATACCCATGTTAGCAGCTCCTGAGATATTCGTTGCAAGTTCAGCAGTCACGATCCTCAGGTACATCCGTGGAAAGGGCAAGGTCGTGGACCTTGAAGTCGAACTGACGGCTCACTTCGAATGAATTCGACTTTTCGCGATCTTGCAGGGCTTCATTTCGACATCTTCCAATTCTGCTGAGACAGCGAGGTAATACTGAGGACTTAGCATTGACAAATCCTTCCGAATCAACTGCGTCGTGTCCCGTACATGCTCACACCTGCCTTCCCACCTGAGCCACAGAGAAGTCGACTGAAGGTTACGCTTTCTCGACCGGTCTCGGCGTGCCACGCCGATGAGTTGCCTCACGGACGAGGCAAGCTGTTGCTCGAGTGGTTCGCCCTTTGCTCTCGTCGTGATCATTCAGGCTGCAGAATACTGGTAAGGGTCGGTCAATGAATCATCTGCCGACAATGGCGTAGACCGGGACCGTAGCACTACATCGCTCTTACTGCTCATTCCTATAATAACTTCTTCACGCATCTTTGACTGCTAACAGGTGTCTGCGCTATCAGTCTAGAAGAACCGGAGATCCTTCCTCTGTTAAATATCAGACCACGGCTTGGCCGCTAGGGTTTCACAAGGCCATCGAAGGTCCTCTGTCTGAAGCGACGGCTGAATCGCTATTGTCTTCGCATACATACTGCCTTCACTAATGATGCCTCAAGCATGGCTAGATGAACTGCGAAGTGAGATGAGACGTGACGTTGATAGTAAGCTAGTCTCGAAGAAGACAAGAGTTCTTGGCATTCCTTCAGCCGGCGACGAAGGGCATCTGGGTGGGGCCTTTGGACATCTGTCTCCCTCACTCCTGCCCTGGCGTGGTATCTTGTTTCTATTGCGTTGTCCGACTCTGTTGCACCGGCTTCCTTTCCTGACCTCCTTCGGCGAGCGCCTGCATCACTATGAGCGCCACCAAGACTCAATCGCAGAAGATATTCGAAAAGCTGAAGACAAAGCCAGCCAACAAGGTGGGATGCCCTTCCCCTGCGCATGTGCGCGTGGGACTAACGACGACATAGGTCTGTTTCGACTGTGGCCAGAAGAACCCGACTTGGTCATCAGTACCATTCGGTGTCTACCTGTGTCTCGACTGCTCATCAAACCATCGCAATCTTGGTGTACACATTTCCTTTGTCCGATCTACGAATCTAGACAGTATGTTACTTCCTTCTCAGCAGATGGCATTTACTGACCGCATCAGTCTGGCAGTGGGATCAGTTACGCCTCTTCAAGGTGGGCGGCAATGAATCTGCGACAAAATTCTTTCAGTCGAATGGTGGTACCGCTGCACTTGCCAGCAAGGACGCAAAGGTCAAGTACCAAAGCAGTGCTGCAACAAAATACAAGGAGGAACTGAAGCGGAGGGCTGCCAGAGATGCTCAAGAGTAGGCTCCGCCGAACACCCTTGATCTCGCAGCTGATCTGTTCTAGTTACCCAAACGAGGTCGTCATTACCGACGAGGTAGTCGGCACACCTGGCGACGGCACATCTACTCCAGCCGGCGAGCCAGGCGACGACTTCTTCTCATCGTGGGACAAGCCAACGATAAAGAGGCCTAGCAATCCTCCCTCACGGACTGGCACTCCCCTTGGCGTGTCCCGGACAGCCTCACCCTTCCTATCCGCTGGCACAAATGGCGCCGCAACCAGACCGAAGTCCCCCTCTCCCCTCGCAAACGCCGCCGAAGAAGCCGAGAAAGCCCTGCCAGCACCAACAGCTATCCGCACATCCTCCGCATCTGCTGTCCGGAAAGGTCCCGTAGGAGCGAAGAAAAGCGTCCTAGGCGCAAAGAAGACCACAAAATTAGGAGCCAAGAAAGTCGGTACTGGCGGAGACGACATCGACTTCGAGGCAGCAGAGAAGGCAGCCAAGGCCGAAGCGGAAAGGATAGAAAAGCTCGGCTACGACCCAGAAGACGAAGCTACGGAGAAGAAGAAGAGCACGATCAGCGTATCGACCAAAGACACACCTATAGTGGCACCCACACCTATAAACCCTGCTCAAGCTTCCAACAGACCGGAGCACCAGCGAAGTCCGAGCGAGGTCGAGAGGCTAGGTATGGGCATGGGTCGTTTAGGTTTCGGGCAGATCAACAGGCCTGCGGGCAGCACATCTTCTGCTCCTGCTCCCAAGAAGCTTGGCTTTGGCTCGGTTGGCACTGCCAAGGCAGCACCTAAAGGTACGTTCATCATGATCACTTATGTCCTTTAATCCACTGACGACTCTGATAGACGACTCTGACGACTACGCCCGCGCCAAATTCGGCACGCAAAAGGGCATCTCTTCAGATGAATTCTTCGGCCGCAACAACTTCGACCCGCAAGCCCAGTCCGAAGCTAAGCAGCGCCTCCAAGGTTTCGAGGGTGCCTCCAGCATCTCCTCAAACGCTTACTTCGGCCGTCCTGAGGACGACATGACTGGTCTGGAAGGCGGTGACTATGGCGATATTGAGACGGCCGCGAAGGACTTTGTGAGGAGGATGGGATTGACTGCGGGTGACGATCTGGAGAATCTGATTAATGTTGCGGGTGAGGGTGGGAGGAAGTTGAGAGGAGCTGTCGCGCGGTACTTGAACAGTTAGGCGGATTGTGCGTACCGCATTGCCGGCTGCTAGCAGTGAAGGAGACTGGATGGCTGGCGGTTCTTCGCATAGGTCGCAGCTTTGACCGCATTGGAGGCAGGTTGTCACCGTCTGGCGAGGCCGCAGGCTGGCATTTTCACGAAGTAGAGAACAAATCCAAGCACAGAGTTAAAGTGATGCCGGTTTTGAGAAGGTGACTTTCGGCATACTGGTGCTTGTTACTAAATCACTTCCGCGCGGTGGATGCTTCTGCCAAGTTAGTGAAGCGATCGGTCCGGTTCATGTCGGATTTCAAGTTCGTTCAGCAGGTATAAACAGCTGTTTCGACCTAAACTGCGCCCTCTTCTCCTCTTCATCACTGTCAGAGCAGTCACGACTGACCCGCCTGCCTGTCATGCCTTGGTAGCACCTGCTGCTGGGTGGGATGAGGAGCTGCGCAGTATGATCGACATGATTCATGTAGTTGATCTTTCGTTCATCTGTACACCTGTCGGCGGCGTGTTGGCTCGGACTCCTCCTACCTAACGCCATGCTGTCAATTGTGTGTCCCCTTTCCTGTATAAAATGCTCATAGACTCATATGCTCGGCACTTGCAGCGAGCCGCCTCCTCATGACAAGCGAGGACAGCTTGCCACCCCGGGTCTCGTCTCGAACGAACAACACGCATTCGCAGTCGTCAAAAGACCCGCCAGCTGGGTTTGTTAGGCAGAGAATGTCCGCTTTGTCGTATTTGACTTCATACATGCTTGCTTTGCGTTTCGTTCCTTCACAGATCCCCTTTAACCAGCCAACTCTCATACCCCCTCATAAACCGCGCCACAAACGCCTCCAAATGGAAGATAACCTTACTCCCCAACCGAATCCGATGCTCCATCTCCCCCGCCCACTCCACAATCTTCGGCTTGATCTCATTATCCACCGCCTTATGCTCACACAACTTCCACGTCAGCGTCTTCAGCACCGTCGTGGCGGGTATACAATGTGTCAGCAAATCATACAGCTTCGCGCGCACGTTGAGGATCTGTGCTGGCGAGCGCTCTCGGATCATGTCATTTGCGATCTCTGTGATGAGAAATTCCCAGTCGGGTGGTTGGATGGGTGTCTTCTCGCTGGGTTCGGGGGTAGAGGCGTAAACGGCTTCGAGCATGAGCAGGGCTTTGCGTAGGTTGCGGCCGGACTCGTGTGCGATGCGGGCGTTGAGGGCGGGGACAGCTTTCCATGACTTCTGGGAGGAAACTGCTTTGGCTAGGGCGGTGACGATCTCGGCCTCGGTGGGCGCGGCGACCCGGACGAGCAGGGTACGTGAGCGGATGGGCGCGATGATGCCCGCCGTAGAATTCGAGACCAGAATCAGCCGCACGTTGTTGCTGTATTTCTCCATTGTCCGACGGAGGGCGGCTTGGGCATCTCGAGTCAGGCTGTCGGCTTCGTTGATGACGACTACTTTGAAGCGTTGGCGTGCATTGAGGTCGACTTGTTGAGTTTGCGCGACTTCTTTGAGGAGCTCTTGGATCACGACGCGGTCGTAGTTGCCGACATCGCTGGGAGTGATTTCGAGGTGGTAGACGGAGGAGACGATGTTGAATTCGAGTTTACGGGAAGATGATGTCTGGAAGATGCGGGCGTCGATCTTGATCTTCTCAACGCCGGGTCCGTAGAGGGCACGGAGGGTGGCGAGGATGCGGGTCTTCTTGCCGGCGCCGGATGGGCCGTAGAAGAGCAAGTGTGGGAAGTCGGGTGATGAGGCCTAGTGAGGGTTTGATTAGTGATTGTGGACTTTCCTGTACAGGTGGAAAGCATACAAGCGATGATAATCTGTCTGAGAGATCTGAATGGTATGTGAGTGCGTCCAGCGACCGTGGCCGTAGTTTGTCGACTAGTAGTGCCATATTGATCTGCAATGGTTACTAGGCGTCGTCGCGATGTTGAGAGTAATGTCGGACGAAGACTGTAGCAATTTGTAGTATTCGCTGCAGATTGCAAGAAATGATTTAGTCGAAAACGCGTCCAGAGCCGAGGAACTTTGGAAGCGCGACGGACCGCGTAAAGTGCCAAGCCCACCCCTCGTCGAGAAGCAGCCCAGTCTCGATCACTTCACTCTCTCGCAGCGAACATACGATGGGATACACAGACAGTTCGGAATGCGCTGTCTACACGGTAGCACTCAGACAGTGTGCTCAATTGAAATACTGATGGTTTCTAGGACGAATTGGAGTCCTGGATCGTTCTTTGTGTCGACGTAGCTAATTGCCTCTCCATACTCGATTTATGAGCCCGTCCAAGAACAGATACTTACCTGCTCTTTGCAGTTCCTCCACAACGAATACAACACAATGCTGGAAGCGGCAGTTCAGACAGCGGACTGCTATTCCTTGTGGTACAGCATCCGTTCTTGTCCTCGGACCCTGTTCTCGAAGTGCGGGAGACTTTTCAGACTATCAGCACCCCGTCCATGCGTGCTGTAGTAGAGCGCCGCTAGCAACCGCCGTCTCTCACGCCTCTGAGACGCAGGCGTCGGCACTCGAGCCCGTTCTCGACACAGTCTTCCGGAGCAGTACCAGGAACATTGCTCCGAAAACATCAGCAGAGTCGACCTACTTGATCAGAATCTAGCGAGTATAAGGCGGTCAATAGCTATTGCTATCGTGAGGTAAGTGTGAAGGGTAGCATCGCCCGTGCACTGCTAGTGACGTGTCGGACCGCAGCGGCGTCAGCGCACCCGATGTCCAGATGTATTGCAATGGTGTTGTGAGTGGCATGTTGATGTTGTTCTTACCTGCTGAGCCAGGTACCCACACAACTCAGCACAGCATCATCTCGCCGTGACCAGCGAAGCATAGAAGTGCATTGCAATCAATGCAGGTGGCCAATTTCATCAGCAGCACCATACAAATTTCTCGAGCTCCGTCGTTATTGCCACGCAAACAATCTCAGGAAAAAAATGTAAGAGCATACACAAGCAGACAACCCAATTTCATAGCGCAAATGAATCAAATCTCGTGGCAATGAAACGTCCGTCAGAGCCTTCCCCACAAGGCATTGCTCAGCCTCGGAGCATGTCGCAAGAACTCCAAAATAATCACAGTGGGAGATTTGTTTCATCTCGTCAAAATCCAATAATTCCCATCTTGTTGATGTTGCTTGCTCCGTAAATAACAAACAAATCTGCCAGATTCGAACTCAGGATCAAGTACATATACGTGGCCGCTGTTCGCGTTGTTGCTTGCATCTTGAGCTGGTAGCACTCAAACCCACGAGCGCCGTTGCAATAAGCCACGAACGATCCTCGAACAAGATTTGTTTACTGCTTCTACAGCACGAGATTTCCCCTCAAAGATGCACCCATCCATGATCTCACAACACATTTCACTCCTCGCTCATTCACAGCGCTTGCGAGTGAGAAATGCGCAGTATATATTACATTCCACCGACATCCTGGCGCGGCCATACAATAACCAACGGATCCGGCCCAACCACTAACCAAGACCCAAAGCAAATGCCATCGACTCGTTATAACAAGGAGAGAGATTCAATGGAGCAGTGTCTAAGTTCCTGGACTGACGCTCGATCTTGGGGACCGGTCGATCATAGTAGGTCCCAGCGTCCCAAAAATGGACCACAATCCATAGCGCAAAGTCATCAACACATGACACTGGACAAATTTTTCCTAGGTAAGACAACCGAGATGGACCGCAGTAGCAGTCAACGCCACTTTTGGACCTCGAACAGATTTTGCCTGTGTGGCAAAGTATTGCACTAATAAGATATATCACATTGAACTGAAGGGCGCCGTCCTGACAGTGCTTGATTTGACAAATGGAGAGGCATCAAGTCGTGTGGAAGGTTTCAGTGGTGGAGGCCACCCTGCAAGTGATTGGGGTCGATGGTTCCAAAAGGCGTCAATGGCATCTGGACGTCGTCCCGAGGTGTGTGATATTCTGACATGTCGTGCAGCATCATGCCATTATCGTCAAAGGCAGGACTAGGCATGGGCAAGTTGAGGTTCTGCTTCGAGTACATCTCACCCAGCATCAGTGTCTCATCATGCATAGAGGGGCCGTGGTGGCCCATGCTAAACATATCAGCTGAGGCACTACGAGGAATGTTGTGCAGTGGAGGCGAGTTGCTGGCGATGACGGGGTCGTGATGCGCCATCTGGGGGGTGGGCGAGACTGCATTGGCCATTTGCATGTTGCCCTGCTCGACCATAGGTGATGGCGACAGGAACGGCATGTTATATTGAGGAGTGCCAAAGTCTGTTGGTGGGACATTGCCAGGATTGGAGGGGAAGAAGCCAGGAGAAGCAAACTCCGACGGCGAAGTCGCTGTGGCCGAATGAGGAGGCATATGTCGGAAATCCATGCCGTACCCAGCAGAGGTGTCAATCTGGAGGTTAGGCCCTAGGGGAGCGTGCATTGGGTGCTGAGGCATCGGATGGTGAAACTGCTGATGTCCGTCAGGCGGTAGCTGAGGCGACGGTTGCTGGAAGTTGAAGGTAGGGACTCCTCCGTGGAGCATCGAGAAATCGATTGCAATGGGGACGGACCGACTTCGCTGTCTCTTGTGACCTCCGTGCATACGACCGGGATGCAGATGTGGCTGATGCCAAAATGATTCTCCTGGTACATGCCCACATGCGGCGGATGTGGGCGAGCGAAGTGCGGCTGCGACGAGGGTCGAACGATGCCCATGTTTGGTGATGTTGGAGCTGACGCAGGCATTGCGTGAGGGTCGAAGGGATTCATACGATTCTGGAACGACTCGAGGGAGACCAACTTGGCGAGTTGACCGCTCAAAACCTTAGGATGACCACCAAGATGATGCGTCAGGATTTGTGATGCTTGCTGGTCTTCTGTGAAGTCGCCGCATTGGAAGAAACCACCGGAGCCTGATGAATCCATGAAGAATTGAGGTGGGCGTGTGAGCTCAATGACCAGACCGCCAGGACGGGGTGGGGAGCCATTGACGCCCGGTCCAGTCTCGCCAGCCTCAAGTTGAATGCTCTTGATGAAGGCAAAGGGGAATTCGATCTTGTACCCTGCCGAGTCATTGTTGATGTAATAGGTTATGCAGGCTTTGTCGGGCGAATAGAAGATAACCAGATCCATCGCGTTCTGTCCGACACGGCGCCAAGTCCCGATGCTCAACGATCGGCAAGTGAAGTGGTGAATGACTGCGAGCATTAGACACGGTACCGTTCCAGAGAGATGATTTGCACATACCAACTTTACCAGCAGCATTTGGATCACCACCTATGAGCATGCCATTGCCATATGGTATGGGCCCGCCTGGCCGACCCATCAAAGATCGAGGGAACGGCCGGCCACCTTCCATAGCCTGCATAGCAATCAGCTGTCTCATAGACTCTGGCAGTCCATCGACATCGTCACCAATGTCGATGCCTTTCTTAGCAAGCATCTTGATCTTGGCTCGGCGTCGGCTAACACGTTGTCAGTGTCGATCGTGTGAACAACCTTGACGAATGACCTACCTGTTCTGGAACCAAATCTGGACAGAGCGCTCTGTCATCTGGATCTCCGATGCTATCCTTTCACGGGTGGCAGCATTTGGAGTAGGATTTTTGTTGAACTCGGTTTCAAGAGTGACCAGTTGGTCCTGGGTAGCCCTCTGTCTTTTCTGATTCTTTTGTTGTTGGGTCAGGGTACTCTTTCGTGGAGGTCGGCGAGCACCATTCGCTGAAGTGGGCGCTGATCCTGGCGGATTCGAGGCGATGGAAGCAGATGTGTTCGGAGTGGTGGCCGACTCGGCACCTGGAGATGGGGTCGAAGACTCTGCCTTGAAGGCAGCAGGTGATTCGGAGGACATTATTGAGATGATGCTGTACTTATCACGCGCGATGAGGGGCTCAGTTGTGGTGTCAATGCCGGTGCCCGAGCTGTCGGCGTGCGATTTGAACGAATGTAAGTGCCGTAAAGGGCTATGTCGGAAACGACTACGTCAAGTGTGATGGTTGTCGAAATTCACAGGCCAGCTATGCTATAATGGTATCGTCTTGCTTGAGTCTCGATGGTTTCGTAGTGGCTAGACAGTTGATGTTCGCGAAGGCGTGGAAAGACCGTGATCGGTTTGAGATGGCAAGCTTCAGACTTGGATAAGGAGTGTGGTTCGTGAGCCTTGAAAGAGTGAAAGGCGTACACGAATGAATAGATTGAGAAAAGCAGGTAACGTTTAAGGAAAGAATAAGTGAGGTGATGAGGACACAGCGACGATGAGGTATGAGAAAGGAGGGAAAAAGGGAAGGGAGCCGGCTGACTTCAAAGATCTGAGCTGCGCGGGAGAGGGGAGCCGCAGGCAGGCAGGACAAGGAGCCAGACTTCGCCCGAACCAGAGCCACAGAGTGTCAAGCCCGGAGGATGCGGCAACCACGCCTGCAAAGCAGCAGCAAAAGGCGAAAGGGGAGAGGGCGAGAGAACAAGGTGAAGAGCCTGAAAGAAGGAGCGGTCGGAAATAGGTCAAGTGCCCCCCACTTGGACTCTCCTTGGCGGCAGGCTCATGCAGGTACACGCCAATCAAAGTTGCACGCAGCAAGCTCGGCGGGGATCTCAAACGCGATGGGCCTGGTCTAGCGCGCCATGCTCGAAGCTTCCTCCAATGCTGCAATGCTGCCGCTCCTGCTGCTCCAAGTAGAACAGATGAGAAAGCGCGATTCAATGCTGCTGTAACTGCTGTTCAATGACCTGCTTGACGATATTCTCAGCACGGACTGCGAGGTGCGAGAGGCCTAGAACAAAGAAGCACGAAAGAAACGAATTCCTTTGTCCGGCTCGTTCATCATACCAACCTTAAACCAAAGATGCCGTTAGGTGTGCAACTCAACGGCGCTATACTCGTCCATCGCGATCGCAGCCGTCCCACCTGCGACGGCCCCTTTCTTTCACAGATTTCAGCCCGCGCTCTTTTCTGGTACCTATCTAAGCGCGGCACCGATTGCGCAAGAAGTAATGCCCCTCTATGATACAATGATTGCCCAGCCGTGCTCAAGCACTGTGTCACACTGTGACGGGTTTCATGGACGAGAATCCTCCCGTTCGTTGCGCAGCTATCTCACTGCTGACATAGCACGAGTGCACTGCAGCAAAAATTCTCCTGGTCGGTGTTAGCCAGCCCCTTTGAACAACGCTGTTGAGCAACTGAGACACGCATCCGCTGACATGCAGCAAAAAGGCCGAAAGCCTGTTGCACGACATCGCATCTAAAACCTCCCCTGTAACTCCAGGGGTCAGGGTTGCGCCTTTGTGCACAGCGAATGGCAGCGCTGCATGGTATCTATGATCGAGCCAAGGCTTTCGTCCTGCTCTGCTCCACCAGCTCGTGCTATGCCATGCGAACTCCGTGTCGCTTCATACGCGTTCGAGAACGAGCGCCTGATCACAATCGAGTCGAAAAGCAACGTCGATGGAGCACTCTGTATGGCTGCGCGGTGTTCGCACCTTTGAGTTGAAGCGTCTGATCGTCAGCTTGCGATGTCATTGCCACGAACAAGACGCGCCATTGGCTATCTGAAGCGGCAGTCTGTCTGACGGCGAAAGGCTTCTCGAGCACTTCTATTTGCCACAGGAAGCTGTGAAGCTAAGCCACAGCTGCAGCTACACCGGTGCTCCTGCCCGCTTTGCGAGGGTCACCGTCTCTTGACCTCGTATGCGGGAAGTTCACGTAAGGGCATGAATCCTGTCGAAGAATTCGACAGCAGCACCGGTGACAAGAGATCTCGATCTGTGCAATGCTGCATCCTCGTGTCAACGATCAAAAGTATGACACGAGCAGTGGCTTCGGAATATTTCGCTCTCACGTCTCAGCTCACTCGTTACTGGTTTCCCAGAACGTTGAGGATGCCGCTTTCGTAGGATTCTCTGTACCCTGCTTGTGGCGAACACTGTGTGTGAATCGTATAAGAGAAGAGCTGTGGCAGAAAAGCCGTTGAACGCGGCGGTATACCATACCGACCTCGTCCGCCTGCCTTCAGAGAAATTTCGAGTTCCTGAATGAAAAGGGGTCACTTCCACTTTTGTGAGCTTTCAAGTTCGCAGGGATGACGCGCCTAGGTTTCGTATCTGAAGAACTTTGATCACGAGATCACGTGAGAACGGCTGTACTATTCGCCGACTTCATCCGCTGTAGTGGAAGTGTCCGGAACCCAAGCATCCGACTTCAATCAGAAGTGTGGCAACTTTTTCAAGAGCTGCACCAAGACTCGTCTCTGATGAGTATGTTATGGTACCGAAGCCTGCTGCCGTTCCAAATACGTACCCAGGTACTTTTTCAGCATGTTCCAAGCCCATTGCCATGAGCTGTCGTGCCCCTTCGAGGTGTCTCTCGGTCGTCGCCATAGCCATGCTTATCGTGACAGATCCATCCATATCGCATTCGTACTCAGTCAGCCATGAGAGCCTCTAATCCTATGTCATCCTCCCAAGTCCACCATGTCTGCTGCTTGGAATCAGCGGTCTGGAATTCGAATATGTTGACGAAACCGTCGTCGATTCGCAATTGAACATGACATCTGTTTTCCCTGCGGTAGTTCGGACCACGAATCCTTCCGCCACTTGTCCACCTTGCCAATGACTTGCTGAGGAATTTGCTGCTCTGAGTGTAGATCCAGAAAGCTGCATTATCCGGCGGGACTCCTGGCAGGTAATGTTGGAAATCAAATTCCTCGAATGTCATCTGCTCTGTAGCCGCACACCGTCGGTACACTCCAGGTCGCCCGTTAACAACAAAGACGTAAAGCAGGGACTGGTGCTCGAAGGTGGCTTGTTCAAAGCCCGCACACGGCATGCCGTCATTGAAGGGTACTTCGTGGCCGCAAGCACCGTACAAACCACAGTATTGCTCCAGGATGCTGGCCCTGATCTTTCCTCGCCGCCAATCAACGGGGCTCTTCTCACGAACGAACCTGTCGTCCTCCGATACGAACGACAAGATCCCGGTCTCGGGCGCCACATCTTGCGTGTATGCAACAGCGTGCAGGATGGCGTTCTTGGTCATATTCTGGTCGTATGCTTGTGCTATTGCCGCTGCGTTCAACGTCCAGGCCCTCGTAGACTCAAGAAACATGTGACTGAGCTCGTCCTCTTCGACACCGGGACTTGTGACCGCCACTGATCGATGATCCAGAACAATGCGGTCTAGTAGTGGTCCACATGCATGCGCAAGCTCTCTAATCAGAGGCATGGTTATGATGTCCCGCTTGCAACTGTGGTGAATCAAACTTATGTGTTTTAGGAAGCTCTGATGGGCTTTCAGAAATCTGCCTAATTCTAGAGTCTTTGCGTCGACATTCTGCAAAATCAGCTTCCGCAGCTTTGCGAAGACGCACTTGCCCAGAATGCTGCTGAATGTAGGCCTGTCAGGAAAGATATGCTGGCACCAGATACACTCGTTGACAGCTCCGGCCGGAGATGGTATGCAGAATGCGAGGTGCAAGTGTTCGATGGAGGGACTGATGACTCTCAGGAGGCTCGGCACGAGTTTGGTGACTGCGACTCGATCTCTTTGGCTATTATAAGAGCTAAATAGACTGAGCTGAAGACTTCGGAGTCCCGTGAAGCCGGGCCTCGTTCCTAATGACAAAATCGACTTCAAGTGGAACCCAAATGTTGTCTTGTGCAGTCCCACCCGTGCCAGACTCTTGAGTGCGTCAGCTCTGGCCATATTCTCTTCGACACCATCGTCAGGGAGTCGCATCATTGATAGCAGCTGAACCACCTGAGGTGGTCCTTGCAGCAGAGTTGCCAACGCCAGAGCCTCGACGGCCAGCAGGTTGTCTGGTATAAACGCACGGCAGGGAGAAGGTCGACGACGAGTTACATCAGCCTTCTTGACAACGTTGACGGTTCGAACATTGTGCAGCCAGGCGCAGAGCTGTGCAAACTCGGGACCGCCGTATGTTATCTGCAGGCTTGCTGGGGGCGGAGGAGAAGTGACCGAGTATCCATCGTCGTTCGTCACTAGGCAGTAGCACCGTACTGAAGAGCAGGCTACCGTTGGCCCGTCCAGATAGAACTCAAGAGTCTTGACACAGGACGCTAGGGCTTGGCCGTTTGGATTATTGAGGAAGACATCGCGTATCTCGCATGCATTCAACGATGTCAAAGTAAGCCTCTGGAACAGGATCGAGGAGCCAGCGATATAGAAGATTCGGTGGGCAATTCGTGCTGACTTCACGCTCCGGCTGTCGAGCGATTCGAAGATCTGATCGAGGACCTCTTGCGGCAGGTCATGGATTGTCTTGCCAGACTCTGTCGATGTGCCAATATCGGATGAATGCATTGCTGCAAGGTGACCTGACGGTGTGGTCATGATCGTGCGATGAACCGTTGGCAATATTTGGGGAAAATACGGCCATGCGCCTTCGAGAATGTGCAATGCTGTGGAGGTGTATTTTGGTTGCATCTGCGCGTTATGCTCTGAGGCGGTAGGCACTTGTGGCTGCCTTGGATTCAGGTGGTGGATGTCGCTGGATGGCAACCGGGCACTTTCAAGTGACCTTGTCGGCACAGGTGCAACGGGCTTCACAACCACAAGTAGACCGCAACGGATCGGACTTTGTTCACACGATATAACTCGATAGGGACCGCTCTTCGAAATGATTGACTGCTCATTTTCAAGCTTCATGCTGGCATCAACTTCCGCAGCTACTCGGTCATTGACGACCAGGGCGGTCAGGTCCTGCATCGAGGCTGACCTTTGCAAGGAGCGGGCAATGAGTCCATACCGCTCGCATGTTGTTGGCATCGGGTGTTATCTAGCATCTCATCTCCCAGCAATAGATCAGGGATCGCTAGTCCAGCCTCCATCCACAACATACGAACTCCCAGTAACACCACTCGCCTGATCGCTTGCCAGGAATACAATGATGTTTGCAACCTCCGACGGCTCCAGATCTCGCTGCAGGCTCTGGTTCCGCATGACATACGCACGATATTCCGACGTCAGAACCTCAGCGCGTTGTCGCTCGGTCGCGATGGCGCCGGGCATCACGCTGTTGACACGAATGTTGTACGGCCCGAATTCTTTGCTATGAGTACGCGTTAGGCCCATGATCGCAGCCTTGCAAGCGCCGTACACAGGTGTGTCGGCAGCTGATATCCGCCACGTGATCGATCCGAGATTGACGATGCTGCCGCCACCTGCTGCCTTCATCGACGGCAGGAACGCTTTCGTGAAGAAGAATATATGTCTGAGATTGGCATTGATGTTGTATTCCCAGTCCTCTGGGGTTACTTTCGCTGTCTCGATTCGGGCGACCTTGCCAGGTGCTGCTGCGTTATTAACGAGAATGTGCACAACGGGCCATTGCTGTAGTATATGGTCGACAATTCGCTGTATGCCTGGCAGATCGGTGACATCACACTCGTAGAACTTTGGCGCAGTCAAACAACTGCGCCTGCTTTCGGGAACTTTCTCGAAAAGTGCAACAACTCTTTCAATCGTCTTCTGGGCGGCAGTAACGTCAATGTCCAAGAACACGACAGTGCAGCCTTGTAGCGCAAAGTGTTCGACAGTGGCCGCGCCTATACCACCTGCTCCGCCTGTCACGACTACAACTTTGCCTGCGAGAGAGTGATATGTTACTGAGGGGGTCGACATTGTGGTGTGTGTAATATTTCAGGAGCTTCGAGACAATCAGTCGTTTAATAAATAGCAATACCCTCCCATTTCTCAGCGCAGAAGGGGTCCCACGTACGAGGTCATGGCGAGCCAGTGATCGGCCCACGGCGCCACGCGCGTATATATTTCTAATGGTGCCAAGCTTCCAACACAGGGTTTGCGGTGATAGGCTGAACCTGATTTACCAGCGCGCTAGTCATGCAGGCATCGAGCATAAGATCAGGGGACCCTGGTCTTTTGTTGTTGATCGCTCACAGCACCACCACGTAGCAGTAAGGACAGTGATGTACACTGCTGCTGATGAATTACCAAGAGGTACCAGTCGTATGTTGCGATGGCATCAGACGTCCGTACTTCAACAGGACTGTGCTGCATGAAGTCCTCCTTCAGTCAACTGAATGCAATTCGCTTACCAGATCCTTGTGTGTTTGAGTCGCCTCTGTGGGCTGTTGAGGCTCCACTTCTGCACCTCTCGCTCCGGATACAACATGCCGTACTGTATGGGTTTATGGCCTACGCAGGCGCATTTGTGAGGCTGGCCGATACGCGGGTCCCCGTGCCACTCACAGCGTGAACCTCACCATACTATCGCAATCGTGGAGCCGATACCATCAGCGGCCAGTGTCTTACGGCCATGGCCTTTGCGCCCGTCAACCGAGATGTCGATCGATCTAATGCCTATCCCGCGCGTTCGAAGCCAGTCATGGTCGTGATCTGATGATGGTACCCGCACACGAATGAGCGGACCCGCACCCTGGCTGGTTGGAGTAGTCAATTTGAACGTCACTCCCTTATTACCTCCGTCTGTGATCTGATCAGGACTTGCACCAGTTATGCTGCTGTACAGCGCCGCATATGCGGACAACTTCTCTGGCGGCACCAGAACATCGACTGCAGCAATCCCTGTAGCTTTGCAGGGATGCTTTGTGAGTGTGTCGTCGTCGAAAGGTACCCTAACAATACGAGCTGTCACGTCGTGACAAAAGAAAGGTGCATCGATGCGTGTAGTTGGATAGGCTGCGTCACCAGGAGTCTCAGCAGCATTGCTATACTCAGGCCTGGTGATTTCCCACTTCACATCGAGCCCATCCTTACGCTTACGACCTCCTGCCTGAGGCTTGGTGTATTTAACACCCAGCTTACTATCACCGGCCTCCTCGCGCAGTCTCATGTCCAGGTGACGATGGTTCTCTGATGAGTTGAAAGGCCTCAGCGTCGTTAAGGCGAAGTCAATCAGGCCGGACGGTTTGTCGAGCCATGAATTGTGCATCGGTCGATCCTTGTTGATCCACGTGAAGAGCTCAATGTAGGTGCCATCGCTGAAAATGATCAGGCGATTTCTCGATGATCCGCCGGCGTGTGTCCCTCCTTCGATGGTTTTAAAATTGGAGCTGATGAAGGAGGGAAGATTGTCTAGCTCGTCATTGCTGAGTAGAAGCACGATATGATCGTGGCAGACTATGAGCATAATCAGAACGCGCCTCGGAAAGCACGGACCATCTGCAGCGTTCTTCTGGCCGCTGCCACTTACCGTAGGAGTCAGACATCCTGGCAACGCACGGTAGACCTACACCTGAAGAGAGACTGCTGTCAATTGCTCACGGACTAGAGCCGTAGGTGAGCGTTCAGCGTCATAAGAACTACGGAAGGATGACGGAGGGGAAAGCGCAGCCCTCCGGTGGTCGGAGCATTCGGATTTGCCAAGCTTTTGAGCCATTGACTGGCTCTTGACGCGTTGTTGCTTCCGTGTCCTCGTTGACTATGATATTCTTCGCTGGTCAGCGTACACTGTCAGTCCCAACGGCCGGCCGGCCACGAGCCATTGGAACGGCAGAGGTTGCACTCACGATGGGTCGTGGACTGCGTGCGCAACGGACATGCGGCATTGTTTCGCCCTTTCCGGCGGACAGGACAAAGACCAAAAGGTAGGTCCAGCATAATGGGACGCACGTTGGCGCGCAGATTCTTAATCGTGTCTGCGTTTCCTATGTTCTGATCTGCTGCTATTTTCATGAAATGATCATTGCTGCTATACTTCCAGGTTTTGTTTCTGGGAGTCGTTAGGGTTATACAATATCGAGGCATGGAGCCAATACACGAAGTCCGGCAACACACTACTCCGCAAAGCTCACGAGGAGGCACAGAGCGAGACAGAGTTTCTATTCCACAAGTTTCAAAAGTTACGAAGGATGATATGCTCTACGTCGGTGTGCTCGAGGAAGTGCGCCGCGCGCGGGCAAGCTGGGAAGCTGGACGCAACAACCTGGCGCTCAAACATTTGAGAGAGGCAGTGAGCTTGTGCAATGACTATGATGGCTCAAGCCAGCTGTGGCAAGCGTGCCGGAATCTCGAGAATGAGTTGAATCGTTTGCATGTCGTCCCAGCCCCCACGTCGCCTCACAAGAGACGTCGCGCGTCATCTGCGCAACATGAGCCACCGCCCAACAGCCACAAGACATCGGATGCCGGTACGATTGATACTTTGTGGCAAAGACTGGACGCTGCAACAAAACAACCCATGCTATCGGACTACAGGGTATCGATTGCCAATACTGCCGACACTTTGTATGAGAAACTGATCGCCGACACAAAGGTGCCTATGCCATCAGATCAAACCTCGATCAGGCGCAACAGTCTGCGACGCACAAGGTCGCTTTCTCATGCCGGGGACAGTATCCCGAACAGCTTCTCTGCCAGTTGGAACCCTTATCGCATGTCTACATCCACCTCTGCCTTTACTGGTATTTCTGAATTCGAAGCTCGGCAGAGGGCAGGACTGCATGCGCAGACAGAGCGAAGACAGACTGCCAGGTCAGAAACTGGTCGCTCGATCTCAAGAGATAACGAGTTCGAGGCTCTCAAGAGATGGCAGGGACAGTTGCCACAGAGTCCATCGCACTTCAAAAACTGCGAAGACCCGTCCCCGAGGCGACATTCGTTTCCTGTTGCAAGCCCTCCAAGCTCTCCGTCTTCAGTGTGGTCTTCAGTGTCTACTCACACGAGAAAGAGGTCGATCCACAGCACTCCCAAGCATCTCAAATCCTCGTCACTACAGATTGAGAGCTCTGACAAGCCCGACTCGAGTGACTCGGCGTCGGACTATTCTACACGCCGATCATCCCTGGACGAGACCAGCACTGTGCTTTCGGACACTCCCTCCCTGTCGAAGCTCAGCGAACATATACACTCTAACCCTTTCGCAGAATCGAATAGCACCATTACCAGCAGAATTCGTCGTCTCTCCACAGAAATATCGCCACTGGCGCCATTGACGATACCAGGATCTCTATCGCATGAGAGCAGTGAGCCTATCGTTCGTAGTCCGTTGCGAGAGGCCATTACGGCCGACGATGACTTTCCTGTCACGTTTACGGCGTCGCCGATATCTTTGGATGAAGGGGACCATCGAAATAACCGCACACCTGTGCCTGCCTCGAGTCAAACAAGCCTGCCGCCTGTGACGACTACAACTTCGCCAACTAAGTCTAGTCCGCTGCGCAGAACGTTCTCAGTGGCAGCGTCGGAGCCAGCAGAAGTGTCAGATGCCGACCAGTCATCGGCATCTGGGCTATCAAGGGATAGCAACAAGTCGGTCGAGGCAATCGAGTCCGGTGAAAACGACGCATACGGGGACGCTGATACCACCAGTAATCCGTCAGCGAAAATGACCGATTCCATGAGCCCTCATGAGTCCGCACCACTTGTTGGTATGGTGTGGAAAGCCACGGTTCCCCCAGCTCCAGGGCTTGATGCACCCGACGCTTTGAGTTTGACACAACCAGGGCCAGCCCTTGACACTTCGCTCCCAGCATCTTCTGCAGTGCTACCAACAGCAGAAGTTCCAGATAAGGAACCCACAGCGGAGGCCAAAAGGACGAGGACAACAGCGGACTCACAGGTAACAACGTCCGTCAGTTCATATAGGCTCAGTCCGGCGCCTCTCCGACCGCCACACTCGAAGCCGCAACCAAGCAACAGTTCCATGCTCAAGGAGTCACTCGGGTCTCTCGACACAAGATCCACACAGCCAAGACATAGTGGTATGTCCGCGGCTGCACGAGGAAGCGGTGGATCTGTGTCGTCCCTGGCCTCTCGATTTGAGAACACAACACCAACCCACAAGCAGCCGGCAAGCAGCTCGCCCAGCACACAGATCGCTTTTGCACGTGCGAAAGCTGCATTCGGAGGCGCTTCTAGTAATCAGTCTCCCAAGTCACGGGTCTCAGCTAGCACCGTAGGCAGCGGTGGAAGTTCTCCATCTAGCCCACAAAGCTCATCTAGTGCTGGAAGTCGTGCCAGTGACGGTCTCAATCAGGGCGACAGCGTCAGTCAGCGCAAGCTCCTATTCAACGAGAAACCGGTGCCTATAAATCAAAGACCGCCCTGGCAGAGGCCTGGGAAGATTCGTGCAAGCCCGGCCCCTGCCAGCCTAGCAACGAGCAGAAGGCGCACACCACCATTGGCGAAGTCAACACAGTCGAATGACAGTACGAGTCGTTCATCTGTAGCAAGAGGACGTCAGCACGCCTCGAGCAGTGGTAGCAGCCAAGGCAGTCGAGACAGTTCTGGTAGGCGAAGTACGAGCAGCTCCTTGACGAGAGCAAATGCTGGATTCGTGGTCTTCGGGAATGAGATGGCGAGGGGAGCGGGTGTCAGAAGAGACTTGGAAGGATGAATATAATGAGTTGACTTATATCGACTGGCAAGGGACGACATCTCGGTGGGAAGGCACATTCGACGTATACCCTCACCGCAGTGGAGGCCCATAGGGAAGGGCCAGGAGCAGGATCTTACTTCTTTTGTTGGGAATCTGTTGTATATATTTACATGCATGTTAATTGGTGTACTCTGCCTTTTCTTCTACGCGTCAACGTGTCAGGTCTTAGTACTGTGATCTTTGTCAGACCATCAGTCATGGCTTGCTGGGTCTCTTTAGCAGTATTCGGGCCCATTGCGAGTCTTCGGCATGTCCGTTGCTTCGGCCTTGGCTTAAAGTAAGGCATCCCAAAAGCCTGATTAGTTTGCAGAGAACCACAGCGCCAGCCGAGGCACCGACGAACTTTGGTCGTGAGGTCTCACACAATGAAGGTATCAATAGCAGCAATAGAAGTATAAAGAGATGAGGTACTCACAACTGGGCGACAATGTTGCAGACTCCATTCTCTCTCAGTATCTCTTGTAGAAGTCATGGCGGCAATTGGAATCTCGGCACAGCGTGCAGCCCAGGTCGATAGAACATGCCGCGACTTTGTCGCACGGTTCGTGAAGCCACTCGGGGCAACATCAGACGATAATTCATGGTCTAAGGACGACTTTGCCGCTGTATTCAGCCCAGATGTCCACTGGTACGATCATGCCTTCCTCATCTGCAGACAGGGTCACGGGGCAGTCATGGGCCTCCAAGTGGCTTTCAGACATTGCAACCAACCTTTCGATGTGGAGTTCAAGGTAAGCTCTGCTGTTTGTAAGACGTTCCGCGCGACTGACCAGCCCAGGCCATAACTCCAACAGCGAAGGGCGCCGTTCTCGAACAAGTCTGGGTCGGGACGTGCAAAAACGACATCGTCAGGCCAGATGGAGAGCTTGCGTTCAAGGCCAGTGGAAAGGAGTTCAAGTGCCATGTGTGCATGGTGATCGAGATCGATGAGGCTGGGAAGATCAGTCGCATCGATGAGTATTACAACAAACGGTGGGACGATGGTGTTCTTGAGTCGGACTATGCCGTTGTGAAGGGCGCCAGCTTGAAGTCCTAGCACTAGTCGTTGGCAATACAGCGAGAGCGATGCAATAGATGAAGGCCACCTCAGAGAGACGGAACTGTGTAACTTGGTGAGAACACAGGAAAAGGAGATCAGACACACACAGTACGCAAGGCCCCGGCTTACAATTTAAGCATTCGGCTGCCCCGCAAACCACGTTTCCTCATCGATCTTAGGCTTGATTCTCGACCATCAACGTCATCATGTTTGCAGAACAGCGATAGCGGGAGTCAGATCGATTCCTCCCGACCGAGCTCGACAAATGCAAATCTGGCCAAGGTCTGCAGTAGGCAGAGAAGTCCGTGGTGATCAAGTGCCGATCATCTTGAAACCTAGTCTGAAGTTGTTCTCCTCTCGAATACATATCATCATCATAAATTCCAAAGCGAATGCGACAAACGTATTTGGATATCCCATTTGCTGTTACTTCAAGTTCTGGCTTACTTCAATAAGATTGACAGCATCAAGGGCAGAAACTCCAACAAAAGTGTCGTAGCTCAAATAGCACAGCAGCCATGCCTCCACCAAACATCACACCCTCGGGCAAAGAGGAACCCGACTTACACTGCCTGACCATCCGCGAGCTGGAACTCCTCTCACGCGACCGCATGGACAAGCAGACTCGGGACTACTACAACGAAGGCGCCGACGACGGTACCACGCTCAACGAAAACCAGACAGCCTATAACAAATACCGGATCCGGCCTCGCGTGCTCCGCGACATCTCGGTCATCGACACATCCGTCAACATCTTTGGCCAGAAGAACAGTGTGCCCATCGGCGTCGCTCCCACCGCCATGCAGCGGCTCGCGCACACGGATGGCGAGGTCGCCACTGCACGAGCGTGCAAGTCGATGAATGTCATCATGGGCTTGTCCTCCTTCTCCACCTCTACCCTCGAGGAAGTAGCCGAGGCGAACGGCCCAAACGCCCGCGTCCTTCAACTCTACCTCTTCGAAGAACGCGAGCACTCCCGCAAGCTAATCGCCCGCGCCAAAGCAGCAGGCTACAAAGCCTCATGCTGACAGTCGACACACCGGTCCTGGGCCGCCGCAATCTCGAGATCCGCAACCAATTCAAGTTGCCTAACCACCTCAAGATCGCCAACTTCCTCGCCCAAGAAGAATCTGGCTCGGCGGAGGACCACATGCACCCATCCGAGTCCACTCCTTCCTCAGATCCGAAGCACTGGGCCGAAACATCCAAGCCCTACCCACAGAACAAGTCACCTTCCAAGGCTGGCTATCACGACGGCACGCAGCGTGTCCTGCCAACTGGCCCCGTGACATTCCACACACACGCCGCGAATCCGACACTCAACTGGGAGGAGTCCATCCCTTGGATCCGCAACGAGGTCAAGGACTCGGATATGCAGGTCTGGGTCAAGGGCATTGCGACTGCGGAAGACGCTCTGCTGGCGGTCCATCATGGCGTAGACGGCATTGTTGTTTCGAATCACGGCGGACGGCAGCTGAACGGTGCGCTCGCTACATTGGATGCGTTGCCTGAGGTGGTCGAGGCGGTGAAGGGTAAAGTCCCAATTCACGTGGACGGCGGCATCAGGCACGGGACGGACGTCTTCAAGGCGCTGGCACTTGGTGCGGACTTCGTTTGGATCGGCCGTCCGGTGTTGTGGGGACTGGCGTACAAGGGCGAGCAAGGCGTGAGGCTGGCACTGCAGCTGCTGAGTGCGGAGTTCCGACTGTGCATGGCGCTGGCCGGGGTGACGAAGGTACAGAATATTGGGAAGGAGTACTTGGTCAGGATGAATAGGGATGGATTTCCCAGCAAGCTGTGAATAGCTCTCGAGCTTTGAGCGCGAAGGACTTGATTGTTGCGAAGCTTGAACTTTTGCAAATATGTAGGCGCCTGGAGCAGCGCAAGCTTTGGCTTTTCGCGAACACACTTGCATAGCCTGTGGAGCACGCCAGTTGATTTCACCACTTCTCGTTTGTGCTAAATCTATGCACGATTTGTGCTGGGTATCAGTGAACCGAAAGTCATGCCTGTCTGCAACTGCGATTGGACCTGCCTCCGGATTCAATCTTCGTGTATCAACACCAACGCTTCTCGCTAAAGCGATGTCGGAGCTCGCGAGCTTATCATGCTGCATCGTGACCTGTAGGTTACTGCAACAGCGGACCTTTGATGCTTCCTTCTGGTCGCGTGTTCTCCTTGTGGTGCTGTTCTTCATTCTTCGCCCTCCATTCTTGCCACAGCAAATGCCACTTCTCGGTGCTCAGTGGCATCTTCGCCGTCTGTTTCGGCTTCTGAGCCACGTCCTGAGTTCGCTTCTGAAGCACTGCTGGAGTCGACACTGTTGGTTTTTCTCCTGGGGTCTGCGTTGATTGTTGGGGTGGCTTCTAAGCATCCCAACCCTCGTCAGTAGGCATGATGTACTTCACACTACCATCATCGTGAAAGCCTCCTGTGCCTACAACCCCAGCTGTGAGCTCTCGAAGGACCTGGTTGTAATTGACACTGTGCTTAATCTTGCAGCGACGATTGAACGATTCCATGTGGGAGCATAAAGCGGTGAGGTTGCTGAAGTCTTTCAGACAGGAAGGACATTGAACGCGTCCACCAGTGTGAGCAGGACCAAGTAAGTGTTTGTGGAAGTCTCTAGGATCCTTGAAGACGCGCTTGCAGCGGGGAACCGGACAAGTGTATGAATCGCTGACTTTGTCGTAGAAGTCGATGAGCTTGAATGTGGTCTTACGATGGGCTGAAAGGCTTGTATCGATGGTGCTGTTGTACGAGAGCATCGAAGCATCGTTAGCAGCGACGCTACTAGCATTGCCTACAACACTGTCTTTGCCACCGAGGGGCTCTTCTGTGCCATTGGCGGTCGTCAAGTTCGATATCCTAGATGCGAGGTTGTCAATCTCCGCCAGAGCAGCATCGTCGTTGAGCTTGGTGACGTTGCTGTGCTCTAGGAGCGATACGCCTCCATCTTGGACATCGAGGTCGCTGGAGCGGCTAGAGAGATGCGAGCCGATGTTCTGGTCGCGTCGCTCGAGGAATGCCTCCTTCTGCAGAGTTCGTTCTGCGCGCTCCAGATGCCACTCTTCGGACGAGATCTTGCATTGACCTTTCTGAATGTGATCCATCATCGATGCCATACTACCAAAGACACCCTTACAGGCTATGCAGTTGATCTGCTGCTGGGTGGGATGCATCACTTCACAATGTCGGTCGAGGCCGGCTCGCACTTTGAACTGACACTCATTAGTCGATTGAATGCTGCCGCGGATATTGTACTTACGTCTGTGGCACACAGGGGACACGTTACTTTCGTAAGGTGTCAGTCGATGAGCACAAATTGATAGTAAGGACTCACTGTGCTTGGAAGGAGTGGCGATTCTGTGAATGATGTGCTGGGTATCGCTAGCAAAGTCGAGGTCGCATTTCTTGCAATAGTGGTGGTTGATGTCGTTGACCTTATGGCGTCTCAGGTCTTTTGCATTCTCAAAGACTTTATCGCAGTTCTCAAAGGTGCATTTGAATACGTCTGGCTCATCGAGAGCTTGAAAGTCCCAATTTTGCGTTGGCACCGGCATGGTGAGTGAGTAGAGAGGTGACGTCCGTTAAGCAAGTTTGAGAGAGCGGTTACTGTGGGCAGAAGTCAATAGGTGAGGCCAGTCGCGTAGAGCCGTGTCGAAGAAGTCAGGAGAAGATGGAACATTGGAAGAGAAGGGTCGGGGTATTTGTAGTTCGAAGAGAAGCTACTCAACAGTGAAGTCAAACATATGAAGTGAATGGGGAGAAGCCACCCACCGGAGATGAAGACGCGCTCGATGAGGTTACCCTGCCCTCTATCTTGGCTCAGACGAGCCGCTCTAGGAGCCTCATCAGAAGACACTGAGCGAATTGGCAAAATGTCACATCGGATGAGCAGCTTTTGGGCGTCGAAAGGACAACGGAGTGTTGCCTAACAGGGCAACCACGACGCGGAAGGCACGATCGAGCTTAAACAACCCCGCAACGGCAGCTTTGGGAATTGCAGCAAACGCTGTAAAGCCATCTTACTTGCCTCCTCTGTCGCTGCTTCATATGAGTACTCTAGAGTGTAGCCAGTCGGCAGCAATAGCCAATGTATGCACGAGTAGATCAAGCTTATCCACATGATGATCCCAACGTCGGTATCCGCAGCTCAGGTATATACCTCTTCAGTCAGAGCATTCAATGTCAAACCCTCCTTCGCGATGTCTTCCCCTGCAGATTGTCAGTGAATGACGACAGAACCGCTGAGTAAACTTGGACTCACCTTGTAGGAACGTTAGCGGCATCTCCACCAACGTGCCTCTCACTCTGCTCAAGAGCTCTTTCAGTTCGCCAACGCCTCCGGGAAAGTCTTCTCTAACTACATGACCGTACGCGACCTTGGGCGGCGCTCTATATGTGGCTTTGCCGTCAGCTTTCTGTTCCGCTCCGTGGAAGTAGTACTCGTAGAACTCCTTGTAGTCGCTCCACGTATGGACATTGTCGTCTGGAAGCGCTCTGAAAGCCTTCCGGAACACCTCCGTATTCGTCCTTGCCCGCGAGTTCCACATGGCCAGGAAAGTGTCTGATAGCGGGTCTGCGACGAGATTATCCTCCGGCGTACCCCAGTCATAGTCATTCGGCGTGCCGACCGGCTCAAGATTGTGGGACTGGCGCTCATAGTCCTGCGGACGGATTAAGCCGAGATGCTTCCTGAAGAGCTGGCGTCGGAGCGAGGCTGCAAATCGACTTGCCATCCAAGACCGGCCGTTCATTGAGGACTGTACAGGCGTAGGATCGTGAACCATAAGAGCGATCTCAGAGTCGTGTGTGCCCAGCTGGCTTCGGTCGTTCAGGTTGGCAGAACCAACTATCACGTATCGATCGTCAACAATCATGCACTTAGTGTGGATGTAAAGCTCTTCGCTGACGAAAGCGTCCAGTTCGGCTTCTGGTGGACCGTTCCAGGGCACCCGTCGAATGTCCTCACCTCCAAGCATGTAGCATTCTGCTACAGAATCCCAGCGATCCCCGAGCTTGGACCCGGGCGCTGCTTGTTGAAATTGCTGGTACTGGTAACCAGGAACGCCAGGGCGGGCGCTAGTGCCCTCTCCAGACGGATACCACCCAGAGCCGACCATATCATCGTGCTGTTTGCGAGCGTCTTCATAGCTCACGCCGCTTTGTTGCTCTACTCGAGCCATGGAATTGCTAACATTGATTCGATCGTAATTTCGTAGATTGTAGAAGCGGATATACTCCATCGGGTTGTAGCCAGCCTTCGCGATCAGCTCCAAGATCGACTCGCCACCACGGTTGATAGAATTGTACTGAAATTCCATGATTGCTCGTGTCCCGAGCGAGTCATCATCGCGCAAATCGCCCGCAAACGCTGGCACAGCTGGCATGAGCACAACCACCTTATACTTCTGCCCATTTCGTGCGGCTCGGAGAATGCGATCGACCAACGCTTTACCAATCAAGTTCTTCACCGACTTTTGCTTATCACCAGTCGCTGTGATGAAGAACTGATTCTCAATGTAGACGAAATGCTCGCTCTGCTCGATCAAGGAGATATAAGCATTCTGAATCGAATGTTCTGTGGCCGTGCCGTTGCTCCACTTTGTGCAGCTTCGTAGGAGCTGGCAATTCATAGGCCCACGGGAGGCGAAGATTCTGTTCTCGTAGTGTTGCATCTTCGTGTTGAGGCCACCCTGAACATAGTTTCCTAGGGAGGTAAGCTCCTGTCCCAGAAGCTTGCCTTGCTGTCGGTACTCGTTGAAGCGACCCTTCATACCGCGCTCTCTGCCTTGAGAGTCGCCTCGTTCCGTACTGTACTGCTGATCATAACCTAAACCACGCTCGCCACCCGCGTATGGCTGGCTCTCATCAAAGCCACGAGTATGTGACCCTGCCGGGGCTTGATAACTCGAGTGCTGGTACGGGTCCTGACTTTGTCCAGTCGGCGTGTAGCCGGACTGCGTCGAGTCGTGGTACGCGGAATACTGCTGTGGGGCCGTTGGCTGACTCTGCGTCGATTGCCAAGTCTGCGTTTGTGAAAGTGGAGGTTGCGGTCCGACCGATTGCCATGTATCCGCGTGCTGCGGCGGCTGATAGGACGGCTTGGTCTCCCAATTTGGACCTGGAGGAGGTGGCCCTGGTGGAGGTGGTGGAATTGCTTGGCCAGCCGCTTCGTAAACAGCTTGAGGATCGCTTTGTGGATGCTGCCAGGATTGGGCATTTGGCGTGTGAGGTCTGCTAGTGCTGATTGACTGGCCATATGGTTGGGCACTACCCTGTTCCTGCCACTGCGAGGAGCTCTGGACGCCGGAAGTACTTGGCTGAGAGGTACTTGACCACGCTGGCGCCGTGTATGGTTGACTTCCCGGCGGTGGTGGGAAATTACTGCCGGATGTTTGTGACACGGTCGCTGAATCCTGTGTAGTCATAGGCGCCGACCAGGCGAGGGTGTTATACTGCTGGCCTACCAGCTGCGACGTCTGGCCTGGCTGACCTTGCTGGTGTTGCTGCTGAGCGGACTGCGGTAAAGGCTGCGTCGATGTATGTGGGAAAGCATTACCTATGCGCGAGTATCTTGCGTCTCTTCGAACATTATATTTCTCGTCGTAGATGAAGTTCCATCTGTCAATGAAGTGGTGACGAAGATCTTGGACACATTGCCCATGTAGCGAGATAGACAGGTCGGACCACCCCATGCGAGAGCTCTTCGTTCGGTCGAGCTTGTTCTGGAATGGCTGTGCAACGTCGCTGAAGTCCATGACTCGTGCATTATTGTAGTCCTGGCCAGGGAATAAGGTCAGGTTCACGTCGCTTGGATGAACATCGCTGATAGAGTGCTGATTCGTGTCCCATCTTCCAAAGCAGAGGTCCAACCCGCCCATGAAAGCGAGTCTTCCATCGACAATCAGGAGCTTCTCATGGTGCGCCCAATAAAGTATCACGTCATCAGTCAGACCATAGGCACCTTTCAATGTGTCAGCTCCCACCTTAGCCAGGCCTGCAGCATCCAGTTTGAGGCCTTGGAAGGCCGACACTAGAGACGACTGCGCTGTTTGAGCATCAGGGAGGTGGTCTGGATGACGGAAGACAGCAATGTTTGGATGCAGAGCTTCCAGAGCATGCTTAGTATGAGCAGACGAAAGCGTCAGGGCCTGAGTCACTTCTTTGTAGACAATGATACTGACCTTGACGCCTCGTTGAGCCGCTCTCTGGAGTGTCCGGTCGATACGCCACTGCTCGTTCTTCGACGGCGGTCGTCTCAGGTACAGCTCTGGGGTTAGCCACCAGTCAAGGATCCAAATAGACTCCCTTGCAGATTCCAAAGCCAGGCTGACGGCGTAAAAGTAACCGGCACCGTCTACGTACCACTTCACATCGTTGCCGCTTCTCTCTGAAGCGAAGCTATCGTAGCGATTCTTCTGAGGGCCTTGAACAGAGCCGGCCTGCCAACTCTGACTCTGCTGCCACTGGTTCTGGCTCTGGTACTGACCTTGGCTGGGTTGTTCAGCAGGTCTGTCGCCCATTAATCCGGCGATGTCTGAACCGATGCTGTGAATAGTGCCGTGCAAGGCGCCAAACAGCTTGTCGCCAAAGTCCTGCTTCTGGCCAGGTGCAGCCGGTGGAGGCCCGCCTGGATACGCCGGCTGTGAGCCCTGACCTTGAGTTGGCTGCCCGTAGCCATAGTATCCGCCACTACTGGTAGGGCGACCATGTTGCGATGACGATGGCTGGGAAGGAGGTCCGGAAGTATATCCAAAGTCATTCTGCGTTCCCGATTGACCATATCTCGTCTTAAACTTGTTCAATGTATCGCCTAGAAATGAGCGGTCCTTTCCGCCCTGCCCGCTGCCTCGAGAATTTGAAAAGTCATTCCCGTAAGCCAGTGGGTCATCTTGACCTTGGCCCTGTTGCCACGACATACCTATGTCTTGGATATGCTTGGTACCAAAACGTTGATAAGGATATTACAAAAAAGAGAACTACGGCGGAGGGGTGCTCACCTCAGAGTGTTTCAGATCAGTAAAGCTGGGCAGTGCCAGCGATATGAAGATGGGGGCAGAATTGGACTCATGCAGACTCTCGTCACGTGCAGGTCCGGGGAAGCTTCAAGTTCACCACCTCGTATTGAAACACAGCTTTATTCATTGTGTGCATCTACACTCCCTCTGCACGTACATGTTTGAGCGGTCTGCAGAAATGAAGAACACGAGATGGCCTTCCCTTCGACGCGCTATGTATGACTCTGCCCAGGAACTAATACACGATAACGCACTCGCTTCCACGGAGACGCACGCCCATGACGAAATATCACAGAGATAAGTGAAGATGCGGGGATGTTGACATTTTGTCATAGCCCATCGCGGTATCTACAGGACGAGCAGTGGACTGTTCGCCGTGAGTTTATGCGAAAGTCTATAGGCATTGGTACTCTATTCGGGCACATAAATACAATATTGTCCTACATACCGAACATGGCTCCCTCGCGACTACTGACCCAAGCTCTGCTTACTACCAAGTCACAGACCTTTGCTCGCCGTGCATATACTTTGACACCATTCCACCAGAAATTCAGACCAGCTTCCACCATGTCGCTCGCCACGCTTGATGTATGCATGCGCTTTCAGGAACCTTCGTGCCAGCGCTAACCCACGCAGACTTCGCAACACTCTAAGCTGCCCACGTCTTCCGTCACTCTCTTTGAGGCGAAGGCAAAGAAGCAGGTATCTTTCGAAGCCATTGCGAAAGAGCTGGGCCGGGATGAAGTTGCCGTTGCGGCACTGTTCTACGGCCAGACAAAGGCATCCGAGCAGGACATCAAGAAGCTCTCCGAATACTTTGGAATCGACCATGGCACGCTCTCAAGCCAGCTTTCGGGGTTTCCCGACCGAGGCAAGAGCATTGAGATGCCACCAAAGGAGCCACTGATCTACCGGCTATTTGAGGTTATCCAGAACTACGGATATGCCTATAAAGCAGTGATGAACGAGAAGTTTGGCGATGGCATCATGAGTGCGATTGCTTTCTCAACACACGTGGAGAAGGAGGTCGACAAGGATGGCGTGACGTGGGTCAACATCAAGTTGCGCGGCAAATGGTATGGTCAACGTGTCTCTATTCTATCCGTGTCTGACTTCTCTCCACAGGCTTCCATTCACGCCATTCTAGATTCGCACTGTCGTAAGGGGCACGGCTGGTCTCTGACTCTGCGTACTCTTACCTGCAGTGCAACTGAGCATTGATGACGGGATCGCAATAGATGTCATAAGCACGACCTACATTGACGAGGGTCAAAGAGTACAGGCAGCCTTTAGACCAGAAATTCACATGCCCATCGAGGGCTTTTATCAGTAGCTTGCACGTACTATGTAGCTAGTACTGTACTGTACGCCCATCAGGCTCTTGCCCCTTGTTCCTTAACCCCGCTCCTGCCGCCCCCAAAGCCTGTCTGTCCGTCAGATTCAGCCCAAGCTGAGCCCCAATAAATTGAAGCTATATAAAATGGTGAGATCAAAATTCTCCGTCGAAATGTGCTCCAGAAGCACACAAACCTGAGGGACAGTTTGGCCGAGTGGTTAAGGCGACAGACTCGAATGTGGTCACCTCCAGGGGTGCTTCTCACTACTAGTTATCTGTTGGGTTCGCCCGCACAGCACGTCTCCCCACCCTCCACCGCCTGAAATTCTCGCTAACTTACAGTAGGGTTCAAATCCTGTAGCTGTCGACTTGCTTTTTGCGTTTTTGCGCAGGGGAAGGGAACAGGGAGAGCAGGGGATGAGAAAAGAGAGCGAGAGACGAGTGCGGAGCCGGGAGATCAAAGTCAGGGTGCAACAAATTCGGAGCGGCTGGCCCATCTTGGCACCAGCCAGAAATCCCAACATCCGATGTGAAGCTGCTTTTGAAACAGCTTCCACCCCAATGTGGATGCGAGTCGTGCTCGTGTAGCAGGCAGAGTCGTCAAAGAGAGTAGGTATTCGAAGGAGGACTCAGGCAGTTGACAACATGCGATACCTTGGTCCATTCCACCCGGAAATGATGGAACAGAGCTTACAAGAATCCGTGCTTGCATATCGAAAGTTCGTCTATCCTACTGCTTGTTCCGGATCTACCTATGCATGTGCCCTGCACGCTCTCTTGGAGAAATTGCTCAAGAGATATTTCCAACGAGCATCTGACAGACATTCCGGTCCTCGCAGTCAACACCGCTCCCGATCTGCAATGGTCTGGCTTACTCGATCTTCGTCAGCTCAATCCCACGCGCTCTACTCCCGTTTTCAACGACGCTGGCGTTTCGCTTTCTTGTCTCCTCTCCTCGACGTAGAACGTAATCGCTTGTTCTTTGGCGTGCCATGTGCTTGTGGGTTGGGCTGCACAGAAGTATTGTTCTGACTAGTCCGTCGTCGCTTTCTCGCGGGTTCATGCCCATGGCGGATCGACATTCCTTCCATTTGTCCGGACGGAGGTGCGTTTCTGTCGGAGCCATTACTTTCGCGCTTGCGTTTCTTCTCTTCCCGCTTCCGCCACTTCGCCTCCTTCTCCTTCTGCAGCTCTTTCACTTCTCTGACGAACGAGTCTTCTTCACCACTGTCCTGCGGCTCGGGCGCGGCACCTCGGGCTGAGTATGGCACGGAAAAGTGGGACCGACTCGCATAGGTTGTACCTCCGGGGTGGACGTTGTGGCCATTGTTTCGTGCCTTCTTCTGCCGAGGATGACCACCGTCGTCGATAGCCATATCGTTGGACCACCTTCGCTTCTGCCTGCTTTGCGGCATCTCGGAACGAGTTTCATTCAGATACCCGTTGGGGTCAGTCGGTATGGTATCAAACATGAAAAGGCCCGAATCGTCCATCTTCTGGTATGGCTCCCTGTGCAACGTCGCAAGTTCGGGTCCTGTCTCTGGTGGGCTGCCATAAGTCGCGGGCAACGTCGGGCTGCCGGCACTGAGGGGGATTTGGGTGCGAATAGGTGAAGATCCCGTAGCAGCATTGTTGATGCTTTCGTAGGCGGACTTGCAGTCGGCAAAGCATTTGAACATCCACTCTGTCTGTTGTATGGCCAGTGAGATCCCTTCTTCAACTCCTGTGGCACTCTTGCGCTCTTGCCTGAATTGCTCAAGGAACCTGCGGTGTTCTTCTAGCATCTGATTGTGGCGATCGAACAAGCCTGGTCGAGGGGTTTGCCGGGTGTCTGCATCTTGCACGGCTGCATGCATAGTATCCATTGCCGTCGACAAGTCTCGTTGGCCAGTTGCTGTCAACTATTGCGAGAGTATAGATCAGATTGCAGACATGGTAGCACTTGCACTATGAAAGTCACAATACCTGGGAGGCAGTGGGCAACAGCCTAAAGCACCACGGGCATTTCGACAAAGGGATGTCATTGTCACATGAACTTCTTCAAGTGAACTCCAACACTCTCAATGCAAGGCAGTAGAAATGCCATTGGAGTTGGAGACAGAACGCTTAGCCAGATTGCGTTAGCCAATAAAGTCATCCAGCACAGCTTACATGCCCACTAACCTCACCTCACCTCTACTTTTTTCCTCCCCTCGACTATGGCTGTCGAAAAAATGTGCCTTCTCCGACACCATGGACGAGCCATCGATCCTGCTGTTGATCTCAGGGCTGCTCATACGGACTGCGCTGCCAACCCGACGCCATTGACCCTTGCGGCACAACGACTGGCTGGCAACATATTATCGCACTGGCTCAGGCATCGGAAGCTCGACGGCAACAAGTTGGCATCGATCGATGTCCAGGAAGGGGCCCAGCTATGATCGCGCCGCGCTCGGGACGAACACCTCTTAGGCAAGTTGCGGTGGAAGATTAATGCTTTGGACCGCACAGCACGTTAGACCGGCTAGAATCGAGCTCCGTAAGTGAGATGAGGATCAGGCTGTCTTTCCAGGGACTGGACCGTGGACCGGCTGATGTCTGAGTGGCAAGGCCGAGCAACTTGCACAATCACAGAGCCGTAGCTCATCGACTCTACCAGGCGCCTGGACAGTCAGAAGGGCAAGCATATCTCGTTGGGTCACCGCCCCTCCTGGTTCCCGCATAGTACTGTAGTGAGTCGGCGAGTCGCCTGATGCAGGGCTCAAATCGATGCTAGCTTAAGTGGTGCGACTCCGTGTGGTGAGCTATGGCTGAGCTGCTATCGTACGAGCCGAGAAAGTCTTGCAGGTCCTGAATTTGATGAAGAAAAACAGTCGTTGGCGGGCGCTTAATCGATCCCCTGGCCATAGTTTTATTTCGAGGTAGGCAGGTACTACCAAGTGCGTCTCTTCTGTCAGTTCTTGCCTGTCAAGTTTAGCACTGGACCATGATGGGGAAAGGCAGCAGTGGTGCTTTCCCCGTTCCATATGGCAGGCACGCCAGCCAATGTCCACTCACTTCTTCCACTTTGCATCTCATCCTACCTTGTTCCCTTCTTCATCGATCATCACAGCTATCAGCTTTGCCTTTTCATCATCGCTGTTAGCCCGTTGGCGTTATCTCATCTGTCCTTGTAGCATCTTGGACTGCTATCCATCAGAATCATCATCAGCCACAGGGTGAGTCAAGTCAGATCAGTCCATCAGAAGCACAGCACAGTCATTCCTCCATTGATGCATCAAGTCGATCCAGCTCCTTCTTGCTACCACACTGGACACTTTCGTCATTGCCATCGACCCATTCACCACTTCACATTCACCTCACACATTCCTCCTTCGTGGGTGCAACTTCGAGCAAAAGCCATCAACGAATCCGGTCCTACACCAATCTCTTCCCTATCTCCCACAAGAAGCTAACCAAAGGTCCATACAGCGATCTTGACCAACCATGTATGCTCAGTCCGGCCTTCAAAACACTGCTGCATACCAGCCTGAGATACCTCAACGCTCTCCGTTTCAGCCCAAAGGCCATCAGTCCTATCAGCAGCACACTGCCGGAGGTAAGATCAAGAGCAGATCAGACACACACTTATGCTGATCATAATCAGCTACTCAAGGCACAAGCCAGTCATCGTTGAACATGTCAGATCTCAAGGCCAGCCTCCCAACTCAAGCAGCTCTCGACGTTGGTGAGCCTCGTGCAAGCTACACCAACTCAGCCTCGTCGTCTACAACAATCCTCCCATGTCTGGATACTACCCTCAGCAGACTGGACCCGCCGATGCTGCTCAACTGGCATACGTGCAAGCAAACATGTTTCCCACCTACTACGGCTCAAACACCCTCGGTAACAGCTATGCCTGGCCCTACGTTCCTGCTACAACTCCTGTGGACGTTCCACGTCGACCGTCTTGGTCCTCCGAAGACAACAATGCCCTCAACCAGGCTGGTGCTCAGGAGTACTACCCACACATGCCCTTCTATCCCGTGTCGGCTGTTCAGAGTCAGCACTACATTGCAGGCCCCATCCAGCCCATGAAGTGTGCAGACAACAAGTCATACGAGATGGTCAACCTTGATGAGCTTGTTGCTCGAGATCCTCCCATACCGCGTGCGGTTCCAGCTCTGTGGACAAATCAGGAAGAACTCAGCTTGGCCAAGTGTCTCCAGAATCCCGAAGGCATCACCAATGTCTACATCCGAGGTTTCATGCCAGACACTACTGACACTGACCTTGACCACTGGGCGTCTCGCTTCGGTGAGATCGAGTCGTGCAAAGCCATCATTGAGCAAGACACCGGCAAGTGCAAAGGTTTTGGCTTCGTCATGTACTACTCACCTGCTGCCGCTGAGAATTGTATCCGAGGATTTTTCCATCTCGCTTCCAGGCCAGCTACGCTCAGAAGTCTCGCAACTCCCGCCTGAAGGACCTCGAAGACAAGGCATCGACAAACATCTACTGCACTGGTGTTCCGATCGAATGGAACGAATCCGTACGTCCCACATCTATCACCCTCGCTATCAGCTGACCTTCGTCAGGACCTAGCTAACCACTTCCGTCCGTACAACGCCATCTCCACAAAGATCTGTCGCGATGTTCCCTCAGGTGTGAGCAAAGAGGTCGGCTTTGCGAGGTTGGTCCACCATTGTCCTGTCTCTACATGTGCTAACCTTTCAAGATTTGAATCTCGTGAGATTGCAGAGCGTGTCATTCGAGAATATCACTCGTATCACGTCGACCACGATGGTGTCAAGCTATGTCTGCGGTTTGCCGACACCAAAGCACAGAAGCAGCTCAAGCAACAGAGTCAAGAACGCCGCAACTGGCGAAGTCGCGAGTACAGCTACTCAGTCGAACACACTCCGTCGCCTACTGTCATGAGACTGCAGGGAGCTGCTCATCATCCCAGTCCTAACGGCAGCTATCAATCTCCAGCTGCAGCCAGTCACAATTTCACTCCTGCTACGTCCGTCTCACCTCCGTAAGTGATGCCTGCTCATCAAAACCCCTCTCATGGTCGCATTGCTTCGTCTTCTGGTGCTGACTACTACCCAGTGAGACTGCTGGCACCAAGATCATGCCGAAAGTTGCTGCAAATGCTTGGCCCATGCAGGGAGGTCTTCAGTCCATCACCAATTCTGCCTCTGTTCGTGCCCAACAGATAAGCGGTCGCGGCTATGTCGACACCACCAAGCATACCTCGGCCGATGCCGTTCCCGAGGTCAACGAGCCAAAGGTCAAGGCCGAAAAGTCCAGCCCGGAGAAGGTCGAAAGCCGCAGTGAATCCGTCACCCGCAAGGAGAACATCTCCAGTCACATCTGATGCATCTTCATGCTTACCAGGTCAGACGCTATCGTTCGTTTTGGTATTTCGATGCTCAAGTCAATTGGCGTCCAGGGTCAACAAAAGTTCTTTCCGCATTCAGTCATTGTTGAACTGCATCGTCACCATCGATAGCAGAGACCACCTTGCCGCGAATTTCTGCGTCATTCTTCTCACCGGCACTCTCCACAATCATCGACAGCTCTCAACATCGCAGGACATATACCTTAGACACGATATCAAATATGAGCTCGCCATGGCGAATGGAGTTTAGACAGTTGGGCTCAGGTGAACAGCATGTGTTTACAAAACATCAGACGTTACATGAGTATGCAATTTGCAATAGCCTAGATCGAGAACCAAATCATCCGCGGCTATCGATCATGAGTCGTCACTAAGCTTATATGATCCTTGTGCTCCTCTTCACGTTCAGCCAGGTCATTGCTCTCAATTCGCGTGCTGAGCCGATCTATTTTCCCTTACTGTCGTCGACGACGACCTGACCGTTGCATTCTCTTGATGGATCGAGCTACCCTCAGCTCTCTTCTTTGTCTCGCGTGCGACGCTCAACATCTGTGGATTTACAGATGACCAAAACCAGAATGCTTGATTGGTACTTCTATTCCAGCTCCTGCTCCAGCAGGCAACAAGTGCAAAGAGGAGTGCATGTACACCGCTTGAACAAATGCACTCCGACACCGACCAATAATGTTCTCTTTGTCCATTTCCCCATGTCATGCTGCCTCTCCACCGAGGCACGTCCCTGTGCACTCCGCTCAGCCTACTCCCGCCCAGCCCTCTCCTCCCGATCCTCAACCATCGTCCACGCCGGTCTATACCCTCCTCCTCCGTCAAGCGCATCCTCCCCCTCCTGCACCTTCAACAACGGATTGCGCACGGTATCACCCCTCCCACCAAGACTAGTATACCCCTCATCATACATCCCACAATACCCCGTACTACCGACCATCCCCGGAAACCTCAGAAATGCCCATATCTCGCTCAATTTCCAGTCCAGCACGGGATGCACGCGCATGAAATCGGGCCAGTTGCCGTCGGTGCGCTGGAAGGGCGTCAGGTGCTCCCCGTGCGGATCGGTGCGGCGGGTGCCGACGAAGATGGCGTTGATGGTGGGGTTGTGGGACAGGTAGAGGGCGAAGGCGTCGCGGAAGGTTCGGACGGGCACACCTGGGAGGTGGGGATGGGGTGGTGCGGAGTTGGGGTTCGCGTGCGTGTGTTGTGGATCCGGTGGCGGAGGATTTGTGCGGATGTGGATGAGTGAGAGGTGGTAGGCGGAGGAAGAAGCGCTGACGAAGGTTGTGACGGCGGGAAAGGGATCAGGAGGCGTGGCATAGATCGAGGGGATCGAGGTTGGGAAGTCTTGTGCTTCTGTTTTCCGCCGGGAGGAGGGTCGTGTGAAGTGTGTATGTAGGACGGCGAGGTAGATTAGGAGGAGGACCAGGCAGTCCTTGCCGCCGTTGTATGAGAGGGAGAGGTGCTCGAAGCTGTTGGATTTGGCGCGCATTGTCAGCATCTGCGTCCATCTGAACTTTCCAACTCATCCCAGCTCGGGCTGCACCATGCGCCGCAACTGCCTCGGCAAGATCCAGGAATGGTTACCTACCCATACTCGTCTAACGCCTTCGACATAATGTCCATGCTTTCCCTGACCTGCTGCTGTGTCCGTCTCGTGACCTCGTCCACTTCCCTCGCATCCAGCAGTTTCTCGACCCTCCCGTACACATCTGCACACACCTCGCTCAGTGGCACTGGGTTGGGCGCCACGGGCAGGACATCTTCTCCTTCTTCCCCACTGAGCTGGCCCTGTGCCGACTCAGGTATGGCATCTGCCACAAGATCGACAGGTCTGACCGCCTTCGAAGCCTCCGAGGGTTCTGGCGGACTTGGGACCGAGCCGTTTGCAGCTGATGCCTCGGTGGACGTCAGCATGCTCGGCGCGTTGCTTTCCGATGGTGGGCCATTGCCGGGCATATTCGTGCTATCGACGAATAGTAGAAGACATGAAAGCCAGCAATGAAATGCTCAGCAAGTCTAAACCCCGAGTTTGAGACCTGGAGCTGGAGCGAGGACAACTTCTACGAGGGTGGAGAGCACGCACCGGACTGTAAGATTCATGGTGAGGGGGAACATTGGAAGGCGGCGGAATTTTTTGGGATGACTATGCGGGGAAGCAGTGGCTGGCCCCGGTCATGGGACCCCAAGCCAGCTCGCAGACCAGAAGAGCCCGGTGGAGAGTAAGGACGGCCCGGGAGTCGGAGAGCCCTGGAGAATTAGACTCGCTTAGGCGAGAGCAGCTTATATGACACCTAGAACAATAGAGAAGAGGCCGTGAGACGGGTAATGGCTTTGGGTCATCCGGTCTCGCGAAAGCTCGCCTCATCACGAGACCGGTTGACGAAAGCGAATCATCGCCGGCTGACAAAAGCACGACTGGCGCAGTCACAAGATATATTTGCGATACGACAACCCAAGCAATCTCCCTTCTATGTCCAGAACGGATGACTGGCAGCGGCATCGCGATCAGGAAGTACGAAACCTGTCAGTCTGGACAATCCCAATTGAAAGGACTAGTCGAGCCGAGTAGCGTCTTTCTTATTGATGCATGACATTCTATGAATGTAATTTTACTTTCGGATGAGAACGAATCTTGGACCACCCATACCAAAAAATAAGGACCCGAAACTCCCAAAGTCTGCAGGCACTTTCACAGCTGCACTAGCTCATTGCCTCAGAGCTTTGTTGCCCACCAAAGACATCAGAACTTTCACCGCGATCAATACGATAGCGTGTCTGCACCCCACGACCTTCGGCCAGCTATCTGCTCGGCTGTCAAAGATCAAACCTTCAACGCCTGTACGCCATTAGTAGTGGCCGCCACGGGAGTGTCCACCGCCACAGACGAGACACTCTTTAGCGGTGTTCCCTCGTCCAGAGACACTTTGGGGATCTCGAGACTCTCCGTGCTATCTGATCCCAACTTCAGCACACTGGCTAGACTGCCGACCATCGGCCCACTGACACCATTTGCTCGAACAGCTGAATCACTGGTGAGCAGACTCCGCTGGATAGCTAGCACACTGTCGACTATCACTGCATCAATGCCTTGCTTCGTCTGCAAGGCAACGCTTGCCGGATCGTTGTTCATGACACCGTAGCTGACGCAGACCAGGCCGGTTTCTTTGACAACTCGAACCAGCCGTGGAGCGTAGACGAAGACTTCAGAGGCAGAGACAATGCCCAGTAGATTCCAACGACTGGCAAAGCGAATGGCTTCCTGTAGACTGCTGGCTCGGATATCGCCCACTTCTGAAGTGCCAGCATCCGTCAAGAACAACACGGGAATGTTGGGCTGCTTGAAGCTGAGTAGCAGACACAAGTCTGGATGAAAACTCGAGAAGATGATGTTGCGCCCCTTGCCGAGGTCGTAGACCATTTTCAGGACGGTGTCAACGAAAACATTCAGCTCGATGGCGTATGTGTCCATGTCGTCGTCTTCGCTCTCGAAGAGCATTGGGTACTTCATCTCAATGTTGAAGCTCATGTGGGACGGCAGTGTGCGGAACATCTCCTCGAGTGTTGTGAATGGCGCTTGGATTGTGGTACCTCGCGTGTTTGGCACAAATCCTTTTAGCTTGTACGGGCGAGTATGTCGTGCCCGATCTTGAAGATCTGCTGCCTCGTGGTCCCCACCGACTGACATGGATCGCATTCGTGCCCTATCACGAGGATCCGTCGGCATCGCTTTTGATCGAGGAGGACCTATTGTGGGCGATGCGGGTCTGGATTGACGCGGTGTACGCATGTCGTTGATCGAAAGAAATTGCTCCAATGTCAGTGTATGTACGGGCGCATCAATGCCTGTCTCGCTGACTGTGAAGTCGTGATAGATGACCGGGACATGGTCTTTTGTGAGCTGAACATCAAACTCGACGTAGCTTGCGCCTAAATTGGCAGCCGCAATGAAGGACTGTATGGTGTTCTCACCCAATTGAAGAGATCTGCGCCCAGGGCCAAAGTTCTTGCCCAGTCCACGATGACCAATGAGCATAGTGCTTGTCATACTCTTCCAGTAGGTCTTGTTTTCGCTAAGCGACATGTTGGGGTGATGGAAAGGCTTGATGATTAGGTAGTTGAAGGTGACTGATCCAATCGCCTCCATATCGCCGGATGCAACAATAGGCACTGTCAAGTCGCCTTTCAGTGGCATTTTCTTGCCACCTAGGTTTGTGGTCAGACTCGATATGAGGGCCACGCCACGGCCCACGACTCTATCGCGAGCTCCAGAGTAGGTCGGAATGAGATCAAAGTAGATCTTAGCCTTGTCCGGATCAGCAGCCAGAAACACAATCGGCTCCGTGCAGATGTTGTCTTGAACTGGTAGATCGAAGACCTCGGGCTCGCCATCAGCTCCCTTAGCTGAGACAACGATGGACAGGGCAGTGTCAAGTTGCGTAGAGTGAGCATTTGCCAAAGGTATCCGATCAAGGTTCACCGATCGTACATTTTTCCGCGTGTCCATTGAGCCAAGCGATACCAGTATCATACTCTTGTCCGTCAGATACCTATGGCCGAATGTCTTGACTGGCTCCATCAATTTGCCTGGCGGCTGCTGCGTACCGAAGCCATTGCTGTATCTGTCATTCAGTGAAGATGCTATCGGAGGCGACGTGGACGCAGACGTGTTTGATGTGTGATCAGGAGAGCGCGTGAGCTCGTCGAGCCGGGCAGCGATTTCAATATGTCCTCTCAGGGATGCATGCTCCTGGGCAGTCCAGCCCGACGAGTCTATTGTATCAAGATCTGCGTTCGCATCGATCAGAAGCTCGACCACAGGCAAATGGCCGTCAATACAAGCGATGAAGAGTGGAGTCCAGGAGTATGTGTTCTCGCGCAGCTCTAGGTCGGCAATTTGCGCTTGGGAGCCGGCGACCAGAAGTCGAGCACAATCTGTATGGCCATATCTCGCAGCAACATGGAGAGCCGTCTCGCCAGATTCGTCCTGGAAGTTGATGTCAACACCCGCTGCAACCAGGATGCGTACCACCTCGATAAAATCAGACTTGACTGCCAATGCCAAGACAGCTGAGGACTGGGGAGAGTTGCGGCGAATCGCTACAGGCGCAGAGACGTCTTTCATCGATCTCTCAGAGTCGAGCAGGTATTGGGTGGTCTTGGGATGGCCACCGATGACTGCTAGATGCAGTGGTGCCCAACCCTCATCGTCCTGCCAGTTCGGACCATCGATGCCCTGAGATACATCGAACATCTTCCATGCTTGAAGTCGCTCCACAATTATTTCACAAAGAGCACGAACGCCGTACTCAGCTGCGAAATGTAGAGGCGATCGCCCATAACTGTCCCTGGCTGACAAAGCAGATCGCTGCACCGAGTTCAGTTTATCGAGGAAGGAAACGAGGAATTGAGCCGCGTCTCCGTCTGAGGTAAGTGGCCGGCTGTGCTTGGGCTCGTGAGGTAGCGTGCGCTTGAAAGGTTTAGATGGCGATGCAGCTGGTGTGATGAAGCCAATGTCATCGTCTCGTACATCAAGCGTGTCTGAATTTCCTTCTTCGTCATCTGTCACTGTATGGGTCCGACCGATGGCTATGACAAGGCGATGGATACAATTCCGACGGTTCAGATCGTCTTGCTCGTCAAGAAAGACTATGTACTGCAGAAGTGTTGTGATAGACTTCTTCCCACGAAGGGCGATGGCTTTGTGCAGTAGAGTCTTCAGAAACGATTGAAACGATGGCTCGGAACCTTTTGGGAGTCCTTTCTTCGCGTCGATAATGAATTTCTCAAGCTGTAGAGCATCATCCGTTCTCAGGTGATTCTCAAGAGCACCGAGACGCTCTGCCGAGAACTCGAGACTAGGCCTAGAGGTGGTGCGTTTGAGGGAGCCCGAACCGATCGAGACAGTATCGTCGGGTCTTGCTGATACTGCTGCTTCTGTAAGGATCGAAATCCAATCGTTGACTTTCGTGAGCAGAGGTACGAGCTGTGAATTGGTTGCGAATGGTGCTGGCTCGACCTTGAGCTCCAAATATCGCTGCTGTGCTTGGGCACTGGGAATCTTCTTATCTAACTTCTTCGTAATCTTGATGAAGCCTCTCCTGTTGACTTCGCCATACCATGTGAGCTTCCTGCCCTCTGCTCTGAGCTCGAGCAAGGCAGCTAGCAGGTCTTGGGACTCATCAGAGTCGATGTCCTGGGTGTTCTGGAGGGTGAATCCATATCTATCTTCAAGCAACTTCAATCTGCGCGAGAAATCTTGAAACTTTTTGTTGTAGAAATAGTCGACATCTTCGAGGTTCCGGTCGAGAGCGTGCAAGAAGCCTGCATATCATAAGCATTGTCAAAGGGGGAGGGTACTCTATATCCATCTCCTACCTGCTAGATCCGGATTCGAGCCATCTTGCTGCCGGCTGTTCTCAGAAGCACTCTTAATCAACTTCTTGAGCTTCTTGTAGTTGATGTAGTTGGAAGCCCATTCTGGAACCTGGTTCCGTGGGAGATTTCTTCCGAACTTCATTGTAGATGTGTAGGAAAAGACAATCTCATCAGCGACCGGTACCCCTGCGGGCCAGACAGTAGACTGCGGCTACAACGTCTCCATGACTGATAAAAACATCAAAAGACGGATCGACCGTGAAGAGACTGGTTCTTCTAGCTATGACAATCCTCTGACATGGCCCTTGGGCATGTAGTTGGCGAAAGAGGTCTGGGTGGGCATTGTTCGGTCGAACAATGCAAAGAAAATTGTGCTCGAGGAGCACCGACTGGGGACAGAGCGAGATGATAAAGAACTTTTTTGCCGCTCGAAAACTTCACGTGTCGGATAGACCGGGGGCGCTCTCAGGGAGCAGAAGTGTTGTTACTTGGCAGTAGCCTCTCGTTCTCACCTGCTTCGTTGCGGGAATGTGTGCTGGGTCGAGTAGTCGCAGTCACCACGGGAAGGAAACTGCGGTGAAGTTTGATAACTGCAGGAAGCTGACTCCACTCTATTGATATCCGACTGGTCGTGCACAAGTACCGCCCTACGATTGGACACAAAACCACATCATGTCAAACCAGCGTTCCGCGTCCCTGCACAACAGCAGTGACTTTACTCGCAGGGAGAAGCCACAGCCGGTACGAATGCTCGCTCGCAGGACCCTATGTTGCTTCTCATCATGCTGATGACCGCATCGATAGTCTTCGATAGGTTCAGATTCCTCCAATATTCCCCAGTTCTTGGCCGTTATGGGGTACTACATGGTACGGTAGGCGCTACTGCAGCACATACTGCAGTCAGAATGCTTCGGGCATCGAGCACTGACCACGCCTTGGGTGAAGTGAGGTACAAGGGGTGCGTCAATTGCTGGTCAGCTGCTCTGTTTTATTCTCTAGCATTTGACCCAGATCGGGGGTTGACGAGGCCTGTGTAACATGATAGCGCTATACATTTGCTCCCATGCGACCGGATACAGCTCCAAGGCGGGCATCCCATCCGCTATGGCGCTATTTCATCTTTGGCCAAAGCGTTGAAGGACAAGATACATGCCATACACGTCTTGCTCCATGCTAGTAGATGCGATGCAAGTGGCATCGACCGCTCTCAAAGTTTATACCAATCCAGGACGCCGCTTTTTCTGTGAATGCTGAACGCCAGCCCAGCCGTCTTATCGTCCATGATGGTTGTGATGGTCATCGTCGTCGTGATGTAGCGTAACACTGTTGAACTCGAGGAATGGATCAGCAATCTCACCACCAGGTGTTTGCATTCCGGAGTCTAGCGGCACTCCTTTCAACTTGCTCACGGGTGCGGTCCCTCCAATATCGACGCTGCCGCTGTCCTTCACCGTTCGGAAATTGACTGTATCAAGCGCACGGCCTTGATGTGGTACCATCGGTGGCTTCATGTGTCTCAACAAAGCCCAGGTGATCGGCTTGAAGAAGGCGTGGTTCTTGACGTCAGACGCTCCTGCTCTTGAGCCCAAACGTCGCGCTTCGTCTTTGACGAGCAGTTTTCTTATAACACCTTTACATAAACTAATGAATTGTCAATAGGACCATTAGATGCAGTAGTACGGCCCACACTTACTTTGTGACTTGTGGTGCCCCGGCGTGATCAGGAAACGGTACATCATCTCTTAGAATGTTGGCGAACGTTGCGTTCCGGTTCTTGCCCTTGAATGGTGTCGTGCCAAATAGCATTTCGTAGATAAGAATACCGAGCGTCCACCAGTCGACCGCGCTCGTGTGCCCATCACCTTTGATGACCTCAGGAGCGATGTACTCCTCGGTGCCAACGAAAGAATTGGTTCGGAAGTCTGCAATGCATGATTTCGTGTCGACCAAAGGGTATCCGGTCCCGTTCGAGCCGTTACGAGTACCGAGAATCATGGTAGGTGCACCACCGATATCAGACTGTTTCGACAGATCGAAGTCAGATAACATTATATGGCCTGACTGATGCAACAGGATATCTGTAACGTGTCAGTGCCAGCCAGACCTGATCGCAAATATGGAACTCACTCTCAGGCTTCAAATCCCGGTAGATGAAGCCCATGAGATGTAGATACTCCAGCGCAGCAGTCACTTCAGCTGCATAAAAGCGAGCATCCTCCTCGCCCACACACTTATTCGGTCGCGTCTGGAGTGCGCGGAAGAACTCGCCTCCGCTGCAATACTCCATGCACAGATACAGGTGGTCATCTGACTGGAACGAATGGTACAAAGTAACGATAAAAGGATGATTGCTGGTTGCCAAGATCTCTTGCTCGGCCAAGGCTCGCTTGATCTTGTTCCTTTTGATCATTTCCTTCTTGCTTAGGACTATGAAACGTCAGTGTTGCTCGTGGTGATATCAGAATATACGTGCCTTTCATCGCATAAAGCCTGTTCGACTTCTTCTCGCGGACGAGGTAGACCTTGCCCACGTCTCCCTTCCCGATCAGCTTGATTTTATCGAAGCTGCCAGGCCCAACTTCCACGTTCCGTACTTTGATGCTGTTCGAGCTATACGTCCGCCGGAAGGCAACAGACTGTCTGATCTGCCTGGAGTCGGGATTTTTGCTAGCCCAGCATCCTTCGCCGTACTTATCGGATCGGGACCCACCATACTGAGCTTAGGCTGTACTCCATTTTCGACAATGACTGGCTCTTTGCCAAGCTGTGCACTCCCTGGCCGATCATCTGTTGCTTTCGATTGTGAATTTGCAAACATCCCTTGTGCGTTTGGTGCGGATGCAACTCTGCGCAACTTTCTGGCCAGTTCCTCCTTGCCCGCTGTGATCGCCCTTTCACTGGTTGGACTTGTGCCATTGACATGGATTTTGGGCGTATCTGGTGGTGATGGTGGGACACTACCCTCATTGTGATGGCGGAGGGCTGGCGGACCCTGGTGAGCAAAGTACGGGTTGGCATGAGCCGTTGGCGATACCGTGTCGTCAAGTGCAGTACCTTCGCTGGCGACTGTTGTTGAGCGGTTCCTGCTCAACCCAGGTAGAAATCTGGACTGTTTCGGCTTGGTCTCTGTCTTCGGCGTCGGCAGACCGTCAGCATTGATCGATGTTTGACTTCCGCCGCTGTTGATGCGGAAGAAGTTCTTCAACTTCGTCGATGTTGGCGTGTGTGTGCCGGACGTATCGCCACTGTGCTTCTTTGTGAATGAGAGGGAGGAGAAGTTCCTCCGCTCGGTAGCCATCTTTCACTTCGAGCCTCCCTGTGAGTGCGCGCAGTACAAAAGCAAGCCTTAGGGAACGTTGAGGGCTGGTAAATCTCCGGCGATTTCGAGGTCCGCTAGCGGTAGAGCAGCAGAGGGAACCGCTATCTTGCTTCCGCCATTTCAGATATTGGTCCAACAGGCCAATGAAGGCAGGTCTGAGCTGCCACCGGTAGATTCGATCGTCTTGCCAAAGTCTCGATGTGGTAGGTTGCAATAGCGTGAAGAGGAAAAGGCAGGTCGTGGAGTAGGGAATGTTCAGCGTCGCAAGCGAGGTCGATGGCTCGTGGGGTTTAACAGCGACGCAGATCAGTGCGGACAACGCTGTGCTGAGAACGTAGTCTCCTCTTCGGAAAACGAGAGCGGAAGGTATTGAAAAGAGCTCGTTGTCTCTGTACGGACAAGAGGAACCTTGGAATGTAGACTGTTGTTGCCGGTACAAGGTGGTCGAAAATGCGGATTCAAGTGCGGGTCTTGTACTTGACTCGGACCTGCTTTGAAATGGTCGAGGAGAGTTCCAAAGTTGGAGTTGGGGGAACCCAGGAACAAGGGCTCTTCTCTCCACTACACAGGGCACAGACCACCGTTCTTTTGCCTCCTCAGCGTCACTTTCGCTACTCATCCAGTGAGTCCTACTGAGCTCTGCACATCTAGTGATTGATTACTGCCGCTGTAGTCATTAAGATGTCCATCGCTTGACCCAATTGTCATCCATCGCGGCCTGCCGATCATGACCATTGTGCGTTGTCCGATATGTGGCAATCGCTTCGCCCGGGCGTGCCCGGGGCTGACCCCCGCCTAGAATCATGATACATCTACCGCACTCTATCTGGCATACACCTTTCGCCCAGGAATCTGGATCTCGACGTCCACGCGTGCGACACGTCTGACACAGATATTCGGGTAGGGGCTGTGCAATCATTCGAATTCTAGCTACTTGTATTCATACATGATCTCTAAGGTAACCATGCCTTGTTCAACATGTGGCTGTTCCAGATACCTAAGTCGCCCGGTTTTGTACATCAGTGAGAAAACACATACCCTGAACTAACATATCGCCACAGAAATGATCTGTGTCTTCTGTCCGTGTTGCATCCTGATTCTTCTGAAGGTCGAAGTCTGTCTATCGTTGCTACCACAAATATGCGATTTTAAGAGACAGGAGCCAAGAGTGCCACAAGGCACTCCGGCTGTCCTAACGGATTGGGTCAGTGACAGACGGCATGACCACCTGCCGACAGTGAGGTCCGTACTATGCACCTCCACCGGGTGCTGAGCGGTGGAGGACACGTGGGTTATGACTCTTGCTGGTAGCTGTCAAGACCGTCTTCGCGTCGCGGCGGGAGTTGTCAGTGGCACCATCGAAGCTGGGCGGAAGCCGGACAGTGGCATGCACACTTTGCAAAGATGTCGAAGTGAATCCCTTGTTGCTCATATCCTCTGGGACATCGAAGTCCTCTTCTTCGATTCCCCTCAGCGGCATACTGATCGGAGCACTTGCAGCTTGTCGTCGTCGATCAGCTTCAATGTTCATGGCCTCCTGAAGCAGATCCTGGACATCGCGGACGCCGACGACTGGGTTGACATGTGCGCCCAGGAGGTATTCATCGTCGTATTGGTCAGCGTCCATGATTTGAGCCTTGCGGCGAAGGCCATCGAGGATGGCCTTGTTGAATTCTGGTTTCCTCGACCAATATGACTGCTCGACCTCGCTCATGCCATCACCTGGTTGAAGGGCAGCCCCGCAGACCTCGAAGGTGTCTTCGTTTGGAAGCGTGAACTTGGTGATGACGCCAACCGGCAGACGCAGCGCATCGTAGTAGGACTCTGTCAGACCAACGAGCTCTTCAGGCAGAGAGCCAGGTCTTTCCCCTTGCCAACCGATGATTTCAGCTGCGGCAGCAGACCCCGCAGAGAACTTTCTAGCGACCGAAGCTTGTCGAGCTTGGGATTTGTTCATCACAACCACGCTGGTCTTGGTAGGCTCAAGTGACTGCTGAGTGCTGCACCCGGATCTGTCGGAAACGGCACGGTAACGTACTCCCCACTTGTCTACTTCCCACATAGGCTCTGATTCAGCAGAACGCTGCATCTGCTGGCCAGTTGCAGCACCGTTGGCTGGAGGTGGTACGATGGGGATGATCTTGCGGTTCCTTGCCGGCGGTACTGGACTTCTCTCGACGAAGCCGCGGTCAGTATGGGCCGTGAGCTCTGGAGACCCGCTGTGTGACTGCGGCCGAATCGGAGCTGGAGACTGCTGCGTGTTCGCTTGCGGCACAAAGGGTCGAGCCGAGGGTGCAAACTTCGACGGTGATCCTACCAGCAGTGGCTTAGTGTTCTGAAGCGTCTCAACCTGCACCAGCAAGCGATTGATCATGGCTTTGAGTTCGGCGCGTTGTTGGACGACAGCCATTCTTTGAGCAGCCAGAGTCGGATCGTGAGTGCTGACAGCCCGATGACGATCCATTGACTTGAGCTGACGATCAAGTAGATCATACTGAGACTGCGCTTGAAACAGGCACGACTGAGCAGTGACAAGTAGCTGAGTGGTGGGCTCGACCCCTTCGAACTTGTCGCGGCCACCGACTGACATAGCAGCCTGAGCCGGTGGCTGCCAACCTCTCTGAGGGACATACGCCGGATTAGCGGGAAAGCCGGAGCCTGGCATGTAGTAGTACGGGGCTGGAATGGGGTAAGGAGGCATGATTGGGACGCCATAGGCAGGCATGGGATAGCCCAGCACAGGCACGCCGGCTTGAGGGACAGTAGCAGTGTTTGGGATGCCTGGTGTAACTCCATGGCCATGCTCGCTTGCGGGCGATAGCGGGGCGGACGACGGACATTGGTCGGCGTGCTGTACACCATGTTGTGGTGGTGAACCAAGTAGCTGTGCTGAAGGAGTGTAGACGTCTTTCAAGCCACTCTGAAAGGCTTCCCGTGCAGCGTATGATTGCTCGAGGTCGAACTTGGGAGGAGAATCCCGCTTTTCCATGGGAACAATCCGTCCACCAGTAGTGACACGGTTGTGGGTGGGAGACGAGTGCTTCTTGAGAAATTTGGCAAACCCAGCGTCTTTCTGAGGCTTTGGTCCAGTTGGAGGATTGGACGGCTGTCTCAGAGGATTCACCGCAGTTGCAGGCAGACTTGCGTTGCCGCTCAGGCTGACAATCTCAGACGTAGCTTCAACGCTCTCCGAAGACCAGCCCTGCGAGCGAACCCGCTGAGAGGAGGAACGACGCGAAGAGACTGCAATGTCTCCAAGCGGAGGTACGACACCTGCTACGAAGTGTCAGAAGCGGAAGTTTCAGGAAGGACATGCTGACATACCTCTGGCGGCATCATAGGTGAATTTCGACAGGTCGAAAGGATACTTTGCGTCACGGGAGATCTGCAAAAGCTGCGATACAGTGTAACGCTGTGGCGCCAGCAGACAAGTCTGTTGCTCCATGGCGAGCATACTTGATGTTGAGGATTACTTCGAATATGAAACCACCTCTCTCTGTAGCCAAGACGAGAGGACCAACGCGAAGCCGCTGCGCAAAATTGCCGTTCCAAGAGTGCTGGATGTGCAGCTCAGAGTGATATCGAATAATTTTGATGAAGCAGGGAGACGAATGAACATGAGATTGAGCCGTTCATGCGGAAGGCACAACTGATGATGATGATAGTTATGAGGAGTCGCGATGCACCAACGGAACTTTGGAAGGCGCTTCCTGGACAACGAGGTCGTCTCGTTTTCTGCATTCTGGTGCAGGAGCAACTAGGAAATGCCGGCTGCATGCCCCCTAACCATTCTATCAATGGTCTTACGAGGTGGTATGAGTGACCTGTGGTTGCTACCGAGTATGGCGCGCCTGTATGTTGATGTCGCTGCATTGATCTGTCTTATCGAGAATGCATCACCGGAATTTGCTTTCGTCATTCATCCGATCGGCTTCTTTGCCCTTTTTCGCCATCCATCGGTCGACGAGTTCCTTATTCTCCTTCTTTAGCTTTTCTTGCTGTTGTTCCGCAAGGTTGAGCTGCAAGGTCAGAGTGACGTTCTCGTCCTGCACATTCTCTACCAACTTCGTCTTCCCCTTGAGCTCCTCATCTCTGTCTCGGAGCTTCAGAGTCAATTGATTCACGTTGGCAGTAGCTTGGGCAAGTCTCTTGGTATCCTGTCGAGCTTTTGTTTTAAGAGAGTCTAGATCCTGGCTTGCTTTTTCGAGACGAGCCTGGAGATCTGCTCGCTCCTGCTGGGCTTTTACGAGGTCTTGACGAATCAGCGCGACAGAGGCAGAGTCTTGAGGTGGTGGAGAAGACACTCGTCTGAGATATCCCAATGAAGGTGGTGGTATTGTTGCCAATGGTTTCTCAGAGGACTCCGCGGGTGCTTTCTTGTTGTTGGCTTTCTGAAGTTCCGCTCTTTGGTCTGCCAGTCTGGAGCAATAGTTGTAAAGCTCGAGGTCCCTCTTCTCCACAGCGTCTCGAGCCTGCAGCGCTGCCAGGTACTGTTCTCGCCAGTCCGCTGCCATCTTGCTCCGCCCTTGATCACATCAACCTCCCATATCGTCCGCTGGCTCAGACTCTGGTCGCAGCTTCGACAGTTGAATCATTGGAAGACTGCGACCATGTCAGGACTGCACCGCATTGGCGGCCTTTATTAATGTGCAGTATACTCCCTATCATAACAAGATGAACACCGCTTTCACTCTAAGACGTGGTTGCCTTGTGATCCGCGTGTCGAAACTAAAGCAGCCTAATAATTCAAGCTTGGCTGTGGCTGGTGACATCGTTCTTCCGCGCAACTGGAGCTATGACTGCCAATCGAGGCAAGCGGAGCACGGGATGCATGATGCAGTGACAGTACCATGGCAGTGGCTTTCCGTATCTCTTTCTCCTTCAACTACTCCCACAAACAAGCAGGCGTACTTTTGACCGTTCGAGGTTTCCTCTCAAACATATCTGCCCGAGTATATCATAATCTGAACGCTCTAGCGCTGCACTCTGTCGCCTGAAGCGATTGTTTTTCAAGAGTACGAAGGGCCAGGCGCAATCACCGAGACTCTTCTATTCACTGCTTGAGTCGCGGCCACACCACGACTACTGTTGAAGCCGGGCAGGCAATAGCTCCTCGCACATTTCGAGCAGCATGGCGTCACGCAAGAAGGTCCTGTTGAAGGTGAGACGAGCTGCGCATCGACACGGCAACGCAGACTGACTTCCGAATAGGTTATCATCCTCGGCGACTCGGGCGTGGGCAAGACAAGTCTGATGAATCAATATGTACTGTACTCCCCTTATATTGGCCCACACAGCTTTCTGACATGCCAGGTAGGTAAACAAGAAGTTCTCAACCTCCTACAAAGCGACCATCGGCGCCGACTTCCTCACCAAAGAAGTGACCGTGGACGACCGCATCGTAACGCTCCAACTCTGGGACACAGCCGGCCAAGAGCGCTTCCAGTCACTCGGCGTCGCCTTCTACCGCGGCGCTGACTGCTGCGTGCTTGTCTACGACGTCAACAGCTCCAAGTCCTTCGAGACTCTAGACTCGTGGCGCGACGAATTCCTCATCCAGGCCTCGCCTCGCGACCCCGATGCGTTCCCGTTCGTGGTGCTTGGTAACAAGATCGATGTGGGTGAGGACAGGCGCATGATAACGCAGAAGAGGGCGCATGCCTATTGTCAGAGCAGGCAGATGCCCTACTTCGAGACGAGCGCCAAGGAGAGCGTCAACGTTGAGCAGGCGTTTGAGGTCATTGCCAGAAATGCGCTTGCGCAGGAAGAAAGCGAGGAGTATGGAGGTGACTTTTCGGACCCGATCAACATCAACTTGGAAAGTGAGAGGGATGGCTGCGCGTGCTGAGCATAACGAGGAGCTAGGCGAAAGTGAACAGTAGCACATGGTACGTCAGTGAGCAGCTCTGTTGCAGAGATGGACGGAGTGCTTGCGGCCTCGTGTCAGGTGGCTACCCGGAAGTCACAGTTCCAGCAGGCGTTTTTTCTGGCGCAGCATTTGTTTTCCAGTACTTTACACGGCGTTGGTTTGGGCCGAAGACGTGTGGTGCAGCAGATTTAGCGGGTCAAGCCACCGTCTGAAATGGCCGACGGCTGCTTGAGACGGTCAGGGTACCGTAGTTTGGCAGAGATATCGGCACCAAGACCGACAAGAATCCCCCGGTATTGTCAGAAGTGCAGCACCTATCTGCTTCCATACTCTTTTCCGAGTTTCTGCAAAGACCTGATTGACTGTAGCACTCATGGAGCCCGCATGCTTTGAAGCTTCGCTCGCAATTTTATGCCATTTGCTATACCACCAAAGGTCTGCCAGGCTTCCTGCTCGACTATCAGGAAAAGTGCCGGAAGAGCGACAGCCACACTGCCCGAGGGAAGAAAACGCCTGCTTGCTGTTCTACGCCATTTTCCATGCAGGCCCTCCCTCCGAGCCGAAGAAAAACAATTCAACATACAAACACAAAGTTGGCAGAGAGCCAAGCATCTTCATCTTCATTCCACTCCTTTTCGTGAATTCCTTTCGAGGCTTTTCGTCGCTCGCTGCTGTAGTCTGTACGGTGCGATCTCGGATGACTTTGCCCGGAATGCTTTAGTTCTTCTCGCAGTCTCCGACTGTCTGGTGTCCGGCTGTGGTGATGGACACGTTATAGCACTGGGGTTCGCTCTGACAGAGTACCTCAGCAGCTTATTTTCAGATATCCAGCTTGATTTTGTTGAAGAGTTCTTCGTAATACTCATAAAGGAAACGGTTGGGTTGATGGAAGCCACCAGGCTAGCGATTCGAGCTTTCGTCACGAGTCGGCGGCGTTGGTCGTTTTGCGGGTGTGATAGCTTGGAACGCTCGGACTAATAAGTTCTGATGGTGAAACAATGGCGCTGAGTGCCAGATCGAAGACGACTATTACGAGGCGCTGTTTGCTACTTCATTACCACGCCCAAATCTTGAGCTGTACGCAAGGTATGTCAGTAAATCGCCTTAGTGGATGAGAACAGCAATACTGACCAGAGAGTCCCAGGAACCTGTGCACAGACTTATGCCATCGTTACTAACGCCTAGGCAGCTGACACGGTTCTCATGGCCACTCAGTGAGCCGACCTTGTCGCCGCGAAGAGTGTCCCACACCTAAAATACATTAGCATGATCCAGAAGAGTACAGGGCTCAACTCACTTTGCATTCGAAGTCATCGTAGCCGGCGAAGAGTAGACGTCCAGACACTGAGAAAGCGACTGAGGTGATGCCGCAAAGCACTTGCTCGTTCTGCGATTCGCGAATCAGTACATTGTACGACCGACGTTACGGAGTTGCCTACCTGATAGGACATGAGCTCGCGATCGGCACGGATATCAAACAGTCGACACGAAGCATCATCGGATCCGGTGCCGAAAGCATTGCCGTCAGGGAAGAACTGAATGGCGTTGATATCAGACTCGTGTCCTGCAAACGTCTGAACGGCTTTGCCAGTGCGGACATCCCATAGTTTCGCGAACGCATCACAAGCACCCGACACGAAGACGTTAGCATTCGTCGGATTGATGCTGATGCTCATCACATCACCGAGATGATCTGCAAACTCTGTGACTTTTGAGCCTGTTTCAATGTCCCACATCATGCAGGTCATGTCTCCGGACGATGTAATGATCTTGCGGTCATTTACAAACCGACAGCATGACAAGTATCCAGAATGCCCCGAGAGTTCCCTTGCGACACGAGTAGGCCCGTCGCGTGTCGAGAGATTGTAGATGGAGCAGATGTTATCAAGACCTCCGCAAGCGACAAAGTTGCCGCTCGGCGCATAGGCGCAGGTCATGACCCACGATGATCGCAGGGGGATGGCGTGGACTTTGTTGGTGGTGTACGCATCCCAAATGATAAGCTTGCCATCTTGCGACGCGGAAACCAGATGGCGTCGGTCCGTGGACCAATGCATAGCGTAGATCTTGGCCAGATGACCTTTGAGGTTCCTTCGAGGCTTCATTCCTATGCGTGGAAGAGGTTCTGTGTTGTTCTGCGCAACTTGCCGTACTGTAGATCCAAAGTCAGCATCACGAAAACAACAGACTACCTGAGACTGCAGCACGTACAGCTTGTATCGGCGAGATCATCCTTCTTCCTCTTGATTCTATCCTTGAGACCTTCCGCTTCTCTTCGCGCCGCAGTAATCTTGGCCTGCATCTGCTCCGAGGTCATGTCTGCCGACATGGTAACAACAGAAGTCCCAGGGGACGGGCAGTTGCGCTTGCGCTGGGATTGTCGTCTAGTCCAGTGAGGAGCTTCGGCAGCTTTATCTGTGAAGGCTGCAGTGCCAATTGCGCGTGGAAGCAAAGCCTCTAGGTCTGCACAAGGCAAGAAATTTGGTGTTGGATGGCTGTGGTCGCAAGAAGTGACTGCGCTGAGCGTAAGATACCTTTTCGCCGGCCCGCAAGGAGAGAAGGTACTGGATTGGTGTTTAGGGAGGAGTCGCCCGGAACAGTCACCAGCCTTATCACAGAAGTGAATATATCAGCTTATGTCTGCTGGGAGCTTTGCCAGTGATGTTCTTCTCGAAAGAAAGAAATGTTTGGGATTGTCGAGCAGGGAACCGGAGAACAGGGAGGTTGCAATCGATGCAGGTGATTATTGACCACAAAAGACCAAGCACTCTCGCTGGGGCTCCAAGTCTCCTGCTTTGCTCTCAGGCTCTTCGCTTTAGGAGAAATTGGGGCGCAGATAGCTTCGGCACCAACCCTGTGGAGCTTCGTCAACTGCGCCGATGGGAAGGATCACCGGAGCATCTTCAGGCTCAAGACCCTACCGAGACGCTCTTCTACGATGTATGCCCGACGCGCACGGTTCTCTGACCTTGGTGGGAGCAACTACGTATGTTTCGAACCGCCCTACAGACGCAACAACCGCATGACACTGATCGATGTCAAAAGGCACAGATGAAACCTTCACTTAGGGGCGTGGATCCTGCTCTGTGCACTCTCGTCTCCTCCTTTCCTTTCCCTAGCCGAGACCGTCTGACGACCTAAGCTGTCCGGCTGGGCTTGCGTGGGGCAGGCTGCTGCACAGCGTCCTCCTGCTACTACATGTATTGATAGAAGTCGCCAGCTCTGTACGTAACCAAGATACTTACGCAGCTTTGCGGCACGACGACAAAGTCATCGTCAAGGAGCTCTCTCAGCATGCTTAGCGAGCGGATTTCCAGAAGAGAAGCAGGTCCGAGTCTGTGGCTAGCAGCCTTGGCTTCGCCATGATCCGGTTCAGGTTAGCTCTTCAGAGGCCGCATTGCATTGCATGAGCAGTGTCAAGTTCACGATTGTTGCTGTTGTTCTCGGTATGTTTGCGCCTTCACTATTCGGATGACATCCGAATGCTTTCAAAAGGACTTGAACATTCCAGGGCTTGATCTACTGATCTGATAGTCACAAAACCTTCTCCCCTCCAACGGCCCGGGTTAGTACTGGGAATGAACGAAGGAATATTGTCGGATAAAGTATCCAAGAGGCCCACAGCGCGGTCGGCCCCTGATGATCTGCTCATTGCTCACGCCTCAGCCGTGTGCGTCGCAGTCCCGATGGGTGTCCAACACGGGCCATTGTCCTCAGAGCTGAACTTCGTTACTGAGTCCCTACGATAGAGTGTGCATGTCGAGCATTATCCACTCAGCCGCTTCGAATGCTGTGGTAGTATGGCAATTTGACCGCGATCGGAGTACGGCTGATCAATCTGCAAGATGTTGCGGCACGTAGTTTGATAGGGCAATAGCCGCCTGATGGGAAGCGCCGACTGTGCTGCTTCGTTCCCTCCATGGCACAAGTACAGCCTCGACATCGTCTTACACCGTACGGCAGACCAGACAGCTGGATAGGTATGCTCTGAGCTGTGATATTGGATTTTCAATGTCTTGGAGTGAATCTCGAGCTGCCGCTGCAGAATGATACCTTACCTCACGTTGGGCGCACCCCTCACTTTTGCCCACCACCGTCCATTTGAAGTAAGCATAACCCATGAAAACTCTACCCAAGCATGCCACAATGATCATTCGAGGCCCAGCCAAGAGGTCGATCCTCGTCCCGGCGCTTCCAACCTGAGTTTGGTTTCTAGATCGATGGATCCAACGTCGTGTGTATTTCCCCAGCACGATCTACTGCATTAATCAGCCAGCAACCTATGCTATGATATATGGTGAAACGCGAAGCAAGTCGACAGATTGATGTGTCTTTCACGCGTTAGAAGCTATACCGCCCTGCGTGACAATTCTACCGCTGGAATTCAGGTCGCGTTCGTGTCTGTTGTCTCGCCGTCTGAAACGTTTGTGGCGAGTGAATTCCCTGCAAAGATTGGCGCGTCAAGCGGCCATGCAGCTTCGACCTCGGGATTGTGTGTTCTGCGGAAGAGCATCGATGTATAGTTATATCTGGGCATTCGACAGGTGCGTGACGATATCAGCCATCACATTGGAACCAGGCCAATGTTACGATTGGGTTCTGCTAAACGTGGTTCACTGTATCAAAATTGACTTAACTCTGGGGACGACCATGATGGGACTCAAAAATTACGCTCAGACAATCGTGGCAACCTGGCACAATGATCCACACGGGTTGGGGACGAGGCATGCGTGATGGATACAAGAGCACCTCAAACCTATGAAACCAAGCATGCTCAGGAAGCAATAATGAATGTAGATGAATGTCCCGTAGAATGATAGATATACTACGAAGGTAGCACCCTCGAATTGCCCGGAGTCCACCTGCCAATCAACGCCTCGAGTCGGATCTGCGCTTGTGTCTGAGCAGACAACTCATCTCATCTCCTCATCTCTAGCAGCCCCGTCTTCCATCATTCACCTCACCTAGCATCCCAGATCATCTCACGCACGTTTCGTCGAACTTTTAACGCCAGCATCGCCATCGTCACTGCATTCCAGCAAGCATTTGCTGTTCTTGTACTCGAGCATCGCCCCCTGACGCCGAGTCAACCTGTCCTCGAGTCCAATTTCTCAGCACCAGCCCCGGCTCGTGGCCAATCCTTTACAAATCGTCTTCCTCAACAGCCACGATTTTCGACATTCTCTGCATCACAAATACTAAGCCACTGGCCATAAACGAACAAAGCACTTCAGCTGGTGTTTCTGAAGACGACCTTCTTTGCTCAGAGCTACGACACTTCACAGTCAGGATATCGACCACAACCACAAAGCACACAGCGCGCGATTGTGGAAGTGATTGCACTGAAGCATTCTATATGCGGTTGTGATTTCTCAAGCATTCATAAAAACCCAAGCGTTGGTGTTGTTGCTGGGCACTGCGGGCCGGACGCCCTGTCCTCGTCGCGTTTTGCTGTGGCTTTGTGAATATTTGACTGGGCACATCAGATTCTCAGCATGCGGGAAGTCAACTTCTCAATACCTAATGTAAACAAGGCATCGGTTCATATAACCACGACATTATATGACCGTCGAGCGCTCGACTGCACCTCGACACTGCCCCTCATCAATTCGCTCAACCATCTTGCCTATCTCACGACCTCGTCCGCTCGCATACGAGACATTCTCACAGTCGATGGCGGTGTCGAAAGGCTTGTCTGTATACTGAAAGAGGGCAGGAGCAAGGATGAGATGCATATGTGGAAATGGAACCTGGCTTTTCAGTGCATAGTCAATATTGGCGTTCGAGGCTCAGAAAATGTACGAACTCGGGTGGTCGAGGCAGATATGGTCCCAGTGATCGCTACCATACTACATGACTATATACTAGTCATTGAGAAAGAGAAAGAGAAGGCCGAGGCGGAGACGGCAAGGACTTCAAAACACTGCTCGAGTTCGAGACACAGCAAACTCTCGCAGGACATGCTCTCGGATCCGCCCTCAAGATCATCATTCCTAGAGCACCTGAACGCAACCGCAGAGACACGGCAACCCAGACGACAAGCGCCGCCTCCTTCACTCAACCTTGGCAGCACTGATGCTACGACTGTTGGAGCCAGCACCGGACCGTCTGCCTTCACTTCTCCGCCAGAACGAACTTCTTTTACACGACCAGGTCCACCTCCACACAACCGCAGCTTCGATGGCCGCCCTCACAGTCATAGATCAGTCGGTCTCAATGCATTGGCCACGGCTGTGCCACCTACAGACAATTCAGAACCGTTCAATATCCGTCCTGTTCGGGAGGTTCATCGCTTACCCTCTATGATCCCGGCCCTCCAGAGCGGCATCGTGTCCAACCCAGAGTCGCCTACAACGCCGTTACCACCGGCTCGCGCACTCGACCACAGGAGGCCTCGGCGTCCGTCGATACGGCATCAGACTTCGACCTCGGCAGATACTGAAGACACAATAATGGAAGACGTGGAGACGAATACAGAGGTTCAGAATCTGGGCGACATAAGGGAGCCAAGTGCGCACAGCCGCAATGGCAGCCGGGATGCTAGCCCAAACGGTGACAATGTTGATGACGAGGTGGAGACAACGCTTCGACTTGAAATCCCTGCAGCGGATGAAGTTGACAACGTTGACATCGCCCAACAAACACCAACAGTCGCCAATGTCTTGAATGCCATCGGCGGACCCGACCAAGAGTCCAATGGCACTTCGCCATTGCCAAACGCTGTTGCGAACACTGCCTCTCCTGCTGTGCCGCTTGCTGCGTACCCGAACATGTTTATGCACAACGCAACCAGCCGTTCCGGCCCCATCGCGTTGATGCCGCGAGATGAGGATGTTCTTATGGGCCTGCAGTTACTCGCATACATCTCGAAGTACTGCTACCTGCGACACTACTTTCAGCAAACCCATCTCGTGCCTCGATTGCGGATAGACCGCGAGGTAGAAAGGTCTTACGGCTCAAACGAGAGCGATTCGCCTATCTCTGAGCCTGACGAGGACGATCTGGAGGAATATCTGCAAGACGACGACTATAATATTTTCCCGCTCGTCGAGAAATTCACCGTGCGCTGTCATTCCAAGGACATGCAATATTGGGCTTGCGTTGTTATGCGCAATCTGTGCCGGAAAGACGACGCACGCGGAGGGATCAGACAATGTGCAAATTATCAATGCGGCAAGTGGGAGGAATATCCTCGGCAGTTCGCCAAATGTCGTCGGTGTCGGCGGACCAAATATTGCAGCAAGGTATTTGATCTCTTTGTCCTCGAATATCGTCAACTAACCATTTTCAGGAATGCCAGCGTGAGTCCTGGAGTATGCATAGGCACTGGTGTCAAACGTCGCCTTAAATCACGAGCTCGCAACAGATTCAGACTTGGATTCAACGACGATTTGCATACATGCGGGAGTTGTTGACGCCTCGGTCTGTCGCGGGGCTATCCTTCTGTGTGGTGAACGAAGGATCGATGTTTGGTCTGATTCGAAAAAGATCAGTGGCGGCCATTGACTCCGACTCAGCAAATGCAACGGTTAAAGAGCAGGGGATTCCCACTTAGGAAGACATTCCTCAAAGATCTAGAAGAGGCGGGGGGACGGGTTGTTGGGGTGGAACCGTGGTGTAGTTTAGGACCTGTTCGCCGATACGAGCATTGTGTGGACGAGCGAGCGCTTGTGATGACAGCTATTTTTTGTGGCTTGGTGTACCCATCATCGATGATGGGAATGATTGTGCTGCCACTTGTATCTAACGATCAGGCAACTATGCTTAGTTGCACATATCCGAGGACGTGTATAGTTGAGAAAACTACCATATTTGACTCACCCGCAAATTCGCCGACTGCATTCTGCAGTATGAGCGCGGGGACGTCTCCCGTGTGTCGTTGACCCTCAATATCTCGCGTCTCGCCCTTTGCGTACATACTTTCTGGTAATCTGAGTAGTCTGTGCTACAGGTGGTGCTTCGGAGCACGCCGAACCAGCATCTCTTCGTATCTGTGTAGCCAATCAGAAGTGTTTGCCCTCTTGAAAGATAAGCGAACAGTGCTTTTCCAGCACCCGATGCTTCGTTCTTGGCTTCCCAGATCAACCATTCTCTCAATCATATTCGCACGCACAGCAACGTTGTTGCAGGTCGTGGCGGGACGCACAGCGTCTCATCCGGAGCTACGACGACTACGGCCATTTCCCTAAAGCATCTGTTACCAAGATAGGTTCAACTGTGATGGCAAAGGGTCCTCCCAAAATGGCGAACGGGAACCACGGTGTGGTTGACCTGCCGATCATTGATATCTCGAAGCTGGACCAGAAAACGGGCAAGAAGATCCTTGATGCGTTCGTAAGTCACGTCCCCGATCTGATCAGTCGGAGTGAGTGGCTGCCTACCAAGCCTTGACCTCTCTACGCCGTAGCCGACTGCGTCCCTCAAGGATACGGCGATCGCCAAGCGCCTTACAGACTCGAGAACTGTGAATGATCCAACAAATACTAACCAGAGACCAATACCAGACGACACACGGTTTCCTCTACCTCTCCACAGCTTCTACTCCTTTCACCCCATCGCTACTCTCCCAGATCTTCGGCCTCTCCTCCTCACTCTTCTCTCTCTCCGCGGACGAGAAGACTTCATTCTGGATCGACACCAACAATCGCGGATACACCGGCATTGGGAACGAGAGGCTCGATCCGGCGAACCAGAAGGCAGGTGATCAGAAGGAGGCGTGGAATTTCGGTGAGTTCAACGCGGAAGGGAAGTTGCAGCAGGGACTACCGGAGCGGATTGACGACAAGACCAGTGGTGAGGTGGGAGAAGACGTATTGAGGGAATTTGAGAAAGCGTGTCGGGAGTGTTGCAGGAAATTGTTCGAAGGATTGGCTCTGGGCTTGGAGATCTCGGAGGAGGGTCAGGACGGGAAGGCTTGGTTCACGCAGAGGCATGGTATTCCAAGTGGGAGTATTGTACGCCTATTGAAGTATCCGCCGACGAAAGAGGGAGTGGAGGCGGGTGACATTGGAGCCGGAGCGCACAGTGACTATGGGAGTGTGACCCTGCTTTTCCAGCAAGCAGGCGGGAGAGGCTTGGAGATCAGGGATGACGATGGTGGTTGGCAAGGAGTCGATGTTGTGCCGAAGGGCTACGACCTGGAGGCAAATAGTGGCATGCCGCCGATAGTGGTTAATGTGGGTGATCTCCTACAGTACTGGACAAACGGGCTTCTGAAAAGCACGGTACACCGGGTTGTGATGCCAGCTGGAGCAAAGGAGAACAGGTACTCGATCGTCTACTTCTGCCACCCCTCAGACAGCGTAGGCCTGGTGCCAGTGCCGAGCAAGGTGGTGCAGGAGAGTGCCACTACAAATGGTGACGACGTGGTCGGCTATGGTGGTGGTACAGAAGGGCGAGCAATGACTGCGAAAGAGCATTTGATGCGGCGGCTAGAGGCCACATATGGGAGCAGGAAAGAGTGATCGATTGTGGGCTCGGAAAGGGATTGGTAGCAATAAAATCACTCGACTTAGTCTGGATTTCCGGATGATGTCAAGAGCAAGAGATTATGCAAGTTGAGAGTATCGCTCAAATTCGACAGGTGGGTAGCTGTTGTCAAGTGGGATAGCTGTGTATATTAGCAGATGCCTCCAGGGCTACATTTGATGTTCAACTTGTCCGCGAATCAGCAGGAACTCGGACTGGGGGTGGTCGCTTCCCCACAAACCCTGGAAACGGACCTGCCCGTGTCGATCAGGGCTTTCGTGCAAGGCTGCGCTCCCAGGAACCTTGGTTTAATAAACCATCTGCGCTTTCCCTCCGTTATTCTCTTTCCAATGCTGAACTTGCAACATCGTAAGAGCGACCTCGATAAAGCAGTCACGACCCGCGATCCCCGGAGGACTGAATAGCTGGATGGCTCTCCCACGAGAATAACTCCAGATCTGCCCAACATGCCCTGTATGTCCACATTTTAGTCTCATTGCTGTTTTGCTGCATGATGGATGCCCCTGCGCTTCCCCCAGGTCTCAACACATCCTACCTTCTCTCCTCGAAAAGGTCATTTGTTGAAAAAGGATGCCTTAACATCCCATGTATTAAGGCTCCATGTATTGAGGTTGCATGTGTTGACGTTCCATCTATTAACGTCCCACATTCAGTGCAAAGCTTCCACAGTTGGGCGACCAAATCTGTTGCACAGACATTCCCGTTGTCGACATTAGCAGACGCTGTGGTTGCATCGATGCCGCCTTCTACCTAGACCTTTGTCTCGAACGCCTCCAAGAACCTCTCGTACGCGCTCATGGCGGCATCCCGTACGGTCTGAAGCAGCAGATCGCCGATGAGATCGAATACCTCAAGGATGCGGGTGCCAAAGCAGTCTTCATCTTCAACGGTTTGGACCATGTGAACAAGCCTACCCCGGGACACCTGAGTTCAGAGAGCACTAAAGCGGCCGAAGAAGCATGGCGGATGCACAACGTCCGCAAAAAGCCTGATGCAGCGGTACATGAATTCACGAAAGTCAAATATCCCACACAAGATTTGGTACGGTGGTTTCAAAGCCTGCTCACCAAGCTGAAGGTCGAGTATCTTGTGGCCCCATATTCGTCGGTGGCGCAACTGTCGTACATGGAGCGTTTGTCGGAGCAGATCATTGACTGTATCTGGGGCTCAACCGACTACTTCTTATTCAACATCGACAAGGTTATCACAGACGTCACGTTCGAGCCAGACGCCCGGACGCCGACGTTCACCTGGGTGAGCAAGGCTGCATGTGAGGAGCGTCTCAAAGCGACGCCAGATTTTCTTCGCGACATACAGCTGCTCCTTGGCACCACATTTACTCCCGCATTTCCACCACTAGCTCGGCAAGCTACCACAGCTAAGGGCGCTGGTGTCAGTGAAGCAGTTACCATGCTCAATGCTCATGGTCGGAGTGTCTTACAACTTTGTCATGCGTATCGCGAAGACCCCAGTACAGCCGGCACTGACTACGAAGATGTCTACAAGAAGGCCATTATGTCTCTCCGGCACCATATCGCTATTCAATATAACGGTTTGATCGAGCCCATGAACGCAGAATACGCTCCCAGCGATGTCCATGATTTTGTTGGCCAGAATCTGCCACCAGAGATGTTCTTCTACCTTTCACGTGGTATCATCGGCCCCGAGCCTCTGAACTGGTTGACGAATCAACACATTGTTGTGTCGCTGCCTCCAGGCGTCATCGACTCAACGCAGCACCGAAACCTGGTCTTCGAGCAACTAAATCCCATCAGAGCACAGACGCTGATGGTCATGAGTGAATTCATGCCTAATTACTACCGCAATCGCAAGGTCGATCTCAGAACTTGGGAAGATCGGGATCGACCCGACCTGACGATTAATCTGAGAGAGCAGTCTCCGCTGAAGGACAAAGTGTCAAGATGGAAGGTCAAGGATACAGCAATGCAGGGTGTTTCGTCGCACTTCTCATTGCTTACGTGCCTGGAAGCTTTGAAGAGCCAGAAGTTTAATGAGCAGATTACGATTTCAGCCAAGACCACATACGCCTATCCTGCTCTGACCTCTACGAATGAGGTCGTAATCAATATGTTTTACCGCTTCCTCAGCATAAGAGGCTATATCACCGACCAATTTCAGCTTACGAACTGGGGCGAGGTGTTGCAGGCGACGTTGTCGAAGCTTGGTGAGACTAAGAGGGCCGACGACATTGCCTTGCTCGCGGTTGAGTTGATACGCTTCGGGCTCCTGAACGGCAACGAAGGTGATGGAAGTCCAGCCAAGTCTACAGGTAAGGACGAACCCTTGAAGCTTCAGATGTTCGCTGACAGACAATAGACATGCCGCAAGACGTCCAGTCCAGCATCAACTTGGTCGCCAAGATTGCTTCCCTGGAGAAGTTTCCGAATAAGCCCGCGGGATGGAAAGGTCCACTCAACCAGCGACTCCTGTCATACTCCTGGATGGTTGCGGCCATCAGATCGCATCTGCGGTTTCTAATGGAGGCAACATTGGTCGCAATGTTTCTTGCAGGTGACGCAAGACGTGATCGAGACGATTGGCCTCTCATTTCTGAAAGGTATGAGCAGCGTGCCAATGACCACTGACCGGGACTAATTGATTTTAAGACTGCCTTTGAGGAATGATCAAGGCTGTGCCCTTGGGATCGTGGCAGAGACGTATCTCGAGCGGGTCTTCCAGGCCAAAGATAAGGAGGATGTGAAGGAGAAACTCAGAACCAATCACCCTGATCACAACTGGATCTCGAACGGCAAGAGCAAGAACATCGGCAAGAATGTGGACCAAATACACAGCATGTGGACTGCCATCCGTGATGCTAGCAAAGTAGCTGGCAAGGACAACAAGGCAGCCGAAGACTTTGACGTGGCGCAGAAAATATTAGAGCCTTTTGGTAGGCGTGCCTGGCACATCTTTTGACCAAGACTACCTGGAAAAGTCCGTAGGTATCTTGTTGGCGAGTCGACTTATCGCCTGCTTTATTCCAACATCGTACGAGAACAGAGCATAAAATATCAGATGGCGCGAACATGTCTGCAAGTTCAGCCTTGGACATGCAGCGATCGCTTATCTTACCAGGTATTCCACTCTGATTAGCTGGAATGAGTGTGTGCACTGCACATCGAAAAGTCTTTGAGAATGCACTCATGCGGCAGTCTCGAACTTGTCCCCGTTCGCGCCCACGCAATGCCTTCTCCTTTCAAGTTCCCATGTTCGATGCGTAGCCAATCAAATTCGACACACGAGTCCGCTCAAATGACGTAGAGTTGCAGTCGCACAAGCCAAACAAGGCAACGACCATTCGAGGCTGCCTTGTAGTCCTCCTCGCTCACTAACTACCCCCTAGGTGCTTCGCTAGCACGATCAACCTTCTACCTATATCACCAAATTCTATCTAGGCCACGATGGCAATTCTGGATCTGCCGCAGGACGCCCTCCTTCTAATTCTCCTACATCTCGCACCTTGCGACTACCTCAACTTCTGCAGTACTTGCCGGGGAGTTGAGCAATACCGAACAGATCCCTCTTACTGGCGAACTAAAGCATCTTCGACATTTAGAATTCCTATCAGCCTCTCCTTGCAGCCGATGGGCCCCGTTGGTATTCTCTGTACAAGAAGTTGAAGACACAGACTCGGTTGTACACCTGGGGTCAAGGTCGGAAAGGCAGTCTCGGCCAGGGTAGGGCATCAATCGTTCGCAACCCTCGAGGGCGTGTGATTCCGACTCGGCCGGTCCCGCGTCTGATCTTTCAGCGCGTCAATTCTACCTGGCCAACGGAAAGTCATGTGCCTGACGAGGTTGGTATAATTGCTGACTTGCAGTGTGGCGGGTGGTCTACCACCATTCTGTCAGCAAGCGGCAGACTCTACACGACTGGCTCTCTCGATTCTCTAGATGGTATCACAATCGGAGAAACTACAGATCAGTACAAGCAGCTTGAGTACATCACACAGAGCACAAGTTCTATACGCCAGTTCTCCTCAGGTCGGCGCCACGTCCTTGCACTAACAGACGATGGCGATATTCTGTCATGGGACCGCATCAACGCCAAAGGACTGAAGCCTTTCTCCAGAACCGGACGCGACTTCGGCGGGAAGCCAACGCGTGTGTGCGCTGGATGGGACATCAGTTCGGCCTATGTGCCAGAGGTTGGCATTGTGTACTGGACGCCACTGAAGAACGATCAGGCCGACCCTATGCTGGACGGCATTCACATCAAAGAGAAGATCATCCCAGACACTGCTATCCGTACTGTTGGGACAGGCGCTGTCGAAGTCTCTAGACACATCGTGCTCGCCGAGTTCATCGTCTGGATCACGTCAGATTCGAAGATCCATGCGTGCGGCATCGGAGGGGAAGCACCAGACCAGACTCAACCAGGTGGAGCATCGTTTGAGGTACCAGGCTTCTCCGCTGAGGGCAGAGAGCTCAGAGATATACAAGGACAATTCGCAAATTTCGGTGTCTTCACAGCAGCTGGCGAAGTCCTGGCTGGCAGCATTGACTATCTTCGGCTGTGCGCCTCAGCTATTCAGAGAGACACAGCATTGCGAGAGAGTGGAGACTGGTCAGAACACCAGGACGTGCTGTCCTCACGCCCGCGAGACGTGCCCAGTCTCCAGCATACCGGCGTCATCGCACTTGCATATGGTGATCATCACTACATGGCGCTGCACGCAGATGGGAAGATCTCCTCACTCGGTCGCGACTCCGGCTCCTGCGGTCAGATGGGCCTTGGCGATCCCATCTCAGGTGCTCGATTTCGAGGTTTACATCGGAATGCGATGCAGGCGAGTCGCGACGGCTTCCTGCTGCCAATCGCGGAGAGGCGGGGACGCAAGGTCTGGTTCGAGCCGGAGAAGAAAGATTGGTTGCACTGGCTGGTAAGCTGCTCCGGATATTCAACTAGCGCTTTGCGGTACCGTCGTCGGTCTACCTTCGCTGCTTTCTCCATCCCTTTCCTACAATCAACCTCTGCTAACGAGCCGTGCTGTAGGAAGAGACCATGAAACACAAAGACTTTAAGATCAACGACGAGCCAGCGTATCGTCAATGGAGTGATCTGCAAAGAGCCGACATGTTCAGCGAATGGATTGACCAAGAAGGCAGTCATTGGACAGACGGCCCACAAGGCTCAGGCTCACCCACTCTGACATCTCAGTCCACAGCTCTGCCAGCGGAGGCCAGTCTGAACACGGACTACGAGAATCTGGAACCATACTTCGCCATCACTGTCGCAGCAGCAGGCTGGCACAGTGGCGCATTGGTGCTGGTCGACGAGGATAAGGTGCAGGAAGTGAGGCAAAAGTGGATCGTTCAGCCAGAAGAGGACGAGCACAGCGCGCCAATCGTACCGGGAGCATTCGAGTCGAAAAATGACGACGAGGAGTACATTTGGAAGCTAGAGGGCTTCCCAAAGGTAGAGCTGCCGGACGGCCATGTCATGCCAGGTGTTGGAGAGATGCGTAGCTGGAGAAATGGACGACCTTCCCTGGAAGAACTGGGCGTGACCTTGGAGCAGGAACAGCGATAAGAGGGCACATGGGAGCAGGCTGTGATTGAGATTGCGGAGCGGCTTTTCTTCAGCGCCCTCCCTCCCCAGAAAGTCCAAAGGGTATCATCTTTCGCACTGACGCTCGAGTGAGGCTCATCTCAAGCCCACAACCTCGACCAGAAAACTGGCGCCAGGCCTTCAGTGCCCTCCTGGGCCGGAAATTCCGTGACAGGCAGCAGCTGTGGCTCGAGAATGGAAGGTCGTACATGGCGAAACCGCCCAGTCTTCACCCGCAACTGCATCGCAGAGATTGTGTCTCATAAGGACTACTCACTAGTTAGCATCAGCATTATCTGTACAATCGAAGCTTTGGCACGTTGACTCAGCGACCTTTGCGAAATGGTAGCAGCTCATCCATTTACACATATACATGCGCGCCCGGGGCGTTATCTAGGGATTTCCAATCCGTCATCATCGCTGTCATCGTCCCTCCGCACCGCCGCCGAAGTGTCCAATGCCCTGGGCTCTCCTCCTGTCACCGCAGCCGCCCCTACATCCCTCCGCTCTTCACCGTCCACGAACACAAAGCTCCCTACCACGACCGCAGCCCCAACCCAGTACCACACCCCCTCATACCTCCCCTGAATCAACATCTCCCCTATCAGACTCAACGGAATCGTCAAGCTCAAACCCACCGTCACCACCAACGGACTCGTCAACACCATCGCGTATGCCCAGCAGATATCGCTTGCCAGTGCTGCGACGCTATTGGTCAACATGATCAGCCAAACGCGACCCGTGGGCGGCATCTCGAACGGCTCGATACCGGTCCAGTGCAGAATCGGGAAGAGCGGGAGAAGGAGCACAAAGTTCCAGGTGCCGACTAGGCCGAAGAAAAGGGGCATGTTGAGTTCTAAGGGCGCGGCGGATTTGGTGGTGCGAGCGAGGAGGACGGTGTAGAAGCCGTAGATGAGGGCGGATAGTAGAGCCAGAGCGTCGCCTAGGAGTAGCTCGGAGGAGGACTTCTGTGGAAATTCTTTAACGGCGCGTAGTACTAGAAGAGCGGAATTCGTCGTGGAATTTCCATCGTCGCCTGGAGTCGCGGTAGGTGTGCCTGAGTCGATCGTGCTGATGAGAACAATGCCGAAGAGCGAAGCCAGCACGCCGAGCAATTTTCGCCATGTAAAGCGCTCGGTGCGCGTGACGGCGCCGATTATCAGGGTCCATATGCTGGATGTGCTCGTAAGGATAGTCGTCGATGCCACAGTGGTGAATTCGAGGCATGCAAGCGCAAAGTAGTTGGCGCCGAACCAAAGGAAACAGAAGCCGAGCGCGAGTTTGGCTGTAGGCAAAAGAGCGAGATGCGTCCGTCGTGGTTCATTCGATCTTGAGATGTTGTGGCTGATTAGACCTTCGCCCTCTCCATCGGCTTCTTCGTCCTCTACCAGATCTTTAATCAGATCTGCCGAGTCGTCGTTCTCGCCTACCGCAGCTGGATCCTTAGTTACAGCCCTCCATCCGCCTGAGCGGTAGTTGTGTTTTATCTCTTCAACCCGCTCTTGCCATAAGCCTCGCCGCCGTAGATCCCAGAACATCCGCACCATCGAAGGCACCATGGCCAGGATGAACATCGATGTATTCAGGTACGTGAGAAAGAAAGGCTGGGCGTAGGTGTCGTCTGCGAAGATCGAACTCGCCAGAAAGTTGCATGTCGTCCACAGACAAACGACCAGCAAGAGTAGCAGTAAGCCAAGTGTATGTCGCGCGACGCCTAGCCCTCTCATGGCGCCTGGTATTCGCTCTGCCTTGTGGTCTTGTGGTGTATCGACGCCCGCGCCGGAAGTTGTAGGATGGGAATTGTCCATCTCGAAGTTTTCATTTCCAGGCAGTGCGTCCGCCTTAGGTCTACCGAAGAAATTGGAAGAAGTAGAGGACAGCCATTGCGACATATTCACAGGTAAATCGTCGACATCTGATAACAGGAGAGTTCAGATCGAGTCATGCGGACATGGTCGCGCGGGCAGTGGTGTAACACGGACAATCAAGGTCGCGGCACTGTGTAGGGACAAAGGGTGCTTCTACACGTGAAGCAGATGCAGATACGCTGTAGAGATAGTCGAACGACGCTCAAGGAGTGACTGGAGGGTAATTAGAGTGAAATGACTGTTTGCGTGAGTACGCAATCCATAACCTCAAGTCTGACGACTGCGCTCTCCAACAAGGATTTCCAGGGGCTGCGTGGCCTGAACTCTTGGAGCCTCCTCCGGGCGATGCCGGGCGGAACGAGCTCCACTCCAGCCCTGGAGTCGATCGTTTTCACTGCTTGGCGTGAAAGTATGCCAACACATCATCAAGTCATCCAACATCCATTCATGTTTGATATCGCCTGTATCTGCTGAATACGACAGACCTCATCATACCGAGAGTATTGGTTCCGACCTGCCTTGCGTCGTCTTGTGACGCAGAGAAGCGCATGTCCTCAGGCTGACGAAGTTCAAGATCAGCCAAAGATCATATGTCCTGCCAATTTCACGGCGTTGCCCAGCAGCGTCAGCACCGATCTCCTCTTCTTGTTCTCTAGGACACAGGATGCCATCTCTCCTCGACAAACAATGCCTCAGCCACCTCCTTCGGGATCTCGCCGTTGACGACGGTGGTATTGACCGCACCAGCCAGATTTAGGAGCTTCACGAACCACATCTTAATACCCAATCGTGGCGCACCTGCTGCTCTACTCTCCTTGCTCCTCCGTTTGAAGCTGACAGCCAACGTCTTGACGCTAAGTGGTCCACCGTGAGCATCATCAAAGATGGCCTGAACAAGCTCAGGCTGAATGGTGTAGTTGTCTCCTTGGTGGAAGTCTAGCCGGGTGATTGAGGCATCATGCTCAATGACATTGTACCGTCGGGTATCCTTCAGGTCGAGTGTACCATCAGGCCGGCGAAGTGGACGAAGAGCATTAGTGAGTGATGAAGCCAACAAGGGTGACATGTGCAGTGCGTCCTGCAGCGACTGTTTGATCATTGGCAACGTTAAATTCTTTCCATCTCGCGGTCTGTCTTCGAGTCAGGACCATTCTGCATGGTCTTCGATGGATGGTGTGACCTACAGGTATCCTTGGTTGGCAAGAGCGTTCAGACCAGGGCATGGACCTCGTGTGTCCGGATCACCTTTGATCCACGTGTGGTCTTCAGCGTTCTTTGCTGCTGCGTTGGCCGTATTGCTGCCTTCGAGGAGTCCTCGCGCCGTTCCAGTGACAGTGAAGTGCATCGTCAAATTTTTACAGGGTTTTTTCGGGAGGGAGAAGAATTGTTTCTTCAACACCAAGCAAGCAATATCAAGAACTTGCCTCAGGCGGCCGCTGGTCAAGCAGAACAGGCGCACGAGCGAGGGAGACGGCTGGTCCTCGTGTCAGTCTCATCTTATGGTCATCCCTGCACAGCCAGGCAGCAAACCATGTCTATCGCAAGCTCATGTCACAGAGTCACAGACTCACGAATAGCCATGCATGTGTTGGAAATTAAGCTGACATCCTAGGGTCATGCTCTGACCATGGGAACGCGGCTGGCGTGAGAACCGCCGAACGGGCGTCAAATACGATATTTTGGCCTGAAAAGGCAGGCCTTGCATCCGAAGCGACTCCAGCTGAAGGGCAATCGCGGGCCAAGAGATCCGATCCTTGGTGCGCCTGAAGGATCGTGTTACGAAGCTAAGCCCCTTCCACTTCCGTCCCACCGCAGAAGTACCTGCACAGACCAAGGTCGATCGGTAAGGCTCACCGGTCGGTATGAGGCTTGCGCAGGATTTAGACCTGTACGGAGAATCAGGGTTCGTGTCACGGCTTTAGATCAGCGAGTAGCTGAGAAGAGCATGTCTTCAACACGAGGCAGTCGAAATCAAAATGGGGGTCCATTCTCCCTTTGGATACAAGCACGGCCACATCCCATCGCGCCTTGTCGTTGACAGCTTCACCACACGAGCGTTAAGATGCCCGCCCAAGATCCCAACGTCAAGGCGACCTTCCAGCCTACATTTCCTGAGAAACTGCTGGTCGGAAGCTATCACCTCATCAACAAGTTCATTCCATGGCACAAGCTGCCAAGCATTCTCGGTGCTCTCAATCTTGATGCCCTGCGCGTCGAGTTGCGACAGTACAACCTGTACGATGGCTACGCTGCCGGCGAGTCACAAGGCTCTAGCAAGTCGGACCCGACACCAAGACGATTCGAGACCGCTCGCAATTCTGAGGGCAAGTATAATGACACAGCACACCCACAGATGGGATGTTCCGGCATTCGCTTTGGCAGAAACTTTCCTCGCGAACTGACACCGGCGCCAAGCGAAGAGTCGCTTCGGAATCCAGATCCGAGGATGCTGAGCGAAAGATTCATGAAGCGGCATGAATTCAAGCCAGCGACGACTCTGAACCTACTGGCGGCCGCCTGGATCCAGTTCCAAACCCATGACTGGTTCTTCCATGAAAGTGTGAGTACTGCGTCGCCGGGGACATTGAACGTGGCTGACCTTGTGCCAGAGTGACGAGAACATCGACGTTCCTCTTTCTGAGAGTGACTCGTGGCCACATGGCAAGATGGAGTTCCCCAAGACAAAGCCTGACGAGGTTCTCAGCCCGCTCGACACAGATGCCCAGGCTACAAGAATACCAACACGGCTTGGTGGGACAGCTCCCAGATTTACGGGGGCAGCGAGTCTGTCACCCATACTCTCCGCAACCTTCATTCAGACGGGAAGCTATTGCTCCAGAAAGACGGCAGAGAGAGCTTCCTACCTCGTGACGCTGAAGGCAACGTACTGACAGGCTTTTCGAATAACTGGTGGATCGGAATGGAAATGCTTCACACTCTCTTCGCCATGGAACACAACACCATCTGCGACATGCTCCGCAGTAATCATCCAGATTGGCCTGGCGACAAGGTCTTCGACACTGCTCGCCTCGTGAACTGTGCACTCATGGCCAAGATCCACACTGTCGAATGGACACCAGCCATCCTCGCTCATCCCACCCTCAAGCTCGGTATGAATGCCAACTGGTGGGGCCTTGTTGGCGAATCCCTGACCAAGCACCTCGGTCGCATCTCGAAGACCTCGGAGCCATCTCCGGTATACCAGGCTCCGGCGTCAATCAGTTCGGCGTCCCCTACAGCATGACCGAAGAATTCGTCTCAGTGTATAGGATGCATTCCCTCATCCCTGACAGCATTGCCTTCTTCGAGTCATCCTCGGGCGAGCACAAGTCCACTATCCCCACATCCGAAACCCTCTTTACCAACGCCCAACACCCTCTCGACTCCGGCCTGTCCTTCGCAGACACATTCTACAGTTTCGGCATCAACTATCCCGGCGCCATCACCAACAACAACTACCCAGCCTTTCTCCGCGATCTTACTCTCCCCGACGGCACACACCGCGACATGGGCACGGTCGACCTTCTGCGCGACCGCGAACGTGGCGTGCCCAGGTACTGCAATTTTCGTCGCCTCCTCCGCATGACTGTGCCAAAGACATTCCTCGAACTTACCGGCGGCAACCAGAAACTCGCAGACGAGTTAGCGGATGCATATGACAACAACATCGAGCTTGTCGACGCACTCGTCGGGTCTCACTCAGAGCCATTGCCGAAGGGCTTTGGCTTCAGCGATACTGCCTTCCGCATCTTCATCCTCATGGCGAGCAGGAGGTTGAAGAGTGATCGCTTCATCGCTGGAGAGTGGAACGCAGAGACCTATAGCAAAGAGGGTTTGGATTGGGTGCAGAACACAGGGATGAAAGATGTGCTTGGACGTCATTTTCCGGGGTTGAAGGAGGTGTTGAAGGAAAGTGAGAATGTGTTTGCGCCGTGGAAGATGATGCAGGGGAGTAGAGGGTATGGTGGGATCGAAACGAACGCGCCGAAGACGAAGTAAAGACCTCGCGGCGTGGTTGTCACATTCAAATACGTAGCGCCTTTGCGGTAAGCATGAACGGCATGTCAGCTGTGTGTTTGGATCGAGCATTCGAGTCGTAATTTGAGCCATTGACTCGGGCTTAATGGGTGTACCTCATGACCACGTGAGTGTGGTCCTGAGGCTGTAGAATGTATGGTAAGTATCGACTTGCACTTTGTAAGATGTTCGAAGTGAACTTCAAGTTGTGCTCGAGCGGCCCTACGTCACTTTAGTGGATCGGGCTTGGCGGTAGCCCATTGGCGGGCGTTGCACCGAGAGAAAGGATGCAGGAATATAATTCCCCTGCCTTGCCGTGAACTTTCATCCACAGGCACATCAGACCAGGCAACTCGCAGACTACTTACTTGTCTTGTGTCGCGCTCATTCGCAAACCACAATCTCTTACCCACCCATCAACATCCAACCGTCATTTGCAGCCGCACATTCTTAGACCGCTACCCCTCCACGATCCGCAAACATGGCCGACACTGAATCGAAGGCCACACCCGCCGCTGAGCAGAACTCTTCTCCAGCCACTACTGAGCAGAAGACCTCCACCACTCAAGCATCTACCGTCACCGAGACTGCGACCGCGGCCGCCTCCAATGTGGCCAGCACGGCGACAGCAGCTGCTGCTGGCGTGAAGGACTCTGTCTTCTCGATGTTTGGTGGTGGCGCCAAGAAGGAGAAGAAGGAAGAGGTTGAAGATGAGGATGCAAAGAACGAGCCCAGCGGAAGTTCGAAAGCCAAGAAGGATGCTGAGGACGATGATGTGAGTCCAAACCCAGTCACAACAGTGGTCGCAGATGCTGACACGAACTGCACAGGACGACAAAGCCGAGGAGGAAGAAGCCGATGTCCACTTTGAGCCCGTCGTAAAGCTTACCGAGAAGGTCGACACAAAGACACACGAAGAGGCCGAGTCGGTTGAGTTCAAGATGCGAGCCAAACTCTTCAAGTTCGACCGCGACAGCGTGAATGGAAGGAACGAGGTACTGGCGACGTCCGTTTACTCAAGCACAAGGAGAACGGCAAAACTAGGCTCGTAATGCGCAGAGACAAGACTCTGAAGGTGTGCGCCAATCACTATGGTATGTTCTCAAGTATCAGAATATGACGGCGATCTCTAATCCCTCGACAGTCACCCCAGATATGAAACTGTCTCCCAATGTTGGAAGCGACCGCAGCTGGGTATGGAACGTCGCGGCGGATGTCAGTGAGGGCGAGCCTGAAGCATCAACTCTCGCCATCCGGTTCGCCAACTCTGAGAGTAAGTCGAGCGTCACTCGTGGTCAAGTAACGCCAGCTAATAATAACAGATGCCAACTTGTTCAAGGAAGCTTTCATCAAGGCTCAACAGGAGAACGAGAAGCTTTTCGGTTCCTAGAAGCGAGACCCGAAGACACATACAGAAAACAAAGCGCCACTGACGTCTATCGAAGATCTCCTCTCGACTCTGAAGACAGACAGGTCGTCCGTACCAGCACATTCAGGACCCGGTCCCTGGGCATGCTTTTGTGGTGCGTTATGCATCATGTCCGTGGACTGAAGCGTCCGCATACGAGTCGATAACACATCCATCACCGCCTGCTCCCAAAACGACAGGCACACTTCCATCCCCTGCCCATCAGCGCTTCAGCGACGCATTATTGCTTAAATAGAGAATCCAAATCGAGTCCCCCAACATGAGGAACCTCCTGATTCCGAGGTTGTACACGTCCCTCTGGACCACCGTAGTAAGAGCAGCACCTAGACCATACTCCCACTCAACTGCTCGCGACAAGTGGCTGACCTGAACTTCTCAATTGCGATTTACTATTCATCCACAACCTCTTGTAACTGTAAAATAGCATATGTTCCAAGTCACCGACGCAGTGAAGACAAGAGAAGGACAATACAATTAGACGCCACCCACCATTCACTGCAACAATTCCAGGTTTAGCAACCTCTGAACGTATTCACTGCAGTCAGCATCGACCGACCCAACTTTTATAAAAGCCTGAACTTCGACGTTCAGATCAATCTACAGATCTTCATCCGGCATCTCACCCTTCTGAACTTCTTCGAGAATAAAGAGCGCGTCACACCTGTGCATCCTGGTCTTTCAACCTTCTCAACCTCATAGCCCCCCTCACACCAGGCACAATGCCGGACGTAAGTAACGCGCAACTCCTGACCAGGTCACACAGCAAACTGATCACTCCCACAGGTTAGGCGAACAGTCAAGATCATCACTGAACAGAAGATCATGTAAGAAGACAGCACACACACCTGCTCAACCCCTCTCATCGCATACTGACACTGCCCTCAGTCCAGGTCAAGACAGTGGTGTACCGGGCTTTCCTCTACGACATTGGAGCATCTCCATCCGCCTCACCCACTCAGAAACCAAGCAAGATGTCGACGCCGACGTGTTCACCGATGTCACCTACCACCTCCACGAGTCCTTCGGCGACAAGGCGAAGCAATGTAAGTCGCAACACAGCCCGTACCCGCCCAGCCTTATCTAACACTACCTCTCAGCGATCAAGAAGCCTCCCTTCCGCGTCGCCGAAGACGGCTGGGGTGAGTTCGAAATGGCCATTCACATGACCGACGCTCCGGCAAGACCCACCAAGTCGTCCACGACCTCAACTTCCAACAAGCTAAGTACGAAGTAAAGCACGTCATCGCCTTCAAGAACGTCAAGCCCGGCACGCTCATGGCCGAGAAGCTGCGGTTGTCAGGCTCTGCCCCGGGCGACGCCACCGATGGCGCTGCCAACAGCAAGAAGCGCGCTTCTGAGGTTGGCACGGGTGCAGAGAAGAAGAAAAAGAAGGGCGGCGACAACAAGTCTGTGAACATGGACTCCCTGGCTGAGGGTCTGCAGAAGCTGGGTGAGGATGATTTGCTTCAGGTGGTGCAAATGGTCCACGACAACAAGAGCGAGGAGAGCTGGCTGCGGAATGATGTCGAGCAGGGCGAATTTCATGTTGATCTGTATACTCTCCCGGAGAACCTGATCAACATGCTGTGGGCTTTCACCAAGGACAAGGGCGTGCTGTCTGCTGATGCGGCATCGTAGGAGATGTCCGATAGGGCTCAGGTGCAGGCAAGGGAGGCTGTCTGGGACTCGCGGCGGCAGTGGAATCTCATGCGGCTGGCTGAGCTGGAGAACGCGACGGCTGATGTCACGGCACGACCGAAATCGCGCTACGACTTCCACTCGAATACATTGACTTTAAGGCGATGATACGGTTCCGGTCACTGCAGAGAGTTGCGAAGGAAGCGGAATACCCACCAAAAGCACGGTACGGAAAGGACGAGGGGACCAGAGGAAAAGATCCAGCATGGCGCTTTTGCAGAAGGAATGGAAAATGGGTTGCTACTTGCTCACTAGGCTAGACACGAGCTATTCACGGAGATTATGGATTGACGGTCACAGAGGAAACGGTGCTTTACGAATTCAGAAGAATGCAGAATGTCCTGCCGAGAGGACTCTGCGTCCAGAAGTAGATGGTGTAGAGACCTTACCTCGAAACAGGTACTCAATCTAAGCACTCATCCAACGCAGAAGCGCTCCCATGCATGCTTCTCACTTTTGATCCCAGCCAAGCTGAGGCCATCTGAGGTCAAGCCTAGGTTGGAACGAACGTACCAAAATGCGTCTTGATTTGCACCACCAATGTAGGAAGCTCCAGGAATTCAGCTGGACGGCCAACAATTGCTCTTGACGAGGTTCATGGGAAACGAGCATAGTATGAGTTGTTTATATATTCGTATCGGGGTATCATTGATAGTGAATGAAGATATCTGAAACGTAATCTAGTGTACAACGGTAAAAGAGTCTTTCCGACCCATGGACACCGACAGACATTGAACCATTCGCGCTTTTCAAGAATAGCGATGCCAACAGTATAACAAAAACGATAGACTTCGTGAAGGTCGTAAACGTGTGTCTCGTACAGAGCGAGATCCTCAAAGCTTCCACGGACTGTCCTCTTCGCCGGCGAAACCAAGATGACTTAGCCAAGTGGACTCGAGGACTTGCAGGACATCCCATCGATCGGAGGACTCCATTTCGAGGCAGCCTTTGACGCACTCCACAACGTCGTCGCCGCCCTTCGAGGCGAGACGTTCAACGTCCCAGTCGCCAGCCAAGATGGACATGACCACTCGAGGCTGGAATGTGTTGTGGAATGGGCGTGATCCGACGATGAGCGAGTATATACAAACGCCGAGAGCCCAAATGTCGACTGATGGCGAGACTATAGACCTTTCGGCATCGTGCTCACGGCCTGCGGCCTGATTGTCAGGATGGGCAAGTGCTCGAGATAGACGAAGAATCTCGGGCGCGGCATACTCGAGACTTCCGCCGGTAAAGGCAGATGTTGAACTGCCAGCTGGACCAATATGCCTTTGAGGTGGTCGGTCCACGTTGTTGGCCAAGGGAGATGGCGGTCCTGAGGAGCTGCCTTCGCCCTCATCTCTCGATATCCACTCTGCCATGCCAAAATCGCAGAGGCGAATTAGCCCGTTAGGATGTGAAGGATGCCGATCCAATAGACAGTTTTCAAGTTTGACGTCTCGATGAACGACTCGCGCATCCTGGTGTAGATAGCGGAGTGCAGAGGCGATTTGATGAGTGTAGTCTCCGGCAACATCTGGAGCGATGCCTTGTCGGTTACTACGCACTAAGTCGAAAAGCGTCCCTCCTGTGCTGAGTGGGATGAAGCAAAAAGTGGCTTCGTCGAGCTTATAGACAGCCTCTAATGGCAGAACGTGAGGATGATCGAGGAAGCGCCACAACTCGACCTCGTGCTCGAACTCGGCCTGAACTTGTTCGTTGTCATTGTCGGACTTGCCCTCCACATGTCGACGCACGATCTTGACGGCCAGCTTTCGCTGTGTGCTCTCCTTGATCTGAGTGACTTCCTTGATGACGGAGAACCCTCCCCAGCCGATCTGCTTGCCGATGACGTAATCCTCACCGATGGTCTGGCCCTCGGCGTCGACAGCAGGAGGAGCACCTTCGCTGCCATCGCCATCGGTGCTGCTGCTCATGGAGAATGCCCGGAGGTATGATGATGCTGCCGAACGGGGTGATCTAGCCCCCGTGGCAGTCTCTCTCCTCGCAAGGCGTGGACTACTGAAAGCGCGACCAATGCTTCCAACATGTTTGAGACTACCAGCTCTGGTGAAGAAGTTCTCTTGAGAGGTACCGTTACTTTGAGCTTCACGCCAGCGCTGGGAAGCCGTCCGCTTGAAAGGCTTCTCCTCAAACGAGAAGGCAGCACGGTTGATGATGGGCGAGATGTTGTCGGTTTCCGTAGGTGTATGAACCTCCTCTGTGGGTGAAGCGGTCGATTCCGATGTCAGGGAGGACATCGTAGGTACGTGTGTCTGCGATTCGCGAGCCATTTCGTCCACTGTCGTTTGCAGGACAGGGAACCTAGCTTCGCCGATCCTTGGTTGTTCGCGTGTTGGTGAAGTGGAATACTTGGGCAGATGCCTCCCAGTGATGGGATCGTACCTCTCACGATCGCTGTCGCTGTGAGCGCGAGATTTCCGGGCTTCAGCATTGAGGACCTGCAGCATAGAGCGCCCCCGTTGTTGGTTTGTGGGCGGCTTTTTAAGCGGCTGGTCGATGCTTTGCGTTTGGCCACAGTCAAGCTTGAGTTCACTATTGAAGCTGATAGAGGGCTTCCGGGTGCGCATAAAGCGCTCCATGTAGGTACCATCTTCCTCGACGCCATTGCTTAGTTGCTCGTCGGATGCTGAAGGTATTGCTATGGGCGGCGTTGCCCGAATTGTGTCTTGACTCGTCCCCGCAGTGCTGAACGACGGCCGCTTTTCAGCCGGAGGACTGAGGACGGCGACCTCATCGTCGACGTTGCCTTTGTCTGCTTGTGTCTCGAGGTGCAATTGTTGTGTCCATGGCAGATTCTCCCGCTGCGCCATCCGGCAGCAGCGATGACGACGAGAGCAGTGAGTGAGGTATAGTTCCAGCAGTGAGCGATGCGCCTGAGCGGGTGTACGACGCGATCCGGTAATGCTGTGAGTCGTTGTCTGGCGATGTTGACAGCTGTGGTGTCTGTCGAGACGATAGTACGCATCGATTGGTACAGGAGAGCTTCTTGTATACTGTACAGCACCTCAGGGCTTAGTGCGCTATATGACGGATGTCAGATATACAAGCAAACATTGCAAAGAATTGGTCTTGCTGAGCGAGCGCCGCAGGAAGAATTACTCTTTCACGTGCCCTGCAGATGCAGATGGAGAACGCAAGCTGGGCTCAGATGCGGGGGACAAGTACCGCAGCTCTTCGCAGCGGCGAAATGGGCCAGTGAGCGCCCAGACTGCCATGCTCTTTGCGAGGGTCCCTTACCTAATGCGCCTATCACTTTTCTTTGTCGGCGCATCGGACTCGGCTGGGGGCCAGGCGCTTGAAGTACCTGTGATTTCAGGGTGGGCTCCAGGTTGGGGGTTTTGCACGATCACCAGATCTTTCTTGCATCTTTCTCTCTCCAAGCAGGTTGTGCTGGGCAGAATCCCGGGAAACAATTGCCACCGTTCGTGTTGAAATATCATCTGCCGCGTTTTGGTCCACGACGACTTGATATTGCGGTGCTTTGCAACGCGGTCGAACGTGTTTGTTGGCGGTACAGGAACACAGTATCATAGATTGTATTCATGCATGTGAAATGAAGAGCGGCGCATTTCATCGCGACTCATCGCTAACGCGCTTTCCCCAGCATCGGCTCTAATTGGCTGGACCAGGCTGGCTCCTGCCGCAAAGCCTTTTTTTCGAATGCAGGAGGATCCAGGGGCAGCACGCAGCAAAGCAAGTACCGTAGCATCAACTCCATCTCCGATCGTCCCCTCGTCGACAACTTTCCGGAATTTCTGGAAGGAGTAGAGCATTGCGACAGTCTTCAGCTTCCGCCGTCGCTCTTTGTTCGCATCGCCAGTTGCCGCCATTTCGCAACATCGTCATCTTGAGCCGATCGCTCAAGTCTCGCGCCAACCACCGCAACTGCCACTCGTCACTCCGCGCGTGCATCTCTCGACGAGATCCGCCTCATCGCTCCCTGCCACGATCCCGTCTCTCTGCGCTCGCTTGCGACACATGAAACTATCGATGCTGGAAAGCTGCTTCCTTCTTCTGGCGCATTCACCATCACCCATCCAGTGCATATACCCCAGCCTGAATAGGGCATCATGACCACACTCAAGCCACAACTGTTGCGCGCTGGTAAGTCTCCCAAGCAGCCACTGATCCAGTCTGGTTCGCCATCTAACTCGCCTGTCTCAGACACTATCGACTTACAAGATCACGATGCGCCCTCCGCAAAAGATCACTCCCGGCAGCCGCAACATCCTTCGCCCTACGGTTATGGGCCCGCCGCTCCTCACCAAGCACAGACGTTGAAGCGTGCCGAGCAGGAGACACACAAGCAGCAGCAGCTAAGTCCACGAGTGTCTGAAGACCAAGGCGGGCCCTTCTCCGACAACCAGCGCTATTACGACGAAGATGACGAAGTCGACGATGCTCACATGAACCACCTCCATGGCCCGAATGGTACCTCAGAACAAGATCGCGACTACGACGACGGCGATGCTAGCGACTCGCACGACGAAGACATGGACGACGATATGATGGACAAAATTTCGAGCTCCCCCTCGATCGAAGATGGTAAATATCCCTTTTCTTGCTGGCCTCCCCGGTCGAGCTCCATGGACCACAGAGCTTCCCCTGCTCCAGTGCCCACGCCGACTCGAGGCAATTCTCCCCAGTCTTCCTCTCCTTTCATCTCTCCTCCAATTCACTTCCCTTTACCACGTACCCAAGATGTGGACTATGACACGGGAGATCTTCATCGGAGCGAACTTGATGTCTGGCGCGAAGATGAACACGAACTCGATGAGAACAGCGCTCCCGTCCCAAACTACAACAGTTACTTCGATCTGTCGCCGGCCGAACCTCGCTTTCCAGACTTCATGACCGAGGACGAGGTCCGTGAAGTGTCCAAGTATCTTCTTCCGGTTCATGATCCGGCCTTGGACGACTTCAGTGAAGATGAGGGCTACGACCAACGCTCTTACGAGGAAGAGAACGAGGATGATTGGGTCGACGAGGACATCAACCTGCCAGACTATCAGTCTAGCGATGATGAAGACACCGAGGAGTTCACTTTTTCTGCTGATGCTCGCTTCATTGATTCTGGTTGGGGAGGCGAGTGCTTACGAGAAATAGAAGACATCGATTTCGAGTTTGTGTATGCTTTGCATACTTTCGTCGCTACCGTCGAAGGCCAGGCCAATGCCACCAAAGGAGATACGATGGTGCTGTTAGACGACAGCAATAGCTACTGGTGGCTTGTCAGAGTAGTAAAAGATGGCAGCATTGGTATGTTGTTCGAACACAAACGAACCATTTAAATTGACAGAAGCAGGTTACCTCCCGGCAGAGCACATTGAGACACCAACAGAGCGGCTAGCTCGTTTGAACAAACACAGGAACATTGATCTTTCGGCTTCAATGCTGGGAGACAATACGGAAAAGTCGAAGAATCCGCTGAAGAAAGCAATGCGTCGCCGGAATGCGAAGACTGTCCAATTCACTGCACCAACCTACTACGAGCCTTCGGAAGCAAATTATTCATCCGACGAGGAGGAAGGCGACGAAAGCCAGATGGAAGTCGATCAAGAGCCAGCTAACGAGGACACCGAGGCGTCCAGAGATCCCGCAGAACCCATATCGGCTCAGACTCAGGGAGCGAGCAACGGTCTACAGCGGTCCACGAGCCATGAGTCTTTGACGGAAGAGCCACAAAGTCCAGACAAGGCACAAGCGCCTGACTCATCGGCCATGCTGTCTGCCCAAGATCCTGTATCAAGATCGCGCAAAGGTGTTGTCCGAAACACAGATTCTTTCTTCAAAGACGACACAGCAGAGACCAAAAAGATATCCTTGACGCCACGGCTGCTTAGAGGCGACTCAGACGCGGCGGCACCTGCAGAACAAGACAACAGGCAACGTCCAAGTCTGGAGACTTTCGACAAAATGGTCGGCGTCGAGGAGAAGCCAGGCAAAGACGAAAAGAAGAAAGAGAAGAAGGGCATGCTCAGCGGACTCTTCAAGAGAAAAGACAAGGCTCCCAAAGGTCAGAAGGTCGATGATCGCTCCGACAACAAGCTGTCGGAGGAGTCGCTAAGGCCGTCGGTCAACTCGAAGGAGTCACTTGATTCGGTCCACAAAGTCGACCCTGTTGTTGAGCGGCGACCGAGCAAATTGCAGAAGCAGCCACCCGTCATAAGTTCACCCAAGGCATCTCCTACCGAAGGACGCTACTCCCAAATACCGGCCGCGCTACAGCCTTCTCGAGAAGAGCCGGTGCAGCCGCAGACTGCTACGAGTCCACCCGCACCAACTGGGCCAGCACCACCGCCACCGACTGTTCGGCAAGTACAGAATGAAAGCTCACAGGAAAGCCTTCAGCCACCACAGGAGTCTGCTGCAAGACTTCAGCCAAATGCGCACCTGCCGAATCGCTTCCCATCGCTACAGGAGAAGCGCCAGCTAGAACCTGAGCAACGACAGGCACCCGAACCTGTCGTGAAGCCAATATACACACAACAAGCCAAGCAGAGATTCGCTCTGGACACTAGCGATTCAGACGATGATCAAACACCAACCCAGCAGCAGCCGGAGCGTGACAGTGTGTCGCCACTCAACGCCTCTCAGTCTCATCATCAACGCAACGATTCTGGCATGCAAATCTCACCCATTGAAGCGCCACAAGGCTTTGGGTCATACCCACAAGCTTTGAAAGGAGCTCAAGAAGCAGATGAGTCAGCATATCCGGAGCAAGAAATTACTCCTATTGAGGCGGACGCGACTGCAAGTACTTCAAAGGCATCGCCTTCGACCGCTACAACGCATACACCTTCGACATCACGATCAGAGCCATCCTGGTCGGACGCATCTCTTCGGACCTATCTGGAGAACGATCAAGATATCAAGGATCTGCTGATTATTGTACACGACAAGTCAAACGTGACGCCGGTCGGACCAGATCATCCTTTGATGACCAATTTGTTCTCGAGCGAACGCAGCAAGCTTGCAGAAATGCAGACTCAGCTCGATTCAATGCTCATGGGCTGGATGTCTCGCAGAAACACGGGGTTGCTGTCGCGGTGACGTGGCGAGCGTGCTCGAAACCACCAACTTTCTTTCTCACACTCAAATGGACGAGATCGAACCTCGACCTTTGTACTTGTACGCGCCCAGCGGCGTCGATATACGAGGCATCAATGCGCCACCTTTCATACGATACTTTTACTTTGTTTATTGATGATGGATACCTGGCTATGGCAGCCGCTGATTACTGGATGAGCACATATACGACAGGTGTTGCACTCAATACGTGCATTTTCGAAGAAGAAAGCACAGATATGGATTATACAGACGCATCAACTGGCACGGGCGTGGTGTTCTACTTTTCGATATCATACGTTACGAGACTGGCGTTGGTTGCATTGGCTGTCAGCATTTGGTCTCATAGGCTGGTAGTCCAGGTATGTCAGTGGCATCTCAGGAGCACATTTGTTTTGCTCCAGATGCAAGTAGCGTGGATGTGGTGGAATGCATGAATCCAAGAGCTCAGCCTTTCGAGTGGACTTTTGTTGCTTCGCATTTTCTCATCGGTCTTGCTGTCTCCTTGCTGTCCAGCAACAACTCACACTGACTCCCGACTCAGCTCGCGTGTGGCCTTCACGCACCTTGACAAGGCTGCCCGCTATCAGTGACTACGTATTCATCTACAGACAGCGAGTCCACTTGCGTCCTGACCTGGACCGACATGGTTACCTCTTAAGCTCATCCCTCTGAGTCCCGTCGTCGACCAAAAACCATGAGCAACAGTCACAACCTCGCCTCCCTGCGACCTCCCAGAAACCTACTCGCTGACCTCAGACTCACCTCCGCCTCGCCTACCATCTCCCTCACAATCTCCCCAGCACTCTGCCCAGCCTTATCACACAGCGCCGCCACCACCCCCGCAGGCCGGCAATGACTCAAATCCTCAATCTCCTCGGTCAACTTGCCCTCCTTTGCCAACCGATCCATTTCCACGTCTATGGCCAACTTTCCCCGTCCCTGGATCTCCTCCAACTCCGCCCTTCGCTTCGTCTCCCACTCCTCCGTATAAGTCGTCTTCAGGTGCCTCAAGGGCCGACCTGTCCAGATCGTCGACTTCAGCGTCGCGTCGAACCCCGCTGCTACCATCAGCTCCTTGTCTCGTTTCGTGGCGCCTGCTTCCGTGGCGGTGACGAAGCGCGTGCCGATCCACACAGCTGATGCGCCGAGCATGAGTGCTGCAGCGACGCCGGCGCCGGTGGCGATGCCGCCAGCTGCGACGACGAGGGGTGGATTGCCGGTGATGGGTGATTTGTAGTGCTTGGCGGCTGAGACGCAGGCGGGGATCAGGACAGACGTTGGGATCTCGCCGGTGTGGCCGCCACCCTCGCCACCTTGGGCGATGATGATGTCGACGCCAAGGTCGCCGCACTTCTTGATATGCTTCGGATGCCCGATCATATTCCCGTACAGCACTCCGTGGCGATGCAGCTTGTCCACGACGGCCTTGGGCGGTACGCCTACCGCCGACACGAACACCTTCGCGCCTTCCTCGATGATGATGTCCACCATCTCATCCAATCCGCCCTTGGTGTAGTCGTAGTTGGTCTTGCGGGCGTTGCCGCCTACTTGGGGGATGAGCAAGTCGACGCCGAAGGGCAGCTCCGGTGAGCTGAGAAGGGACTTTAGCTCCTGGCATAGTGACCGGAGTTGTTTTGGTGTATAGCCAACACCACCGATGACACCAAGGCCGCCAGCATTTGAGACGGCGGCGGCGAGAGGTGGGCCGGCTACACGACCCATGCCGGCGAGAAGGATTGGGTTTTTGGTCCCGAGGAGAGTGGTTGCTTCTGTCGTTATCGTCATTGTGACGCTTGCGTGGTTGGTCTTGATGGTGTTTCGCCGGTTGCGCCTGCCTTGTTGGCGTAGAGTAAAATGTATTGGTCGTCCAGATGCTTTTGTCAGTCAGTGGTCATAAATGTTAGGTCAAAACCAGCGACGATATCACAGATCCATGTCATAATCGAGAAGTCGCGCATTGATATGCTCAGCGTGTCGAAAGAGTCAAGACCATCAATGCCGAGGTGGACTCGGTTCATTGTTGCCTTTTGCTTGGGAGTATTCCCTTTTGCGGTCCGGAGTGCGGGGTGGACTGGATTGCTAGACAGCCGGAAAAGAGTCGCGTAGGATGATTGTTCTCCAAAATGCTAAGTATCCTTCTTGCAGCATGTCAGCAATACTTCTAGTGGTGACAGAGCCCGATGCCACAGGAAGAGGAAGAGTTCCATTCACGGCTCGGGAGTTGTCATTGTCAGCTTTGGCAGGGACTTGTTGCACGGCTAATGGGATCGTTCGAAGTGACCATGGATGCAGAATGAATTGACGTTTCTTGCTCTCTTCGGCAACGTTTATAGAACTGATGGGTACGCAGTTTCAAGCAGTAATACGTCGATATTGCACCAGTACCCTCAGGTATGTATGTTGGGCAGCTGGAGAGTGTGTCAGACGTGTCCCTCAACTCGATTGTCCACTCGGCAGTCGCTGCGTGCCCTCCTCAGCCATGCCTTCACAGCCGACCAGCTCTCCCGCTTTCTTCTCGATTGTTCCGAGGACGTTGTTCTGTGCTGGTTGCTGGCTGCTGTTCTGCTCTGAAGCCCGCTTCATCTCGTCGACGGCGGCGGATTTTGTCGCTTCGCCGGTTTCGTATCCTAGTGCGGAGGACACGGCCCCTTGAACGTACTTGGCGTGGCCGGCAATGAGCGATGGATTGTCGTTGGTGTTTGCGGACATATTTGCGGCGTGAGACTGCTGTGCTAGGCAATGAATGTTTCCTCCAGGAGGATGAGATTGTGTTCCCAGTGAGATTACTATGATCGACAGTTCTTTCGTAACGTCAATATGATGTCATTGGATGAATTCAGTGGGTAAGCGAGTCATGTTCTTACCTTTCTCAACAACGTCGAGCTCAATTGATTGAGTTGTGAGGACCCCGTACGACCATCATTACGATGATTGTCCACAGGCTGGACATGGGCATCCGCTGCCACAGCAGAGTATGATTGCTGCCCGTGACAAGGCAGATTGAGCCCAGGGATGCCTCTTATGCCGAGACAGGCAATCCCACGCGACACAAGCCTCAAGGGTTGGGATTTCGTCGACTATCAGAGTGCCCGGACTTCGCCGTGCATCTACTTTTCTTCCAGACGTTGTCTCTGCTGGATTACTGACTGTCGCAGAGCATCAACATTATCGAAGTAGGACATCGGCTCAGAATTGCGCGTGCTACCGCAAAGCTCCAATCATGCCGATCGAGATAACGCCCATACAGCCTCTCGACATTGCATCAGCCGTCGACTGCATCCAGAAAGCATTCGAAGATGATCCCTATGCCAATTGGGCATTTGATAAGCGACCCGGCAAGTTCAACAAAGATCGAAACTTCCACAGTCTGAAGGCCAAATGTGAATGGGGAATGAAGCACGCGCTGTTCTTTGTTGCAAAAGACACAAGTTCATCGAAACCAGACGAGGTCATCGGTGTCTCAATGTGGATGAAGCCAAGGAAAACGTCTGAACCTGTTACCTGGGAGGAATGGTTCGACGACTACGTCCTGTGGTTCAAGCAAGGTCTGAACCTCATCTGGTACCAAGGAAGGGGCGGTCTGAGGACTGATCGATACCACGTCTGGAAGCGGGAGCAGGCGAAGGCGCAAGCTGAACTCTGGACAGACCCAGAAGGATATTACTTCTGCAATATTGTCGTTGTGCGGCCAGGAATCCAGGGCAAAGGCATTGGAAAGATGCTGTTCAAGGTCGTCTCAGATCAGGCCGACAAGGACGGCAGAAAATGCTACCTGGAGAGCAGTCGCGATACACCCAACATCGCGATCTACCAAAAGCTCGGTTTCGATCTGCGGAAGAAGATGGTCTGTGTGAGCGAGGAAGGAGATGAGGCGAGATGTGATCTCTTCTGCATGGTACGAGAACCTCAAAAGCCAGTCAGTACTTAGGCACGGAGGCTGTCGTACGATTGTACGTTTGAGCAATGCTTCTATAATCCTGTCATGACTTAGCAAATAGCGTTATCATTGCGATGTTTCGCTGTAGGACTGGACCCCTGTATTGCTTACCAAAGCACTTCCACTCGGATTTGCTACCCTGGCTTATACTGCAATCAGGTTAGACTCCGATTTACACCGGAGATGGACTTTCCTCAAGTGGGAATCTGAACCTTGCCCGAATGAGAATCACGACTCCGATTGAGCGCGCTCATGCTACCTGTAAAACATACCCGCAGGGCCACATGCCTCTGCACAAGGCATTATTTCCATTACAGACTGCGACGACTTCAAGTTTGCCGATCTACTAGCCCAAGTGATTCGCCGCAGATTAAAGAGTTTGTCAGTAACGTTCCCGGAGATACAGTCCGGACCGGAAAACGAGAGGAAGTTCAGCTTGGCGTTTTACCTTGTGTAAGTCGTTACTACCCAGTCCATCACCATAGTTCGCAGCGATGATTACCGGCGATAGGCCTTGATGCTTAGCTAGGCAAATCGTTAATCGAAAAATGCTTGAGGGCTGCTTCCACGTACGGCCACGGGTGGTGGGTGCATGAGAAGGTATAAAGTAGATGTCACTTCCACGTAACGACCATGTCAGTGCCTCTTCACTTTTCCAGAAAACGTGACGTCTTCGTGCATACCGCTATCTCAAGCGCAAGTTCATAAGCTTCCACTGTACATTTATTCAAGATCGCTGCAGAGCCCTCCTGAGCTACATCACAGAATCACCAGCCGCTCGAAATCTTCCATCTTACCTCACAATGGCTCCATCACTGCCCAACGAATTCAAGGTCGCCGTCTTCAAGGAGAAAGGTGCCAAGCTCGTCTTCGAGCAGCGAAAGCTCGAGCAGCCGCCAGAGGGACAGGTGCGATACGCATTCCAGAGTCCTCCTCAACGTGCTGCTAATAAATGCTACTAGATCCTTGCGAAAGTCCTCGCTTGCGGCGTTTGCCATTCCGATTCCGCTGTACAGCATGCTGCGTTCGGCAACTCGTTTCCCATCGTCCCTGGTCATGAGGCTATTGGGGAGGTCGTCGCAGTGCCGTCTTCTGAGAAACGTTGGAAAGTCGGCGACTGGGTTGGCGCTGCCTGGCACGGCGGTCACTGTGGTAAGTCGTACACTAACGAAGCCCGCCCTGGACGCTCACCAACTGATTAGGAAACTGCAAGGCCTGCCGTCGAGGTTTGTTCCAGATGTGCGACACCGAGACCATCAACGGTGTGATGCGCGATGGAGGTTTCGGCGAGTATGTTTACATTCGAAGCGAAGCTGCCGTCTCCGTCCCACATGGCGTCGATCCTGCCAAGTACGCACCTTTGCTATGCGCAGGTGTGACGGTCTTCAACGGTCTACGACAACAAAATATCACTTCTGGTGATATCGTCGCGGTTCAGGGACTTGGCGGGCTCGGTCATCTGGCTCTGCAGTATGCTCGCAAGATGGGCTTCCGCACGGTGGCTATCTCTTCGTCTGCCTCCAAGAAGGAGTTCGCTTCCAAGCTCGGTGCGCACGACTACGTTGATGGCTCGAAAGGAGATGTTGGCCAGCAGCTAAAGGTAAGTCATGGCACCGATTGCACGCAACCCTGTCTGACAACGTCCTTCTTAGAAACTTGGCGGTGCTTCAGCTATTATTCTCACTGCACCTGCTGCCGACCTCATCCCCTCGCTGCTGCAAGGTCTTGGCCCACTTGGCAAGCTCATCATTCTTGCTGCGCCGCCCACACCGGTTGAGCTGCACCCTGCGATGATGATTCATTACGGCAACAGCATCACAGCATGGCCCTCAGGTCACGCTCAGGACACGGAGGAAGCCATCAAGTTTGCCGAGGACCAAGGCATCGAATGCATGATCGAGAAGTTTGAATTCGAGAAGGCGAACGAGGCACTCGACCACATGGTCTCAGGCAAAGTCCGCTTCCGTGGCGTGTTGATCCCATAGAATCACGGCGATCGCGTGAATACATGGGTTGTACGTAGCTCAACAAATACTGTGTTGACAAAAGACCATCCTGAATGCCAAGTCATCCTCCGCGCCACAGCATAGAATTTGAGACCGGGAAGACCCCTGCAGAAGGCCCCCGGTCGTATTCGACCAACCATTTCCTGGCATCGAAAAGCTCCTTATTCAACATCAAACACGTCCTGCTTCACCTTCCGTACATCTCTGCATTCTCATTGCTTCCTTGGTCCCCAGCCTTCCATCACAGGAGACTTCTGCCATGAGCAAGCATCGTTCCAGAGATGAACAGACCTCGCGTGTCGCCGCCTCCGACTGGCTACCGCCACACTCTGCCAATTGGAGTCGCCTGCTGGCCGTGCTCATCGCGGCCATGGAAGAAGAAATGGTGAGGTCTGTCTAGCGCTGCTTCATGATGCTCACAATTGCGCGCCCATGTCTCGCGCCCTGCTTACATCCGAGTGATACTCTTGATTGCTGTGTGTCGCTGCCCTTTCTCTTCCTCCCCTTGCACGCTCCTACGCCAATATATCCGCTGTCGCTACTAATCTGAGACTTTGCTTTCGTTTGGCTTTGACAGCCCTTTACTCAGGCTGCGCCTACAACATATCTTTTTGTTAAATCAAGTCTCGATTCCTTGAGCCGCCACGGCCCGGGCGCTGCGCAGTAGCCATATCTCCAGGGCCCAATCCTAGACCACGACCACCTATCGAGCCAGTCGATTGTCCATGCGCAAATATCGCGACCTTGAAGATAAGTCTGCGGAGCACTCCGCTACAGATTTCGAAGGCGCCATTCACTGGACGTCATCCTACAACGATTTAGGAAGACCAAAAGAGACAGAGTGCCTCGGGATACAGATTGCTATTTCAGGTCCAGACCACATCCCGCCTACGGGAAACGGCATATGTGACAGCCCCAACCGTGCGAGCAAACACGCCCCACAAAACAACAGCCTCGACAACGACATAACGAAGCAGTTGGATTGAGGCAACATATAACGTCTCAAGCCTCGGAGGGCTTTGCTTGAGCACTAGACATCAGCAGGCTTTTGTGGACTTCTGCTGATTGAACAGCCGAGGCGTCGTACTTGCTGGACCAATTCGAAACACCCGGGACTAAGGAAGACCGAGGCCGATCGGTGTCTGCGCTGTGCCAGGATCAGCCTTGTTACCTACTGGACGTCAAGCGGACGCATCGCCGGCGACTCGTTCGACGTCAGCGGCATCGACGGGCTCTCGTCGGGGCGGGCATAGGTCCCAGCTTCGAAGATTACTGCTCTCACAGCCGAAGCATGCCCTCATCAAAAGTGCGTCGCCGGACGCTCTCGCCGGCCTTTCAACTCGCCCTTCTCTTCACCTTCGATCTCTCATATGCCACAAACCTCCAACTCACCTCTGTCCAACCCATCTCCGGTTTCTCGCGCACTTGCTTCAACGCCTACTCACAAGTCCTCCCGGACTGCTCCTTCGACGACCTTCTGTCCTCCGTCGGTGGCAAGAACGGCGGCTGCTCCGTCTCTTGCGTTTCTGACCTGACTGGAGCTCAGAGCGATGTACAAGCTGCATGCCAGGGCGAGCGGGCGTCGCGGCAGACGGTCATAGGCAGATGTTTTTGGGGAGTGTGGTACAGTTCCTATGTGGTGACATAGGTGCCAACCCGCCGGCGGCTGGCAGTCAGTCCAGTAGTCCACCAAGTGCAGCACCAAGCAGTATTGCAACCCCGACTACGACGATGAGTACTGCTGCGCCTGTGAGTTCCGATACGACCTCGGCAACGCAGACCGTGACAGAGACTGCGAGCAGCACGAGCAGTGCATCGCAGAGCGTGTCGAGTTCTGCTACAGAGACGCAGGCTAGCCAGACGTCGCCCACGCAAAGTGCGAGCGCGACGGCAAGTCAGGCTGCTAGTGGCAACGCTCCGGACCGCGGTGAAGATGGCACAACGACGAACTTCAACGGTGCAGGTGGTGGCAGTCCCTTTGATGGTGGCCCAGGAGACTTCGATGGCGCTGCTGCTGCTGTACAACCATCGGAAGGCGCATCAATGAGTCTGGTTCTGGCTTTTGCGACCATGCTCCTGCTGCTGCGGTAGTCGCAGAGAGGCCAAGAATCAGGTCGGCGAGTGGAGAAGGTACATAATGAGCCTGTCATTGACTGGCGCTGTAAGAACACGATATCAAGATATACCACCGCGGTCATGCTTACTACTGCATGGCAGCATATATACGACGCACAGAGGCATGGAAGGATGCTGTCTTCGACGTAACGACCACGGAACTGCTCTGAAGGACGTGAGTGTTGGAAGCAGAAGCCGATAGGGGCTCCCAGAGATATGCAGTCCACGAACTCTCTTACACCGGAAAATGTCTGCTAGCATTTCATGCCTGTGTATACACGCATACCCACGGATGTTGTAGTCGTCCTAAGCGTAGATGGCCCAGGCTTTTGTGCTAATTCGCTTCCGGTCATCAGCGCAAGCTGGTGGTGGCGCTAAGTCAAGCCGGGTGACAAACAATATCTACGTGACAGGGGGAACGCACAGCCCAAGCATGTTCGACACGAGGCAAGAACTCTTAAGGACCTTGACTTGGGACCCTGCTGCCCAGGTCCTTCTGGACGACGGCCTGATTTGAGAGTCCTTAGCGCGACGTTCATGGTCTCATTGCCTCCGTTCGCCGTCGTTATCATTGTCACAATACACGAACCTAGGTACATTACTAGAACAAACCATGTGCACGCTCTTTGATCGTGTCACCTTTCTACCGAAACAATAACGCCAAAATGTATCGCTATCTGGACCACGGGTTCTCGTCTGGCAACGGTATCGTAGCCGGATACTGAACACGATCTCCAACAGCCTCTTTGTGTGCTGCCTTCTCGACAATAATGCTGTCTTCAAGCTCCTCGTCGTTATCATCGACTCCCCCTCCATCGCCATTGCGATTCAGGCTTAGTCGATCCTTCTTGCTCCCCTCGTAGCTGTTCGTCATCTTGACTTCGTCATCCTCCGTTGGTTCATCCACCAGTTCATCGGCAGGCAACTTCGCTCCATCAGCTTTTTCCCACGCCTCGCCATCACCCAGTGCCGCGCTACCTTCAAGGTCCATTTCGTGGTCGTTGCACTTTTTTTTCTCGCTTCCAGCATACCAAGCTTGATCTACGCTGTCCACGATGCAGGCCTTCGCCCTTTCTCCGAGCGCGTAAAAGTTGGGGTTGTCCTTCGGCGTAAACATGCTGCAATGAGCTGCGATTTCGTCTGCGGCTTTGTCATTGACCGCTTCGTGCCATGCCATCCCTCCAGCTTTTGTTGCTTCGCCGCTCTTGCCTTTTGCGCTGCTGACTGTGCTGCTGGAGCTAGTGCCGACCTTTGCAGGAAGATTGACAAACGTCCGCCTCCCGGCATGACCAGTCACTGTGCCCTCTTTCCTTCCCTTGCCCAGATTGGTGTACAAGTTCATGCATTTAGCGCCCCTCTCCCCGGTCGCTTTCTCCAGCATTTCAACTCGTCGCCGCAGATTCTCCGCTCGAGCCAAGTCGCCAATAAACAGGAGATGATCGCTTGCCCACGTCCACCCAGCGCTGATCTTGTCTCGTTGAGAGTAAAGCGCCGCCGCGCCGCCAGCGGCGACCGCTCCCGCCGCACCGGCAAACATTGCGACTTTGCCCCAGGACTGCCATCTTGGCGCTGCGGCAGCATCAAAGTCTTGCTGCTGAGGGTGCCGGGAGGGCTTTGGCTGTCGATGGCGCTGCGGCTACGTTGTTGCCACCCCAACCAAAGATCTTTCCGGCCTCGGTGTAAGTCTTGTACGCAGTGGAGGCATATCCGTGTGCGTCCTCGACCTTGCTAGCGAACATGCTGGGCGCGAGGCCAAGGAAAGGCGTGTCGAAGGCGAGAACGCCTTGGACATGCGGAAACATGAGGACGACGGAGGTGTCCACGGCTTGCTGTGGATTGGGATGAGATGAACCCGTCGTGGACGTCAAAGTCGTGTTCGACGGAAAGTTGGGTGTCTCTACGTTCATCGACGAGGATGCCGCAGGTACAGGCTGCTCCGAGGCGAGAAGGAGGTATGTTTCTGCTGCGACGATGCCACCCATCGAATGGCCTACCAGGATGACATGGACGGAAGGGTCAATGGTTGGCGAAGGTGTGTTCTGCGCCACCTCGATATCAATGACTCGGTCTTGAAGCCATTCTCGAAACCGCTCGACTGTTTTGCGCAGGTCGCCACTGGTCTCGAACTTCGGATAGACTAGAGGTGTGACGCTGATGTTGGGCAGCGCGTTACTGACGAGCGCCTGCAGGTGTTTCGGGAACGTGGCGAAGGTGTCATCGTTGCCCTAGAGATATCGCGCTGTCTGTCAGTATTCTGTCCAAACTGAGCGTCCGCATAAAGTCCAGTAAGTCTGTGGAAGTGGGCGGGTCTACGTGGACACCAACCTTGAAGCCGTGGATGAAGACAAGAAGCAGTGTCTTGTGCATCTTTGCTCTCTACTATAGAGCGCTGCTCTTGCATGGTCGGACATGCACCAATAGTGTGCAGCCCCTGAGTAGTGTCACTGTCACTGCAAGCAGAACATATTTATCTGTTCATCACAAGAGGATGCAGGAAAGCTCACTTGTCCCACCTTGATTCAAGTTGGGATTCACGTATCCAGGATAGGAAGGTGTGCCGGCCTGCGGGGTCTGAGGAAGAAAACCACTCAGTCGTATTGGTTCAGCTGACCAGGAGGGATACAAGGCAGGGCAAGTGTAGCACATTTCTATGTGATTCTTGTCACAATCTTCATTGCGAAGATGCTTCCAGCCGCTGGGCTGGTATGTTTCTATGTGGCTATGTAAGACCACTGGAACCTCGCATGTTGGGTGCAGTCCATCCTGCTCGTTGTAAATCAAAGAACTCCCACAATGCTCGCTTGCTAATTAACGATTTCTTCTCTAAACCTGCTGAGAATGTACCCGCGCTATGCTGGAAATTTTATCGGTCCTCTGAATCTAGTAATGGTAGGGGTACTTTTGCGTAAGAGGCGTATTTGCTTGACTCTGGTAGTACCCCTCGGATTGGTGGTATGGCACGGGACCTGTGCGTCGCTCGAAGTCGACTTTGCTGAGTGGCTGATAGTATATCTGATCATGGCTGACGACCCGAGCTTGGGGTTGCATAGCCGCGTTCGGGGGTGGGTGCAACAACGTGTTGACATGGCGGACTGGACGATAGGGCGATTGTCGGTTGGTCAAGAAATATGATGGCGATGAACCTTGATGAACTGGTGTAACAGCTGTGTACCCATTCGGAGAGGTTCTTGCGGAATTGATGACATGTTGTGTGCGTGATAAGTCACCTAGACTCGGGATCGACTGATGGAACGAGTCTGCCTGGACACTGGGAGTGACTGGATTAGACCACGATGCCATAGTAGCCGGCGGGTAAGTATTCATCATCGCTCGCGGTCCTGGAAGCTGTAAAGGTGCAAGATGATTATCTGCTGCAGTACTCGTGCTGACCGACAAAGGCAACCGAGGCATGGGAAGTCTTGGCAGAGTACCATTCATAGAAGATTGCACATTTCGCGAGGACGCGGCCATTGACGATGCGGCTGGTTGATTTGGCCTAGGTGGAAGATAGTGTGGCGAGCCGTTTTCGTGCTTCAATCTTGACGAGTAGTGAAGTCTTTTGGCTGATGGCTCGTCGCCAGTTAGATCGAGACTTCGCTTCCGGCTGTCGAGGATGTCTGCGCTGCCATATCGAGGGCCACGACTTGGTGAAATTTGCAGCTGGGGAGCATTCAACATGGGGTTCGGTAGACCGGCGTAGGCTTTGCTGGCTGTGCTGGTGGAATGGCTCGATCGGGGCGATGGAAGGGTATGAGGCGATGTTGGCACAGTCGGTGTAATCGGGACTGGTGTCAGTCTGAGATTCATCCTGGTTGCTTTCTCGTAGAAAGCACCCAAACGTCCAAGTTTCCCCTTCCACTCGACCATTCCTCGGCTGAGACATACAAGTCATATCTCATGTTGCTCAAGAACTCAACCTCCATGATGTGAATTTCTCCCACGGTGATCCCAGAAACTTCAGCCCAGGTTTTATTTGTGTAGGTGTTGTCATCCAGAAACTTGTTTCCGAGCATCAAAGCTATCGTCAGAAGCCGAAACTCGCTTCCACGCTTACCACTGACTCCTGGATTGAATTGCTTGAGCCGGTAGATAAAGAGCAGACCCAGCAGAATCACATTCTTCCCAACCTGGGTAGTGCTCAGGATAGTCGTGACCCATTTCCGGAAACCGGGTGGAGGTATTGCATCAGCTACGACGCTCGATCGGTCGGTGCGTCCATTGGAAGCTCTTCGGCGTACTCCAAAGTCTCCGCGCTCTCGAACCAGAATAGGCTAGCAATCTCAGCGGCGAACTCGGACAGACTACCCTTGCTTTTGTTCACAGACTCTGGTATTTGGAGGTGACTGGCAATTTCATCCTGCTGAGACCTGTCGTCGATTGGCATGCTGATCCCCGCAAAATCGGTCATGGTAGGGGGTTCGAGCGATTGAGCTTGAGGTTGGGTGGCATACTGCGTGTGCTGGGTGTGAAAAGGCTGGAGGTGCGCAACATCGCCTGAGCATCCCGAGAGTGGCCTTCGTGATGTGTCTGAGGCCGACGAAACAACATTCATTCTCTTTGTAGCTGGCGGTGTGGGCAGACCTCCCGTCAGGCAGTACCGACCAATGGAGTCCTGCTCGTGCCCTAACGACGAACGTCTTTGTTCGTACTGGTTGCGGTATGCTGAACCTAGCCACGACCCTGCAGGATTGAACCGGTGATCAACTAATGCGGACGACATGGAGTGAGAGAAGTTTGTCGGTCGTTATCGGTACAGAGAGGACGTATTCGAGGTATGGCCGTTCGTGGAGAACGATCCGCACATTGAGGAAGCTCTCCGACGCTGAGGCGAGCTATGCTCGAGGACAAGGGAGGTGTCTGTTTGTTATACTGTTACTGCTGCCGATTCGATGGGGCCGTGTGGTCACTGATTCGTAAACGATACAGTGAAGAGGCCGAATAGTGTTTATGAGAGGGTCGAATCTGAGTGAGGAATGATAGTTGATATGAAGGGTGGGGACAATTGGAGTGCTGGACAACGGAAGGACCACCGCACACAGACAAGGAACGTTTGACAGCCGAGTCAATGTGGAAAACACGAAGCCCAAACAGACAGGATTATGACAACAAAGACTGGTCTAATGGTGACGATGTATTGCTGATGGAAAGGAGATGCGAAGGTTTGTGTGGCGGGCGAGTGCTGAAGAAACGAGGTCAAGGTCAACGGTGTGGATGTTGAGCTGGCGTGGCAGATCAGCTCTGCAACCATCTTACCTGTGATCATCAGGCGCGTCTTGTCGGGACAGGAGTCGTGCCAGTAGCGCAAGGAAAGCATACGACAGGATCCATGGCTCGGCTTCGATGTCAGTCTCGCAAATGCATGGGCGGTAGCGGGAAAGACAGAAAGTGGTGAAGCAAGACTGGGCCGGGTTTGGGGCAATGCTACTAGTCTGCTAGCGAATATGGAGTGTACGAAGTAGACTGACGGGTCCGGACTGCAGACAGCCAATGAGCAGGGATGCAAAATGAGAAGGAGGATGGCAAAAAGCGAAGGCAAAGGGGATCCATAGACAGGATGGGCGCAGGACGAAACTAAGACGCGGATGGGACGATGGTTTGTGATGTTTTGAAAAGGCTGCCAGGATAAGAGACGGCGTAGTGTGGATGTGGAAAAGCAAAGTGAAAGACGTACGGAAACGAAACGATATGCAATGACCGCATCTAGCTCGGATCTTTGGGGGCACAAGTCTCACATATCTCTCACATTTTTGTGCGTGTGCACGACTCCGCAGGCCAGGCGAAGAGCCTGGAGGTACTGCAGGGAGAGAAGCTACTCCGGGATCCACACTTTGGTCGACGACACCAAATGCCTGAAAGGCAACGACAAGGACGGTGTCACGGTGGGAGGTCAAAATGAGTGGAGTGGAGTCGCCGAGTAGAGCTGGCCTCGTCACAACTACTGGGCTCTGACCTGACCCAAAAAGCGACCAGGGATCGGACGCGGTCCAGGAGTTTAACGCGAAGGGCGAAAGTGGAAGGGGGTTAAAAACTGAGTCTTGGTGCTGAGATCTTACAGGGGTTTGGTCATCTATAGCTGTTGACGGGAATGCGGCTGCGACCATTCAGGATTCACGGACGAATGCAGCAGTAGTCACCGCGAGTAGACGAGACTTCAAGGCCGTACCCAACCCGGTACAGACGTCTGCCTACCTGGGATCAGAAGCGCTGATGAAGCATTGGCTACCTGTCGAGCAGGGGAAAGTGATCGTCTATGTTTGACGCCTACAACCGGGCGCGCAACGTGTTACGACCATACCTGGTCCCTTGCTCGCACCGGTCGCCCTACACGAACAATCTTGATGGCGATAGTCAGGACACAGATGGAGTCCGCGGACTTGCCTTCCTGCATCGTTCAGATGATTATTGATGGAGAGGGGCCACACGGCAGTGCACGCAGGCTGAGTTTTGCTGGAATGTAGCTCCATACGTACAGTCAGGCAACGACCAAGCCCGACCGACAGCTGGCAAGGTCAAAGACTGAAATCGGAAGGACTAGCGTTGTGTTGAGGGCGCAAACGGCCAAGCGAGTGTGTCGTGGCTAAAGGCAGATGCAGTTGGCGCTCAAAAATCGGCACAAGTAGGGCCGGGAACCTTCCAGCTTACGCAGACGTAAAGTCCAAGCAAAAAAACAATAATAATATGCCGCCCACGGACCGATGGTTACAGGAGGTCATCGACTCATCAAACATCAAGTGTGGACAGCTGAGCGTACAAGGTTAAGCGGACAGCATTCGAGTACATAGCGAGTCAGAAGTGGAAAGGTGCAGGTTGTGAAGTGAAAAGAATTGGCCATGTCTGACTGCGGCAAGGGGCCGGGAGCAGGAGTCATACACGAGCATTTTGCCGTGAAATCCTAGCCGACTCCTCACAGATGGTTGGTTGCATGCAATTTGCTGATACCTGTCAGGCTTATTATTACTACGGTGCTGCAACAGGATTATTTCCAAGAATTAGTGGTGCCCGTAGCTTGCACCTTCGATGATAGCCATCGGCTCCAAGGTCACTATGGTTGGCCCAAAAACCCAAAAGCGACCGCTGACTCCGAACGGAATGGCGGATGCGTCTGATCGATCAAGAAGCATGGTAGCTGTTGATTGACGGGAGAAAACAAATGGAGTCTAGGACTTTCGCAAGCATGAGGAGTAATAAGATGATGGCTTTCCTGGACAGATGGGACGACGCCGGGCGTTTTGGACAAGTCAGGCAATGATAGGCTGTCGCCGTCGCAGCGGCAGTGTAGGAAGTGCTAGTCGACGTGGAAATTTGAAGGTTGCAGGTATTCGCGTGCTCGCATCACCGTCTCATCGTCGTCATCAAGTGTCTTGATCGTATTTTGCGGTCTCAGCTTCCTGCTTTGCCGGGTTGTCGTACTAATCCTGGTTCTTGCTGCCGAACCCACCAAGGCAAATCGGTCAATGGTAAAGCGGAACGATTTTTATCAAGATCTCCAGCTGGACGCCTACTTCGTACTGGTGCTTTGAGGTCCCTTAGCCGAGGCAGCAAGTCCTCATGACCTGAGCGCTTCGCCTAGCCTGGCTTCTCTGGAGTGTGAACAGAAGTGTCTTCGGCGTTCTTCGTTACTCCATTCGAATGCATTCTCCGACTGTGTTCTAGTGTTCAGGTTGCATCACGCATTCTCGTGTTTGTGTCATGATTGGGGCGCAGTGTCTGGACCTGAAATGCGATATTACATGTCAAGCCGGAGACATCGGCGAGTCGCTGAGCACAGCAGGCTTGGTGCGGAGGCACAGGCGTACAAAGCCCGCCCGGCGCCTGAGACCAGAAAAAGAGGCTTTTGGTGCAGGCTACCATTCCTGACTTGGCATCACACAGTTCATAGCGCGAGGCTCCAGTGGGTGGCAACGTGGGATAGAATCTTCGTTTATTTTTTGAGGTCATCAGATGGCGCACTGACGCGCGTGAGCAAAGGCATCGAAAAAACATACCGACACGGCAAGTTCTGGACACTGTTTGCCAATCCATGGGCGAATAATGGCTGAGCTCTAGCCTGTTACCGAACCCTTCCACTTCCCACCTGAGCATATTGCTGCTGATAACGACCCCTGGAGCTTGTGTCCGTGAAATTTGAATGCTCACTTGTGATCCTTGATGCATCAGTTGCTCAAGCCTGCGCGGTCCGAAAGACCGCTGTAATTACGCATGCTCAGATGCTGGATTCCGATGTCGACAAAGAAAGTCACACGCAACCTCGCTTTTTGAATCCGCCAGCATGCATGATTGGGTTTGGCGTCGACACATGGCCGATCCAGCGCCGAGCAGTCCAGAGCCTAGGCATCTAAGAAATTCAAATGACGCCTCTTGGAATTGTCGGTCTTACCTTACTACCTGACTGTGTCTAGGGAAGAAGCCAACCTAATAATCTACTCGTTCGTCGGCCCTCATGACTAAGAAATGCTTGTTGATGGCTTGCCTCCTCACCGCCCGACTGCCCAAAACTCGAGCTGCGCAGAAACCGGCCCGCAGAAGCTGCATAGAGTGACGATGAAGACAACGAAGCCCAGCGAAAGACTTGTGACCATCGAGGCGTCGTGACTGCCCGTCAGATGATCAGTCCATTTCCCCGAGATCATCATCTCTTCATGAATGCGGTGTGCTTCAATCCGAGCCAACGTAAGACGGCATGCTTGTGGCGCCATTATCACGTTGCACATCATTGGTATCTATCGGGCGTCGCCGCGAGAATGACGACAACCTGTTTTGTGACTGATACCTTGCCTACCTTGCTGTGTATGCCTGTCAGGAGTGGATGCGGGCCAGATCAATAAGGCTACCCTCAGGCCAATTGAATTCTGCGCCTGTGAGCAACATGCCGTGTTCTGAGCTGCTGGCGTTTCGCGTTCCAGGACGAAAGCAAAATTCACCTGGGCAATACTTCGTACAAAACTCTCTACGAATAGTGAGAGACACATGCAAGCACCACCGATGACCGTGTCATGGGTAAGTTAACGTTGGCAGGCAAGCCGCACTGATCGACTGCATATCGCTTTGACAAATGCTACAGAAACATGTGAGTGATGCCGATCTTCTGACTGCCATCTCTTTTTCTCTCCAAACTTGAACGTTCCACGGGTGGGGTCATTATTTTCCATGGCTCCCGGTCACTTCTGATATCTCGAACTCTGTGACTGGCCACGTTTGCCCGAGGGAGGACTCTGCCGTCCGAAATGGCATCGATCGAACAGACAATCCACCCGTTGAATTTGGTCGCATTGTCACAGTACAACAAGTTCTTGATGTTCCATCAACTTACTGACAGAGGCTGTGCAGAAGCGGCACCAGCGACCGGCGTCTGCTCGTTCCCCCTGCCCCTTAGTCTCAAAACAGACCTCCTATGAAGGTTTGGTTCACGAACAATACCGATGCCTTTCCTCGAGCTTGAGGCCAAGGACCAGTTGCTGCCGGGACCGAGTCTTGAGAGTAATCCACTACAACAGCCCCAGCAGCTTGGGTCGATAAACTGCTAGACCCGTTGTAGAAGCCAGAGAAAGCCTCTGCATGCTGTATGCGGAGCTACGATCGCAACCATTTTTGAAAAACTGGTCCAAGCATGCACAGATCCTTGGATCTGCTGTACTTCACTCAGCAGCTTTCAGTGGTCGCCTACCGGTGGCCGTCTCTCTATCATCCGCTGGACTAAACATCACACAAGCTTGACAGGCCAAGGGTACTGACTGTAAGCGGGTGCTGTTGCTTCGACCTACCGGAGAAAGGCGACATGTGCTTGGCTGCCGAAACGCACAATCGAGACGGACGATCTCTGGATGGCAGCAACGAATCCACCAGTCTCAGCACGGCTGATTCACTAGACTGGGCGCACTCTCACAAGGTTATCCGCCGCGAAGACCTTTCACCTAGATCAGGCATCTTCTCAGCGGCGGTCCCTGACTGCACCTCATCCTCGCTAAAATTGTCGTATTCAAGCGTGCTCAGGGTACCAGTTTTTTCGATCGGTGCTCTCTGCTCATGCAGCAGGGCCAGTCCTGTATGCAGGGCAACCAAGCATTGCTCGAAAGCTCACGCTTCTCGCCGGCACCCTCGCCGTGCCGGTGTGTGCAGATGATGAGGGTGAAAACACCTGGCATGCTTGCAAATCAACCAGCCTGGCTGCACGCTGGTCCTTACAATGTAACCGATCAAGCCGATGCTGGACCACTGCATCACGATTAAACGTTACGGCGCCTTGGCCAACTCACCACGACCGCCTCTTGATGTGACAGGCAACGAGACGAGCAGCAGCGGTTAGACCTGTGCGTGTTGCTACTGGCGCTGCCCATTGCGCGTTTTCTTGTGAGTCAATGGTCCTGTTGAGAGCTGACAGGTAGTGGTGATGCAGTACTGGAAGTCTAGGTTTACTGTGATATCATGTTGGGTGGTGCGAGTCACGTTACTCGAGTCTGGCATTCCTGCTGTGTTTGATGATATGATGGCTGCCTGATAACCAGAGTCAAGCTTGTGTCGAAATTGTTGTCGAGGTTGCCCAGTAATGCACTACGAGTTACTCAGCCGCTCAAGAGACGCGGTCGTCGTCGGTATTGCAACCCGTCAGGCTAGCCTTCAACAAATCGCTGTTGTCGAGCAAGGGAACCTGAGAGACCGGTCATATGCGAGACTGGTCTTAATAGAAAATCCTACTCACGTTAGTGAGCGCCCCCAAGTCTGCGTTCCTGACTCATGTGGATCAACACTTAATAGGGACCCTCGTCAGAGAACCTTGCCAAGCAGGAAATCAACAATCCTCCCTAACAACCACCTTGACGACTCGGATGAGACCTACGAAATAAGAAAGGTAGGACAGGAAAAGCCGTCAAGATGAGCGCCGTCATGATCCAGTGACGCCCGACTTAAAGCCTTTTGCCTGCTTTTGCCTGCTGAAATGCACAACAGATCATGGAGAGTCAGGCGCAGAATCGACGTTCCTTTTCGTCAAAGACCTTCACAATTCGGTGACGATCAACCTTTCTCGAGTGCCAGGTAGGAAGTCGGTCCCGCTCCATCGAAGAGTCCACCATTTAGAGGCAACGAAAGACTGTATCCTGACAACGCAGGGATCAGCAGCTTGAGCTCATTTATGACTGAAGAGCAGAACAGATCAATGCACGGCCATGTAGGATGTCGTTGCTGCTCATCTGAGGAGTGTTCATGTAGAGCAACGAAGACCTGTGATCAAAGAAGGCGCCACATGTCCGTTCCCCTGCTTCTACCGACGAAGTGCCTGCATGTCCTATCTACAGCGGCCTGCCAGTGACTTGTTCATTGCCGACCAACGGCAAAACGACCATCGCATGTAGCATTCGGAGAGGAACGACCAGATGCTAGGGTGGTCACGAGGTTCCGTTGACATAACGCATCGACAATTTATCTATCAGATACTACGAGGCATACGTTTACTCAACCCTGCTCTGCGCTGCGCCCAGAGGTCGAAATTCCAGTCCTCGACCCCAATTACCGACCATCCGTGCTATGCTATGCTACTTGTGTTTGATATACATAAAAACATGTTACCGCCTGCTTTGCTCTGTGGTCGACGCCGGCTCCGGAATGTCCCAGCTTGTGCCGTCCGTCGGCGGTGCTGCTAATGCTTGAAGACCTCTTTCCGGCGGGCACTCAGCACCGACGCGGAGAGGAGGTCGCAGCTGACTTCGACAAACCGCATCAAAGAAATCCAACCCAAGGATCATCCCTCCGACTGGACTCCTTCTAGTAGCCCAATCCGCCGCCCGCACTACTTGTCCTCCTTCCCCTCGATCTCGACTTTCTCCGCTCACCATGCTGTCGCTGTTCCCTTACTGGTGACGAATTATAGCCGTAAGCAGCATCATCAATGACCGCCGTATCCTCGTAGACCTGTACTGCCCCAGCGCCTCCACCCAAACTCTTCCGTTTTATCGGCCGTTCATTGCCTGCTCCCCGTGGCGTCTCACTTCCAAACCCTTGCACATCTCGATAGCCCTCCCCTCCATAATCACTCAAGCGCTTCGGCTGACGGGTCTCAACCGGGCCCAAATGACCGACACTCTGATTTCGGCCTTGCTGATACAGACTTCCCGCACCAGAAGTTGGTGGTCGGTAGCCTTCGTATGTTGAGTCTGCATAGGTGGAGGTTCGATTGACGGTGTAATTCGAATTTGGGTTGAAATCTGAAGGATAGTATGAGTTGCGGTGATCGTTGTGGACCATATCCACCTCAGATTGCGAGAGTAGCGGATCTTTCTGCATGGCGGCTCCAACGTCCCAGTTGTTCTGTCGTGCGCCGACGGAGAATTCGAGGTCTTCTTTGGTGATAGAGTCCCAGTACTAGGAAGGAGAGTTAGCTTGTGTCCGCACGGGAGGGCAGATGATGGGATTGCGGAGCAACATACCTTGTAAATCATCATCACAGCAAGCAAATTGCAGACCGTTGCGAAGAAGAGACCGTCCAGGTAATGATTGACAGCTTCACAGATTCTGGCGCCGAATGTGTACAAGATTACCTGCCCAATGACGAAGAAGAACACCGCTGCTGCAAGATCCCATAGTGGCCAGCGATCCTGCAATGTGTTGACTACCAGGATGACCTGCATGACGAGGTAGACGAAAAGACAGATAGCGTTGATGATGTACAGAACGATGAAGAGACCGGTAGTGTTGGTGGGCGACAGACCGGCCCAGCCTTGAAACGTAAGGAGAGAGATGATGAATGTCAGGGCAAAGACCGCGACGCTGCTGAGTCGAAGTAGCCAGACTGAGAGGAACGTGCCATCTTCGTACAACTGGAAGCCCACAAAGCCGTTGATGACCAGTGCAGCGCACATGGCTGATGCGAACCCATTCTGCGCGGACACGAAATAAACAAATGCCCCGTTCTTCGTGGCGGGTAGCACGCCGGCGTCAAGGACCAGGCTGACAATCGTGAGGAGTAGGTACAGGTAGAAGAAGGTCAAGATCTCTTTTCTTCCCACCGCAGTGAACTTAGATCTGACATGAAATATCATGATTGCCGTCATTGCCAGAGCGGCGATATGTGCAAAGTCGGTGGCGGCCTGGAAGATTATGGTGTTGGCCAACTCGATCGATCGTGCGGCGCATGTTGGCAATAGTAGTGGTGCGTGGGAGGATGTGAGGGTGGATGGTGGTCCGAGGATAAAACACAACGGCAGAGGCGACTGCGCGCAGATGTCTTCGAAAGAGCCGAAGCCCATGGTGGGCTGCTTGGGACGGTCAGTCCCTCGACGAGAGTCTGCTCTTCAGTGCTTCGTCGCTATGTACCAAGATCCGCCTTCTCCTGTTTCCCTAGTATCGGCCCTTTGTTGAGGCGAAGTCGTTTGGGAATAGAGCAACCACTTCTGGGACGATAGAAACTGTGTAGAGCGTGTTTGTTCGGTATCTTAGCGAGCGATGGGTGTCGAAACGAACGTGAAGTACAACTTCAATCAATGGCTAGGATGAAACAAGGCGCGAACAGTCGGTTGTTGGCCGGCCAGAGCGTGCGCATATCGATTGAAGTGCTTATTATTAGTCGACGCCCCCTTGGAGAGCACTGTCTCACTTCATGGCAAAGCCTCTTTCTGCCAAGTCCATTCACTGCATCGGGTCTAGCTTAAATCTGGTTGCTACAGCAAACTTGACTACACTACACGTAAGATCTTCGTTCACGCTCTGCGCACCTCCAGCACGTCTTCTTGCTCGCATCCTGACAAGTCTCGCGAATTTTGGCAGCAGAATCGCGTAGTCGGCCAGTATATGTCTGCAAACTGCGTTCACTCGATCCGGACTGTGCAGGGCCGACGGTGATTGTGGGCGAGTGCATGATCTATATTCTATGCCTCTGTAGCCGACCGGTCGACAGAAGCCCTGGCATAGAGCTGGATGACTGGTGAGGGTTTTGCAGGAGATCCGCATGGGAAGCACTATCTGCTTGCATGATACGAAATGCCCATAATGTGATGTCTCTTCGAAGAAGTGCAGACCGGTTGACGTACACGAGTGTTTCTCTCATAATACGGCAACATCAGCTCGCGTTTTCGTAACAAACGCGGACACTGCAGGAAGTCGCCTCGACCAGGTCTTGGTCCTAAAGCTGCAGGTCTTCGTCGTACCGTCCAATGCTTTGTTTAGTCGGATCTGAACCTCTATAGCATTTCGCTCCCTGGGTATCCAAGAAGTACCCACTGTACACGCTTCATCAATCGTCGTCATAAGCCATTCCAATCATGAGGGACACCAGTTCAGCGAGCCCGGGTGCCAGACGTGTATCATCGCTTGAGCAGAAGCATTACTAATGCACGCTCAGCCTGTTCATACCTTCCACCACCATTGGTGACGAGCCACTTCCCGCGCTCACTTCTTTCATTTTCTCCTTGTCTTTGAAGCGCTCCTTCTCCGTCCATAATTCCAGCTCCCTTTCTCTTTCGCGCTTGACGCCCATGATGACGCTTTTAAACGCACCTAGCCAGCCCTCAAGCTCGGCTTCGCTTTTCACACAGCACCGAACAACCTTTTCCTCGGCGATGACTTCGAAACAATACACGCGACTACGACTCACAGGGTCGATCTCCACCGCTTCGATGATGCTGGACGCAGAGATCATTCTCAACACCGAGTACTCGTTCTCGTTCTTGTAGAACGAGAGATTCTTGGGCCGCAGGACAGCGAACAGGCTCTTCCAAGATTTGATACCTGCCGGTTTGGACGACAGGACAGTCAGGAAACCCTGGCGGATGGGTCGCAAGGGGTCCCGCTGGTCGTAAGCTGTGGCTGGCGTGGCGGGTATTCCGCCCGAAGATTGCGGCGGCCGTCGAGAGTGCTGTGTATCATGTGTAATTGAAAATTGCGATGGATTTCGCTCAGTCATCGCAGGGCGAAGAGCATTGGCCGACGGGATCGGCGACAGCGGGCGACTGGCACTGGGCAGATTCTTTGGCAGCGACGTGCCTGGCTGGAAGTCGCTGAAGTCACTGTGCGATGTGTTGAAGTCTGGTCCCGACGTGTAAGGCTCTATGTTTGAGTGCGTACGTGGACGGCTGGAGGTGGTTTTCCGTCGCTGCTCTGGAGAAGCCGAAGCGTCAGGTGACTCATCAGCAGACACATCAGTCGTGTCGTAGCCGTAGGATTGAGAGGAATCGTTTGCGGCAGTTCGCGAGAATTGCGGCGCTGGGGGCTCGAGTGTTGGATCTTGCGATTCGCCGCCGTCGATACGTGCCTCGAGACGTATCTGGCTGACCCAGTCAATGGCATCCCTTTCAGAGGCGGCCTGGAAGTGGTAATTCTTGGATGGACTGAACACTCCGAAGACATTGTCATGGCGCGACTTACGCACGCGCGCGATTGCGGTGATATCTGACAAGCCAACGGAGTCTCGCAGGTCTGTTTCGTCCGCGTTTCCATAGATGGAGAGAAGATTTGGCCGTAGCACAAGATATGTAGGTTTCCAACTGGCGCGGAAGGCACCCTTCTTCTTCACTCGACGGTTGACCTTGCTGCTCTTAATGACGCGATCAAAGCAGAAGCTGCCATTCTGATCAACCGGAGAGAAGACGTCGAGACCAACATGTCCTTGTAGCGATGTCGAGAGACCCAAAATGTCTGGAGGAGGTATGCGGCTCGGTGACAGGACAGGTGCTATGCCTAGACGTTTGGGAGGGGTGGTACTTCGGGCGACTTGCGCCATATTGCTCTCGTTGAGGGAACGACGTTAAACTAGGGATGTATTCAGGCGCATTAAGCTTCGTTGGCAGGAGAATGTCCGTTGACCTTGATATAGATGTAGGAAGGTCACATAGGAGCGAGGCGGCCGCGTTTCTGAGGCGTTTGTAGGTCTCGTGCAAGGAACGGTGAGTGTTTACGAAACGACTCGGAGGGGGTGATCTCATCTGGGAGTCTGGGGAAGCGAAATGACACAGCCCAATCAAGTTCGGAGAAGAGCTAGCATCTCGAGACCGGCATGGCGCAGTCTTGATGGGTTCAGGAGGAAATAGAAGTCCTGGCGTCTCGCTGCCTTTGCGAGCACCTACTGATGTAGAGGGGGAAGGGAAGCAACATGTCGCAAGTGCGCATCTTTGCAACAAGTTTCTGCGGCTTCAGAACATGGGGCTGGCATGACGATCATGCTAGTGACCTGCAGCTACGGACCAGGGTCAATCGCCACGGCGGCAGGCATGCAGCATTAGCAGCTCAGTGTCTTAGACGTCGGCATAGACCTGAAGGACGTCTGCTATCGCCACTGACGCGGACTCCCCAACATTCGCACTCACCAGCCTAAGCAATTGACGCCTTTGGATATGTTGAGTGATATGCAAGATCGCCGAGGCAGTGCGAACAAATGAAGTCACACATCTGATCACAGGTACAGGTACTGCGGGCAGACTTTAGGGGTAGTGGTACTGTAGAGCACACCTAGGTAACGACGTAGGTAACCTGAAAGGATCGTGAGATCGTGCAGGCTCTGCGCGGGAATAACTAGGTACCAGGTAGCCATCGTGGTACCTACAGCACCTGAGGCTCTAGGGCTTGCTCTTGCTCGCACATCTAGGCGAATGCCTATTCCTGGGCACGTCCCCTGAAGGCACTCAAATTTTCGAGGAGTGTGGGCGCCCTGATGTAATTTACAGGTAAGACAGCACCTCATGGGAGGCTCCACAACGTGCAACGAGCAGTGGAGGTTTCCGACTTCTGGCAGACTGCGCTCGATAAACCTCTTCCCTTCAGATCCGGTTGCCTGTAGACGTGTACTATCAACACCAAACGGCCTGTCTACGACCAATCTCGTATGATCGCAAGCACTGCTCCTCCGCCATCGATCCCTCCCACAGAACGCGCTTCCATTTCGCTGTCCTGACCCCGACTGTCCTACACCGGAACTCGAATGCCCCCTGATATCGTTGGGCGTTTGTACTTTCGAAACTTCACAAGCCAGCTTCTCAACAAGCAGATTTTGCGACTTTGACTAGTGCGCATACATCTTCGGCCATCAGCGACGGTCATCATCTTTGACGCAGCCGGCACCGAGTCCCATGACGAGTCGCTAGTCCCCTTGCCAGGCTACTGGAGCACCTCTCACAGCAGAGCACCCGACCATGAGTTGGAAGCCAGCAAAAGGGCCTGGCCTTGTCCAACAAGTCCTCAAGAGCTTACCCTATACATCACCTGCTCCGAACTACGATGAAAAACGAAGTTCGAAGCCCTCCTCCAGGTTATCGTTCTTCCGTCGACGAATACGATTAAAAGGCAATTCATCAATTTCCGTGCCACTGGGATTTGTACTTTTGTTTCCAAGCATTGTTGTAATATTAATCATCATTCTCATAATTCGACATCCATCGTCGTCCGGACGTATACTCGTGCCCGCGGGCACGCCCCCCTCCATTAGGTGCGTACCTTACCATCGACCATATCTAAGTGTATCACAGCTCTAACATTTCACCGCAGACGGATAAGCGAAAAGCATGACCGCGTCTTTGCAACCGGATGTCTCGATCCAGAAGTGCAGAATAAAGGGCCTCGTGCCAACGCAGCTTTCGTTGTGCTAGCTCGCAACAAGGAATTGGATGGTGTCATTCAGTCGATCAAGAGCGTAGAGCGCCATTTTAACCGCTGGTTCAATTATCCATACGTGTTCCTTAACGATGGAGACTTCGAGCAAGAGTTCAAAGACACGGTCACCAACTACACGAGTTCGCCAGTCGAGTTTGGGAAGATCAATGCGACCATGTGGGGATACCCCGATTGGTAGATCACGAAGTTGCGCGCGAAGGTATCCGAAAGCAAGGAGATGCTGCCATCATGTACGGTGGAATGGAAAGCTATCATCACATGTGTCGCTTCTACTCGGGATTCTTCTACAAGCATCCTTTGCTGGACAAGTACAAGTGGTACTGGCGCGTGGAGCCCGAGATCTCCTATTTCTGCGACATGACTTACGATCCGTTCATCGAAATGGAACGCGCGAACAAGACATACGGATTCACGATTGCGGTGAAGGAGCTCAAAGAAACCGTCCCAAACATCTTCCGATATGCTTCTGCATACAAGAGAAAGAACAATCTGAAATCAAAGGGCCTCTGGGAGATGTTCTTAGAGCCACAACCGGAAGGGAAAGAGAAGAAAGAAAGCGACGACAGGAAGAAGACACTGCCGAACGAGATCCTAGAGACGGAGCGAGGCCATCAGAATATAGAGGAGATTGACCCGGAAGCCATGGAGGGCGAAAAGTACAACATGTGCCACTTCTGGAGTAATTTTGAGATTGCCAGACTGGACTGGTTCCGGAGTAAGGAGTACAATGAGTTCTTTGAGATGATGGACCGAAGTGGTGGTTTCTGGATGGAAAGGGTAAGTTTCCAGTTGCTTTCGGGAACACACAAGTACTGATCTTTCCAGTGGGGTGACGCACCCATCCATTCACTCGCTGCCGGCGCACTGTTGGGTGTCAAGGACGTTCATTACTTCCGTGATTTTGGATATCGGCATACGACAATTCAGCATTGTCCAGCAAATGCACCCACCCGACAATTGCCAAGAATACCATATCTCGAAAAGACCACCGATGATCCAAAGGAGCGTGCAGAGGAAGATGAGTACTGGGCAACACCCGATACTCCGAAAGAGAACGGCGTTGGCTGCCGGTGCAGATGTGATACAGACATCCGCGACGTGGAGGGCAAGGAAGGCAGCTGCATGAACGAATGGGTCGAAGTTGCTGGAGGATGGGCGAGCCCCTGAACGCTGTTGAGTCCTGACGACAGGAAGCCCAAAACAAAGCACGGGCTATTGGACTGAGACGGTCTCATTAGCTCATCACTCGCACCACTATACCTCCGACTGGAATCCACGAGTGTTATATTGGCAGAATCCGCAGTGTCGCCGCTTCTGGCAGCTGCCTCAGCCTTACAAGAAGTCGAATACAACGGAGTCGGGCGACATTTCTGACCAGCAAGCGACAACGAGGGCACATCAGATACGTATTTGGGTATCACTGCCAATGCTATGGTCCCCAGCCCTCAAAGGGCGTCTGAACAAAGCAGCGTACGGCGCTGCTAGGCACAGGATGCCGTATGGACTGGACGAGCGGAGTTGATCGCGCGGGCATTGCACATGTTACAATGGACATACGAGAATATGTTTCAACATTTCCACTGCACCGTAGTATCCCACAAGTCAGTGAGCATGCTCAAGCCATAAAGTTGCCATATGCATCCGTGCATCCAACGTGCGTTGTAGATGATGTTGAACTTTGGAAAGCACTGTCACTAGTACCTCAAGGGCTATTTTCGGAGTTTCACAGTGGGGGCGATAGCGCGATAGAGTGATAGTGATCGACGTGCTTGATATGCGGGGTTCCGTGGTTGCCTACTTCGTGTACAAAACGTCCCGGCCAGAACGTCCGACTGCATCTACTACAATCATATCTTGCCCAGGAAGGCACTTCACACACTTCTTCCACGCGATAGACGTGTCGACTTCATCATTCTGCCTCAAGCAGGTAGACGTCTGGTCCCTCTGCCCCGCGAAACAAGACTACCCGCTGTCTCGAACTGCGGGGCACATTTATTGCCTGTTGTCTCGCCAGGCTGCGACCCGCTTGCGCCTGAACATGAACCACAGCTGAGTTGATTAAACTTAGGCAAGGCTACTGAGGCAACTTCCATAAAGACACACTGTCCTTTCTGTCTCGAACAAACTTCCCTGGTAAGCACAACTCTCCTGTCAAGAGTATATCAACATCCGCACCCACTCCATTGCCTTCCATCGCCGGTATGGCTGACCAGGTCGGAAGGCCTTCGGCACAGGCGATCGATAAGAGCACAGCAGATGACCACGACTTTTCAGACACCTTGGAATATCCGCAAATCCCTCTCGAAGCCTCATTCGACTCCCTCCTGAGAAATTCGTACCCATCTGGGCAGGAGTCGATTCTACCAAGTCCAACGTCCGCCATGACCAGAACCACGCGATCCGCTCGACGGCCGGCTTTGAGCGAGAGCTGGGCTTCTATGTCCGATGCTGAGTCGTCACAGAACGACGAGCTGTTGTCAGAGCAGACCGATATCGAGTCCCTCGTCGATGTGAGGCGTGCAGAAGATGTTCTGAGTATTCACGATGAGGCTTCCTCTGCTCAAGATGAGGCTGATGATAGCTCATCCGATGGAGATGAACAGGATGAAGTCATATTCGCTGAGATGACAGGTTCTCCTCTCAAGGAGGAAGAGCCCCAGACAACCGAGAAGGAAGCCGATGAAGCAGATCTCATGCCTGGCCACATCACTCTGGATGAACCGCGGGCTACAGAGGGGTCTGAGAACGTCCACGTCAGACATACACTGAGGCTGTTTGACTCTAACGAGATCATCAACATGCCAACGTTGATTGAGAAGACCGATCTCGTCGGCGCCATCGATCTCACCCTGGATAGACATTATCTGAAGGACAACGGCCGCCAGTCATTTCGGCTCTTGCTACTGGGTCAGGAGTATTTACCAGGGATTCGAGATTCGATCCAAAGCAAGGTCGCTGATGCTCTTGTCGCCTCGGGTCGTGCTCTCAGCAGCAGTCAGCAATCTTCGCTCTCCCGATTCCACGTCATTCCTGGTTCCTTTGGTCCTGGATCCGTGCCATCCACAGCTGATCTCATTCCACTAGAGCAGCACCTTGACGTTCAGAGCTATCATTCTATCGAGATGTCTTCGACCGGTGGTTTCGTCCTCTTCGAAGAGAGTCCCGACCACACCCTGGTCTCGAGGCCTACACCAACTTCACTACCATACGATTTGGCAGTGATCATTACAGATACGTCTGAGACAAGCAAGGCCGATATGTCTCTGCAGCTGTTCTCGCGTCTTGCTGCACGCCACAGCATCCCATCTCTGGTCGTTACCGTAGACGATGGCTGGAAGAACCTTGAGGGGTTTGCACCAAACTCAGGGACGGTTCACAGAGTCATCACAACTCGTCCGGTCTGGCAAGGTGATGTACTGGCCTGTCTGCCGCTCGACCTGGACACATTCTTGAACCTTAATTCGGGACAATTGAGCCGCCACCTGTCCTGGCTCGTCGGGACCGCAAAGTTGGACACTGCTACGGAAAGCGAGAAGGCCAAGACTGCATGGGCCCATGCGTGGGAGCAGAGAATCAGATGGGCTCGGACACATGTCTTGCGAGCCATGGCGGGCCTTACCACTCTTTTCGCATTCATGCTGGCAGTTCAGGTGATGCTGCCGACGTATCCTCATGGAGATCTCGCACCTTCGGCACTGAACGCCACCTTACCACTCTCTGCGACCGACATCGCAGGTGGTATCCTGGAAAGTGCAGTCAGCGTTAGCACGAGTGTCAGCAGTAAGACAAGTAGCGTTCCAGTCGCTGTCGCCACAACTTCGGCCGCTCCTTCAGAGCGGGTGTACACCATCGATCCAGCTAGATCGACGACCGGCAGATTCGAGCTGGAAGTGGTTGGATCTTCTCACTTTGTTGTACGGACTCCCCACAAGGCGAAGGGCAAAGCTCCGTTCAAAGTCGTCGTCTCGCGAGAAGGTGAGCTCATCGAGACGGAGGTGAAATCATTGTTCCCATGTGTGTACAGTATACACATTGCTCAGGAGCAAATGTATGGCAAGGTCGCTGTGTATCTCGAGATGCCCAATCCTCGTCTGACCGACACTATCACACTCGACCTCGGCCCTGAGTCTTTCAATCACTGGGTTGGTCGAATGGTAGGTGACGTCGAGAAAACTGTAGAGAAGAAGCTGGAGGTTGCTCACAGTGCCCTCCTTGACTTGGTCCAGTCAGGAGCGACTCGCAAATTCGTCGACCAAACTTTGCAGGCCGTTGCAGACACGGTACGCGAAGTCGAACAGGCTACTGGTTTCGATGAACGAGTCAGACAGCCGCTACGAAATTTGGATCAAGAAAGAATCGCGCTTAACGAGCGAATAGACGTTATGGGAGGCGAGCTTGCCGCTCAGCTATCTCAGTGGGTTGTCGAACAGGAGCAGAACGTCAATCAACTCACAGGCAAGGCGCTGCGGAATCTGCAGAAGAATACTATGTTCTTGAAGCAAAAGGCCAAGCAGTTGAGGAGAGCAAGTCGAGTGCAGAGGGAGCTTGCTATGCGCGACGTCTCCAAATGGTTGAAGAAGCAAAAGCGATCGGACACTCTGGCCACGGCTCAGGGCCGCGTTCAACACCTGGTCTCGGAATGGCAGCGAAAGCGAAACGAGAAGCGAGCAGAGCATGTAGAAAAGAGGGCCGGTTGCCGGTCACGGAAGTGTGAGAAGCGCGGGAAGCCGTGCAAGGGCAAATGTCAGAGACGATGAGACTTTGTGCGAGGCCCCTCGACTTGGCTGCTTTGAACCGTGGGCGTGATTCGGAATGGCGTTTGGGTAACGGGAACGGCGATTGATGGATGGATGCCAGGGTACGGATGACGGTCAGAACAGGCGTTGGTTGAACACAGACTTTTATGGGATCGACGACTGCATTACCGACACGACATTATACCCCGGGACTGGGACACGGCCCATACGGCGGAGTATCTTTCACAAGATAGACCCGTACCATTGACAGTAGTCAGAATCAAATATCATGCATGCAATTTCAAAGCCAGACTTCTCTACAGGCCCAAGTCCTGGACGTGTGAGAAGGGGGTACATCAAGACCAGGTCGCGACTACAAAGGAGGGACTACAACTATCGATGTCTAGCACAGACCAACAGAGTCGCTTGGCAGGGAGGTCGACGATACAATATCTTGAAGGTATGTATGGCGTCCGCAAAGCTGACCAGACCGCATGAGCGGGTGGCTCACCAGCTGACTACACTCATCTTGAGCCTGGAAATGCTTCCACTAGCTAGTCACGATACTATTTGTACAGCCCTGTCTCCTTGTGCTACATCATTCTCAGCCCTGGTTACGCCTTCCTCAACCCCAGTATTCTCGTTGTTAGCAACAGCAGGAGCAGACGCGAGCAGACCAAGCCTTGCAGGCAAGGGCCTGCTCTCCCGGCCTAGCGACTCAGTCCAAAGGCAGTCATGCGCTGATATCGTAATGCCAAGACATCTACCTTGACCTACCTGACCTTCCACCTGGCTCAATCTGAACTCTCGAGAGCTTCCCCTAGCATAGCACCCATTTCAAGAGCGTGACTCTCGATTAAGCCCAAAACCTGGATCGATTTGGCCAAAACACCAGACGGTCCTCCAGCTTTGTGAGGGAACAGATTTCAGCATCTTGCCGGCCCCATGGGGCGCCGGCCTCCCCGAAGACGTCGAAGGGATCTAGACGGTTCTGAGGCGTATAGAATGTGAATCCGGACGGGTCTGCATTGGGGCGGCAAAGATGAGGAACTTAGTCTTTTGGTAGCGCTGGAGAGGAAAAGGACGGTTGCTCGAAAGGGGGCAGAATTGTACAGATATGCGCAGCACGATGGCCAAGGCTTGGATAGCAGAGCACTGTCGAAGCGGAGCAAGATGGAGAGGTAGCAGAGAAGCAAAGTCCACGGGGCTCGAGGGAGGCAAAGATTCTGTTGAGTGTGTGGCGCTCAGTGCTGCATTGCCAGGCAAAGATGTTGGCGAGGCAGGTGTGCCTTGGAAATGGTCGCGATCGGATGAAGGAAGTTGGCAAGGCGAAGTGGACGACGGGCAGGAAACAGAGACTCGGCGCAATGACTTCAGGATGGCATTATCCTTGAGCCTTGTGCAACGCGAAACGAATATGATTCTGTGGTGGTGAAACAGCAAATGTGTCGGTCAACCGGTCTCTCCAAGTTTTCTGAATTTCAGCTTGTCTTGGAAGGTGCCAAACTTGTATACGGCAGTGTATGGTACATGGCCATCGCTATCGGCATGCTTTTGCAGTGCAAATGCCATTGTCTAGATCCGGCTGATGCTATCACCCTGTCTTCCTGCAGTACGTGCCTCGATATAGTGTACAGACACCTCATTCTCTGGTGACCACGCCGCTGCTTTACTCCTGCTGTACTCGTACATAGCTGCAGCCCGGCGAGATGCTACTGTCTGAGTAGGACGCCTTCCACTGAGAGCGGATCTTACTGCGCCAATCCTTTCGTGCGTCAGCTTAAGATCGGCCCAGCCAGCCCTTCACGGTCGCCATGAATCCTCTGGACTGCGGCACAACCACGCCACTTGAATCAATAGATGGTGATGCTTCCGATGACAGATCCGAGTCATACGGCTCCCCTTCATAAACAAGCGCTCCGCCTCGGCGCCGTCTCTCTCTGAGCTGCATCAATCGCTGCACAGCCTCGGACTCGGTCTCCCAACGGCGCTTCTTCTGCACGGTCTCGACTTCGTATTCTCCCTGCTTTCCTTCCTCGCTGTCTACTTGAACGATGGTTCCACTTCCATCCTCTTTGCGGCTTTCCATGGTACCATCGCTGTTCTCCGCACCAAGGCGCTGTAGCTTGGCTCGCTCTCGACGTGCAGCAGCAGCCTCGACTTTTGCCGCCCTGATCGCCGCGACCTCCGCATTTTTCTGCCTGTGTTGAGCGACGAACTCGGATGCCACAGTGTAGCCGTCAGGGTCTGCAGCTTCAATGGCCTTCAGGCTGGTCTCGTTGCTCGACGTCGGTTCCTCGGCTGCTTCGTCGGCTGTTTTGTCGGCCATGAGAAGGCTTGAGGCATTGGAGCTGATAGCCGCTTCCTGTGGGTTCTGCGCAGTCGCCGAGCCTGGCTCGGAAAACCTCAGAGGCGTGGGTCGGGTCAGCGCCTCGATCTCTTTGACCAGTTTTCTGAAATGCTGCATCTCCTTCCTTTGCACTTCTCTTTCATTCCAGCCGAGACTGCGCTCCTCGTCGAACGGGCCTTTCGGCATACCACTCGGGTTATCGTTTGTGCGAAACAATTGCCTGCCATGCACGTGGATGTTCCGGCCCGAAATCACAAACGCCTCCTGCTGCTGCCGGCCCACCTCATCGTCGTCCTCGAATTCACTCACAATATTTCGCGTCACCAGTTTCTTATGAAGTGCCATCGGTTGCAGCTCTCCGTGAAACACGTCCTCCGGCCACTTCGGCGCAAACGTGCCGTCGCGTAGATCCGCCCAGAGGATCTGCACCCCTGTGCCGGTCTGATAGGTGTCTGACAGCTGCCGGTCTGGTATCTCAAGCATGTCGACGACTTTTCTATCCTCCCGTGCAACGACGGCCCCATCGTGCTCGAGGGCAACCATCGCTGCGGTGAATTTATCCATACGCAGGTTACCTTCGCGGTAGCTCTCCCCGTCGACGAGATCGCTTCGCTGTTCGAGCTCTGCTGCCTTCTGCGCCTCTAAGCTCCGCTTGTGTTTCAAAGTGCGTTGAGCACGTCTTCCGCGGTTGGCGAGCTGACCGGCGGTCTTTGTCACAAGACTTTCGCCGGCGTCAAGATCGGCGCCGGACTTTAGCTTGTCCATCACGAGCTCCAATGCAAAGGCTACGTCTGCAACGGCTGTGGCTTTCTGGTTCATGAGCTTGCGCTGTCGCTGCCATAAGTTCATGCGCTCGCCAACGCCACGAATCCAGAGGATGTTTTCTTCGTGTTTTTGTTTTAGTGACAGCGGGTCCCCTTTGCGGCCCACCTCCGCGTCGAGATCTTCTTGTTTGACAGTCAGGTAGCCCGAGTCTGGGTCTAGTTGGCGCCGCATAGAGAACTCGCGCAGGCGTCTGTACGTGGACAGACCCAGCCGCTTGCCGTTATCGGTTTGCGGAAAGTGGACTGAGAAGTAGGGACGCCAACTGTCGCGCTTGATACCGCTTGGAACAGTCTTCTTGCCGTGGAAGACGAGTTGTGGCATTATCTTGCCCTCCTTAAGGGAGCAGTCAGTATATGCAGATGCTGCTAAGGCTGCTTTGTGGCCTTGAAGGAATCGTCATACCTGCATGATGCGGGTTGTGCTGTACACGACCTGTCTAGTGATTTGATGGTAATATGCGTAAATGTTGCACCCAATAGTCTTCTGCGCAACTGCTTTCTGAACCTGGCGCCCGAGTACTTTGCTTCTGTCGCGCAATGCTCGCGAGTTTGGCTCCCGCCATCTTCCCTGCGCCCAGACCTGATTCCCCACGACGGCTCATCTGGCTGAGGGTTGTCATTGTCTCGTGGTTGCCCTTTCAAGAAGCGTGGCGGCCGTATACGGGGAACGTGTGTTGTAGGAGGCAAGTGTACGGAGGTTGGCAGGGAAGGTCTGCCATGGCCCATTGCAGAAGCCATCGGTGGCGGAAGGAAGAGGATGGATATCAGCAAGCGTAGCGGGGAGACATGCTATGATGTCCACGGGAGGGAATCGTGATGGCTCTGGGAAGGGCCCCCGATGTGCGTTCAATGGTGAACAAAAAAGTGTAGAGTAGAAGAGTAGACTGCGTCGACGACCTCTGCGGAGCTCAGGCTCGAGTCTTCTCCAATATCCAATTCCTTGGCAGTTTTGTTCCAGACGACTGTTAATATATGTACTATACGTCCGCTACGACGTGGATAGCTTGATTGGCAGATCATCGTCAGATGAAATCAGATGGTAGATACACTAGATTGACAGCTAAAGGCTATGTCCTTGGTCGCAACTTGTGCCCATTCAACTCCCCCATGATCCATCCGTCCAGTAGAGGGACCAACCAACATGCTTTTCAGATTCTCGTTTAGTCGTATATGCGTGAAAGGCGGCGCCCAAGATACTATGCAAGCTCAACAAGCTCAATGTGCCAAAGAGCTCTGAGGCGTATGCCTGGCCCCATCTCCTAGCGGCACCCAAGTCCGGCTGATGTCCATGCTCCTGTTCACTCGACCTCCCGGTGTCAAAGGAACATCAATCCGAGATCGATCGCTTCGTTCCTCCTCTTCATCAGCCAGACGAGAGAAATAGTCGGCAAGTGCATCACGTGGATCGTCCACCACGTTGTTATAATGTGGCGGCGGTGTGACAAGAGGTGGTGGTGGTTCTTCCTCGTCGAAACCAGGCGGATTGAACGACGGAACTCGCAGCAGATGAATTGGTCGAGGGTTTCCTGAATTCGGATCGTTTGCCATGTGAGCTTGAGAAGGCATCGCGAGACCTCCGTCATCGTTCGTCCAGCTTCGAGAGACTCCCTGACCTGGAAGGTTCACGCTCGACGAGCTTGCGCCACCATTAGCACCGGCCCCAGCCAGAGTCGCCGGATTTGGTGGTGTGTTGCGCCTATGCAGTAGTGCAGCTCCCGGACAGCCACAGTCATACTCGTCGGCAGAGGGGGCACTTAGACCGCCAGCCGAATAAGCGGGCAGTGATATGTTGGCCTGTGTTGCACGGCATGAGAGAATGTTGAATGGGGAGTCGATCGAGATTTCAAAGTGTCGTCGCTTGGCAGAGTCGTTCTCATCTGGCCTGGAAAGTCTCATAACAATCTACGAAGCCGTCAGTCTTTGAAATCGCTAGAACGTGTTATGACATACCTTGATCCAGTGATTGACCTGTATGTTAGAATACGTGGTATCAAAGTGAAGACGTTCGCTCCGGAGCTTTTCCTTCATTTGGAAGCAGCTAGGCAATTGGACATTGAACTCCATCTCAGTTGGTCCAATGCTGACAGAATCCGCGTCCAGATTCCCTAGTAGATTCGTGTTGTCATGGGGCACGTCCTCGTCTCCGGCAGCTGCTGCTTGCCGGTAGTCGTACGGAACCCCTCCACCAGAGATAATACGCATTGAGCTACCAGGGTACGAGCTGACACTGTGGCTCTCTGCCCTCTTTTCGAATAATTGTACTTTCCTCGTAGGCTCTAAGCGGTGAACCTTCTTGTTGTTGGTAAAATACTGTATGTTCTCCGTGACGAAGACTTTTATGCGGTGACATTGCACTTTGGCCAGAGGCGTAAGTTTGAATGCAATGGGAACCGTAGACCCTAAGGGAAATGACTTGCCAGAGATAACAATGTCATAATGTAATTGATCTTCCCAGTTTCTCGAGATTGCAATGGGCTCGACCTGTTCCAAGGACCCTTCGGAAGGTGCTCGAATAAGTGTCAATTCCTTCGTACCTACCAGATTCGCTCGAAAAGCGCCCGATCGCTCAACAAGAGCCTCGAGCTCGTATTTGACGCTTCCGAGATCGACATGTATCGATTCGGGTAGGCGAGAGTCCAGTGGAAGCTCGAAATTGTAGATATAATCACCAGGGTGGAACACTTTGAATCCTCGTTGAGCAACGCTTGGCCCTCCATTCATCGATTCACCCTTGCCGAAGCTCCTCGACGAATTGTTCTGCAGCGACAGCCTCTTGAGGTCACGGGTAGATTGACCTTTCGCAGGCGATGCACTTCTTTGGAACAGGTCAAACGACGAGCCACCCGAGACTCCTAAGTCCTTGGTCTCTACGGCTGGTCCTTTCTGTAGCTGTACAATATCCGCCCCATAGCTGTGCTCGGCAATCGGCATCTGGGCATTGAAGAAAGACCATGTGTGATTCATAATGACCGTCGTGTCTCGAAATTCTACTCGCCGTGGTGGGATACCCTCGGGCCAGTCTGTTTCTGAACGGCCCTTGAAGTTGAGAGATATCGACTTCAGCTTCGCTTGTTTTGTGACCCGAAGCAGTAAGCTTCCTCGTAGCATAGTAGTGCTGTGTGTCGACGGATCGTTCGCATCGTAACCTTGCAGGAACAGCACGGGCTCAGCCATCGATACTATTACAGAGACACCATTGCCAGCAGCGATGGGTTTCTCATCGTTGAAGTTTGCCGAGTTTATTGGCAAATCCCCGTTATTGGACACCACAGAAGCCCGTCGATTGTGTGTTGTGTCTATTTGCGGTCGTAGTCCAGGCCCAACCACGGTTGAAGCACGACTTCTTCGCTCTGGCGAACGCCGCCCTACATCGGCGAACACCATTTCTTCTCCTACAGCACTGTTTCGTCGGCTCGTATGCTCGTGCGGTGCTGGTTGGGGCAGTGAGGGTTGTATGGGCGCAGGTGGTGGCAGACTCAAACGCAGGAGCCTTTTTGCTTGTTCGCGTGAGAACGCCAGCGTTGCGAACGATTGGTTTGTTGCTACAAAATGAAGTGTGTTCCAGAACACTGGAAATAATGATACTCGAGATAGCGGTTGGACAGGACCGGATGCTCGGACTAGATTTGTGGATTCGATCTGCAGCAGACTTACTTCCGGGTGAGCGAGGGAACTGTAAGTGAGTGACGTGGAAACGTGGATTCGTGGCAACGACGTCGACACCGAAATTTCGTTTCGCAAGCACCGCTGATATAGAGGGTGAGTCGTAGGAGACGTCCACAAGAAGCCTGCCACAACGCTAACGTCCTTGTTTTGGCACCGGTCAAGGAAGTCGGGGCCACAGGTTACGTGGTGCACGCCGGACCGCTACCCCACGCCGCGCTGCCGATATAGTCAAGGTTGTGCCAATGCTTGAGTGATGATGCTAGTAAGTCCCGTCGTGCGCACAGCCTCCAGACCTCGTGCACATGCAGAAGTTCTGTCGTGCTTCCTCTGCGTCCCAGCACCAAAACCTGAGTTCAGGCGTGGAATTCGCAAAGCTGGGTCATCAGTGACATAACGAGTATACAAGCAGGGTACGTCAGAGGCTTAGAAGCAAAGGGTGGCAAGCTGGAGAGTTTCTCGGTGTATTGGACCTGCTTTGGAAAAGTCAACCACCTGGACGAGTCCTAGAGATGCAAGGACTTCTAGAAGTTGGAGGGCTTGCAGCCCGGATAAGATGCTCAGGTGGAGGCCACACCGCAGGGTCTCGCGGATGTCACGGATTGCAAGATGATATAATTCCAATCGCCGCTCACGCTTTTTCGACGTAGACGGTAGCACGAAGCCCAGCAGAATGCTCGCAATGCAATTGAGCGCGCTTTCCGCTGAGAGTGGACCTTGGTGGTTCTGTGTCAGACGATCGTGCAGCCCATGATGAAGTACAAATGGCGCAGTTGTTCTATCAATCTGAGTAAGGCGAACGATGACTAGCCAAGAAGCGTGCGAATGTCATATCATTTGGGTCATCATGGTTCGCCTGATCATTGTGCATCTCCCGACTTGTCCTGATCAGCGTGGAATCTGCCGTTTATACGGGCTACAAGGCCCGAATGAGGGCGGAAGCGTCGACCGCGGGGCTCAACAGAGCGGGGGACTTCGCATCGCAGCTTTTTCTCGGCGATAAATGTTGCCTGTCGATCTTTGTAGGTCAGCAGGCTTCGCGCCCGGCATCGTGCTTCTCCCCTGGTGGCTAGTAGAGGCTTTGGTGCTGGTAGGTCTTGACTTTTTTTAGTTGGCCGCTTCCCCGGAGCAGTGTGGATTACCCTATCGCGATAGACGACAACAGGAAGGCGCTGCTCATCGTCTGCTTAGAAGTCAAAGTAGCAGGCCGTACCGAGGTTGAGAGTCTCTAGGACTCAGTGTCGCGACGCCGCCGAAACCTGCTGGTCGAGATGACCATGTATTACTCAGACGTGGAAGTGTCTACTAATACCAGAAACCACCTTTTCCATCAGTTCTGATTGGCAAGTGGGCGGTTGGCCTCACAAAATTGCGGTATGGGACTTTGCTCGCAGTGCTTGTGACAGGCTGCTGTTCTAGATGAGCACGTGCTTGCCTGAGATCGATCGCAATTGAGCGACTGATTGGCGGCGAATGCGCGAGTGTCTTCAAGACATGCAGTAGTGACCCAGAAGTAGAATGATCGAAGGGTCAACTCGGAGGTGGTTAATGTGCTTGGTTCCTGCAGACAAGTTGGAAGCTCGCCTACTAGTATGGCAGCGAAGGTAAGTAGCAGTTAACTCTGATCAGGAAGGCACAAGGATCTGTGCGGTCGCTGACAAAAGCTCTCGCGCTTCCGTCTAGAGGTTATGCAGGAATGGAGAGTTGCGGCCCGCCTCCACTGGCGCCACGAGTAATCTGATTTCAACTTCACGTCGGCAAGAACGCATGCTGCAGCAGATGTTCGATTCAGAGCATTGCGGTTATCATGCCTCGAGCACGCATAATGTCTGATGCGACGGGAAATACTGTGAGTGGAGGCACTCTCGTGACGAGGCTGCCAGCCTGGTCGCGTGTTCTGCGGGGCGATCGCGATTTCTACTCCAATCTTGAAAGTCGATCGACTCTTGTGTTGGTCTTTCCTCAAGACCGACTCAAACGACCGCCCGACAGGAGGAAGGGGCGTTGCGGGTGGCTGCAAGAATATACACCAGCATGCGTGCGGATGGCTGGCAAGAGAAGCCTCTGCAAGGTGCTGTCGTGTGCTGCACCTCCATCTCTCCGGAACTTCGAAGTCGATATGCCGAATATGTTGTGCAGATGGGCGCGGAGCACAAGCTCGACCTCACATCTGATGTTACTCACCTACTCGTAGGCGACACCGACACGCTAAGTACAAATATGTTGCGAAGGAGCGCGGGGATGTCAAAGTCCTCCGACCGGAATGGGTCGAGGCTGTCCGTCAGCGCTGGATGCGCGATGAGTCGATCAACCTCAACGAGCTCGATGTACAACACCGCGTCCCAACACTAGCCGGTCTCAAGATCTGTATTACTGGTTTCGATGACCTTACCTTCCGCGCTCAGCTACAAAAAAACGTCGTTGAGAACGGTGGACAATACACGGGCGATCTCACCAAGGACGTGACCCATCTCATAGCGGCTCGTCCTTCAGGAAAGAAATTCGAGTATGGAATGCAATGGCAGAAGAAGGTCGTTAGCCTTCGCTGGTACAAAGACACTCTCGAAAGGGGCATGCAGCTGGAAGAATCTACCTACCACCCCTCCATTCCGGATGATGAGCAGGGAATAGGAGCGTGGAACAGATCGGCTTCCAGATCAGTCTCGCCTGGTAAAAGGCGTCAACGCGACGACAGCCAGGCTCAAGAACAGCCCAGGAAGCTTCGCCGCACCGCTAGCGCACGTTTCAACAGCCAGAATGATACGATGTGGTCCGATCTCGTCAGTAAGGACGGGGACGATGACGAGAAGATCAACGGCAAGCGTCTGCAAGTCTCGAGATCAGTGCCCAACCTCCAGCAGCAGAAGTCAGAGGCTGGAGATGAGCATCGCGGAGCCAATCGCCAGCGCGGCATCTTCTCTGACAGATGTTTCGTGCTTCAGGGTTTCTCAGCCCATCAAGAGCCCATATTGCAGAATGTTGTACAGAGCCATGGCGGTACCGTCGTGACAACACTTGCAAACCTGGCAGCTGCCCAAGCAATGGAATCTCAAGGTAGGATAGTGTTGTTACCACATCAGACAGCGCTCGAACAACTTCCGCCACTCCTCGATGCCATTGAGGTCGCGTCAGAATTATGGGTGGAGCATTGCATGTTCAGCAAAAGATTCTACCCGCCCTCAGCCTACCCTCTTGGACAGTTTCTGCCTCGCGTCAGACCCCCGGGGTTTTCGAATTTAGTCGTCACGTCCACCGGTTTCTCTGGCATCACGCCTAATCACATTGCCAAAATTGTCTCTCGGCTAGGAGCAAAGTATGACCAGACTTTCAAGGCAGACGTCAACGTCTTGGTCTGCAGCAGTCAAGGGCGTAGCCGGGAGAAAGTCGAGCTCGCTCGAACGTGGCGAATACCTGTAGTCACGGAATCGTGGCTGTGGGCTTGCATCAAGGAGAATCGTCAAGCGTCTTTCGAAAAATATGCACTGCCGGGGTCTCGCATACGCCGGATGCCAGACCCGAAGTCAGCGAGTGGAAAAGATGAGCTGCGTACTAAGGTCGCCACGAAGCCGGACACAACCCCAGAGCTTGACAGATCTGCCCCATGTGAGAAGAAATCAGGTCCTGTAGCTGCATCAAAAACCGTTGAGGAGAGCGTATTACACCTTGGCGCAGACGATGAAGGAATGATCCTTCTCGAAGACGACTCAGTCACGGCAGATGTCGACGTCGATGGTCCCGGAGGCGTGCCTAAAGGTGATAGACAGAACGCGGACTTCGACATTACCTCAGAATGCCACGAACGTAAGCGAGCAGCGGCGCATACAAGGCCTAAGGCAGCCAACGAGCAGGGGAAAGTTCTGCGTGCCATCTCACCCAACATTCCAAAGCCTAAGAAGCGCCTGTTCCAGCGGGGTTTTGATGGAGCTGATAGCGACACGGAGAACAGGGGCCAGGAAACGGCACTCAAACCGACGGAAACCGGCCCTAAAGCTCTCGACATTGATGCAGAAACGCTGAATGGGGAGATTCGCGAACTACTTGATCTGAAGTCGAAGTTGAAAGAGAGAAAATCTGAGACCATGGGTACCAGCAGCAAGCCTAAGAAGCAGCTGATGGGACGGGCGCTTAGCAATCTCTCGAATACCTCGTCGGCCTCGCATGTACGACAGACACGAGCGGGATCAGTGGACAGCATCAACACTGATGGTGTTGGCCACGAGATAGTGCCATCTGCGCCTATCGCGTCCAATGAGCTCGGGACGAAGACAGATGACCATCCGAAAGTGAATCATAGCTTCACAGGTCGAGCCTTGTCAAAGCTCTGCGATGGAAGAAACCCCTCGATGAGCATGCTGGAGGCATCCGTTGCGCTGGTGACGAACATGCACACTACGTCGAAGCAGAGGAGCCAGCCTTGACGCAGTTGGTCTATGAAGATCCCGAAGAGGTCCGGCATTCACGGCAGAAACTGGCTGCCAAGCGGAGGCAACGCTCACGATTGACTGACAAGGAGAGCTCGCCCCCACCGAACAAGACTCGGGCCACCCCTGCGAAGCGCATTCAGGACGACGACGTCCTGACAGAAGCAGGCTGGGGAGCGGGAAGGAGAACAAGGAAGAAGCCCAGTCCCAAATGTGGGCTCAAGGAGTTCTGACGGATGATGCGGAATGTATGCAGCAAGCTGTTTGAGTACAATGAAGTGATGAGGCAATGTGACCGCTCTTGCTCGCGTTACACAAGATACTTGGTCCTTGCTTTTGAAGCGTGCCAAATCCCCTGTGTATATGGGATGTTGGAGGCACCGTGCACATATCGCGTTGTACTGCCTAGGGTTAGCAGCATCAAAAGGACGTGCTCCTTGCTTGCTAGTGTTGGCTAGGTCGTGTCATGTGATAACAGCGGCGCAAAGGACGCCGAACATTCCTCAGACGACATTGAGTACGACCCTCTCTTGTGCAGCGATATATGTATGTCCCACTCTTGCACCACGGTCCGCTTTGTCTAAATGTTCATACAGTCGATGCACGCCTTCAGTGTACCAGGATTCAAGCCTCATGCTTAACTTGAATCTTTCCCGCTGTCAGTTACGCCGTACTCAGCGACTCGGAGCGTGTATACGGCCGGCGTGATACTCGCGGTCCCACTTTGTGACCTTGACGGCTATACGAACGTTGACAACAACCAGGTCACAGTAGAATAGCCCGGGGTACTGTGAACGGCTGCGCATGGGGTTTGGCTGGACGGGTTTCGACGAAGAAATTTGTGGTTGGGACTGGTCTACGGAGGAGGAGAGGAAAGGCACAAAGCCGGCCAACAATACACGAATGCGTTAACTCGCAAGCCAGCCAATCCGCAGACTCGAATAATGGACCACTCCCAGTCGCTGCCCACACGATGCTCGCTCAACAGCCTTCCGTCCGAGATCCTGCTTTCGATCCTAAGCCACAGCCTCAACCCATCTCTGATCCACGTCAGTCGGAACCTCCACGCCCACCTCCCGCCGTATGTCCAATACACGCAGGCTCTCGCAGCCATGGCTACGTGTCCTGAGGAGCCTGAGGGGCGCGGCAATCTGCTGCGCGGTGTGTACGAGCGCGTGATGGTGAAGCTTAATGCAAATAGCTACATTCGACCGTTGACTGTGGCGCAAAGATGGCAGATCAGGAGGGACGTCTGGGCATCGAGCTGGTTTGGCGCGCTGCAGTTCGAAGGCGTCGTCTTGCTTCTGTGGCGATGTGTGTTTGAGGAAGTGCTGGCCTTGACCAACACGAATCTTACAGAGCAGAGGAATGCTGGACTGGTTTTGAGAAGGATGTGGCAGCACGTGGTAGAGTGCAGAGACATTCAAGACATCATGGGGGAGAACTTCGTCCCTGATGTTATTTTCAAGAGGAAGACGAACTCCACTGAGGGTAGAAAGCAATATTTGCCCAACAACAGCAAGTCCCGCCACCAATGGAGAGGCGACTTATTGCTCACATTCGACTCCATATCCGTGGTTGAGGGAGGAGACCGACATCACGAGTTCTCCTTCTGGGGCACACCACATCTGTACGACTTACCAGATGGTCTGTTCGCGACACCAGTAAGCAGAGATCAGCTCCGCGTGATCAGCTTCTTGACGACTTTACACTGGCACTCCAAGTCGAAAGCCATTTTGCCGCCGGGACGGAACGAAGCCTTCGGCCAGGCTGTGAGTTGGGCGATCAGGGAGCGCGAACTGAGTTGCATCAAAGTCCTCCTGGCACTGTGGGTGAACATTCGCCGTGCTGGCAATGACAAGATGTGCGATGTGGTCCGGCATGTGCGAGAAGGTCTGGCGACAGGTGATTGGGAAGTGGTCGAGCATCTCTGCTGTGGTTTCCAGCTGCCATTCTCGACTGGCGATCTCCTCCACAATCGCCCAACAGGTGCGCTTGCTTCGGCGTTTGTCAAGTAATCGCCGGGCCTGTACCGCGCGGCGCCTCGCCAGGACGCTGCTGAAAATGTGTGAAGGCACAGAGCACATATCCTGTTGAGGCTGTCGTCAATCACGCTTCAAGAAATAGATAGCAGACAAGCCTTTCAGACGGTTTACTCCACTAGAGGAATGCCCAAGGATGGATGGCCTTGCTCAACATACTTGAACTGGACGACTTCCGCTCGCTCTAGCGGTGCTTGGCGTGTTCCATAGAATCGATCCCGAAGGTGCCAGCGAGAGACAACCCAAGAGTCTTCGGTCCGCTCTGTGATGGTGTATATGCCGCTTGTAAGCCACCCACGATTTGACATGTTGCACCTTTGTTTCTGTCAATGCATGTCAGATACAGCCACGTCACTGCTGTGTTGTTATGATTCTAATTCTGCTGGCCTGACTGGAGCTTGTCGGCGGACGGGTCGTCACGCGAACAGCTAAGGTCGAAGACTGATGGCAATCGCTCCATCACAGAAGGAATTCGTCCAAGGAAGTTGTCGAGACCTTGTGACTCAACCCCAATAGTCCATGATCCCCCGACAGCGGACATGATGGCAACTTGGCAAGGCTCTTTGTGGCAGGCACAACAACAAACTGTCAATTGTGCCTGATAGTCAAACTTGAACTGCCGAGGCAGGGATCCTCCCTGCGTCCTCTCATGATGCATGTAAGCTGATCTGAAATCATGCTGAAACACACCGAGCATCGATAGATGGAAGCGTGAGACAGGGCGAAAAGCAGTGATGTGAGCTTCTAGCGTAGAAATAGAGGTTTCATCTTGTCTCGCTTCTTGGTCTCCACGTTCCTGCATCCTTGCTGTGACTTCGATCTGGAGAGCTGAACCTTGTCTTTGAGTGCCGCACGAGATCAGCAAGCACCAATCTCCTATCCGAACTCTGTGAGGTGTTCCTTGCTCGCGACGCGTGATTCACTGCTTCAATTCTGAGCATTTCGCGCCGTTCCTCGCCGGACTGGCATATTTGTGCCAGCGGTCTTATACTGGCGTCAACGCGATAACTAGATGTTGTGGGCAATACCTCTTTCCTCGTCTGTGGAGAGCTGCGTCTGCTGAAACGCATTGATCAGCTGCTCTGCCCAGACTGGCCAAGTTGTTGTTCGTCGGTGGACAGCGCCCCAATTGATGATCCACGGGATCACCACCGCGGTGCCTGATTTCCACCAAATCAGCAGTCGAAGTTTCTCATCACGAGCCTCAATTCAGCGACCCCGCTTGAGCGGTACCTCCTGGTTACGGAGCGCTATCCAAGATCTTCTCACCGGAGTCTCAGTCTAAGAAACAACCTTGTAACATTCATCCTGTCGCCGGAGCCTCTCCCTCATTCCTTCCCTACCCGCCGGACCCCAAGTAATTGTTGTTTGGCCTAAGATCCAATCGCGCCAACCGCGTCACTTCTCTAACATGGCCAACCCTGCTCAAGAGGAAGCTGACCGCTACCTCTCCGCCCGAGACGTTACCGTAACCCATCCTGAAGATCGTGACGACGTCTCAGACAGACTACAAGAAGAGAAGCCTCGCCAAAGGAACATTCGGGAATCTCGCCCACGTACAGATTCTGACGACGATCTTCTCGACGACGAAGACTCGATCAAGATGGCGACCATGACCACCGCCCGCACGCAGGGCAACTATACCCTGCCCAATACCACACATTTCGCCAATACTGGTCCCAAGGGTGTCATCGCCGATGCACAGAACTTCCATCGCGCAAAAAAGTCATCCTTCCGGAACAGGCTCTCAACATTTGCTGGCAACTTCGCCTCATTCAAGCCTCCATCCGGCAACGTTTTCGGTGGTAACAGCGAGAGCAAGAAAGATGGAAATTCATCAGATCACTCTGGCAATGTGTCTGAGGAGGACTCTGATACAGACTTCATGGCCAATTGGCGGGCGCAACGCATGCAGGAACTCACGGTCCAAGGATCTGGCTACAATTCACAAGGTCGACGCGTCTCGCCCTCGAGGCGGACATGGGGATCGTTGACCGAAGTTGATGCCAACGGCTACTTGGACGCTATCGAGAAAGTGTCGTCTGAAGACATCGTTGTCGTCATGATCTTTGATCCCACATCGGAGCGATCATTGTCAGTGGAGGACGAGCTCAACATGTTGGCGTACAGGCACTCGAAGATACGCTTCATCAAGTTACACCACGAAATTGCAGAGATGGAGACTGTCCAGATACCCGCGGTGCTGGCTTACAGAGAGGGCGATGTCTTTGCTACGATATCAGGCGCACAAGCCCAGGACATTGCAGAGGCTTTACGGACGAACCGTGTCATAGTATAACATCACTGTCTTCGGATACTGGCTTGACGATCATGCCGCCCGTGAATTTCATGGCCTCGGACCATACGACACGACATCCATTCCCGGAGAATTGTTGATTCGAGGCGAATCTCGTTTCACCATCGACGAGGATCCCGGGCGACGTGTTGAATGTTGCCAACCTCAACAAGTCACGGTCCCTCTTCTCGAAGCCTTTCTTCACGAGACCCACGCCATTCACCACGCCTAATACACAATCTGCCACGTCGGCTTCCACTTGAATGATCATTTTGTTAGGTACGAACCTACAAATGCGTACATATTCGAGACCGGTACATATAACTTCGACTGATACCCCGAAGACGACTCGCTTCGTCCGAAACTTACGATGACTCGTTTCTCATTCTGTTTGCTATACGCCTGGGATGGCCACCACACTCCCCACTTGGAAGACTGTATATTTCACTCCTTGTGTTCTGTTGCATGGAGTTCGGTGGTTGAAGATTGCTTGCTTGGTATTCTTTGGTGCTATAATCTGCGGCGAAAGAGCAAGAAAAATTTGTACATTTATTGCAATGACATAGGTCACGAGCTATCCTGAAGAACGGCCTTCATGGGGCTCGAGTGATATGGCACCCGGGAGGTCAGGCATCGGGAGGGCTATTTAGATTCAGTGCCAGAGATGTACACAAAATAGCCACCACTCATCCCAACCTCACTCACTGCGACAGCTGCTCAAGGCTCCTAGGGTTGAACACCATGTTACTGCAACCTGACACCGAAGAGCTGCCACGACCGTGGCTCTAGCACGGTTGCTTGACAAGTATGATAATCTTGTAGAGCGCGATGAACTTCGAGGGCTTCTGTTAGACAATGAAGACTCTACGGTCCTCGTTAGATGGGGATGAATTCGAATATGCTTCACGATATTTGCTCACTTCACAGCTTCTCTATGAACGTTCAACATGATTATGGATCATTGGCACACGGCCAGATCGGCGGAGTTAGTTCGCACTGTGCTTTCTCAAGATGCTCGGACGCCGCGAACATGATCCGCCAGGCAAGCTCAGGCAAGCCGGGAGATATCGAAGGGACTTTTGGTGCTGCGCCACCATTTCTTTTGCACCGCCTCGGACGAGCATCGGTCTCGGCGAGTGACTGAACTGCCTGCAAATCCGGGATTGCCTTCCTGAATCACCATTGTAATTCACGCGCTCTGGGGAGCCTCCGAGCTGTCGATTTCGGTACTTTTCGTGTATCTGCGTGTTCACAAGCCTCGCTCTAGGCAATGACGCGGCCAGCGCCGTCTTTTCCGGGCGCTGAGCCTCACCGCGGGGCAGAATCGAGGCGGCATGTCACTACTGCAAACGTCTGACTGTGCGGAGAGATCAGGTCATTGCGGCCGTCATTGGGAACCTTCTGCAAGCCTTTGAGAGCACTCGAGGCATTCAATGTTCATTGCGGTCTAATAAAGGCAGTCATTGCCTGGAGTCATTCACCTGACCTGCAGTGCCGCACTCTGCATTTCGATATATTTCTAGAAGCGCCCTAAATTCTCATTGAGCTCCCTCCATCTTCCTTGTCCCATTCCCGTCCTCTGGTACTATTTAATCACTCCTCTGTCGTTGAATCTCCGTCCACCCAGACGCTGCGATTTGATTCTCACCTCGACTACTAAAGCTCTTACTTTTAACAGGGCCGACCCCACTACGATGTCCGACCCGTAAGTACCACCAGCGTCCACCCTCGGCTCAGTGTCACGCATTCACTAACAAGACACAGATACAATAACTACGGCGGTGGCTACGGCGGCAGCGGCGGTGGCTACCCACCCCAGCAAGGTTATAACCAAGGCGGCTACGGCCAGCAAGGTGGCTACGACCAGGGCGGCTACGGCGGCCAGCAAGGCAGCTACCAAGGCCAGCAACAGCAAGGCTACGGCGGATACGACCAGAACCAGAACTTCGGCCCACCCAGAAGACAAGATAGCTTTGGCCCTCCCCAGGCCGGCGGCTTCCAACACGGTCAACAAGGCCAGCAATTTGGTGGATACAACCAGTCAAACCCGCAAGGTCACAGCGACTACTATGGCGGCTATCAGGGCCAACAGCAGCAGGGCGGTGGTCAGAACGATGCGTACGCTCAGAACCAGGCATGGATGAACAACCAGGGCTCTCAACAGCAGGGCCAGCAGGGTACGCAGGCTTACCCGCAGACTGCACGCCAGAGCTCGGATCCGAATGCGCCCAACTATGATCCCTCGGCTCCTCCGATGACTGAGTCGGATCGTGGTCTACTGGGTGCGCTTGCTGGTGGTGCAGGTGGTGGGTTCTTGGGTCATAAGGCTGGCCATGGCTTTTTGGGCACGATTGGTGGCGCCATTATGGGTTCGATCACAGAGGACTTTGCCAAGAAGAAGAAGCATGGTGGCAGCTCGTGGGGAGGGTCTGGCGGCTCGAGGTGGTAGTCGACGAGACTTCTGTGTCTGCGAACGAATGTGGATGGAATGAACACGCAGCTATCGATGTTGCAGGTCTGTCGCATGCCTGGGATAGCAAGTCTTGCGGTGGCCACATATCCTTATGACGGCGTTGGCAACGAGATTACGTATTGATCAAATGCAATAGTAGTGTCTACCCGAAATGGAACCACAAAAGCATTGTCGTCAAAGGAATTGGCACATTACGTTGTGCGGCAACAAAATATGCATGCCGAATACGTCCCATCGTCTATAAGACAATGTACCAAGACTGCACGCATGCTGCGAACTCGTAAATCTATCGTCTGATAATAACTCGTCTCGCTATCGTGCTTCAGATCCATTCCGTCCCGTCGTACGAAACTCGATTTGCTCAACGATTCAGAGCTTGTCCGTGCCGACCGTGCACCTTGCGCAGTCTTGCAGCCTCGACTTGTTTGCTGTACCACGACCGGTTGACTAGACAGTGCTTGTCATCCGCTCTCACATAGAGCCCCTCCTAACCCGACTGATGCGTAAAGGCAGCAACCACGCAATTGCCGTCCGGAGGTGAAGTCCCGGAAGGAGCGGTCCCATGTGTTCCTACAGCCGTCGCCTACTCGGTAGGAGGGACAGGCACGGTTGTGGGTAATGCATCGTGCGGTCTGATTCGCCAACGAATAGTCGTCAACCAAGACCCCGAATATATTTTCTTGGTAGTAAGAGCTGGTACTGCTCGTTGATTCAACAGCCCTTATGACACCATCAAGTGGATTGTACCATCCACGGTCAACCCATTCACATCAAGCAACCTTCCTCTTCACTCGAGTGAATCTCACTCCCACCAAGCCTGACACGCCCCTTCTTCCCAATCTTCATGAAGGCATCAATCTTCCACTCGTACCACACCTTCCTAGCGTCTTCCTTTCGCCACATAGTGACAACGGCCTCACTGTCATCCGGAAACCAGACAGCCTGCTTCAGTGGAAAGAAGAGCGGAAACCAAGACATCATGTCCGGAGACAGAGCTGGCATTGTATTGGGATTTGTGCTCAACACCACGCTTGGGCTTGCCAGGTATGGCTCAGCGGCGTTCTTCTTAGTAGTGGGCATGCTTGCCGTAGAGTGATACAAGACGCACTCGAAATAGCCCGCCAGACCGTGGCAAAGTCCTCGGTTGGGGATTGGGAAGTGCAAAACAGAATGTCTGGTGTTGTGGGTGTTCGCGGCTGGAGGCGAAGGTGACAAAGAGCTGTTGGGATGCTGGAATGTCCAGGTTGGAAGGATGGTTGGAACAGGCGCTGGTGGTGCCGAAATTGATGAAGCACGCTTTAACGCCGACTCTGTGCTACTTTCTGCCCGGCGTTTCCCGGTGATGTGTGCCTTGGAATACGGCTGAGGGAGTGCGGGGTTGGGAGGGTGTGCTGAAAGAGGCGATTGAGGCGGATCTGGTGTACTACTCGTAGGATGGGGTGTCGTGCTCGATACGTTGTCTGGCGTTGGAGGCACACGAGAAGCTGCCGAGGTCGATAGATGATCAATGGCGTTGAGCATTACTACGTACGGTATCTCAGCCGCACGTGGTGTCGTCTGTACCATGCTGTTGTTTATATCAGCATATAGTTTTGGTGCGGCGATAGGACTGATGTAAGCCGTGTAGCTGGTAGGAATCGAGATGCCGTGGATAGGGTTCAGCAGATGCTGGACGCCATCCAGGCACTCTGGGGATAATTCATTGTCTCCGAATGAGCCGAGCAGCTCCGAGATGATGATGTCGATCTTGTAGTGTGTCGCTTTGCGCGCTGCCGTGGCAAGTAGATACGTCGAATCGGTGTCGACAGATCCAGTATATGTTGGGTTGGTGTTGCTTGGCTCAGCGTTCGTCAGCATCTGTGACAACCGTTTCGTGTCATCATATCGGACTGGACCTCGCCAGGTACGCATATCGCTCTTGACGAGACTGACTCTGCGATTCCAGATCGTGTCATTATGTCGCTGCAGGAGGACGTATGCATTAGGATTCTTTTCCAACGCCCACAAATCGACGTCGATGCCGACCGATTCGGCTGCTTTCAACGCTCTCGTAACCAGGGGTCCACGACCTGCGCCGACAACAGCTACCACAATGCGGCCGTCAATACCAGAGGCCGGCTTCCTCTGAGTGCCCCAATCAGTCAAGGCTCGAGCGATTGCTCTTTCGTACCAATCATATTTGACCGGATCCTTTTCGAAAACCTCGTAGGTAATCGATTCTAGGTTGACTGTCAAAGGTTGCAGTGGCGCCTGAAGGTAGTCTTGATAACCAGCTCCAAATTTCTCAATAAGACTTGGTGGTGGTTGCCTGTTTTGCAAATTTCTGAGATAGGAGAGATGCGGCACCGGGTCCTTGTAACCTGAAGCCTCAGCCAGGGTCGGATATGCGGTCGAGTCGGCAAGTGGTGAGACTCCATTCGTTGTGGAGGGAATCGAGCCGACATTGCTGAGAAGAAGCCACGGCGGATTCTTGTGACGCATGAAGCGACTTATGAGCGCTTGATGAGCCTTGGTGAGGACTGGGTAGCCCTTGCCATTCTTTGAGAATATGCTGCTGTCAAGTGTAAGTATGCGGACAGGTTCACTGTACCATCTCGATTGTATTGGCACAGGTGGCAGCAACTTTGGTAACGCAACAGCTGCTGGGATTCAGTCTCTTTCGCCTCACGCGATGGGACCGTACTCACCAACCGAAAGCCTGGAGGAATACTTGCAGATTGAACGAATTGTGCTCCAAGCTTCCCAGGTTCCAAACAAATCCAGACGCCGTGTAGAGTTATCCGCTTGCCCTGTGAACTGCTGCCGAGCGAAAGGCGACAAGTCTCCGATATCTTCGGTGTCGTCGTCAGAGTGATCAATCAGGGGCATCCATATGTACAGGCTCATCCAAGGTCCTAGAGTCAAGCCATCCAAAATTGCTCGCCCGAACTGTACCAGACCAGACCCGTCATCTGCGGAGGTGCGCATTCGCGGACCAGGTACCAGGACATAAGTGATGCCACAGAACGCAGCGTACGCCAACTCGAGCTTCAAGACTTGGATGGAAATGTCCGCTATAACTGGATCTGGCGATGCCAGGTCGATCCATGGACTGATGACCCCAATCAGCTGACTGGTCACCTCGTCTGGGGACAAAGGGCTATCGAGAGGAGTCAGAGGCTCGATGACTATTGGCGAAGCATTTGTGGAAGATCCTAGATCTATCGAAGATGTGCTGGATACGTTCGGCAGATGAGTGCTCAGTTTCGAGAGCACGCGAGTGTGGAAGTATGGTGTTGTGATTGGGCACGTGAGCATATCATACTGGAAGTTGTAAGTAACCGTTGCGGAAACACTCGGCAGCATTGTACCCACATTGAGAGCGTGCGCATCGTGCAGATTGTTGGACGTGACTGGGAGCAATCTCTTTGGCTCATGGTGCCCAATGAAGAACGTGGTCTGGGTGTCGTCCATAGTTTGGGAACATAAGCCCCAATACCTATTGCTGAGAATCGACCTCGAGAACTTCAGATCCGTGTCAACTGAGGTCCTCGAGGAGTCCGCTGTAGCCGGCACAATATGCCTAGATGCAAGGGCGAAGTTGCCCTAATGGTAAGAAGGCACATTGCCGAATCTGAATCTTCGGTTGCTGGTAATTTCGAAACATGGCAGCGCTATCTAATCGTCGTGCTATATGAGCATACGTTGGGCTTTCAAATCAAACATAAGAATATGCTTGCATCCAGCGTAATAGCAAGCTGCTCAAATTAATTAATTGTGTGAGGGCCTTGCTAGTCGTCAGTGGTGCCAACGACGCGGTTCCGTTTCGGCGCGGCATGACCAATCACATCGTAGAGGACTGGAGTGGAGTTTGGAGTCGATCGACATCTTTTTGGGAGCTGCGGACTTCGCTCTTTCTCTGATGCACGACACTGAGTCCTAAGGGAGGCACGGGCAGCGACTGCAGGCATGAGCGTCAGTCGACCTTCACAGTGCCTCTTGTGCATCTTCAGACGATCACAACGATTAGCGACTCCACGAACACATCGGTCCTTCACTACGACCCGGACTCGACGAAACGACAAGTCAGGCGATGGCGATGGACAGAAGGTCCCCGAGGTCACGATCACTGAGCAGGGCATAAGATCGCAGAAAACGAAACTGAAAGAATGGAGCCAGCAATATAATCCGCGTCAACAAGAAGCCATCAAAGCTGCGCAAGAAATTATAGGAGACAAATTCGAAGAGGGCAAGAACGTGGGACGAACAGATCCATGGTCTTTGGACTACTACGATGACTTTGAGAAAATCGATCCGTTTGCCGATATCCCAGTTCGTGCACCGTGGAAGAACCTCGACGATGATGCTCGGTTAAGGACGACGGAAGAGGCAATGTCCGAATTCTTGGAATTCGAGCAGAGCCTGCCAGAGAAGACAAAACCTGGCGAGGACTCCAACGGCATGAAGGTCCTCAAGAAGTTTGACGAAATGAGACTTCTGACGGGACGCCTCGAGAATGAATTAGACCCTCCATCAGCCATGATGCCCACAGCTCCAGCTCCAAGGAAGGTTGTAACACCAAAAAACCAGCCCTCAGCCAAAGCAGACGGAGAATCAGAGAGACAGCCGAAGGGTTTCGCGAGATCTTTTACGCCAGAGATGGTGCGCTTGATGCAAATGACAGGACTCAATGCGGAAGCGTTGGGCAAGCTAAGGGTAAAGACAATCGTCTCAGACCGTGTCAGCAATCAAACTCGCTTGGGCAAAATCCACAAAATGAAGTTCATCAGCATCGCTGGGAATGGTGACGGCCTTCTGGGAATTGGGGAAGGCAAGTCAGACGAGCCTAGCAATGCGAGACTTCAAAGCCAATATCGAGCCATTCGGAGCATGCAACCCATCAAGCGATACGAGAAACGCACAATATTCGGCACCGTCAATGCGAAGGTCTCCGCTACCGAGCTGGAGCTGTATGATCGACCTCCTGGTAAGTACTCCCTTGTCAGTAGGGTTTCTAAGAGCTGACTAAATTTCCAGGCTTTGGTCTCCGGTGTCAGCACTTGATCTGGGAGATGGCCAATTGCGCCGGCATCTTTGATCTCGCTGCTCGTGTTACACGAGCTCGTAACCCCATGAACACTGTGAAGGCCGCCTATAAAGCGCTCTTGTCCCAAAAGGACCCGGAAGATATAGCCCGTGGCAGGGGCAAGAAGCTGGTCGATGTGCGGAGAGTCTACTACGCTGGGGGTCTCCAGCAGTAGACCCTGCCTCGTGAAACGTGAGAGGCGCCAGGCGTTATGCCAGTGTCGAATGTAATCATATACCAGACGGCCGGACGTCGATCTGCCGATAGCGGCGGCATGTCGAAAGCAGAAGCTATCAACAGCATCGCTTCGTTGCACAACCTCGTTTCGTCACAAGCGTCCACGAACTGGGTGAAGTGGCGGTTGCTCAACCGTCCTCACTCCTGCTTCCAGCTGCCGATATAGTTTCGCCATCTCCGTCGATCTGACCCTGCTGGAGAACAATGCTGTAAACGCTTGCCTTGAGTAGCGTGTAGACGCTAGCAACTTTGCGCTCCAATAATCGGAGCCCCTCAGCCACTTCGATGGTGATGGGGCCACTCGACAGTGTTGCTAAAGTACTTGATAGCTACGGGCCAAAGTCAGCTTGTGTCGACCAGAAGCACAACCATGCTGTGACCCGATGCAAACCATATCGCGGAACTTGCCTGGTTCATGTTTCTAAGCAGCCTCTCATACTCATCGAGGACTTCTTGCTCGAGCGGTGTCACTCCAGCCAGTCCGTCGCCAGCCAGATGCAGAATCGATGAGCCAGGTTCCGCTTGGAGTGTGTCGTCATCCATCGCGACGAAGTGATAGTCAAGCTATCTGAAGACTCAGTACAACGTGATTTGATCGGTGGTGCCCTCGCCTCATTGTTTTCACACGCGCCTCAGCTAACGATTTTCGCGTCGTCAAATGTAAGGCTGAGACACAAGGCTCCGCTCTTTTCCGATTACCAAGTCAGTGGTTTCTGACACGGGTACACACCTCTACTCCGGTCCAATATCAAGCCTGAGTCATCGTGCATTGATTTTCTATGGTCGTAAGCCATCGTCCACCTCTATCATGGAACATAGAACTCACCGCATTTCCAATGATGACATTGCCAGACGTCTCACGGGCCAAAGGACGGTCTCAAAGCACGTCGCGGCCGGAGGCACATTCCGCTGCTGAATTGTAACGCTTTCCAATTTTGCCAAGTTCAAACGCCGATGGCATATGCCGTGGCCTTTAACGCTGACAAAGAGCACAATCTAGGGTTATTATCGTACACTACCAGGCTCCATCGATCTCAAACCCCTGGGACACGTATGTGAATACGAGCTAAACTCGAATTCTCCTCTCTAGTACTAGTCGCTCTCAGCCCTGGACACAGCATGGATAGCTTTGATACAGACATCAGCGTGCAAACATCAATGGACATGTATAAACAGCCTACACCCCTGGATGGATGTCGGCGTCGCAAATATATCGGAATACCTCGAGTGTTTGACTGTTACCGTGCAAAGACTTCTAGGCAAAGCTTGCATCTGGATCTTCCGTCAAGTGTCCATCCAAACATTTAACGGACGGCAATGGCGCATGCGTGTTTACAATGCCGCGAGCGCAAGCTCAAATGCGCTAGAGATGGGGATTACGATCAGCCATGCAGAAGATGTCGGAGAGAGTCGAAACGATGTCGGCTGCCTCCAGTGAAGAGGAAGAGGTACGATTTGGACTATCCGGTCTCACCCAACAACGACCATCAAGGTCCGACATCCATGAGCCGCGAAACCTCAGCTTCAGTGTCCGCTGGAAGATACCCACAGAACCTTTCCACGAACAACGGCATCGGGCACGAGTACGCATTTCCACACCAGCAATTCAATTACCCAGCATTGCCATCCAATCCCTCTGTCAGCTACAACGATGATATGCTCGCGGAAAGTGGCGACTACATGTTTAGCTTGGAAGCTGCGCACTTTTGGGACCTCATGCCGGTCACCTACAGCGAGACAATGGCGGACCTAAGCCAAGCCTACCAGAACCAATACTTCGCCCCAGCCAAAGTCTCACCAGCGAATCTGTCGACCGAGGGAAGCAGTTATGGTAGCGCCAGCTATGATGGGCTGGCCTCGACATACAGCGTCCCACAAGAGGTTGCCAAGCCGATCGCAACATCTCATGCTACAGCTTCGCGCACAACAGTTCCAGTATCGTCTGGGCCCATACATATCACTGGTTGGCGGCCGAAGACGAGCTCCAACTTCATCAGGTCTCGCTAGAAACTTCCTACTAGGATTGGCGGCCCTGGCCTCCATAACACATGCCACATTGGCCGAGTCCAAGCATAGTTCAAGACAGCAGAGCGTTAATCGACGCGGGAAATGAGGGTGGACAGAGTCGCGGTTCGTTCTCGACCCTGTACTGTTCAGCACTGTTTTGCGTGGTCCTGGCAGCGAGAAGACCACTGGCGAGGAGAAAGATGCCATATTGGGCAAGAATCAGCGACATTTATACGGCGTTCTGGCTTCATTTTTGATATGCATACTGTAGGAGTCTGTTCTAATCGGACCTTCCTCTCGATGGGAATCCATACAAAGATCGCAAATATAGAACGAGACACTGCATTATGTTGAACCTCTAATTGACATCGAGTACAGTACGTAGCGACACCTGGACAGAGCACCCTGTCTGCTGTTCGATTGACTTTCGGCCGGTGGATCGTTCTGCCATCAAATCATTGCTTTGAAGCTCGCTACCGTAAACGTGCAAGATTGTCTCCACGTCCAGCAAACAAGCAAGGCAAAGCGTTGAGATCGCAGTGCTTAGCAAAGCTTCAGCACTAGTTACCGGCTGACGGCAGCCGCACGTGTCAAGGCCGAAAGGACTCCATCACAGCCATCATCCAGAAGACTCGTAGGTGTGCTTTGGTCAGCAAGGTTCACCTAGTTCACCTTCCAAAAAAATACGCGTCGTCAAGTCAAGCCGGATGACAAGACTTTCCCCTGATCGTCATCAGCCTCATTGTCCAGGCCCTAACCCTAAGTTTCGAAAATGCTATGCGATTGAAGTTGACCTCATTTAATGCCCACAGTGCTGTCAGAATCAAACTGCAAGTACGCATATCCGTTACTCGGATGCACCATGAGTTCATTGACGCTTGCAATCCCTCAGAGATAGTCTACGCGCTCGTAAAGGCCAGGACTCGACGTGCCTCATCATGAATCTCAATCATGCCCCAGGGCATCCTCCCGCACCACAGCAACCACAGGATGCAGGGCCACCGCCTGTGTTCGCTGGTCCGGCACCACCCCAGGGTGCTCCGCAATTGCCGCCTCAGATGTTCACGACCGCTGCGCAGCTACTGGACCTGACAGACAGTAAGGCTCACCTGGCATTACATCACCGTGCCATCGATGACCATATGTGCTAAACATACAACCTCCGCCCCAACAGAAAAGCTTCTCCTCTCTCTCCGCGACGGCCGCAAACTGCTCGGTGTACTACGCTCCTGGGACCAATTCGCAAACCTCGTTCTCACCGATACCAAAGAGCGCTACTTCTGCGTTGCAGATCCTACGACTCAACCTAGAAGATTATACTGCGACGTCCCACGTGGCACATATCTAGTACGAGGAGAGAATGTGCTACTGATTGGCGAGGTGGACCTGGATCGGGACGATGATCCGCCTCCAGGGTACGAGGAAGGAGAGCCGGCGGAGGTATTCAAGTGGCAGAAAGAGGTTGAGGTGGCGAGGAAGGCGAAAGATAAGTCGAGGACGAGAAAGGCCGCTGCAGTGTGGGGTGGCGAGCTGGAAGGCAGTGGCGAGGTCTTGTTCTAGGATAACAAAACTTCGAAATGAAGAGCGATTCACGGTCTCAGGTCGCAATCACCAGAAGAGGCGTCTGGAAGAGGGCCTCCACTGTCGTGGTCGACATAAGGACAGCGCCAAATTCGGGTACCGGGTGTGTAAAGTCCGATTGGACTGGTGGGCTCAGTTGCAGAATATTGTTGAAATGCACTGTTACCCAGCCAAGGGAGGAACCGCGGCAAGATTTGATCTCGGCGCACGTTTGCTGAGGATCATGGTCTCGTAGGACAGCGAGCATATGGGAGAAGAGATGGATCTTCTCTAGCAGAACACAAAATGAGTCGTTGTTCTGCAGACCAAGAGCTAAAGAAAGTTGGGTTCTATACGTGCGTATGAGCGGCCCAGTGCCTACAGGCCGATCATGTCGCTCACAAAATATGGTCAGCAGCCATAGTGGACGAATTCAGCGTGGTTGGACCAGCTAGGAAGAGCCGTCCTTGTCCACGTTATATATCTCTCGTCCGATTTGTCAACCGCAGCGACCAGCATGGATCTCGTCAGCTATTGCCAGAATCACCTTGCGCTCCGTCATTTAGTGTATAGGAAAAGCGGTCGCTGCATTGGCTACAGCCACCTGAAGATCACTGATCTTCGAGACCCCGTCCAGGAATCAGGAATCCCAGGAGTTGAGCGAGACGCGGCTGTTCTTCAGCGAACGTCAAGTTCTTGTCAACCGGTCTTCTTTGCGCCCTCGCCAGTCGTTGGACACGATCGTCACTTCCCATGGTGACAGTCAAAGTGCAACTTTAGATGCAGGAGCCATCAACGTCATTCGCATCAAGGTAACTTGAAGCCCTCTTTGCTCTTCGTGTCATCCGGTTTGCCCTACGCCGCTATATCCCTGCCTTGTCCTCTGGTAGGAGCTATTCTCGTCAGCCGGCTTCAGATATCGCCCCGTCTGATGGTCCACCCTACCTATACAAACTTCGGTACTCACTTTCTTGCGACCCTTACAACCGTGGCAGGATCATCTCGCAGCAGGTAGCGGGGGTCATCACGACGGTGAGCTCCAGTCATGCTAAGATACAGGTCGGCGCTAGACCGGAGCCGTTGTCCCAAGTCGGAGGCCTACGGAATTTGCTGGACTCAAGCTATGGAACATACGCAGAGGAGAAGATATGAATTGTTACCTGGTTTCCATTCACTTACCTGTACGGACAGATAAAGGGCACCTGCTTCTACTTCGCTGTCTCCGAAATAGACATTCAGCTGTACCATGACTTACCTTTCCCACGAGATCGGCCCCTTGGGCTTCCGGTACTTACCTTACTTACCACCTCTACACCCTCATTCATGGGTGCCACGGCCAGTCCCACTCGTAGGGAAGGAGGTTGACTGGACATTTAGCGACCCATTCTCCATGCTCAGCAGGTGCAATTACGCACTTGGCGCCCATCTTACCCTTGCAGTTGCTATTGCGGCAGGCATAGGCCGAGTGTTGCCCCTTGGGGACCTTGCAGGCGGCCTCCTGGGTGGCATCGCCTCGAACGCATTTGCCGTTCATCGACTTCATACGGCGCTCGAGGTTGACGGTGGAGTTGGCTGGAGTAGTCTCGAACTCCGGAATGATAAGGGCGGAGCCTAGGGCGAGGAGCGTTGTAAGGGGGATGAGGAATTGCATCGTTACTTACTTGTGATTGTTTGGTGAAAGTCTGATATTTCGGGTTTTGTTTTTGTGGGGGGTCTGGTCTTTTTGACGAGATTCGGTATGGAATCGAGTGGTCTGTGCGGAAGGCATGCAGTCTGATATACTCGTTACACAGCGGACAAAAGAAGCTGTCAAAATTCTCGTGTTTCATTGTCTTCTTTCTGCTCGTGTTGTGTTGCCTTGTCACGGCATGAGCCAAAGCAAGGAGAAGGTAGCCTTTGTTGATTTGGACAAAGTACGAAACAGCGCATCGAGTCCCTATGTGTCTCATCCATGCTCAAATACCATCCTTGAGGCAGGTGACAAAGGAGCCGACGCTAAGGCTTGGTCCCCAGGCTTTGACGACTGCTATGCGATACCAGTGCTAGAGCGTGATACCCAGTATGAAGGTTGGCCAGACTCAGCTACTCTCGAGTCGGCTGAGCCAGTTGATGACCATCACAGCCTGAGTGATGGCAACCTTCTCGCCGAAGCCAATACCGTCAAAGCTCGAGGCCTGCACAGTCATGTTCCACATCTTCAGCACCTCGATGTCGTTCTTCCGCGCATCTTCAGCCATACCTCTGTCGTAGTCCCAAATCTCCTGATTACCCTTCCGATTCTTGATCTCGATATGTCCTGCAGCAGTAGGTCCAACCCACAGCATTGGAGTCTTGCGTTTCGAAGCGTCCGCCAAATCGAGGAATTCGTGTAGCGACTTCGAGGCTTGATCGAGCGAGAATGCACCAGGAGCCAAGGAATGAACGACTGGCACCGGCTTATAGTTCGAGCGCGGTACTCGTAGGACCAACTTCTTGAACTGCTCGTATATCTTGCCTGATGCTGGAGAACCTTCAATGCGCAGCATGGCATGTGGAAACCGAGAGCAGGTGTATGGCGATCCAATTGAAGGTGTATTCTCGTTGACTTCATGACTGGATGTCACAAAGTGCTCGGCGCAGGCAGGCGTATTGAACTGAGCATCGCAGTAGCAGGAATCGAGCAAGTTGCCATCCATCTCCCATGACTTGAGTGCGCCGGTGGCTAGGTCTTGACGGAGTAGAATGTTGAAGCCATTGTAGATATTCTGGAGCGAGGAGTCGCCGACAAAGACTACAGCATCGAAGCGCTCGAGGATCATGCAGATCTCATCGATGGTGTACCAGCGGTAGTGGCAGTCTGCATGGATCAGCCTCGAATCTCTTCCAGAACTATAGGGACATACCAGCAGCAGTGTACGGTGCGTCGAACCCTATACGACCACCGTTCGACATGGACTCCAGCAGGTCAGCACGTCTTGAGCAGTAGCCGCCATGTGAGTAGCTCCCCTCAAGATCGAAAGTGGGAGGGTGGTAGAGATCCGTTGCTTTGATGTCGCATTGCGCGAATCCTTCGTACTTGCTGAAGTAGCTGCAGACGTTAGATTCATTGTCTCGCATTGATTGAAGTGCTACTCACTTTCCGAAGGTCTGATAGACGATCGGGATTTTGTCGAACTGACCAGGTCGAGTCCAATGACCACGGACAGGTAGCACTTGCCAGGCAATGTAGCAGACGAAGAAGAAGTAGCTGAACAGAATGGTCTTGCACAGAATGTGCATCCAGTCGATGTCGTCGACAAAATCTTCGATTCGCCAGACGATTCGAGTTCGGAGCGGAATCTTGCGCTTATACAGCACGCGCTTCAAGCCTGCAGCGTCGCCATCAAGCACACCATGATCGTGACCATTGGTTAGATGCTCCTTCTCGTGGGCCGACTCCATTTTCAAGGTACAAATTGGCGAAGGAAGGAATGGAAGGCACGATGGAGGCGATGGTTTGGGTAGAGAGTAGCGCTATCCGTCTGACCAGAAGTCTGCCGCCCGAAATTTATTATCACGAGTGAAGTCGTTGCTGGGGAAAGAAGGAGCGCGTAGTGAAGGGAGCCTGCCTGCCTACATCACTCTGTTGTTACCATGTCCTCGGATCTACCTCATGTTGCTGTCATGACACGACCGACTTGTCTCCAGTCTCAGACCAGTATCGCCATCAATTCCTCTACTTGCCTTGCGTGCTACTCCTGTGTGCAGAGTTGCCTCCGTTGCGTGCCAGCTCTTCGAAGTACAACCCCGTCGATCAGCATCACTTGCGGCATGAGATGCGTTTCCGAGTGGGCTCCCGGGCCTGCACATCCCCCTCTCGACAGACAATCATACCTGTGTGCGTGCAAATCGTTTCTTCCAGCAGCAGATTGTATCGTCTTCACAAGACCTAAGTTACCTAGAACGACAGAAGTCCTTTCATTCCCGGCGCTGCCCTTTAGTGACCTGTGAGCCACTCTGGACGATGCCACATCAAGTCTTCCCGAGCAAGAATCAGACTTGATGCAAGTGGAAGGACCAGCGATGGGTTTTGGTAGAGAAGAACAACACTTTCACATGGCAGGAGCTCGGAACAAGCTCTGTCGGCTGATCTGCCAAGCCTCCCCACATCCCTCCAGGTCCGGCTGAAGCTCCATCTGGCCCTCTCCCACCGCCCAGGACAAGGGCGACTTCACAGCACATACATTTCGTTCCCGCTATAGCTATCTTTATGCGTCAGAAACGCGGTTCGGATACTGCTGACGTTGGAACCGTACATTACCAGCTTCTACGCAATCCCAACTGCCTTCAAGCTACCTACAGTATTTCATACCGCCACACTGTTGACGTCAATCGCTAGATCGATCGCGCCGGTACCTCACTCGGCTGAGCGCAGGTTCGAGATCGGGGAAAGCCGCGGGGGAGCAGTGGCTGTCGAGGAACTGTCCCCGTTGTCCGCACAACAATTGCAGATCCAGTTCTCTTGCTTCTGCTCGCGCGACCATTTCCTGCAGCTTCACACAGCGTTAGTACTTAAGTTCACAAGAGTCACTCGGCTCTCTGGATTTCGGTACGCAACATTCGTGGACGCCTCCATCTCCGTGCCGTCCACGTGAGCGGCGCCCCATCCACGGAACCCTCATTACCAGAAAGAGTACACCCTCGCAGAGCAGCATTATCGCCCTCGCAGTCCAGTCCTACAACGTTCGCAGACGAGCTGCCAAGTTGCTGCTCCCTTGTTGCCAGGCCGCAAGGCCTGACTGACACTCGTCATGTCATGGAAGGCTTCCAGTAAACTGCTTGACACTATACACCACTATGCATCATTCCCGCCGACCGGCGTGTCATTGCGCCAGATGGTGCAGTTCGGCGAGAAGCCATCCGTCGGCACCCTTTTCAGAGCATCACAATTCCTCTCCGAGGAGCTCCCGGTGCGATTGGCGCACCGAGTAGAAGAGCTGAGCACATTACCAGATGGGCTGAACGAGATGCGACCTATACAGAGGGTTAAGGACTGGTACATGCAATCGTTCGAAGAGATCACAGAGCTCCCACGACCGAATCTGGACAAGTCCACCAAGGATCGCCTCCTCAATCCACCGAAAACATCCTCGAACCGCCTGTCACAGACAACTAGAAATCCGTCTCTTCGAGGCAGCGAGTCCAATTCGGGTAATGGCAACTCGAGGCGCTACTTTGCCGCTATAGACGACGGACAGAGCTGGCCGCCCGAGCTTGCAGACTACAACAAGAAGTTCTCGAGATGTTTGGAACAGATCAAACGCCGTCACGACCCCGTTGTGACCACGGTTGCGCAGGGCATAAACGAGTATAAGAGGAAGAAACAAAGGATGCAGATCGACTCATCTATACAGTCTTTCCTGGACCGGTTCTACATGTCTCGAATAGGCATACGAATGCTTATTGGGCAGCATATCGCTCTCACGGATCAAACGAATCACCGGCACCAGAACTACGTCGGCATCATATGCACGAAAACCAACGTGAAGGAGCTCGCAGAAGAGGCGATCGAGAACGCCAGGTTTGTATGCGAAGACCACTACGGCCTGTTCGACGCGCCCAAAGTACAGCTCTTCTGCCCGGACAACCTCAATTTCATGTATGTGCCCGGTCATCTATCACACATGCTGTTCGAAACTCTGAAGAATTCTCTCCGAGCCGTCGTGGAGACACATGGCGCGGAGAAGGAGGACTTCCCTGTTACCAAGGTCATTGTGGCAGAGGGCAAGGAAGATATCACTATAAAAATCTCCGATGAAGGAGGCGGAATACCAAGATCTGCTATACCTTTGGTGTGGACCTATATGTACACGACTGTCGACGCAACGCCCGAACTTGACCCTGGTTTCGACGCTTCTGACTTCAAGGCGCCCATGGCCGGTTTCGGCTACGGGTTGCCCATTTCACGCCTGTACGCCCGCTACTTCGGAGGAGATCTTAAGTTGATCAGTATGGAAGGGTAAGAGTTGCCTCTCTAACATCCAATTTCCACTCTGGAAGCAAAGCCGCTGACAATTTTCGTGCGATAGCTACGGCACAGACGTCTACCTCCACCTCAACCGCCTCTCTTCCTCGTCCGAACCCCTCCAATGACAATTCACCGCCGCCCAGCGGGCGTCCTCCAGACCACAACAGCGGACAGTGGCAGAGGAGCCAATCTTCGATGAAGACAACCGTATCACCACTGAAGACAGAAAGGCAGGAGGGCCCCGCGGGATGGCACACGGCACACCATTGAGCGTCGCGGCAGCGCGCAATCGGCTGAGAAATAGGGAAGTCACTGAGAGGAAACAGGTCGGGGATGCGGAGAGTCTGATGAATCAATCAGAGAGGGCGGGAAGTGGGTGGAGGGGAGGCGGCGCGGACGAGTGGTTGGAATAGATGGTCCCACAGGGCAAATTCTAGGCCAAACGTGCGTTGTTGGATATCACGTGGGGCATCCAACTCGTGCGGACTTTCTTGAACTTCAAGGGCGAGGTTGAAATGTCGCAACGAGGGAGCGACACAAAAGAAGGGCGGGGATCATGTAGGCACCGACTACAGAGCAAAATCCATTTCACATTCATCGTCTCAACAATGACTGACACTTGGTCTTAGCTACGTGGGGAGCGTGCTGATTGCACCTTTTGCTAGACCAGTGAGTGGCAGCCCGCGACCACCTCTGGACAGTTCTCCTGCAGGAGCGGCCGGTCGACGAGATTCGCACCTGCCTCGCTAGCACTCTCTACGAGCAGGAGCGATTGGCTAACAGCATTCGCACTTGCTTCGTTACAAGACTTCCTGCGGCAAGAGCGATCGGCAGAAGGCATTCGCACTTGCTTCGTCACAAGACTTACTGCAGCAAGAGCGATCGGCTCACGGCGTTCGCACCTGCTTCGTGACGAACTTCGTGCAGCAGGAGCGATAGGCTGACGGCGATCGCACCTGCCTCGCTAAGGAGTTCTTGCAGCAGGAACGATTAACGGTGAGGACATCATTCCATTATTTAGGGAAGGAGCGATCGGCCCTCAATCTTCGTGAAGGCTCAGCGCCTCCCGTGCCCTCCCCTGCCCCTTCCGTGCCCAACGCTCACCCTCCTCTGACTCCCACCAAAGCCCTTGCCTCCATGTTTCCCTCCGCCCCTCGCACCACCACCGCCTCCCCCACCACTAAACCGTTGCTTCTCGACTCCAAGCCCTCGCCTTGCATGCTTCGGTCCCTTGTCAGCGCCACGGCCAGCACCACCGGAACTGCTCATGCTGCCCGAACTGCCCGGCCGCTGCTTCTTCTTCGATAGCTGGCTGGCGACCGCTTTTGCGTCGTCATCATCCAGATCCATCTCAGTCCCACGCTGTCGTTGGGCGGACTTGACCTTCAACTTGCCCTTCTGCCCTCTTCGAACGGCATCGGGCCCGTCTACTGCCGCGACGTAAGCGTCTACGCCGCCACCATTGGGTGCACTGTTCTCGTCGTTGCCGTCGGTGGTGTTCATGAGTGCATCATCATCATCGTTAGGACCGAAGATCAATTTGCCGTCCTCGTTTGTGCGCGCTTTGGTACGACGGCCCTGCAAAGAAGAGCCATTCGCGAGACCGGCTTCGGCGCGTAAGCGGCCAAGTTTGCGCGAGGTGATGCTGCCCAAGCTCTTGGGGTCGAGGAGGTCGAGGGGCTCGTCATCTGAGTCTTCATCGGCGCGGATGTATTGCTGGTTCTTTTTGCTAAAGTTGTTCCGCTTTGAGGATTTCTGGGAGTTGTGTCCGTTCATTTCGTGGTCTGAATCTCCCAAGATGGAGTCATCGTCTTCTTCGCCGGAATCATCGCTTCCGTACACAGCCTCATCGAACTCGTTATCGTACTTCCTCTCACCCTTCCCAGCGGTAGCATCGTCATCATCAGCATCAACAAAATCACCAGTCTTCTTCCGCTTCGCCCGCTCCTTCCTTTTGCGGACGTTCTTCACCATCTTCCTCGACTCATCATCGTCGACCCACTGTTCAACGAGCTGCCCATCCCAGCGACGCAGCACGCGCTCGAGTATGCCTCGGACTTTCTGTCTGAGGCGGCCCTTGTTCTCTTTACTCCAGATCATGCAGCCTTTGAGAATGTTCTGTATACGTGAATTTGCTTCGAGGGTTGTTTTGGGGATGACTACCACCACGACCTTGACGAAACCAAGCACTGCTCGGACGATCTCGCGATTGTTGCTTTCGAGGAACATGAGGACTGTGTCCATAACACTGTCCCTGATGGCGGCATCGAGCTCACTGTGGTACTCCCATAACAGTCTGCTAAGGGCCGTAATTGTGGCGGCAATCATATGCGGTGCGACTCCAGCGAGGCCAGCGGAAACCATGCTGAAGACTTCTTCGACGCTGGCTTGCACGTCCGGAGTGTCGTCTGGCATGTTCGGTGCCAGCGAGTTGCGGATCATCGCGCCTTGTTTGCCCTCGGATATGATTTTGGCTGCTGCTGTGAGAAGGAGGTCGAAGCCCGCCATGCGCGCTCGCTCATTGGAGTCTTTGCATGCGATAACGATTTCGGACATGATTGTGGTTAGGAAGTGTAAATCTGTCGATGGAAGATGGTCGATGAGGGTGTTGATTGCGAGGAAGCGATCTCGTCGAGCTGGAAGAGGCGTTGTGTCTGATGTGTTGAGTACGAGTTGCCGCAGCTCGCCGTTACGTGCCTGTAAGGCTTCCGTCCCGGCTTCGGAAAGACCCAGTTGTGGTATCAGCTTGTAGGCCTTTTTGATCAGTTGGGGATCGGTCTTTAGAATTGATGGATTCGAGAAGATGGACGACGCGAGCGCGAAAAGTGCACTGAAGGTCGATCGAGGAAGGTGGCTTGAGAGGGCGATGACAAGATCAAGTAGCGTGTGAGATGTAGGTGGCATGTTGGTTTTGGATCGTGACTGCTGCTGCTGCTTAGCAGACGCGCGTGCATCGGGTGCAGGCAGCTCAGCTTCCAGCATCTTTGCAACTCGCTCAAATGTTGCGATTAGGTCGGCCTCCGAAGTGATCGATAAGTACGCAGTTATGCACTGCAGAATGTAGGCGCGAGATTGGGGCAACGTCTGGCTGTAGACGTTGAAGAGTACTGCAAGCATGTTGCTGGCCAGTCCAGCCAAATGAGCGCTTCCTGCCTCGGCATCGGCGCGGGATAGTCGTCTCTCGATCAAAAGGACTTCGTCTGGGAGGTCCGACGCGATGAGTGCGTCGTAGGACTCGACCAGGTTCTGTAGTCCTCTGCACAGATCGACCCGTAGATCCACTTGCTGATACAGTAGATTCGAGATCAACTCAGCGAATGGTTGATCGAAAGCGCTAGCCAGATCAAGAGGCAGATCACAGTAGCCTGGAAACGCCGACCAGACTTGCTGAACCACTGTTTCGTAGATCTTGATGTCCATCGTCTTTTCGGCATTGCCGTGGTTGAGCACACGCTGGAACATAGCCTCGCTCAGAGGCACTAGGTCTGACTTGAAGTGCGCTAGGTTCGTGTTGGACACATGATCTCGAAGGAGTGGCAGCAACCACGCCCGACCTGGCTGCCCTTTCTGTGCATTTGTCAAGTTGTGGGGCAAGACCGAAAGTACAGCCGCTGGGCCAAGATTGCGTATGGCGCGCCCAAGGACTTCATCTGCCTCGTCCTTACCTTGAAAACCGCTATTGCTGCGAAGTTCGCCAAGTGCCTTCACAATAGCAAGCAGGAACGGATCGCCGCGCCATCTCAAGGCGTCAAACAATGCCGCCAGAGTGTTGAAGACCTCCTTCCACGCGGACTGATACTTTACTGACAGCAATCCCAGACTTCGCGAAGCGATCTGCTCCAGGACTTTCTCGTCGTATACCGATGGCTCACCAATCACACTGTCCGGTATGCAGTTGGCGAAGAACGAAATCAAACATTGCGATGCCGAGACACGAATATTTTGTGAGGTACTGGTCAGATAGACTGCAATGAGATCGAATAGTTCGGGCAGCTTTGCGAAGGTATCATCTGGCTCGGTAGTCGCTGACGTGCCGTAGCCTCTCGACACGATGGCGATCCATGGCGGCAGGAGCTGTGAGTCGTTCTGTGCTGGCTTGAGCTCGACAATGGCGTCAAGTAGCTTGGGCAATTTTACAGATGTGACTTCATCCTCCATTCCCTCAAATATGACCTCGAAGACCTCAAACGCGCTCGTCACCAGGTAATCGTTTCGGGATCGTGACAGCGATAGCAGGAGCTCGCACAAGGTCTCAATTTTCTTGCTCGGCCACCCTCCTGACGCAACTGCGATGGTTTTGGTCAGCTGCAGAGCGTGAATCACTGCTGGCTCATGACTGTCGGCAGGCCGGCCTCGGTGCTTGCGAGCCTGCTGTATTGTGTCGACAGCATGCTTGAGGTTGTTCTGGGCAGCCACAGCGCACATCTCTGCCGCTGGGTGATCGATGGCTGGTCCGGGCGGAGGCGACTTGAGAATCTGTGTCAAGGCTTCTTGTGCTCGCTTCCGGACCTTGGGTCTTTGGTCGATAGCCAGACTGAGCACAGCGGGTATGGCTTGCCTTGGCCCAACTTGCGACTGCGGCAGGGCCCAAGCCTGCGAGTCTTGTGCGAGAAGGAGAGATTCGAGACATCCTATAGCGGCTCGTAGGAGTGGAGCGTTGGATTCTGCGTTCGAAACATACGGCAATAAGAGACTAGATATGCTGCTGAACTGCGACCGTAGTAGGCCAGCAGGCACATGTGATGTGACAATGTCCAGGAGGTATATGGCAGCGGCAGCAACGCTGTTCTCGCCGATCTGCCCTTGGGACGAGGCCGCCTGCTTCAGTAGGGCGAGGCATGATGCAAAGTAGGCAGTCGGCGTCAGATCGAGTTTCTGGTCGCGCAGCGTTTCCTCAATTGAATGGAGCGCATTCCGAGTCTGCAGTATAGGTCAGTAGTTTGAGCAAAGCCTTGCAATGCGTCCTATACGCACATGTGTCTGGTTCTCAAGATTCGGCGACCTTATCTTGTCCAGCCGATCCTCCAACGACATTGCGGCAATTGCTGGTCGTGTAAGGGTTGAGTATCGCGAGGTCTTGTTTTTTTTTGAGAAAATGGCATGCAGTTTTGTCACCGGTCCAAAAAATTTCCCCGCACCGTTGACAGGCCGAATGCCTTCATTTGTGGATCCAACTGACGCCGGATGACAAGATTTGGGATCCGTCTCCAATGTCAACCACAATTTGAAGGGACAGTCCAGAGGAACGGTCAATGCTTTACACCAAATTCAAGTTCGGGAGTCCTTGAATGTCATCTCATCGGTGATCATATTCTGCCTCAGAGCCACATGCTCTACGGCTGCTGACCATTCTATATATCCAAACACCGCTTTTCATCTCACGGATGTCATTTCATCACTTTGTGCATATAACCACCAGGTATAGTATCCATCAATAGTTCCCTGCTGAGCAAGATCAAGCCACATTGATCTGTCCATATCGCCCATCCGTTTCTTAAGAACGCCGCAAAATGCTGCAAAACCGTGCAGTGTATGCCGCTAAGACGCAGTCAATCAAAGCAATCAAGCCAAACTGTTAAAGCCAGAAAGGCTCGCTGGCAAGACATCGATCACGACTCGCAATCGTTCATGAACGAGTTCTTTGGCCAATCGTAGTTGGTCGCCGACCTGCGTCGCGTTAGCGTGTGCGAAAGTAGACCCTGGACTGTAGACTTACCATCGTGTGATGTTAGGATTGGTGTACACATCGATGTGATCTTTGATATATTGAGTCGTCTCGAACCCTTCCGGATCGCAAGTCAACTCCATAGATTCGTCCTGATAAATCCGCACATAGTCAAATTTCATGGTGGCGGGAAACATCTCGGTCAGGTAGGTGAGATTGAGCATCGAGAATGACCCAGACATGCCACAATTCATGATGACATACATCGGTTCTCTGGGCGTCGTTCTTGCACCCACGTTACCGTTGGGTCCAAAGGCGTTCTGATGTACTCGCCAGGTGGGTGTGGTGTCGCCAACATACCAGATGATATCGTCGTTCTTAGTCTCGGTAGTGTACTCGAACGCATACACCTGCCAACCATCTTTGGCCTCATACCAGTCATTGTTGAGATTTGTCAGACCAGAGATCGACTGCTGGTACTGACTTCCCTTGTACTCGTTGACTCGTGTAATTGTGTCATCGTACATCTCGACCCAGTCTGTGTCCACTTGATAGAAAATGTCGAAGGGCGCCACTTGGAAGGTCTGTGAGACGTGACCGATGCTGTTCCCTGACGCATCGAAGGGCCCGATAGTAGCCTCCAGCACATCAAGCTCGGGTGCCGATCGTGAGTTTCCCGGAGTTGGATGGTCCTCGCCGGCGCAAGTGCACGATGGTAAACGCATGCCCGGAAGCCAGCTGATGCCATCGGGCGAGCTCTGGTTTGGCGTGATGCCTGCATCACAAACGTCCGAATATGAATAAGGCCACATACCTTCAGTAGTAGCCGCATACCCAGCTCTTCCTAGGTTGCCAATCGTCCAGAAACCAGGCCATAGCCCGACTGTGTCGCCAGCTGCCGGTAGTTGTATACTAGCCTCAAGACGTCCCCCCTTAAAGCACATCTGATTCCAGCTCTGCACCATGCCTGACCGGTAGTTCAAGCCGTGGTTCTGAAATGCGTCGAATCTGATCTCCAATGCGCCATTATTGGTTGTAACTGCATCCGGATCGTACCATTCCAGATCTTGCGTGACCCCGTACCACAAATCGACCGCATGCCAGTACGGATCGTCGCCGTCGTAGAACGTTCGGCCAGGCTCCGTGAACTCGTCCGAGAACACGAGGTTCCATGTGTTGCCGTGGAAGTCCTTCTTCGACTTGGCGGACTCGGGCGTCTGGGGGTCTATCAATGAATATCGCAGATTCTTCAATAAAGGCTGGTCTGAGTTCAGGCAGGCATCGTTGACTGCGCAAGGGTTCTTTTGTGTTATGTAGCCTTGCACGAAGGTGCTACTCATGTTAGCGGCCGAGCCATGGCCTCGAAGCGTGGAACTTACAGGATGGGGTATCCGATGAACAGACACAACAGCCCCAGTACAATGAATGCTAGACCCCCAACATTGACTATACCTCTCTTGCTGAAGATATCGCAGTCTCTCGGCTCACCACCAGGATCTGGGTTGTGCAGATAATCGTCCTTCTCAACGTCTTCCGGAAACAGTAATAGACCAGCAGAAGGTGTGATGTTGTACTTTTCTGACACAGTCTGGGTGTTCAAGTCCTCTTCACTTCCGTCTCGTGATACAGGTCTCGAAGAGTCGTCGTCGAATGGATTTCTGTTCCCCGTTCGTTCTGATTCCCAGCTTGACCGCCGCGAAGAGGCATCATCGCCAAAAGGTGACCGCCCAGGCGAGCCATCTGGTCGCCTGCCTCCTGGCAGTAGCAAATTCTCTGAGGAGCTGTTGTGGTTGTATGTCTGTGGTGAAGGCGGGGCAAGACTTTTTGGGTTGCCGAACTGGGGCACGCTCTGTCCGCTCGAGTTTACGACGAGATGAGGTGGCGGTCGCGGCGCCGGCGGTGAGGCGAAAGGATTGTTGGGTTCATAATTACGTCTCGTCGAGTTGCGGGATAGTCTGTATGCGCCTAGCGAAGCGCTCTTCGCATTATCTTGACCCGCCGAGTCAGATCGGTTTTGGATGAATAGTCTGAAGAGTTGGACTAGAGACTGCGAGACTCGAGAGATGTATACCTAAGAGCTCTGCTTTTATCGTACTGAAGCGACAGGATGTGTTTCAGAAGGTTGGGATGCTGTTCAACGAGTGTCGTGGAGCTATTGTTGTTGCCCGCTCCGACGGCTGCACGACAGTCGATCAAGCTGGAATAACGAATGACTCGCTCGGTGGTGGTGTCAGATGCGGAAGAAAAATGTCAATGCGGCAACAATGCTCACGACGGGTGCCAGTGGTAGGTGAAGAACTAAAGCACTGACGCTGGCTACAATTGCGCATCAAGGAGAGAGGCTTCCGTTCGTCTGCCCCTAACTTCGGCCAGGGCTGCTAAACTTTAGCGAGCACATCTTGCATTCCCGCTCATTAAGCCGCTCTACCACCAATCACTGGCCGAAGGTACCTGCCAGTCGCCTAGAGTCCCTAGACACAGCCACAAGCTTGGAACTACCTAAGGAGTTGCATCGGCTGTACATTTGATGATTATCGAGGATATTACTGATATGTATCCCGCCAGGATCCAAGACATACACTGGTACCTCCGTGACTCAAAGCCACAAAAAGACCGTTGCTAGGTAGGCAGAGCGCCGTGAACCTTAGCAGCGTCGGGTACTTGTTGACTTGCAGAATGACCGCCGCCATCGAACTTTGAGACTGATTTCAAAGGTCCGCAATAGCGATGGGACCGGCCGGAGAGTGTATGACACTGATGCTTCCCAGACAAACGCGTGTCGCTTCGTACTGTCTACCACAGCCGTTCGCCGCGCGTTCTGGTGTATTCGACGATCAATCTGATCCACCTGGTCCCATGTTCCACGCTTGTGTCTGTCAATCTGTGATCGCTGTCATGAAACGACTCCATACTCCGATGCACGTGACGGCATGTCCGCCGCTGCTCTGCTGCAACCCAGCGACTGCTCAATGCCTCCATCTGAGAAGTGTGCGTATGCACAGACAACGGCGCCTTCTCGTAAGTTCAGGTCCATGCAAGGTACGCTCCTACTCCGAGTCGGAGCACATCTGCGTCTAAGGCTCTCAACGCTGGCCGTACATCAACCTCGAACCGGGTGACGACGTCACACGTGCATGAATTCTTAGGTAGGTAGGCATAGAAAACCAGAAGGAGGCAGAACAGGGTCAGAATTTGTTCTTGACATTCATGAGAAGTGTGCGTGAGCTCCCACTCCTAGCAAAGACCACAGTACGAGCCTATTGTCCCTCTCTCGGGTCAGTCCATACAATTCGGCCCCTCTATAGAGGTACTACTGCCATCACCGACCTCAAAACCTCCCAACCCCAGACCGCCAGCATGTCCTCCGATGCACAATACGAGTCCTTCCTCAACAAAGCCAACGAGCCCCTGTCCGCTACACAGAAGGAATCGGTCTCTACCTCTTCATCCAAGGGCAAATTCGATCCCACCATCAGCTCCTCCCTCGATGCCGCCCCGCCATCAATCGCCAAACTCCTTTCCTCATCTTCTGGGCCACCAAGCTGACGTCGGAGACCGACGCGGAATTTGAGCCATTCTTCTCTGCCTACTCCGGGGATAAGCTGCCTTCAGCAAAGGAGTTTGCCAAAGTGGCGGGAGGGAAAGGAGAGGTTTCGGAGGTTAACTTGTCGGACTGGAACTCGAGGGGGAAGTATAATGAGGTGGTGAAGGCAGTGGAGGGTGCGGGCGATGGTGGGGATGTTAAGGTCTATAGGCTGGAGGTGAGCAGTACGAGGGCGGTGTATTTCGTAGTCACGTTGGGAGAAAAGGGAGCGAAGATCGTGGGCGTGAAGGCGGAGAGCGTAGAGTCTTGATGTCCTGGCGCAGGGACTTATTTAGCGACAACTTCAATGGGCCGCACATGGCAACTATCGAGCTTTTTTATGAACATGGACTGTCGTGCCTGCTTAGACTAGGAACTGGGATCCCTCCCGTGGGCTCCTTTCGTACACGGCCTCACGTACACTGGCGAATGTTTGGATCTGTGCAGTGCTTTTGCGTTGCAACACGAAACTACCAAAAAAGAGGCATGAAACCCCTCGCACGTAGGAGTCGGAAACTTGAAGTTTGAAATTGTGGTATCATTGCTTGATCACGACTCTTGCAGCGTGCAATTGCCTTCATGCATGAGGTATCCTCAAGCCGAGCACGACCAGGCATTGTATGATGAGTCCTTGGCGCTAGCGCTGTGAAGAGCGATGGGACGTCAACCATGGCGTGCCGCTATTCGACCGGACCACGCCGTCCAGAACGCTCCTGCGAGCGGTCGCATCTGTTGGGGAGATGACGTGCAGTAGCTCACCTCGTTTTTGTGTGTTGCCTTGCGTCTAATGGCACAACACTTACGAGCTGGCGTTGAGATCCTTCTTGAGCGTACCCAAGAACTGTCTCTTCTCCGCAGGAGTCTGGTAAGCACCGTGACCGAACTTGCTTGATGTGTCGATCCATTTGAGCTCAACCTTCTCCAGAGCCTTCCGACTGGTGTGAGGCCACAATGACTTCCTCAACGTCATGACTCGCTTCTTCACACCTGGAACAGAGCCCTTGAGCATGATGTAGTCGTTCTTGACCTCGCCATACTTGACGAAGCCACCCATGGGAGTGATCTGCTTGGGCACAACGTCGAACTCTGTGGCAGCGTTCTTCTCATCTTTGCCCTTGCCGATACGGTAGACCTTGTGGTTGGCCGATGTACGATGATGATATCCGTCTTGACCAGCGCGAGCGACAGTCCATTGCACGTGCGAAGGATGCCATGCACCGATACAAGCGACCTTGCGTAGACCCTTGTGTGTCTTGCGAGGAAGCTTCTTGGTGCCCCATCGGGAGGTGACACCCTGGAAACCGTGACCCTTGGTGACTGCAATCACATCGATCATCTCGTCTTGCTCAAAGATGGTGTCAATCTCAATTGGCTTCTCGAACAGCCCATGGCCGAACTCGACCTTGTCAGCGATGCTGCCACCGTTGATTTGGATCTCCATGAGGTGAGCCTTCTTCTGCTTGAGAGGAGTCTCCCGGATCTGGGTGTGTGCGAGGACACGGACGACTGTGCAGTATTTCTTGATGCGCTCAAGTTCGCGGGTGATCGAGGAGCCTGACGACTCGGAGTGCTTCTTGGCATATTTGGTGAAAGCCTTCTTCTTTGACTTGTACCAGTTCTTGTAGAATCGACGCTTGAGCTCGTCCGACAAGTGCTCAGCCCAAACTGTAGTGAGCGAACGCAGGCCGCGGGGAGTCTCGATATAGCCGACAAGACCGATGGCGATCAGCTAGGAAGGATTAGTGCCATACAGTCTCTCGCCTCAGCGTATTACTTACAGGAGGGGTTTCGATGATTGTGACAGCCTCGACAACTTCTTTCTTGTGCATCTTTGCACCTGGGCGATCAAGGTCGCGCACGATGGTAGTCATGCCGGCCTTGTAGCCCATGGTAGCAGTGAGATGGACTGGCTTCTTGGGGTCATCCTTGGGAAAGCTGTGGAATGTTTCAGCTTCGACTTCTTTGAAAGAGTCATGACTTATGAAGCCTACCTCTTGACCTTTCCACGGTGTCTCGCTGCTCGCTTCCGGGGCAGGAAGGCGAGTGAGCCCTGTACGGTATTAGTTTTGAATTCGATCTTCGGTGGGAGGGCAACGAACGTGACGAGGCGCTTCGAATTTTCGGTGAGACCTGTTCAGGTAGTCAGTACCTTGATCTCTTATCGGACTGCGTCGACTCACATCTTGCTGGCTTGATGTCAGGTAAGTTGTCTGAGGATCGCACAATCAGCGTCGGGTCGGAAAATGTGCAAGGTGCGGCATCAAGAGAAAAAATCTTGGCGGATTCGGATTCTGCGCTAACTCGAAAAGAGATCTTTACAACGAGGCTTTTCAACAGCCTTGTAGACATAGCGGACGACTACTCAAGTACGTGGGTAGAAATCTAGAAACGAACCAGGGCTCCATGGCTGCTTACAATGTATTGACCAGCAAAGGTCACGCTCGTCAACCTGGGGTAAAAGCAGGCTGGCGAGCCCGCAGCCGGAAGGAAAACCACGTGGCTTTCGACGGCAGAATCAACGCAAGGCCCGAAGGGTCAGCCGCTCGAAAGCATCTGAGTCTACGTATAGTTATGACACGGACAATGCGAGCACTCGAGTAAAGTCCCGCGAAGGACTCCTTGAACAAGGCAGCGGAGCGTTGTGAAGAAGCTTCATCCAAATGGAGAACTAAATGTACCTTTATACAGTGACTTCCTGCTTCGGCACGCCGTTAACAGACCCTGCCTGGACCGGCGAATTCCTGGTTGCAGTACCAGGAGCCGTTCCGCTGCCTTTCTTCTCATCCTCACTGTTATTATCGTAGTCCTCATCCACATCCATCTTCCGCGCTGCAGGCTCGACGTTCTCCTTGCGGTCCTCTTTTGGGGGCTCAGGCGGCGGTGGCGCCTGTGCCTGGATAGGCGGCATCTGTGGCGCTAAGCTGTAAGGATGGTGGGCAGCTTCAGACGGATGGTAGTTCTCATTTGCACGCCGCTCGTTCTCCCGACGGGCCTCGGACGAATCGCGGCGGAAGTGGTCGCGCGGAGTAGGGTTCCGGTGAGGAGGGCTAGTGTGGCGCGGAGGCTCCTCGAGTCGGGCTCTTGACTCCTCATTGGCAATCTTCTTTGACGGGCCAGTATCAGCTTCCCACTCGCGCGATCTTTTCATAGCAGAGGGCGGCCTAGTATCTTCTCGAGGTGGCTCAGCTGCCTGTGGCAAAGGCTGGGGTGCAGAGCTGACGCCGCTAGCGATGCTTGGAAAAGGTTGGCTGCCAGGATACTGCGAAGGAGGCATGTTGCCAGCTGGCGGAGAGTGGGCATGGTCGTCTCGAAGAGGTCGAATTTCACTGGGAGGACTGAAGGGCCTACCATAGGGAGGCAATGTGTTTGCGGGTCCGCCAGCTGGCTGAGGTGGAGCGCCATTCATGTTTGGTGATGGCCGCATTCCACCATTGAATGGCGGAGGCCTCTCTCCTAGGTTGAGCTGAGGCAAGGTCTGTGGTGGCGGGAAACCTGATGGTCCCGAATGCTGCATCTTTGGAGATGGAGAATGCTTCCGGACAGGACCAGGTGTGTGGCGCGATGGCTCACCGTAAGGCCGCAGTTGATCACTGCGCGGAGATGGAGCACGCATAGGCGGAGCACGCATGCCATCCCGACCATCGAAGCCATTCTGCGGGTTGGCAGGGCCGTTAGGTTGGTTCAGTTGAGGGATGCCGCGCGTCCATTCGCTGACTCTGGCTGCGTCCAGCGGAGGCTGATGTGGTTGCTGATTCTGGCCAGTCGAGCCTGGCCAGCCTGGGTTCGGTGGAACGCCAACACCATTCTGATATGCTTGAGGATGCACATCTTGTGGAGCAGGGGCATTATGCTGATTACCGCCGGCGCCGCCACCACTACGTAGAAGCTGCAGGCGGGCTTTGATGTGCGCGTTGCCGGGGTCAAGCTCAGCCGCTCTGGAGTATGCATCTAGAGCATCTGCGGTCTGGTTGTTGCAACTTTCGTACTAAGCTCTCGTCAGCAGATGTCATCTCATGAAAAAAGCTGGGGTATCTCACCAGTGTTCCGAGATCATACCACACCTCTGAGATATATGGATTAAGGCGGATGGCTCTTGAGTAGGCGTCCAACGCGTCACGATACTGGTTGATTTGGTAGTATAGCACTCCAATAGAGCACCAGAATGTCGGATTGCGCCCGTCACGGTACACAGCTTGTTGATAGGCCTCATATGCCTTGGGAAACTTTTGTTGCGCCATGTAGCAGCGGCCGAGCAGATACCAGGACTGTGCATCGGCATTATCTGTACGCACTGTCAGCTATTGCTACGGAAGAAGGTGTACACACTGACCGGAACCGACGGATTTCTCGAGATACTCGATCGCCTGTTCTTGACTCGAGTACGAATTGCTCTGTTGGTGATGAAGCCATCCCAATTGTTGAAGTACTTTAGCATGCCTAGGATCGCGCTCAAGAACGCGTTTGTAGGCGGCTTTGGCGCTTTCGAACTACAAGACATTAGAGGAGACTTGGGGTATATTGGACTAATACATACATCTTTCTGCTGCTCATGTACATGGCCAATCTGGAACCATATATCTTCCTCGTTTAGTGGACGTGGAGGATCAGACACAATGTACTTAAAGCACTGCAAACAAATCAGCTTGCAATTGACCCCGAGAAAGCGATACGTACCTCCAGACTCTGCTGAAATTTGCTCTGCTGCTTGTAAATGATGCCAAGTCTGAAATAGATCTCGTTGGCCTTCTCGAAGTCCGGCTGCATACGCATGACCTGCGAAAAGGCTTCTTCGGCGTGCTCGAGACTGCCGTATCGGTCATAGAGAATACCTATGCCGTACCACAGCTTCGGCTCCTGCGTGGGCGGTCAGTGGGCGGCCAGGAACACGACTTATGTGAACAAACCTTCGGATCAGGCAGATAGTACAGTGCTTGCTGGTACGCAGTATAGGCGTCTTGCAAGTTGTCCATCATAAGGTGGCAGTGACCAAGGTTGCCCCACGCATCGCCATTGGCAGGCTCCATCTTGATGATGTTCTTCAGGTACTCCATTGCTTCAGGATATTTCTCCTTTGTGCGCAGAATCGTTGAGATGGCGTTGAGAGTCTGGGTAGAGTACATGTTATGGCGGAGTGCCTGCTCGTATGCATAAAGTGCATCATCAAGCTGGTTCATGAGCTCATTGAGGGTGCCTAGTCCGCATGTCAGTATGGTCTTGCAGCGAGGATCTGCGCGACTTACCAATCCTCTGCCATGTAGATTCATTGAGCTGTGCCAGCAATCTTTGGCGTTGAAGATGAGCGTCAATTGGTGCGCCACCACCAACCTGTCCGTAAGGACCAGGAACTTGCAGTGCCATGAGTGCAGGTGTCGGAGCTCCAATGATGGACATCGCCTGACCCGGGTCTCCCTCTAGGAGGTGATCGGCAATATATTGCGAGCAGCCACCGATAGACTACGCCAGATGCACGAGCCCGATCGCTCAAATGCGGGAACGGTAGCGACCTAGGGGTCCGAGACACCGTACAAGCCAAAGTTGGATGTCGCCTTCGTCTTGGTGAACTTGACAAAGCTGTCTGCACACGTTCTATAGCCTGTTACTAAAGGACACCGTGCCGGCGCATATGTAAAGCACCGATGTCGAATGGCTGCAGTGAGAATAGGTATGGAAGATATTTGCTAGGCAGACCGCTGTGTATGACCGAGAATGCGTTGTGAGCGGGTGATATTAACGTTGATATTTGGGATTCGACCTTCGGTTCAGCTCAGTGTGTGAAGGCAGGAAAACGGAGAAATGAGACGAGTGACAGGAGACGGGGAAGGAGCAGAAGTCTCTATGATTGAGGAAGTACGCTAGTGTTAACAACCCTAATTGCTGTGATTCTCCTTGCCCAATACACCCATGCTTAAACAGATCTCAGGCGCCGGTTCTTCGCTCGTCATGAAGTCAGCCACGGGCTACGGAAGCCCCACGGTTACGAGCTCCCAGAGTGGAGACTAGAAGCCAGGGTATGACCCAGGCCACGCACAGTGCTCACGCTCGAGCTCCAGTCAGCTAGGCTTGAAATAGCTACCGTCTATGCTTGTTGTACAATGGCGAACCTGCAACAGGCACGGCAGTGGATCTGAACCAGAGGTGGCTAAATTCGTTACAAGATAAGCATCGGCTGGTGCAAGTCAAATGGTCATGGGGGATCGCTAAAAACGCCTAGGAGCCACGCACGCCACCCGTACCGACAGCTGCTCCACCCTGACCATTACGTTTCGAGAGCCGGAAAGTTCGCGTGCAGGCTCGACGTATCCTTGACGGTTGGGGGGCTGAAAAAGTCAGGGGGTGCCTAATCGCATGAGGGCGGGGGGCATACAACAGCAGATGCCGGAGTTGCACGGCACGGGCGATCCAGCTGGCAGCTGCCACCCTGCCAACCTATACACTTTTTATCTCGCTTCCCGAGGATCAGCTCTTTCCCAACCTGTACGCGTGCCTCCCAGGTCCTTCGGCTGCCTGCGATTCAGAATGAGCGGTGCACAGAGACTATTAGAGTTGTGTAAAGACCTTGCGCCAGCTCGGAGCCTAAAATGAGCTTGCTTTTCTGGTGCAATATTCGGAATACCCGTTGGGTCCAATCATTCCGCTCTCAGCCAGAGATAGCCAAGTCACAAACGTTGCGGCCACATTAAATATCAGTAGCTGTTCATACAGACGCCTTTGCGTTGGCAACTCGACTGAGCATTCTCGCTACTGCTGATCTATCAAGCAGGCACTTGGATCAAATCTGCGTAACATATCCCTACTGAGTCATGTGCTCAAGTGAAATGTGTTGGCAGCATTTTGCTTGTCTCAAGGGGGCCCAAGGAGTCTTTATACGACTGTTGTGGCTCATCGGACTAGCCCAGCGGAAACATTGACCCATGTTTGATGGCGATCCACGGAATGCTTGCCACATGTTGGTCAAGGGTACTGAGCAGATCTGGCATGTTGTCGGAATGCGCCACTGGAACCTTCGAACGTCAGAAGGTCCGTGCGAATGTCGTGGCTGAATCTCCGACATCAGGATGATGTTTCCATGTGTACCACGACATCTTATAATGTCACACCGTGTGACAACATCTGCAGCCCGGTCCCTGTGCCTCGTGCGACAGCCCGGTGCCAAGGTACAATGACTGCTCAGTCCGACAGTCACTTTCATGCCAACACCCGCGCCTGGGACGTTATTTGGAAGCCACGAATCGGCCAGCCAACCACACGGGGGCTATCTGCTGTCGTGGGTATTGACTCAAGCGTCACGCACAGGTAGATGATTCGGCAAGCACTCAGCCAAAGACAAGCCGGCAGAGGCTATTTTCGCATTGTTGATTTTGAGTTGTACCACAGTGTTGCGACAATCGACCACGGTGGCTGTGACCGCTGGATGAGATCGGCGCAATGAGCGTTGCGGTTGACGTTGATGACATCTCAAACTCGCACTTGTTACTGTCCTAGCTCTGCAGTCTCAGTCGAAAAGAACAGCCAAGTCGCTGGTGAGGTGCTCTAGCCGCGTTCCGATGCTTGTTTCTGTTCTGACCTGACGACAAACGGCGGGCCTTCCATGGAAACAAATGCGATGGTGAATCGACAATGGCCGCCCAATACTGACGTTGAATCAGATGAAGCTTCCGGTGCTATCTCAATCCACATACAGCGAGGTCGCTCGTCGCCATTGGCGTCCTCAGCCAGAATCTAATCGAGAGGTGATAGTGAATACATGTGACCTGGGCGCGAAGGCAGTCACGTCAGACATGTTTAAACGCATACTTGAACAATTCAGACGGTGGCAGTCATGCAGTGAACGTTTGGGAGACACGCGAACGCTTCTCTTCCGGCGGTGGGCACTTGACGTGAGATCCGTATGCTGGTTGCGATGCTGATGCATGAATGATTGACTGGCGGGTCAAAAACTCTGAAGACAGACCTACACAGTCACCGAGACTGGATCAGTCTGCCGGTTCATGGAAACGAGCACGCTCCGAAGATTTTGCGTGTGCCAGCAGGTATTATTCGTTTAGGTAAACCCAGGGTTCAATGTCAGGCGACGGAATGTACGGTCCTTCGACACACGGTGCTCGGTAGGTCCAGCGACGCAAGCCTTCTACGACTTTGCTCGCAAAAATAATGATCACGTTGCCTCGTGCGGCATCGCAGCATATGATCACATGTACAAACCAGCCCAACCGTCCTGACTTATCAAGACGGGTGCTACGGAAGATGAGGTGATGCTGGCACAGTCTTGGCGGTACTGAGGCACGCCCAGATGGCAGATGAGGATTTGAAAAAAGCTAACACGCTGTGGTAGCTCGACCACAAGATTCGACGTCTGCGAATAGCAGTAGCAACGAATTTAAGCAGTCTTGAGGCGATCGCTGCGTGGAGAAAGCGCACTCGGCAGGTTTGGCAGGTTTGCGGGCAACACATAGACTTCGGGCAATATCCGTGAGGTACAAGACCGCTGAGTGTATACCAAGAAGGCCCAGCGGCTTAGTACGGCGTGTAGGTGCCACGAAAGGATGCAGGGAGGGCGTACAGCTCTCGCCATCGCCTGAAGTTGTCTGCGACAGCATATCAGACCAAAGGTGAGCTTTGAAGAGTCCTCGTGAAGTTGATAAAATCGAATCTACCAGCATTAACTATTCTCGTGGTTGAACAAAGTGCTAGGTGAGCAGAGGCGAAAAGCGAAAAACACCGGATCTTGCTCGCAGTTTAGGACAAGGATGTGCACTTTCCGGCCCACTCAGCCACCACTCTGATTCGTGCTTGGCAACTTCAGCATCTTCACTTGGCACGTCTTGCATGGCTCATCCGCCGTCTCTTTCTTCATCAGAAAGCGTCGACGAGGTCGCGATAAACGCGTTTCCAACAGCACGAGCCATCTCACGTGAGTATGCCTAACCGATCACCAGGCGTCTGAGCACTGCTGAGCGGAAAGGAGGTGCAAAACTTGGTAAGAATCGCGCTTTCCACACTTCCGCCAACCTCTTGGCCTTCTCGGCGCTGAGCATCCCAAGCCTTTGCCATGGCACCTCCTCCCTTTGCTGCTTTCCTCATATCATATAAGCATGTTGCCCTTCCGTTTCACGGCGTCAGTGTGTCGCTGTCACACTCGACGAAATTTGCCATCAATTCCCCCCATATTGACAGTCCCGTCTCCGATATCACCACTACTTCGCATATGACAGCATCTCTGGCGACATCACGTCAGTCGGGCTACCACAGCCGCCAAAGATGCGCAAACCTGATAGCGTTCCGCCGCCCATGAGCCACTCGCCAGCCTACTATCCACACTACGCATCTCCTGTCAGCTCCTCTCCTGCGGTGCCATCAACGCCTCGATTACATCGACCGGTCCCAGCGCATCTTTCGGACAGACCAGACAAGTTTTCGCATGTACCCAACCACATCAAAGCCTCGGTATCTAGTGCCACATCAGGCTCAACAGATGCCACAAACTCAAGAGTGCAGAACGCACCTCAGCCATACCCATACCAATCTGACCTCGAAAGAGGCGATGTTGCAGAGCGCAGTCGACGTCACGGCAACAGAAGCCACTCGACCAGTCATAGAGTCGAGAGTCGGCAAAGATCGAGAGAAATGGAACAGCAGCCACCATCCACAGTCATTCGGTATGTCCAGTCAGACATAGAAGGCGACGACGATGATGATGAAGAGCCTGATCATGCCATTTGGATACTCGTAAGTCTAAGTAACCCATACTCCATTTACAAAGATACTGACGAGCTGTGGCAGTTCTGGATGTCAATCATGGACCCCTTCTACACTCTCTTCAGCTGCTTGTTCTCTATCATCACACTCGTCGTTCTAGTCGTCATTTCGCCCATACGACTTTGTCAAAAGGAATGGTCGTTCAGCACCTGTCTCATTCGAACGCTCTGTCCGATCTACCGAAAACACCTCCAAATCATCTACGCCGGGTCTGTTGACAATGCCCATAATTTCGAGTTCAGCCCAGCTCGATTGGTACTCATTCACGTTCTCGCCCCGGGTCTCAGCATATGCATGGCTTTCTTCTCTTGGATTGCGGCAGTGTTTTGGATCTTTGCCTTAACGATGGGCAACCCTGATGGTACCGAGAAGCGAGACGACGGCAGGGCTACTGTGTTGATGGCACGGAACAAATGGGAGAAGTTTCTGTTGCTTGCACTACGGAATCGGTAGTGAAGGCTGGCATTCTCCGCTCTCACCATGACTGGCATGATTCGATGTTTCAACATTTTTGAGCGTTTTGGATACTCCCTATTGTTTGGGGCTCGCACGTGAGCCGTGTGTGTTTACATGTAAGGCGTTGAGGAGCTACCGATCTGTATCAAGATCTTGAAGAGATGGTTCCTAGTCCTACGGATCACCAGACAAAGAGTGACCCGCAGCAGCAATCATCAGTCATTTTTCACCTTGCTGAGTCACTGAGTATACATACATCGAACTCTGCTTGCATCTTCGACTTCAAATTCAAACATCGACCCATTTGACTTTTCCACGGCTCGAATACGAATGCATAAATTCTTATCATGGGCCTCTACCCTCTGCACTTCGACCGTAAGATCACTTTCATCCGTGGCCCGGCTCTCGGCTCATGATTTCAAAGCCCAAGCAGCAGCCGAGACCGCCCGCCGAACATAGTGGACCTGTTCGCAGTTGAGCAATCCACGATAGGCATCGAGCAAAGGGCGGACATGAGTAGCAGGAAACAAGTGCCGATGATCGACATCGCCCGCTGCTTGCTGCAGAGCATTTTCATTACTTTGGCAATGCCGAGCGCGCGTTTGTCGATCACGAGTGCCAGCGCATCGCAGGGAAAAGGAAGGATCTGGGGTGCTCATTAGAGTCGCAGGTCCTCGAGGTCTTGCCCGTGCAACGACTGACGAGGCCGGAGTGTTGCTGCTGTTTCCTTTTGCTGTGCGTGATCGTGAGACTGTGGACTTTCAACCCAGCAAAACGAATATGACAACCACCTTCGTCATGTGCTCTCGAATCTCGTTGAAATCAAAGTCATCTCCGGAGTCTCAGCGGCTTGGTATGGCATGACGATAGGCTCCGTCCCCGCCCATCGAACTCGACACGGAGATGCCTGGCAGTGACCGTGAGCCGCATAGCCGGCATAAGGGAATCCTCCGCATTCGCCAAGCGTCCCAAGCTCTCTGGTTTCAGGCGATGCTGACAGCCTAGCACGCCCGGAAAAGGTGATCATCTCTTGTGTGCGCTACAGACATTCTGATCGACCCGCTTAGCTCGGGGTCAGGTGCCTGATGACCTCGGAATGTCTGCAGGTCTGTAGAATTCGCGGACGGAAACAATTGACGTGCATCGTTCCAGGACGAAATACTTTAGCTCGCGAGGAGGAAAGCGAAAAAGACTATGCCAAGAGCTTTGCATTTTCTTGATCACGATAGTTCAAGCATGGAGATATCGGACCAGTCACAGTATCACGCATGCTCTGGGGGCAGTGTTTCAAAGATTTGACCGTCATTGTTGTTATGCTGCTGCAGCTGCTCGCTATGAGTATCACGGCCATAGGCTCTGTTACACCGGCATTGATCTCAAGGCCTGCCGTGGCGCTGCTCGTTGTCCGGGTGCTTCGCGCTGATTCCAGCATTGGCGTCTGCGTGCGCCGAAACCCCTTCGTACACGCCACATTGCGATCCACATCGAAGGTGCGTCTTCCCTGGGCAGCATCCGCCTTCGACAAGGACCTGCTCCTTCCGCGTCCCGACCCTCTTACAAGTCGTAGCACACCCACTGTCCAAGCAAAATAAGCACATAAGGGTATCAACAGTGAAGTTCCGATTAAGACATGTCTGCTCACCAGTGCCATGATGGTAGTGACATCGAGTAGGTGGCGGATGAAAATGCCGTGATTATCGATATTAAGGGGTACCAGATGTTTGTATTGTCTCTTTCGACGATGGCCGGCCCTTTTTGTCTTCCGCTGGGAAGAAGGTAATTATTCCTTTTCTCGCCAAACTCCTGGCTAAAAGGCAAATATGGATATTTCGTGAGATAGAGAGTGCTTTCACACCGTAGGAGGACCACCAGAGCCGCTCTCCGTTGATGTGTCGCCTTCAACGGTCTTTTTCCAGGCTTCAGGTAAGCAGACACAGACCAGTGGGAATGCCTTGATTTCGCCAGATGGCGTTGGTGAGTCCTCTCTCCTCGAGCCGTTGGACACACCGCTGTCTCGTTGTGGTTTGTTCTTGGATTCGAAATCTTCTGCTCGATCGTTGACGCGGACACCGGTGGCCCAGCCATCGTCCCAGATGCCAACGACTTTGAGCATGTCGCCACGCTCTAGCTCGAACTCATCGCCAGCTCTTGCTGGTACGCCCACAGGACAGAGACCTTGTCACCTGGAGAAATGTCATCGTTCGAGTAGTAGTCCTTGAAAAAGGGCAACTGCTCAGACTGGCCACTAGCGACACCTTCTGGTGACGAGAAGTCATTGCTCGAGGGCGAGCTCTCGTGGTGTGAGCCCGGCGAATCGCGTTTCCGTGCGCCGATCATGCCCATGGCTTTCTCATTTGAGTCTGGACTGCCTCCATAACGGTCGGTATTGGCCGTATAGTTGCGTGTGCCTTCGTTGTCTTGGAGCGCCGACATCCGGGCGACTCGACCTCCCGGAAGTACCTCGTATCCTTGTGCTGATGACCCTTGGGCTTGATAGCTGGAGGCGGTGTTACCGCGTCTTTGCGGCGAAGGCTGATTGAGCAGGTTACGCTGCTGTTTGTCGCGATTGCGACGCCGGTACCGAATACAGCAGAAAGCCAATAGCGCAAGGAGCAGCAGAGCGCCAACGATGGCTCCGATGACAATTCCAGCGATGGCACCTCCACTCAGACCGCCACCTCCGCCGCCACTACCACCTTCGGCAGCACCTGACGAAGCAGTCGATGAGGCAGTGGCTGATGTGGAGCTTGCAGTACCGAGCAGACCTGGGATCGAGGAAAAGACCGGGAGCTTGACATCTTCGCATATGTTGGTCGCATTCGAGGTAAGACAACAAGAATCTGTCGCATTCTCTGTACTTTGTCGGCAGAAATCGCACAGCCCCATAAGGTTGTTGCGATAACCACAGAAGTCTGGCTCATTGTCCGCGCCAGTAATACAGCTGCCCGAAATCGACTGTTCTGGGAGGCCGCAGTTCGTGTAGTCTGCTCGCAGCTGGGTAGCGTAATTACTATTGCGGCCCGGACAGAGGTCATTGCTGGCCACGATGGCTTCCTCACTCAGCGCGAAATCTCCGCAAGAAGATGCGCACATCGGCCGGGCATCGTCGTTGGCATTACCACACGACGATCCATTCTTGGAGTTCTGGATGATAGCATTACACAGAAATGTGGTTGTGTACTGAGCATAGTAGTTGTCGGTGTCGCTCAAATTAATGTTATTGCAACCAAACAAGTCCACATATTTCGACGTGACATATCCCTGAGCTACGTAGTCCGACAAAGCTCGGTCGAATTCGTCAACGTTAGTAACTAATGAAAGGAACGGACTGCGAGCTATTAGCGAATGCATGTTTGTCCTAGTAGATCAACCCACAACAAGTCTCGCGCCAGTCCGTCTGTCGATACAGAGCTCGCATTGAATGATGAACATTGCGTCGATTCGGCCAGGGAGATACAGTTCTGGGCAAGGACTGGTGGCAGCAGGAGGGCCAACGCCCTCAGCGTCCTGGCAGACCGCATTTGGCTCTCTTTGATCCTGTCGGTCGTCGTCTATTCCAACTGCATTCTCGACATGCGCTACTCCAAGGTTGTGTACAGGTCCTTTGAGCTTCTCTCTATACCAATCGACTGTCGGGAATCTGTAGCGACCGGTTCTGAGCTGGATCCGGCCGTGTCTGCGCGTTCGGTCTCGGGGTCGTTAAGTCACTGTAGTCAAGTCGAGAGAGTGCAGAAAAGAAAATAAACGAGTGACAAGAGGTCGGAGAAATTTGGACGAGTCGGATGCACAACGTGTGGTCCCTCGACGTCTAAGGTGATTCTCCGTCGAAGATGTCGTAAAGGTGAAGCTACAGTGCCGGACGAGGGAGCTGCGGCAGTCGCGACTGGTGTGATTATTGGTGGACTTTCGGCGGCGAACAACACAGAGAAGGAGGGTGGGTGACAGCAAAGTTATCGAGAAGGCAGGGGACTGCCGGGATGTGAGCTCCAAACTCCCCAAATTGGCCTGACTAGGCCTCGTTTTAGCTAAGTCGGCGCCCAACTAGCCGGTCAGATCAACATGGCGACACCGACACAGCTGCTTTGTTGTTCAGCCACTTTGTCAAACCTTTCGGCTTCGTTTCCCTGACACCTTCAGTCATGATTAACATAATGCAATGTCTCCTGCAGCTTGCATGCTGTCACCCAGTAAGTCCAGTGCGCATATGAGCATCGACTGTCTCTGATAAGCTGGTATATCATACTGTCATAGCAATCTCGCCAGTCGGTCGAAACGCCTCACTCGATCCGAGGACTAGCGGAGATCAGGGAAATTAGAATCACCAGCATAGTCTTGAAGCCAGAGGCCGCCAAAAGACTCTATTGTTGTGTGCCGCGCCACTGAGAGTCGTGTTTCATCGCTAGCCATGCCTGTTCATGTTGTAGTGTGGACGCCGAATGGTGCACCAAATACTTCGTGGAATGGGTGCATCAAGTGCGTCCGCTCAGCAAACAGCCGTGTTGCGTATCACTGCCAGTACTGAGATCGCGCGTCGCGATAGCAGCAAGCGGCAGCCCAATGATGACGATGATGCTGGAGCGACAAGGCGACTACGATCAAGAACTGCGACCCTGTTCTATTTGTAAGACGAGCGCTGGCGTTTTGGCTCACTCATATGGCATGTGGTCCTGGAATGTTCTGACGCCCATAAACACACACTGTGGCCATACCGCAACCACTTCTTTTCCTCTTCTCCAAGCTTCAGATAGTCCTGTACGATTAGCTTTTGGCTGCAGGTGGCTGCAGACTGTATGCCTCGCACCTGCAGGCAAGCGAGGCAACTCAAGAATCCGGAGACACGCCACGCGATCAGCGTTCCTGCGGAGTCGGCGATGCATCGCTTCAGCAGGAATGCCCGCTGAAGACAGATGCATGAACATCGCATGTCCATCCGTATATGGTCCACAAGACGTGATGCTTGCCAAGACCTAAGTGATCTGAGATCGCTCGGAAATATTGATTCTTACCCAAGCTCTCGAGATAGTCGGGAGCAAAGACGTGGGAGTAGACCGTGGATAGGTCAACAACATCAACACAATATATTCCAGACCTCCTGCTTGTCTTCCGGCGTATCTGGTCTGCAGTCTGCTCAGATTCCATCCACTGGGTGGCAACTTCGACCAGGTCCTCGAAGAGCTCGAGCAGGAAAGTAGAAGTCTTCGAAAAGAATGTTGAGTGAAAGCACAAGAGTCCGCAGTCACTCACTGCGCAATAGCGAGCAAGGCTAACGGAATCTCCTGCACTCGAACTTCACGGCAAGTCAATTGCCAGTCGCCGCTGCTCCCTAGATGCAAGCAGTCTTCACTGACTACCTACTCCAGTATATGAGTCGAGCTCAGGGCAGATATAAAGGCAGGTACCTAGACCGTTCATCACGGACGTTATGGAGGAAGCTGCAAACGACACCACCTCTTCAGAGCCTCCAACCAAGAAACCACGCAACGCTTTCACAGAACTCATGCAAAGATCGCCACCCTCCAGTATCAAGCCTCGGCCATCCAAGCAGATCATGACCAAGTTTCCTCGCAATATGCATGATGTCCGTAATCATCTACTACCGTACATTGAGCATCCTGAGACTCAGGACCGAGTGATCAGGTACAACGACGATTGGGTCCTGATCCGGGACCTTTATCCCAAGTCTGTGGTGCACCTACTCCTACTTTGCCGAGATCCTGCCAAGTACGTACAGCATCCTCATGCTGCTGTCTCGGACCCGGTCTTCCTATCGAAGCTCCGAGCAGAAGCAGAGGAATGCCTCAAACTAGCGGCTTCCGAGCTTTCGCGCATCATATCACCACATTCAGCCGCCTGCAAGGCACGACGCCAGGCAATGGCTTCTGAGAGTCCTCCAGACGATTTGCCGCCAGGCCGCGACTTCATCAAAGACTTCCGCGTCGGCTTCCACGCACACCCATCGATGAACCACCTTCACCTTCATATCATCTCCAACGATTCATTCAGCGAATCCATGAAGCATCGCAAGAACTACACTGTCTTTCATAGTGACGCGTTTCTGCAACTTGATCAGCTTCCACTCCCAGAAGGCGACATACGCAGAGATGTCGAGTACCAGAATAACCAGTACAAAGTCGATTTTGTGTGCTGGAGGTGCGGGAGGGATTTTGGCAACAAGTTCAAGCTGTTAAAGGATCACCTCGAGGAGGAATTCATGGAGTGGCGCAAAGAATGAACAAAGCGATACGAGGCATAGCGCTGGGATTATAGAACATTTGCACAGGAACGGCGTTTCTCGAATGCGAGCTAGGTCACATCCTGGCAATACACCGCGACAAAGAAGGATCCGAGCCGCGGTTGAGGTGTCCGAGTCAAATAAGGAGTCTGGGGCGCTCACACACATGATCGTCCAACCCCAGGCGTCTCTACTGCTCTAGACTGCTAGACCGGCCGCCTGACCCAGAGAGCACCACACGGGCACGAATCATATAACGAACGAATATCCTAATGAACGTCTTGGACTGCCCAGAGTTCTCTTCATGTTCCTCACGTTGCAATGGCGATCCAGAAGTATCAGAACATAGTCGTAGCTGGAGTAAGTACACATGTTATCAGTGCTTGCACGAGAGGACTGACACAGTCCAGGTTAATGGAACGCTGGGTACATTTGTTGTTGCAGCTTTGGTCAAAGCCGAGTTTACAGTCACCATACTGACCACAAACGCCGAGAAGACGGCAGCCGTTGTGCCTGAAGCTTCTCACACCAAGATTGTGCAAGTAGACTATGTCAAGGAGGATCTCGTCCCGATTCTGCGGGGCCAGGATGCTGTGGTGTGCTTAATCAGTCGGATGGTCTCAAAACCGCACATCGTGCTGGCCGATGCGGCGGTAGAGGCAGACGTGCCCCGGATCATCCCGTCTTCATTCGGCATCAAGATGGAGGAGGAACTGCGCACCAACAAAGCCCTCGTCGACAAATGGAAGACTTTGGACCACGTCGGCAGCCTGGTCGAAGCAGGGAAGATCACCTCGACTGCTGTTCAGACCTCTGCGTTCCTAGACTGGGCCTTAGAGCGTGGTATTTTGTTAAACATCCATGGTCCGACCGTGCTCATGAATGGAGGCGACGTCCCTTTGTCGACGACTCACCGAGGAGATATCGCACAAGCTATAGTTGGCATCCTCCAGAACCCGGAAGCCACGACTAACAAAGTCGTGGCGATACAGAGTTTGCATACTACTCAAAACAGGCTGCTTACCCTGGCGCAAGAAGTCGACCCGGAGCGTGAGTTCAAGATCATCCCCGTCCAGACTGAAGCGCTGGAAAAGCAAGCCAAGGAGAACTGGGATTGTGGCGAGAGGTCTGCACCTGCCTTGGCTGGATTTCTAGCACATGCTTCGTATGGTCAAGGCAAGGCTGCGTGGAGTGAGGATGACAATGAGCTGCTAGGCGTTCAACGGTGGTCGGACCAGAAGATCAAGGATTTCCTCAAGGATCTGATGCAGCGTGAGCCAATTGCGCGGTACCCAGGGAATATTGCCGCTTCTTCTGAGGCTGCGAGTCGGAATTCGTGATGGTAGATATATGGTAAACTCAAGATCGAGGGTTAATCGCAGGCATGAGACTGTATGCTTCGAGACCTAAGGGAAAAAGGTTGTACCCAAACAGTCGACGATCCACAACGACTGGTCAGAAATGTGATCTTGAAACAAGATATTGACCAGAGCTCTGACCACGCCGGTTGATTAGACTAACCTTGGACCCCTCCACTCGATCAGGCAGGTTAGGCGGCCAAATGTTTCTTCCCCAGAAAATGCCTGTGCAATTGTGCAACATTCCCTCTCCACAAACATACACCATTAGAACACTCCTTCCACAGTCAAGATGGGCGACAATATCGACCGCGATGCGGAAGACAAAATGGAGTTCTCCACCTCGAAAGAGGTCACGGTTGCGCCAACATTCGAGGATATGCATCTGAAAGAAAACCTGTTGCGCGGAGTTTATGCCTATGGCTACGAATCGCCTTCAGCAGTCCAGTCGCGAGCGATTGTCCAGATCTGCAAGGGCCGAGACACCATCGCGCAAGCACAATCAGGCACCGGCAAGACCGCGACTTTCTCGATCAGTATCCTTCAGATCCTTGAGACCGCAACAAGAGAGACACAAGGTATGTCAGTTGTGGCCTGAGGTGTTTGAATTCCACTGACCCCCACGCAGCTCTAGTCCTGTCACCAACACGCGAACTGGCGACTCAGATTCAAAACGTCATCATGGCCCTCGGCGACTACATGAACGTCCAATGCCATGCCTGCATCGGTGGCACGAACGTAGGTGAAGACATCCGCAAGCTGGACTATGGACAGCACGTCGTTTCAGGAACGCCAGGCAGAGTGGCAGATATGATTCGGCGGCGAAATCTGCGAACAAGACACATCAAGATGCTGGTTCTGGACGAGGCCGACGAGCTGCTAAACAGAGGGTTCCGAGAGCAGATCTACGATGTCTACCGATATCTTCCACCCGCAACACAAGTCGTTGTTGTGTCCGCTACGCTTCCGTACGACGTACTCGACATGACGACCAAGTTCATGACAGACCCTGTGAGGATCCTGGTCAAACGCGACGAGTTGACCCTTGAAGGTCTCAAGCAATACTTCATCGCAGTCGAGAAAGAGGAGTGGAAGTTCGACACCCTCTGCGACTTGTACGACACGCTCACCATTACACAAGCTGTTATATTCTGCAACACGCGCCGCAAGGTCGACTGGCTCACCGACAAGATGAGAGAAGCCAACTTCACGGTCAGCAGCATGCATGGTGAGATGCCGCAAAAAGAGCGAGATAGCATCATGAGCGATTTCCGTCAAGGCAATAGCCGGGTCCTTATCAGTACCGACGTCTGGGCTCGAGGCATTGATGTGCAACAGGTGTCCCTCGTCATCAATTACGACCTTCCGAGCAATCGCGAGAACTATATCCACCGAATCGGCAGAAGTGGTCGCTTCGGGCGCAAAGGCGTTGCGATCAATTTTGTCACGAGCGATGATGTGCGTATCTTACGCGATATCGAGCTCTACTACTCGACACAAATCGACGAGATGCCCATGAACGTGGCCGATCTCCTAACTTGATCAGTCTTTTGGCAATCAGTGCTCCAAATGAGAGCAAACGCAAGGAAATGTCAATGCTTTTCCAGCCAAGTTCACAGATTCGGATTCTACCAGACCAGATGCAGTGCAAACACCTACCGGCGTATCGGATCATGCTTGCTTAAGCCCGATGCTGCCACAAATACCGCAGGCCGACTGCAATCGCTCCTCAGGCGCTTCAGGCGTGTTCATAGTCGGGATGGAAATGGGCAAATCAAAATTGAGGTTCGTTGCATGCTCGCGCTGCAGTTGTCATTGCTAATCAAGCAAAGACCTTCTACTTTCTCGGATCTCGTAGCAGTCACTTACTCTAGCACACCACGGCCACGGAAGGCGCAAGTTATGCCAGGAGCTTGGTGAGGTCCAAGAAGCCACTGACTTGCCTGAATCCGCAAATACAGTAGCGCATCTTGTTGATGATGGTTCATGCTGTCTGATCAACATTTGCGGTAAGCGTGATTTGGTCGCAGTAAAGACTCGACTCAATATCCTGCCATGACGTCGACCCTGTTGCGTGAAGGAAGCCTGCGAACTTCATCACGAAAGACCAGTAAAGTTGACCCCGAAGTACTGCTGATTGTGAGAAGCGACCAAGTCTCGGATGAGCCAGCTATTGCCGCATACATCTGCACAGCAGGACCACTGCCGTGGAACTCGGGTTCGAATATGAGGGAGAGACGGAGTCGACGACTTGACTCTCGGTCTAACACCACCAGCATTCAGGCCGACTTTGAACACCCCTCAACGGTTTGTCACTGGTCTTTGCAGGCATGATCGTCAGTCCCTGCTGCGAACGTCATTGCTATGTATAGCGGGCTCAGAGATCGATCCTCTACTATGAGACGCTCACTGCGCAGGACCGCTTGCCATTCTGGCTTCCGGAGGATTGCCAATGATAGTGTTCGGCCGTCTAGCAGCCGGCTCTACTGCCGATGTGCCCACAGTCAATGTTGATGCAGTACAAAATGCTCTCAGCACCTACGGAGCTGGTCGTCGGAAGTGAGTAGTATCCGTGGATCTGTCTGCAAGCGTGCGGTGCCTTTAGGCAATGTTTGACGTGCTATCTCGCCATGACGCTGTAGCCGCTCACATATTGCTCATATGCATCCTGGCTTCCATCCACTCCTAAGCCACACAATCTTATCGGCTTTCACCGTGTGCTTCTCACAAGTGACTGCCCACTGACATTCGGCCAGCGCGAACAGCTTTGCCCAGAAATGCTGCCCCGAAGCTCGGTACTGGGTCTGATCACCACGTCTGCTTGCAGATTGTATCCCCGGTCTCATGACATATCCCGAGCGCAGTTCGATTATCAACTGGAGACATAGATGGGATGCGATCCAGTCGGCCAAGGTACAACGGCGCCGTAGAAGCACAACATTTCGGTTGTCCGTTGTGAATCGTGTCGTTCAGATCATGCACCATCATCCCGGCTGCCCAGCTCCTTCACTTCCTCGCCCGTCCGATCATAGACCGCATTCAGCTGTATCCGAAACTCTGCCATCCTCACCCCCAAAATCTTGAGAATACTCGTCTGCCGCGAGTCCAGTGTATCCCCTTCCTTGCAGACCAAGTACCCGCCCTCCTCAACTTCCATCGCCCCCTCATCCCCATCCGGCGCATCCTCCAGCACCACTTTCCCGCCCTTAATCCGTGTTGGCACACCCAGCTTTCTCAAGTGCGGCTCAATCGCCAGCGGCAACGGATCCTCCTCCCCGCCCTCCACACCATACATAGTCTTGACCTCGCCCGGCCTGACCCAAACCTCTTGGCTCGCAACAACACCACTCCTCGCATAATCCGCATTCCAGAACCCCTCGAACTCCGCCTCTACCTGCTCGACCTCTCGGTCCGTGAACAGCAGCCCAATCTCTCCAGTCAAATATTTCCCCAGCCGACTGACGCCCGGCACAACCTCGGACTCGACATCGCGGCCGAGAGCAACGAGCATGACTTTTGTCTTGCCCATGACTATGCGGGAGTCCGGGAAACTGCTGCGGACGGATTTGAGGAAGGAGTTGCGCATGTTACTGACGGAGAAGACATAGATGAAGCGATGCGCGGTGGCGAGTTCTTGTATGTTGGCGTGCAGCCGGCGGACGAGGTCTTTGCGGTTTTGGTCGTGGTGGAGGTGGGGAGGACGCGGGCTCGTTTTGATTTTGGCATTTTGGAGTGTGTGAGGGGACCAGAGTACTGGTGCTATGATGCCGCGTTGGGCTTGTCGCTCGATCGGCAGCAGTAGGAGAGGATGGGAGACTGCTATGTCGACCGTGTCAAACAATTCTGCGCAAGAAGTCAATACCAAGTGGCTGTCAGTGGTGTTCTGGCTACGTCGAAATTGCAGTTCAGAAAAAAGTTATCGAATAGAAAAGTTGGCGGAGTAGCACTGGCGGAACGCGGCTGAAGCTCTAGCCACAGGCAGCCTAGCTCCGGTGTTGAAATCCGAGCAAGAGCTCCACCACGACTTCTGCCCCAGGTGTTCATCACCCCTCGATCTCTCCATGTACACTGAGATCGAAATGGTAGACCTCTGCGTTGAGATACGCCTTGGTTGCGCCAGAGATTGGCTGCCACTGTAGACATCCCCACAGACGTATTGAATCTGAGACGCAGCTGAGTAGGCGTTGTGTTCCAGAAAGGGATGGCATCCTCACCTGGACCTAGCTGTCGGAACACAAGGCGCCAGTGCCGCTGCCTGAACGTCAGGTTCGAGTGATCTATCCTGCGGTAAGATTGCGGTCAGTGACATGGCTGCTGCGTCTGAAGAACCAGGCCTCAGTCAGGCATCGAAGTTTGACAGCATGGATTCGGAAATGGGTCCACGGTTATATGTAGGAGTATCGCGCGCCCGACGGCCGCTGCCACCACGAACTACCTACATCAGGGGTAGGTATGCCGGAGCAACAGCATTCGTCCTCGTCAGATCAAGTACTCCCGTTGGATCTCAAGGAACGGCTGGTGACCAGATTCGTCCAGGTATCGTGACCACCATACAGGTCTGCAGTTTTGAACAGTGCTGACTATCAAAGGATGCAATTATCAGAGCAGCTGTCGACCAAGCAGCTTTCGAAATCCACGACAGCGGCGTCTTCGCTCTGTTCGGCTTACAGTTCTCCTTCTTGGTCTATGATGCCGACGCTCGTGCTCTCTTCTGTCCCAAGGATGGCAGTGTCTTCCCTAAGCCACGCAATCTGGGCAGTGTAGACGACGTTGCAGCGATTCTGCGGGCATTTCACACCCGCCTCACGACCGCAGAACCCCGGACAGGCGTTCTAGCAGCAGATCCCTCATCGACTCCCGGATCCCTCAATGTACATGCGCCAGCCATTTTTGAGGCGGCACGCCAGGGGCCTTGGTCTACAGCAGGGATGCGGCGGCCCATGGACCCATTTGTAGCGTCCATACTCCCGTGTCCCGTCTTGAAACGGCTTGAAGAGCTCACCATATCGAGAGAGGAGCTCGCACATGAGCCCCGTCCTGAAGCCGGGCCATTGGCTGCGCTTAAGCATGTCCTCGAACGCGCCGGCAAGGACTCGGTCTTTACATGTGGTGGTACCTTTCGCAGCGACATCCTGCAGCTGAGGTTCGACCGTCCGGATGGCTCACCAGACAGGGTCACTCTACCCGTTCGCAAAACAATGCAGTCTGACGAAGACGCACTCGACAGGTTGCTCGCATCTTGTGAACCAGCCACTTTTGGCTATCAAGGTCAAGATATATTGGACAACGAGTATCGCAAAGCGCTCAAACTCGAGCCTTCCAGATTTTGCATCGACTTCCACCCGGCAGACCACGGCATCCTTCAGACTATTGCTGACACCATGCTGAGACTACGCACAGGATCTTACAGTCTCAGCGCTGTTTTGTACAAGCTGAACATTTACGAAACCTCTGGAAGATTCAAGGCCCACGTCGACACTCCCCGTTCCGAGTCACAATTGGCCTCGTTGGTTATTTGTCTGCCAGTGGAACACACAGGGGGACAGTTGGCTGTGCGCCATGCTGGAGAGGAGGTCATTTATGATTGGGGACAAGACCCGGGAAGACTTCAGTGGGCGGCCTTCTTCTCCGACTGCGAGCACGAAGTGTTGGAAGTCCAGAGCGGCAATCGTATCACACTCATATACAACCTTTATGTTGTGCCGAACGAAGTCAGAGATCAAAGCTTGGACCTGGAAACACTTCCCGTATGCCGATCGATCAAGAGTGCGCTATGTGATCCCAGAGTGCTCCCAAATGGTGGGCTCATGGGCTTCCACTGCCACCATGCATATGCAAGGCACCGAAAAAGCTCATCGCTCGACGTCTTGGCATGCTTGAAGGGTGTGGACCGACAGGTATTCTTGGCTTTCCGACAAGCAGGAATCGGTGTCGGCATAGCGCCTGTCTTGTCACAGATCGATATGCAGGCTATGGTCAACGAGCGCCTCACGAGTGGAGAAGGGCAAGACTACTACTACTGCGACTCCGACGTGGAAGATGACGAAGACCAAGTGCTCAAACCTAGATGGTCCGAGCAATTCGAGCAATTGTTGGACCGCGTTCAAGATTCACCTGGCACATTTGAGATAGTCTATAAAGATGTGGAAAATATGCGTGGTACTGGTTTCAACACATTTGAAGAACGATTGACTTACACCCTCTACACTCGCCGGATAAGAGGCCTCAAATCTTCTCTTCTGGAACTCGACCTCGAAAATGCGGCCAAAGCTGGTGAGGCTCTAGGAAGCGCCTCTGATCGAATTGGACTTGCCCAGGGCTGTTTGGGAAACGTGCAAATTCCGAGTCACGAAGTGCGCGAGGGCGACGATGAGGAGGACGAGGTAAGTAACGCGAAACAAGCCGGCAGCTCCCTCACCTCTGATCTTCTTGTTTGCACGTCAGCGGAATTAACAGAGACGCAACGCAGCTCTTCGAGTACTGGCCCAGAGTACCTGGTATCAAATGGCTGAACAAGCAAGACGGTCGTGATAGCGAGCTTGCGATGGCGTACATGAAGGTCAGTGCTTCCATGGGACCCAATCACTGTGTTGGGCAATGACTCGACGGACCATTTCGTCCTGTCGACTAACCTCTACTGCTGCAGTACGGCAATCAATCCGAGCTCGAACATCACTACGCGTCGATCGCGATCATTGCTCGTGTGCCACCATATGGGACGGCACAACGGCCAGCATCGGTCGATGTCGCTACAGAGGCACCGACGACGTCAGGCCTCGACGACGAGGACATGCATCGACGCATTGTGTCCGACGCATTCGATGCAAAATGAGGGTAGTCTCGCCAGGCGCTGTCAGAGATAAACAGCCTCTTTTTAGGGCCGGTTGTCCAGATGCTTTGCAGACTTCCTTCCAATTCTATAAGTCTCGAAATGCTCTCTTCTGAATGATGGGTGGTGTCCTCCATCTATCGAACCCAATGACCCCAATCGTGTTGGCGCTGCGAGCCATTATGGTTTGCCAGAACCCTTTGGTAGAGGTATTATCATGACCCGGAACTCCATCGTCCTCCTTCAGCAATCAAGTAGTCGAAGCTCGAGCCAAATTTGACAGTCCTGCTCAGCGAAATGTCTGGACGTCGAGCCGTTCTTTGATATCTGCCAGGCATCGGACATGCCAAGCCCAATCGCGCCCTGTCGCGCTAACGGGCCCGGGGGGCCCCTGATTTCTACGCGGCACGCGTCTCGTTGCCTCATTCTGATAGACATGATTCAGGTTCTTTCCTCAGCATTCTCAATCCGAAGGCCATGAGAAAGATTCTCTGCCTCTACCCCTATGGCCAGCACGGGGTCACGCAAAAGGCCAATCGAGGCTGAGGGGTTTCGCCCATCGAAGCTGCCGCGAACAAAGCCTCCAACTCAGGCAACGAAGACACTGGCAGATCTACCAAACGAGATCCTCCAACAGATTTTCACGTTATCGCAGGAACCTGCGCTGATCCACACATGCCGCGCAACATACAGGGCGTTGCCCAACTTTCCAGGCGTATACTAAAGCTTTAGTATTTGTAGCATACGGCTCCAGATCGACCGACATTGTTGAACAACACCGGCGATGGCTAGGTTGGCTAAAGTTCGACGACTGGTTGGAGGACAAACGCTTTGCGATACAGCGACTCCTTAGAAGAAGCTTTGAGGACTTCCTGGATGACGAACGTTTTGAGCTACAGCAACGTGTTGGAAGCAGCTGGTGGCTCTCAGTCGCACATCTGCATAAGATGCATGCAATTAGCTGGGCGAATGTGGTGGACTCGCATGTCCTTGCCAGCCAACATATCGAGATGACTGAGCAAGGCTTCAACGTTTTAGCGGACCATGTTGCTGGCGCCTTTAACGGAGGTCCTACCTTGCATGCCTCAACGAATGGCAGAGTGTATCCTGGTGGCGACACTTATTACGGCCATGCAGGATGCTTGGTCCAAATTGCAATCCACGACAGCTGTGTTGTGCTTCAGAGTTACAAGCGTACCGATGTCTTTCCAACACTTTCGGTTCGCTACATTCCGGATTGCCTTGTCCGCCAAAATGGTGAGCCCAACGCAACAATGCTCTTGCACGTATTTTTGGGAAGCGCGTGTCTTCCGTCAAAAGGGACCATCAGCACCGAGCCCGACAGGATAGTAAAGGATGGAATCATATCTACGTTGAAGCAATTGCCCACATGCGACGGGAGTCTGCTGGCTGACCAACTCGGACCCCTGATCACGGCTAGTGCAGATGCATTCAACGGATGTCCCTCGACTATTGCAGACACTACATGGTCTTCGTGTCAACTCGCTGGCTTACTGATTCTGAATGGAATTTGCGGCCTTCCCGTTCCCGTCGATCTCGGGATGCTTCAGGCATGTATTCGCCACCGCTTTCATAGGACTCTTTACTTGCTGCTTCGGAAACACCTTCTTGGGCACTCCAGGAGGAGAGAAGGAGGAACAGTCCTCCGCAGGCCCGTGTTCGAAGACTTCGCGTTACCGCTACTGAAACTTGACTCCTACTATCGGGGAACGGTCACTGACGAGGAACTCAAAAACCTCTTGGACGCCATTTCCTCGGAGCCAGAACATGATGCGACGGCCCTTGAGATTGTTCGAGATGCAAGGCAATGCATCGCTCACATAAAGCAAAACATCGATCCCTGCTATCCCTGTCGACTCCACGTAGATTGGCAAAGTCTAGCGCTCGCTTCACTGGTCGGATCAGCAGATGGCTGCAATTGTCACACGTCTATGTGCGAGCTATATAGCGATGGCGCTGCCCGCTGGTATGCAATCGACGAGAAGAGCTTAGAAGACTTCCACGAAGACCATGTGGATGTGGAGTTCAGTGAGAAGGACGCTGGTGACGAGGAAGCCAGTGATGAGAATGACGGTAGTAAGGATGACAGCGGCGTGGAAGACAGCGCTGACGAAGGCGGCGATGCGGACCTCAGTGATGTGGAAGATAGTGGTGTGGGTGAGAGCCATAGCGAGGTGGAAGATGTCTCAGTAGACAACGGCGACGTCGAGCACGAAGGACGATATTTAGGCGTTTGATCCCCAGCATAATGACCAATGATGTAGAGGCTACAAACAGTCATGCGAGGATTGTCACGTCTACGAACAACCTACACATCGATCACTACGAATGATGTGTATAACGTGAACCCCATCACCCTGCGACACAGCTTCCGTCGCAAGATTGCCATGTCTTCATCAGCTGGGTTAGACCTATCGGCATGTCAATGTAGCTATGTGTCTGAGATTGGTCACCGCCTTGATCTAGTCGTCGTCTTCCTCCTCATCTCCAGCTTCTGCCGTTGCAGTAGCCGTATTGTTCCCTCTTGCGTTTTCGACAGCCGCCGCCGAAGCTGTTGCCGCCTCTGTCGCAGTAGCCTCGACAACACCGGCCGCAGCAGCAAGATCAGTCAATGTAGCCGTCGCGGGAGCATCCGCAGTAGTAGTCGCGATCTGCTCGGCTGCCGCCAATGCAGTGCCATTTCCTGCTGCAACAGTCTCAGTGCTGTTCAGGGCAGCTTCAGCTGTGACATTGCCTGCAGAGGCTTCTGTTGTGACGTTTGCGGCCGTGGCTGTCAGGTTGGCTGCAGTAACTTCGATAGCAGCGGCAGTAGCTGTCTCCGATTCAGCTGCAGCGGTTTCGCTCGCAGTAGCTCGAGTGGCAGTCGCGGCCTCGGCCTCGTTCTGCGCCTGTTCACCGGCGGCAGTATCTCCTCCGGCCAGACCAGCAAGACCTCCAGCCGCACCCTGACCACCGCCAGCGCCACCAGCAGCTCCGAGAATTTGGTCGAGACCGCCTGCTCCACCTGCCCCACCACCCAAACCACCAAGGATCTGGTCGGGACCGCCCGCTCCACCAGCCGCACCGCCTGCACCGCCAAGAAGCCCTCCAAGTCCTCCAGCAGCGCCTCCAGCGCCTCCTTGGCCGCCGGCGGCGCCTCCGAGAAGTCCTCCGAGTCCGCCAGCGCCGCCCTGTCGTCCAGCTCGACTTGCTCCAGCAGCCCCTCCTTGTCGTCCAGCTGGACCTCCACCAGCAGCACCACCGAGAAGCTGATCAAGCCCTCCTGCGGCCGCTCCCTGACCCCCCGCTGTACCTCCGAGAAGCCCTCCAAGACCTCCAGCAGCGCCTCCCTGTCGAACTCCAGCGGCGCCGCCGAGCAGTCCGCCAAGCTGGCCAGCAGCAGCTCCTTGTCCTTGTCCGCCGCCAAGTCCACCCAAGATTCGGTCAAGTTGGCGCTTCGCGGGAGCTGCAGTAGCTTCAGTAACTTGGGCTTCAGCAGCCACAGCCTCAACGGTTTGTGCTGCGGTTGCTTGGGCTTCGACAGCCACGGCCACCGTGGTTTGTGTTGCAGTGGCTTCCGCTTGTTGCTGCTGTGCTTGCTGATATGCCTGTTGAGCTTGCTTTGCCTGTTTCGCGACCGCATCAGCCTGCTGTTGAGCGGCCTGAGCAGCCTCTTGCATTGCTTGAGCCATTTGCTGCGCGGCTTGCTGCTGTTGCGCTTGTGCCTGGGCCAATTGTTGCTGCTGAGCCGCAACATTTGCCTGTTGACCTTGTTGGATCTGAGCCTGCTGTAGCAGACGTAGCTGAGCCTGTTGCTGTGCGACTCTGACATCAGACGCGGCCTGTTGTTGAGTAAGACGAACTTGTCGGGCGGCTTGCTGCTGGCAGGAAATGACATCATCCTGAGCTTGCTGTTGTGCCCTAATGACACTCTCCTGCGCCTGCTGGAAGGTCTGGACCACGATGGGATCACTGTTGATCTGAGCGGCGAGTTGCTGTTGTGTTGCGCCCTGAGCTTGGGCTGTAGCTGCTGCTGCTGCGGCTGTTTGCTGGACCTGTACCGCTGCAGTCGCTGCTTGCGCGGTGGCGATGGCAGTAGCAACCTCGAGGGTAGCGCTTGCTTCCTGAGCAGCCACTGTCTCGACCACAGTAGCAGCTTGCGTCTGCTCGGCGGCAGCAGTCGCTGTCTCGGCACTTGCCTGCTCAGGCTGAGCCGCGGCCGCCGTCGCAGCCGCTGCTGAGGCTTGTGGAGCCTCTGCTACTTCATTGCGGGCAGCCAGTCTCCACCCATAGCCAGCATTTCCAGGCGCAGCGAGAGCTGCGCCGGTCAGGGCCAAGGCCGTGATGAGGTTCGAGTATCTCATTATATGGTAGGAAATGCTAAAGTCAGTTCACCAGGAACGACAGAAGAAGCGAAGGGCGGAAATCGAAGTAAAGAAAGACACAGGCAAGGCGATTGGTAGTAGCGAGTGTCAAGCACGCTGTCAACGTCGAGCATATTATAGCTGCACATCCTTTCTGCTCGGCTCAGGGAGAGAAAGCCTCCTGCGTAGGAGACTCCTTCCCCGAGCACGTCTTGTTTGACCAGAGATGCCATCAAACACTGATTTGCATTCGAACAAGTGCGGCTTCGCCATATGCGCTCATGGTGAAGAGCTCATGGGGTGTACGTGAACGTCTGAATCTGATACTTACAAAGGACTTGGCATGTCTCGCTTTTCGCGGAGTCGCTTATCTGTCGCCTAGATCGTTGCAGGATGGCTAGAAGTACCCCGGACTCTCCTGAGCCGAATGCTTCAAGCTGAGGACATCGTAAGTGGGCATATTTCTGACTCCGGCGTTACATCCTCTTGGTCGGCGCAGGCGCTATTCTGCGGTTGCAGCTTCCGCGAGGTGGTCTTGAGCACGAGGTTCTTCACGTCCAGAGTCCTTCTTCCTTAGCAGCCAATTCTAATTAAGTCACCGAGCTGGATAGAAGTCTGCAACAGTCACGACGAGGTTGTATCGTGAAAGCGATGACCGTCTTCGTCCTGTGCTCGCCGAGAGCAACGAGAGGTAAACGAAGGAAGACAAGCCAAATGGTCTAGAATCCGCGCGCGCCGTGGCTACGGCGAGCGGAGGGCTCCTGCTTCGCAACTCCACTCTGTTGAGGCACGCACTTTTCTCGATGCGTTCGTGGTGAGACACTGTACACGATTCAGCTGTCGCACCATCGGGCTTCTGCCATTCAAGCAGACCTGACCTCGTGAGATTCGAGCAGCAACAATGCCTCCGAAGTCTGCGGCGAAGTCGCCTGCTGCGGCGTACTCACAATCCACATCACCTCTTACCCAACGATACCTCTTACTCTACAATGGCGTGGCTTTCGCGCTCTGGACAACGGTCACACTCCGAGCACTGTCACTCATTCCCGTCCTTGTCTCGCATGACAAACTACACGGCCTTTACCCAGCACTATTTCCTCTGCTAAAATGGACACAAACAATTGCTCTCCTCGAAGTCGTGCATGCAGTGCTTGGCCTGGTGCGAGCGAGTGTGTTCACTACAGTCATGCAAGTTGCTTCGCGCATTCTCGTGGTCTGGGGCATCATGGACCTTTTCCCGTCTGTCATAATCACCAAGGACATATGGGGTAGGGACGCTGCCGGGGCGAAAGGCACTCCGTACGCCATGGCTGGCTGCGTCCTTGCGTGGGGCATCACGGAGATCATTCGATATGGCTTCTTTGTGTGGAAGGAAGGCGTTAGCGCGAGGATTCCAAGCTGGCTGACTTGGCTGAGGTACAACACATTCTTCGTCTTGTATCCGATCGGCATTAGCAGTGAATGCTGGCTGATCTACAACGCGATCGAGCCAGCAAGGAAGAGTTACCCAGGACTTGAGTGGGTGTTTATAGGTGTGCTTGTTGTCTATGTACCCGGCAGCTACATCTTGTACACGCATATGATGAAGCAGCGGAGGAAAGTGCTGAAGGGCAAGCAGAAACAGAAGTAGTCGACTTAAAGGATTGTTGCAGCTCAAAGCTTTGATGGCTTCACGGAATGGCCGTCCAATGACAAAGATTCAGCGATGATTGTATATCGTTGCTAAGTGCTTGATGATCATGAAGAGGTCTCCCCGGTGAAGTTCACAGGTCGTGTCAAGTGCCATCTAGAATTAACAGATCCCAGCCGCTTTCAGGCATTGGTAGAAAAATAAGGCAGAAAAAGAGGCAACCCCCGGACGAATGACGTGGGGTGACTCCAAAAGAATATATTTTGCTTTGGTGAAGTAGTCACGAATTATATAGTCGTTCGAGGTTGCACTCACGAATGTCACTGGGCTCGACACTGCCCGGCCCAGCCTCTGCAAGTCCGCTTTTAAGTTGCGCTTGCCACTGCGCGCTCGACCGCTGCTACTGCAGCACAAGTACTTTAAACACTTTCTGGACTTGCCGCTCGTAGGCCAAAAGATGCCTTCAATACCCCCTTCAAGATTGATCGCGCTGCAGTCCAACCCGTCGCATATACGCAACATATGTATATTGGCGCACGTAGATCATGGCAAGACATCTCTCTCGGACTCACTCATTGCCACTAATGGCATCATCTCGCCAAAGATGGCGGGCAGAGTTCGCTACTTGGACTCGAGGCCGGACGAACAGACCCGAGGCATCACGATGGAGTCTTCGGCCATCTCACTATACTTCAGCATGCTCAGAAGGCAGTCTCCAGATGCAGAGCCGAATGCGGAAGAATACCTGATCAATCTCATCGACTCTCCTGGTCATATCGACTTCTCGAGCGAGGTCAGCACAGCAAGCCGATTGTGCGATGCAGCAGTAGTCTTGGTGGATGCCGTGGAGGGTGTCTGCAGTCAGACGGTGACTGTCTTGCGGCAGGTCTGGCTCGAAAAGCTGAAGCCATTGCTAGTGATCAACAAGATTGACCGGCTGGTCACAGAACTGAAGATGAGCCCCGGAGAAGCCTACAGCCATCTTGAACGCATTCTAGAAGGAGTCAATGCTGTCATTGGCGGCTTCTTCCAAGGCGAGCGAATGGAGGAGGACTTGCAATGGCGGAACAGGGCAGACCAAAGAAAGACGCGAGCCGAGCAAGCATTGGAAGGAGGGCTTGATATCGAGACAGAGGCTAGCTTCGAGGAGCGAGATGATGAAGATCTCTACTTCGCACCAGAGAAGAACAACGTCATCTTCGCGAGCGCTATAGATGGTTGGGCTTTTACTGTGCGGCAATTTGCAAGTATCTATGAGAAGAAGCTGTCCATCAAAAGAACGATCCTTGAAAAAGTCTTATGGGGAGAGTTTTTCCTAGATCCTAAGACGAAGAAAGTTCTTGGGACGAAGCACTTGAAGGGGCGAAACCTCAAGCCGATCTTTGTTCAACTCGTCCTGGAGCCCATCTGGAAATTGTACGAGGCAACTGTTGGAATCGACAGCAAAGGTGATCCGAGCTTGCTGGAGAAGATTACAAAGAGCCTGGCAATCACGCTACCACCTCACATCGCTCGATCGCGAGATTCGAAGGCAGTGTTGCAAGCAGTCTTCGCAGCGTGGCTTCCTTTATCGACAGCACTTTTGGTCTCTGTCATCGAATATCTACCAAGTCCACCGACTGCTCAAGCGTCCCGGCTGCCAGACATGATCGAGAGCCTTGTGGGCAATGAGAAGATTGATTCGTCAATCAAGCGATCAATGATACAGTTCAATACCGACATTGGGGCTCCGGTCGTCGCATATGTGAGCAAAATGGTAGCCATACCTGAGAGCGAACTCCCGAGTAAACGAAGGAAGCTCGGGTCGACACTTACTCCAGACGAAGCCAGAGAGCTTGCCCGGAAGAAACGTGCGGAGATCGCAAAGGCTCAAGCTGAAGCAGACGGCGTTCAAGGCATCACCAATGGCATGAGTAGTGCAGCTATCGGATCTGAAACGCCTGAGGACAACGAACCCGAGAAGCCGGAGGACCCGGAGCACTTGATTGGTTTTGCCAGGCTTTACTCAGGAAGCCTTTCAGTCGGACATGAGATCTGGGTGCTGCCTCCGAAGTTCAGTCCTGCCTTTCCGCATGCCAGTCCGGCACCGAAGAAGGTACCTATAACAGCGCTGTATCTCCTGATGGGAAGAAGTCTTGAGCCACTCGAGACAGTGCCAGCTGGCGTAGTGTTTGGCATCGAAGGTCTCGAAGGCACAATTCTCAAGACAGGCACGCTCTGCTCGCAGGTGGAAGGAGGCATCAACCTGTCAGGCCTATCGAACATCCCCCAACCCATCGTTCGTGTGGCACTCGAGCCGGTCAATCCACTTGATCTGAACAAGATGATCAGAGGCCTGAAGCTGCTTGAACAATCGGATCCGTCGGCAGTGTATGAGCAGATGCCTAGCGGTGAGCATGTCATCTTGACAGCAGGCGAATTGCATCTCGAACGCTGTCTGAAAGATCTTCGTGAGCGTTTTGCAAAATGTGAAATACAGCCTGGCGAGCCAATCGTCCCATACCGTGAGACAATCGTTCGAGCACCAGAAGAAGAGTATATGGAACCTGTCAAGAAAGACCTACCTCGGGGCACCACGATCGTCACGCCTTCCGGCGATAACAGCCTCCAGATTCGACTTCGCGTCCGTCCGCTCCCAACTAAGGTCACAGACTTCTTGATCAAGCATGGCGCGTCCATCCGTCGCTTCTATGCAGAACAGCAGGCTGAAGAGCAAGCAAAGTCCAAGGACGATGAAGTCGACACGGACGGCACAGATGCAGAACCGGAAGAAAAGTCAGATCAGCAGACAGCCGACCTTGGCGATGCGGTTGAACACGACTCACAGACCACAATCCTTCCACTCCATGAATTCCGCTCTCAGCTACAAGCCGTCATCCTCGAAGCCGCCGCGGACGACCCGGATCCTGTGTGGAAGGACTCCAATCTCGTTTCCCATGTCTGCGCCTTCGGCCCTCGCCGTGTCGGCCCAAATTTATTCATCGACGCCACTGGGAAGCCAACCTGCAAGCGCTTCCTCGTCGACACCGACTCACAAGACCGCGCAGCCGGCGCCGGTCTCGACCTCAGCGAGACTACCCTGTACGCATTTCAACTCGCCACCGGCCAAGGCCCACTATGTCGTGAGCCAATGCAGGGCGTCGCAGTGTTCCTCGAATCGATCACCTACAGCAAAGACACCACCACCGAGCACTCTACAGATGACAGCTCGGCCCGCCTTACCGGTCGCCTCATCTCCACTGTCCGCGAGTCTATACGCAACGCCTTTCTCGCATGGTCACCGCGCATTTTACTGGCGATGTACAGCCTTACAATCCAAGCCACACCCGAAGTCCTCGGCCGAGTCTACTCCGTCCTAACGCGCCGGCGGGGCGCCATCTTGTCAGAAGAGCTCCTTGAGGGAACGCCATACTTCACCATCAACGCCTCGCTCCCAGTAGCCGAGTCATTCGGCTTCTCCGACGAAATCCGGAAGCGGACGTCGGGACTCGCGCAGCCGCAGCTGCGCTTCACAGGCTTCGGCTTGCCGGAGGGAGTGGACGTTGATCCGGGGTGGGTGCCGAAGTCTGAGGAAGAGCTCGAGGATTTGGGCGTGCATGGCGAGAGGGAGAATGTGGCGAAGCGGTATGTGGATGGGGTGCGAAGACGGAAGGGGTTGTTGGTTCGGGGCAGTAGGGGTGTGGGAAGGGATGCGGAGAAGCAGAAGAATATTAAGACCAACTGATCGTATTCAAGGCGGCTCGATGTGGGAACGGGAACAAAAATCATACAGAATAGAAGCGGAAGATTCTGAAGAAATGTATCCTCCAGCTATAATCTTCCCAACATACCACTTCATAATCAAGTAGTTGAGCCTGGAAAAATAGAGGAAAAAGAAGCCAACACACCAAAACGCTCCAGTGAAGGAGGGGCATGTGACTGTGTCTTTGGTTGTTTGATTCTTCCTCCCGTGACAAGATGGCTGGACATTGATGGTGTAAGTCGGCAGACCATAGATACTGGAGAGGTGTGGATTTGTGTGATTTGGGCCTTTGGGCGAGAACAAGAAAAAGAGCGAGAGAGTGTGTGCTTGGAGGCAGAAGGTGAGGGAGCGAGGGGTTGAGGGAACGTAGGTAGTCCGGAAATTGACAACTTGACTGATCTGTGCTCACTTTGAGCATGTCCTTACTTGAAATGCTCTCGCCGACCTTGCTGGACCGACTTGGGGTTGCCGGATGGGCGGACGTGCCTAGCTGAAGATTCGGCGCGAGACATGCGGCCCTGATTGCTGCATGCTTTTCAACGCATGTTCTGAGACTGTCCAAGCAGCGAGCAGATGATCATGGCCCTTGCAGTCCGCTTATCGAGGGGGGGTAAGAGCCTTGACGCCGCTGTGAATCATGCCCAAGGTTGGGTAATTGTGTAGACCTCGAATCATCGCGTTGATGGTCAACTGGTCCGTCGATCTGAGGGCATCGCTTCAGACGAGGAGAACGGCCCACATGCAGTGATTCATTCCCCGAATTTGTCCGAGAAAAGGAGGCTTCCAGTCGTGTGTAAGGCTGTGGCGATTATGACGAACCACCATTACACCGGCTGGATCTCACGAAGGCTTAGCCACCTTTCTCGGCTCTCCCTTGCCCGTAATAACGTCCCTCATCTCCCTCCAGCTCGCCGGTACCATCGCGTTCCCTACTTCGCTACTCCGTGCCACGACCACGCCAAACTCATCTCCAGCCGTCGAGATATAGTAGTTTCTCTCGTCACCCAAACTGATCACCACCGCTCGAATGATGTCGCCCACACGATAGGACTCGTTCATGTTGATCTTGTCCTTCTCGAAGGCGCGAACGTCTTCGCGACGGAGGATGGCTTGGTACTGGACAGAGTCGTCGGTTGTGGTTGGGTAAGGCATGAGAGTCGATGCGGATGTAGTTGGTGGAACGGGCAGGATCGAGGCAATCAGCTGGCGGGCTTGGACGCGGATGACGCGGGCTATGACAGTGGAGGAGACGTTTGGGAGGGGTGAGTGAGTCGTTTGAGGGACGATGGAGATGGTGGGTTTGGTGTTCTTGGAAGCTGCGGGCTGAGTGACAGTTGTGCCGATGAGCGAGGCGATGATGTTTGTCTCGTAGACGTGTGTACCGGAGCCCGAAATATGGGTTGATATCGGAGCGAGGACTTGGCCGGGACATGCGATCGTGGACGTAGCCATCGTTGGTGACGGAAAATCAAGCACGAATTGCGAGAACTATGGAATTTTGATTAGCAGGCACGAAGGGACAGCCCGTGCGGCCTCGGCGGCATTTGTGGGCACAATACTGCCACGGAGCTGAGGCACATTGACAGCTTCACGTGCTAGAAGTTTGCACGGACGCCCCTTTGTAGCAAGCACTGGGTATGTGGTGTCTCTTCTAACAGCTGCGTCGATGGTGGACGAGAAGAGATGCACATTTCGAGTCATTCATGGAAACCCTTGGCGTTGAATGACTCTGTCTGAGATGGCAGCCAGCTCGAATTCAGCGCAATGCAACTGGTTCTGCGGTGCACAGCTTGAAGGGTGCAATTTCGTGGTCCGGAATGTATTGCATGATGATCAAGGTCATGGGCCAGCAACCTAGTGCCAATGGTCACATAACTCGAACTAGGTGGTGCCCTCACCACATTGCTGCTCTATAGCATCGTGAGGAGTCTCACTGGACCACATCCATAAATGCTCGTCTTCTCAGCAGGTCCTCCTCAGGAGAACTTCCGCCGTGGCAGATATGATACCAAAAGCTCAGCTTATTTCTAGGCGGTGTCCCGTATGGAGGGGTTTTTAAGATGGGATGTGCAAAAGTACAAGGGCCACCATGCCAGGTTGTCGTCACCGAAGAGCCTAGACCTGAATCAGATTGATTCGGTCTTGCGAGGTGGCAGCTACGAGGAAGCCATACGAATGGATGAGCCATTCCGCAGGATCGTAATGTCAGCCGAATTCTTTCCCTAGTCTTCGTCCTTCTCCGGCGGTAATGTGCCACTGACACACCACAGATATAACTCTGTAGCTCCTACATAACCAATTGAAGGCTTTCTAACAGCACAAACTTTCAGAGATATAACGACGAAGAAGTGATGAAGCAGAGATGTTCTGGCCGCTCAACAGACTGCCCCGGTTCGACGGCCGCCCAGCACCCACAGACCTACGCTTCCATGGCCAAACAATCCTTATCACTGCCGCGTCTGGCGGCGTCGGATTGGCAGCTGCCAAGAGCCTCGCTGAACGCGGGTTGAGCGCCCTCATCGTGACAGCGCGTACAGAACAAAAAGCCGCCGACACCAAGCACGCAATCGAAGCACATATCGAGACCGCACTCCCGAACCTCCATCCTGCACGCCGGCCCACCATCATCGCATTGGTCCTAGAGATGAATGACGCCGAGTCAATGCTGAATTTTGTCACCAACCTCATGACCCACGTCTGCTACCTCGATCATGCCATTCTAAACGCTGCTGTTCTGGCAAACACTCACTCACTCAATCCATCCACTGGCTACGAAGAAAGCGTTCATGTCAACGCTGTAGCGCCGATCTTCCTCTCGGTGCAGTTGTTACCGCTCCTCTTGGGTAGTCGGCTCACCGGAGAGACCAATCCAGCATTGCGCCCGCATCTTACTATCATCTCTTCAGGCAGTTGCTGGAGAGTGGACATGAACGGCGAGCTTCGCAACTTGTACAGCACAACGACACCTCTAGCTTGGTTGTCGGAGCCATCCAATTTCGCGACCAAGTTTACCGAACAGTACTCGCGCAGCAAACTCATGATGGAACATGCCATGCGTCGATTGGCTTTCCTCGGGGATGTTGAGAAGGATCAGGGAGACGGCGGGGCGCCAGATCCCATGATCCTAGTTGGTTCCGCAACTCCAGGCCCGACGGCTTCGGATCTTTTGAGGCGATCCGAAAGAGACAGTCTGTTCTACGTTTTCCTGTTGAGATTTGTCGGCTGGATCAGGCGACGGCCCGAAATTGGAGCGAACTGTTACATCAGTAGTCTTGGACTGGGGCTGGAAGGGAGGGGAGAGCAGCTGGAAGTCGACGAGATCGCGACAGGTGAGAGGGTAAAGAATGTCAAGAGTGGCGAGAGCATAAAGCTTGGAGACGTGGTGTGGGAAGAACTGCTCTCTGTTCTGAAGCAGATGGACAAAGCAGGCGATGGTTTGGTTGCGCAGTACCTAGGGGAGTGAGCATGTGCTTCTCATGCTGAGGCTGAGGCTTTGGCGATCGCGACGCCTCTGGAAGTATTATGCTGAGACCAAACCGTTTGGCCACGATATGTGGTCATGAAATCTGGGGATTTGCAGAGGATACGGACCTTTTTCCGAGTCCCATTCTAAGCTCGGCGATTGTCACAACCTTTGTCACGACAGACATGATTGGGCATCCTTTCCAGTTCTTTCTCATGTGCACTTGTCTTCAAGTGGTGAACGGTTGGAATGGTCCGTGCTCTGACTTCGATAACTCACACGATCGAGATCAGGAGGCAGGGCGTCATGGCTAGCCAGGACTGACTAGCAAGATCAGCTAGTGCTTGTAGTCAACGTACGATGGCGGAGTTCGCAGTTTCCCCAAGATTTTGCCTCACCAGGTGATTCGAAGCCACCTGGCCAGTGCTGCGATACTTCTTGACGACTGGGTAAGTATTGAATCGTGGTTGTAGGTGACAGCTGTCAAATGTTAGCTCGGACTGCTATAGCTGCAGTCATCCTCGGGTCGAAGATAGGGAATAGAACTGCAGTTTGTCCATCGTGCAGGCGAAGTGGCTTTCTCGAGCCAGTGGCCGAGGAAGTTCATGCAAACTAGTCTTTTGTGGCCAATAAGCCCATTGCAGAATTCTGCAGTCCCAAAATTGACCGCTTTGTTGGCAACACTTCACAGGATAGACCAGCCGCATCCAGTAGAAGTGGCGGACTGCAATCGCTTCTGCGCGTCAATTATCGTCCCATTGTCTGGTGCCACTGAGGCTTCGCTTTTGGCTGTGCGACTGCCGGCAGGTCCGCCTGCGTTTACAATTGGGCTGCAGTTGATGGAACTTGCAAGCGCATTGATTGTTCGTTGTTGTCTGGTCCGGCCGGTGAAGCATGCGGACAAAGTCATTATAACCACACCGATCGTTGTGGAATATCTGTTGGCCAAGACGCTGAGAAATCGCGAGTGCGGGGTGTGTCAAATTCGCCTTTGGTGGATGTCTCCGACTGGAGATTGGTGACAGGTCTGCCCGTGAGTCGTGGTATGATAAGTCCATGAACTGCCTCGATTGCGGCCCAACGATGCTGACTTGTTGAAGCGTAGTTGGAGGGTGTGCGCCTGTGGTGCTGTGTTCTGGTGCTGTTACAGTATCAGCATCCACGTTGCAGTCCACCAGTGGATTATGTTCGCCGTGTATTCTCCTCATGTATCTTTGCACTCATCAACCACTTCCTCCGTCTGGTCAGAAGATGAGTCGTCCATGGCATCTACCGCCGGAGTCCCTCCTTTGACTCGGGGCAACTCAACGATCTCGTCGTCCGACAGCGCCCCAGAAACGGACGAAGCCAGTGGCATAATGGGACAGGGATTTCTGCTCCGCGATATCGATGGAGTTTTGACACGTCCGGATCGATATCACCCGGACGCTACGTTGTTATGTCCATTCCAGATCCTCGATTGCGAGATCGCTTTCCACGATGTCGTCTCTTTCAAAGAGCACGTCTTCTCACACTTTCGGGGCTCGAAACTTCCGACATCGGCATCATGCTTTTTATGCGACGAGAAGTTCGTCCAAACAGACTCTGACGATAGCGCAAAGGCATGGAATGAGATGTTGTCACACATGACTTATGAGCATTACCGACAGGGAGAACAGCTTGCGGTCGTGCGTCCAGACTTTGCTCTGATGAGATGGATGTATGCTCGTCGACTGATAAGCGAGCACCAGCTTAAAAGAGCTCAACTGAGGCCGAATCCGATGTTCATTCCAGGTGGTGGGATCGTGAATGCGCCACAGGCTCCTACACCACCATCGAGATCTCCGTCGAGACTGACTCAGGCTGCCCTTCTCGCCCAGCTGCGGCATCCGATCGGGTCGAGAAACGATTCGTATACAATGAGTGCTGGACCGCGGCTGATCGCCGGCAGAGAGATGCAACCAGGCAGATGATCAGATCTTGAAAGGTCGCAAGCCTGCTTTCAAGGTTGACAATGTTCGTGTAGGGTTGGGTGGAAGTCTGAATTATTGCATGGCGTTCAGGGCGAGAGCAACGGCGTCGTCGATCGGGTCATAAGGAACATGGCGAGGTGACTGCTTTTCTCATGGCCTTCTCTCTGCCTCGCTTTCGGACGGCTGTGAAGTGAAGGGCAGGGGCGGGCTCCCAACAGGTTGTACTTACAACTTCTTATTGATAGGATTTATCCGTACTTTCAAGTCCGGACTTCAAGATCGTTCAACAGTGCTCCGATGGACAAGCTTGAGGCGAACATTGAGTTCTGACACCAGAAGTCGCATCTCACAGCATAAGCTGGTAGTGTATGCTCAGGCCAGGGTCCACATGCCCATCTCTATTACGAGAGTGCTGTTCGTTGCGACAGCGTAGTGACGGCCCCCGCCTTGAATTGTTCGAGGATCATCTTGGTGTGAAGTTGATGAGCAGTCGATAAAAGAGAAGCGATCATCTGATGTACGTTGGTTGCGCCTGGCCGACGCCCCTGGATGGTATGGAAGGCACACTTCCGACCAAGAACAGTTTAGCCTGGATGCGCGTCTGAGTCACGTAGTGTGCCGTATGTTTACGCCCATTTCAGGTACATCAACAAACCGCCGGCGCAGTCGCATGACGTCCACCCACGCAACGACGACAGCGAACTGCGATTACAACGCCAGCCATCATGTCAATCGGACAGATCTTTGACGACGTGCAACGATCCAGCGTCGGTCACAAATCCCTCATCAAGCGACTCAAGCGCCTCGAAGGCATCCCCGAATTCGATGAGGATATCAAACAATGCATATTCCGCCTGCTGGAAGTCGCCAAAGCAGAGGCGGCAGGCAACAGACTTGTCAAGTTCTTGACACTGTACATGCAAGACGCAGACGCGTCAAGTCCCACCACGTCCGCCATCTTGCTTGCATTGCTACCGTACCTCAGTGCCAAGGACAAAACCGCGCGATATCGCGCAACCCAAATCGTGTCGCAGATCCTGGGTGTGCTCAGCGCCATCGACGATGAGCTCTATGGCGCCATCCGAAATGAGCTCATACGCAGACTCCACGACAAGGTGCCTGCGATTCGACTGGAAGCGGTCACAGCGCTTGGTCGCTTGGTAGAAAGTGAAATGGACGATAATCCGGATGAGAAGGACTCAGATTCGGATTCCGATTATGAGGCAGGCCTTCTAGAAAAGCTGCTGGACGTGCTACAGAACGACTCGAATGCTGATGTGCGAAGAGCGCTGTTATTAAATCTGCCGATCACGCCAACAACCTTGCCTTACCTGCTCGAGCGCGCTCGCGACCGAGATGCGCCGACAAGAAGAGCATTGTATTCGCGCCTGCTGCCAAAGTTGGGCGACTTCAGACATCTGTCCCTCTCAATGCGCGAAAAACTACTGCGATGGGGTCTGCGAGACCGTGATGAGAAGGTCAGACAAGCCACAGCGCGCCTATTCAGCGAACGATGGATAGAGGACTGTGCCAATACTAAAGATCACGCCAATGAGACACAACTTGATGGCGAACAACAATCAGAGCAGCCAGAGAAGCCCATAGCCGAAGCCAGCATACCAGCGCTGCTTGAACTGCTAGAACGAATCGACATCATGAATTCCGGAGCAGAACATGGCGTTGGGCTTGACGCAATGAGGGAATTCTGGGCCAGTAGACCCGACTATGTCGACGCCGTTAATTTCGAAGACGACTTCTGGGATAACTTGACTGCGGAATCGGCCTTTATGGCGCGTACCTTCATCGAATGCTGCCAGCAAGACCCAGCAACCCAAGCAAAACTCGAAGACAAAATGCCAGAGGTCACGAGGATAGGCTTCTACCTGCAAAAGAATCTGAACAACCTCCTCGACACAATCCGTGCCATCAACGACGGCACCCGACCCGACGATGACCAAGTCGACCAAGAATTCATCGTCGAACAACTACTCCACATCGCCCACCACCTCGACTACACCGACGAGATCGGCCGCCGAAAGATGTTCTCCCTCCTCCGTGACGCCATCTCCGTCGCCGAACTGCCCGAAGAATCCACCCGCCTCGCAGTCGAAGCCCTCCGCTTGGTCTGCAACGCTGACGCAGCCGGCGAGCGCGAGTTCACCGCCGTCATCCTCGAAGCTATCGCCGAAGTCCACGACACCATCACTCCCTCCGAGCCCGAAGTGCCCGACAACGAAGAGGACTCCTTCGTCAGCGCCCGCTCAGAAGTCTCCTCCGAGCCCGCCTCGGACACGACACCTACAAGGACCAATCCTAACGCCGCAAACGTGCCCAAACAACGCAAAGCCTCCTCCGGCAAACCCAAGCCCACGACGGAAGAAGAGGAAGCCAAAGCTCTAAAGGAGATAGTCATCAACCTGAAATGCCTCCACATCGCGCAGTCCATGCTGCAAAACGTCACGGGCAACCTCCAGTCCAACATCCACCTAGAATCCCTCCTTAACAACCTCGTCATCCCCGCTGTCCGCAGCTACGAGATCCCCGTGCGCGAGCGCGGCGTGCTGTGTTTGGGTCTGTGCTGCATGCTCGAACCCAAATTGGCAGAAGAGAACGCGCCATTATTTGTGCACTGTCTCGCAAGAGGCAACGAGGGTTTGCAGGTTATGTGTGTGAAGATATTATGTGATGTATTGCTGAGTCGTGGTCGCAGTAGTGCGAGCGAAGATGCAGCGCTGGATCTGGCACCATTCGTAAAAGGCTTACGCAGCGAGTATGGCGAGGTGCAGAGCACGGCGGCGGGAAGTTTGGGGAAGTTAATGCTGTGTGGGTTCTACAGTGGGAATGAGGCGGTGTTTGATGAGGCTTGTGAGGTTGCGATCGGGGAAAATGCAAAGGGCGCAGAGTTACTGAGTAAGGTGAGGGCTGCGGTGCAGGTCGAAGCCGCGCAAGAGGCCGCTGTGGTGGCAGGTGCGGATGGTGATGCTGGCGCTGCTGTTGCTGCTCCTGAGAAGCGGCAGAAGTCGAGCAGCAAGCGGGTGTCTGCCGAGTCAAGGGTCGAGTGATGATGATGACGAAGAAGAAGAAGACGAGCGATTGTATGTCTTCGAAGTTGTACTTGTGCAAGTGTTCTCTGTTGTTGTGTTGCCTTCTAGCGCAAATGTAGCATCTTCTGGGTATCGGACCTTCCATCCGGTCATCTCTTGATTACAAACATCTTGCTTCCGTCCATTCAGTTTTTGAGCGCCAGCCATGCATCCTTTACCGCGCAAATGCCTCTCACAAGAACACCCTACAGGATGCCCTGCTTCTGCAGATCCAGATAGATCCGCTCAGGCATGACATTGCCCTCCCCGTCCTCCATCTGCACGACCTCACCTTCACGACTCTCCTTCTCCCTACGCTCCCGCTTCAGCTTCTCCCACAACGCCACTGCATCCGCGATCATTGTGATTTCCCGGAACAGATTCACCCCGCCACTTCCGCTCGTGTTCGTGATCCCCAGACATTTCAGTCTATAGGTATGCCGTGTCTCCGAGAAATGCTTGTCAAACGCCCGCCTGCCCATATACACGAAATTCCCGCATATCTCGCATGTGAACTCGACGCCTAAGCCGTGCAGCTTGTACAGCCAGTAAGGTATAGGTTTGCCGTCCCATGCGAGAGGCAACTTAAGCGGGTTGTAGATGCGCTCGCCATCGGAGTCGTTGCCATCGCCGGCGTCGGAGCCTCTGTCGCCATTGGCGCCGTTGAGATCGCGATTGTAGGATTCGTAGATGGCGGCGTCATCTTCAGCGAAGAGAGCGTCAAGCTCGACCTGTCGTTCTCGCTCCGTCATGCCTTGCTTGCGCTCAACGTTGACACGGGTATTGCTGCGCTCGGTAGAGAGGAGGTCAGCGAGTGCGCGGATGCGGTGCTCGTGGGAAGCGATGATGCGTTGTTTGAGGTTGGTGGTGGAGGGGAGGACGGGATCGACGCCGTTTGATGTGGTGGATTGTTTGGCTTCGGCGTTTCGAATGTGCTTTTTGCCGGTCAAGTGGGCTTTGTAGACATTCGGATTTGCAAAGTCTTTCTCGCAGGCTGTGCACCAGATTCCAGTGCCGGTACCTTCGGTTTGTGGCCCATTAGCGGCCGTGGATTGTGCTGATTCTTCCTTGGGCCAGCCGGGAACTTCATGCTTGTCCCACGCCGTTTCGAACTCGCGCGACAGTCGGAGGAAGAGGGCCTGAAGGTCATCGAGGGGTCGTGTTCGGCGCACGAAAGTCTCGAGGTAAGCATCGAGGTCAGTCACGTATTTCAGGTAGGTGTCGGTGACTTTGTTCTGTCTCTTGATCGGCAACCGCGGCGGTTCGAAAGCGTCGAAATTGTCGAGGTACTGCAGGTATGTAAGACGCTTGACGCCTGGAAGATTAAGATAGTCTTCGTGGAGAGTGGTCAAGTCGAGAAAACGGCCATTTCCCTCTTCGCCAGTGAACATGTTGTCGATCTCGGACACAATCGGTTCGCCTTCGTCGGGCCGCCGCCGCTTGTACGCTCGCTCCAGATTCTCGACTGGCTCGTTCGGGTATTGTCTGTGGTGTTCTCTGACCTGTTCAAACTCTTTGTAGAACTCATCGAATGGGTCGCCTGTTGAAAGAATCTGTACCTCCTTGGCTCTCAGTCCCTCCGCATCACGATAGATGTCAAGTAGCCGCTTCGACTGTTCCTGTATGCGAACAAGGAAGCCATCGATTTGGTGGTCCCGGTTTAACCTATCTTTGATGTTCCTGGGATCTTCTGCTACTCGTTCGGTCACGGCTTGCTCAAGACGCTCGAGATCCTCGTGGAGGACACGTTGGTCTTCGAGCAGCATTCTAGAGGATCAATGCGACGATGATAAAGTGACTTGACGTGGCCAAACTTGGCTCTGGCAGAAGCAGTGGGTTGCGCATCTCGAATTGCGGCCAGACAACTTTCTGGTCAAGTTCTCCGCATCGATTTGATTAGTCCCAAAGCAGACTAGTGCCTCTGGTGTCTATGTCAAGCCGGATGACAAATTCAAATGCTACAACGCTTCCCGCACTCGATCATAAGTCGCAGGAAGTCGGAGAAGGCAAATACAATAACCGGCCAGGTCTGCTGTCATCGTTCGGATGCCGCTCTTGTACATTTGCGCAGGACTGCTGACTAGTAGCGTCTCATTGGTTGGCTTGAGTCGTCGCGCCTCGTCCCTTCCCAGCGAATTTCCCCGTCTGTCCCTTGAAGACACTGACACTTACCACTTCCCACGTGGAATTTACGGAAGCCACATCCTCAGACCAGGTCTCGGTGGAACCACCACCAAGACTATGCCAGTGCTTGACCTTGATCGTATCTACAAAACCACTATACAAGCGAGCATTCCCAGACAGGCCACAAGTTTCATGCTTACGGTCGGCACTAATGTACAATCCGAAGACCCATGGACCACGGCACTTGATCTGAGTACAACTGCAACTAAATCTGCCGCCATAGCTTGCGAGCTAATCGTAAGCCTGATAAACAAAGCTTACAGACATCTCATTGCGTCGTTGTGGCGGCAGTAGCTTCGAATATGCGTTCACATGATGGCAACGCAGCCAGCACCTGCCGAACTATGATGGGCCCGGGCGCTCAGATCTCGTCGAAATCTCGGCATGCACCGCAGTCGAGTACTGACCCTCTTCACCAAAGAAGAGCAATACTCACCTAACCGGCCTTCCCGAAGTCACAGGTTTCGATGTTCCTGCATTCTCGTTATCTGTCAAGAGCAAGACGATCCACCGTCGTCGTGAGGCTTGCGCAGCGCAACTGCGACCGACATGGATGTGTCCGGTAGACCTCGTATCATTGATGAATTGACTTTGGCGTGGATGGAACAGCGGCAACATCCTTAAACTCAAAAGAGCCTAGTTGCCTAATCTCCCGGCGTTGCTTCGCTTCCCCGAGTCCTCGCCAGCGACCAGGTTTTCGCCTCGAACAAAGGCGATTCGCTAGGAACATGCAGTCCAGAACAAAAGGCTACCCCACCGCCTGATCATTCCATGCGGCCAAGAGCTGTATCATTACACAAGCCAAATGGCGAATGTTGCGACGGTGTGGCCATTTCCCTCCTTTTGCAAAACGTGGCAATAACCCTGCCCCTACATCTGCTGTGCTCCCGCGTGTGAATATGTGGACTGCCGTCATGTCTCAAGAAGATCTGGACATATCTCGCTTACACGACTTTTCATGGACAAGGAAACAGCACGTGTCCCCTGAGACTCATCCTGACAGACAATCCAACCCAAAGCATTATTACGTTGCGTCAGCACCTGCAGAGGTGTCGATGGGACAGAGTCCACATCAATCGTGCAATGCCAACACCTAATCGGAAACGGGAGTATCGCTAACCCATCTTCAATCGGTGTGGAGAATCTGCCAGGTACGACCAGCCAATGCAACTAGTACTTGCTCCGGCGGCTAGTCGCAGCGCAGGAATCGGCTTCGTATACGATTGGTACAACAACGTGTCAAAAACGCAACTAAAACACACGTGCTAACCACAGCGTGCCCCTGACAGCATGACCCGCATGAAACGCCCAGTCCGTGGTGGACAGAAGAAGACTCTTCGTGCTAGCAGGGTAAAGGTGACTCTTTGATCTGCAACTTCCCTGTCCCACTCGTCGGGGCGGAAAGTATTTCTGGGCTGGCCCTGGCTGAAGTGTCCCTCGTGGCATTGACTCTACCTCAAAACCCAATACGATCTCAGGCAATGAGGCTTCTCAACCATCTGTCCGAGCGTTGACCCTTCAACGAACCATGAGCGACTTCTCAGCGCTCCCGGAGGTCAGCAGGCCGGATGCTCTCGATCCTTTGCCAGCAGTCCTACAGAGAGGACTCGTAGCGGTCGCATTCTTCGGCATCCTCTCATTAGTATCATCAACAGGATTGTTCATCTTCCTATCATATAAGCTATGTCGGTGGTACTACAAAGGGCAACTCGCCAATGGCGCCAATCAATTCCTGCTTCTCATCTACAATCTCCTGCTTGCCGACATCCAACAGGCAATGGCGTTCAGTCTGGCCGCTGTATCAGTAGCGAAAGGAAAGATCGAAGTCGGGACGACAACATGTTGGGCGAACGGTATGCTGGTCGTAAGCTGGCATGAAGCAAGCTGACAATCTCCAGGCTGGTTCGTTTCGACAGGTGATCTGGCTTCCGGTGTCTTCATCCTCTCTATCGCATTACACACGTGGTTCGCTGTCGTCAAAGGCCGAAGTATCAGCAACAAGATCTTCTACGCCTGGATTACAGGCGCATGGATTTTTGTATATCTACTTGGCATCATCACGGTCGTGCTTCACGACGATATATTTGTACGAGCAGGGGCATGGGTAAGTCACCGCACTTGTCGTGTTCACCGTCGCTGACGAGACAGTGCTGGGTCAACCGAAGGTATGAGTCTACACGTCTATGGCTTCATTACTTCTGGATCTTCGTCTGCATGTTCGGCACAATTGTTGTGTATGCCTTGATGTATGCTTGTCCCTTTTCCATTTGCGTGTACTTGTATTGACCGAGAAAGCTACTTCTGGATCTACCGAAGGGCAGCCAACTTTGACACCATCACAACACGATCAACAACTTCAGATCCGGCTACTCTCAAACGAGCATCGAAATACATGATCATCTTTCCCGTCGTCTATGTCTGCTGTACACTTCCCCTCGCTGCGGGTCGTATGGCTGCTATGACCGGAATGGTCATTCCATACTGGTGGTTCTGCGTCGCTGGCGCAGCAATCACCTCGAACGGCTGGCTGGACGTCATGCTCTACGTAATGACACGCCGAGTGCTGGTAAGTCTATAACGTTCCCGTGTGTCTCCAACACTGACGCCCTACTCCAGATCTTCTCTCGCGCTCCTCCACCAAAGAACGACTTCGGCTTCGATACTCTGGGTTGGAAGCACGGCGGTGAAGGCATGTTCTGGGGCACGACCACCACCATCGAAGGACCCCTGACCCATGCCCGCACACGACGGGTCGATTTCCTCGGCCGTGGCCGCACGACTCCATCGTCGAGACGGCACTCAGATGAAGACCACTTCGCTGGCAATACCGAGGGTGTGATCTCTACGAAGACCACGGTCGATATATCAACACATCCCATGCCCGGACAGTATGCCAGCTCGGACTTCAGCGTGATCGAGATGGGCGAGATGGAGGACAAGAGTGAGCGGGCGAGAAGTCCGATGAGTACTACGCGATGATACCCCAGGAGACCTTGTAAGGACGTACATGTACAATAGGCACATCGTCACCAGTCGGTCTGTACAGAATACAATGACTATGAAACATTTACCACAGAAGCCATGATCCAGCTCTGACACTGAGCGGTCGGCATCAACAAGAAGCGAGTCCCTGGGGAGTACATTTCTGCCTCCTGCTTCTGGGAGCATTCGATTCTACGCTCCGATGCTTGTCAAGTACGTCCCGGCCAGACAGTCTAAGGCACACGACTCGGAGCTCAGCATCTGTCGTAGCATCTCGGCGTATCGAACCTTGCTCCATTAGCACGGCCATCAAGCAGTCACATTATTCCACCAAGTCGACAAGTCGTCCAGGAGTCGCCCGTCCCACGCCCAGCAAGCAGCTGTCTCGTCGCCAGTGGCACTCAGAGCTCATAAAGCTTGGAGTCCGAGCTAGCGAACCCTCTCTTAACAGCCCCTTATGCTTTCTTATCAAATGATCGGCGCCAGACATCTCCAGACTTCAAGTTCGGTCGACTCGGTATGCCACGGAAGACAAAGATCTTCAGCAAATCCGATTCCCGAAGCTCGACAACGCCCACTCCTCGAGCCTCATCCACCAGGTCCAAGCCACACCTCTCACGCAAAAACTCAAAGGCACGCCCCTCGGCCAGCATTCGGGACTTGGCAGATATGGTTCCGCTCTCGGCACGCACTAGTAGCCAGGGCCGGGCCAGATCCGCCAGGCACACTTTCGGCCTTCCCACTTGGCGCAGATAGGGCTACTGGCGGAAGCAGGCGATCGACATCTTGGTCCAGGCACCGTCGGTATTGGCGGCGAGGTTGTTTTGAGGGAATGATCAGAGGGTGCTGCTTATGCTAGCGTAGGAGATTGTCGGCCTGGATTCGCTGCACCAAGGCCATGTGTTACTAGATGTGGCGGCGATACCTTGTGAAGCAGGAAACGAAAGGGCAAGTCGGCGCTTCATGACAGGTGAGTAGCGTTGACGGACGTCAGTGGCATATAATTATTCTACCAACAGTGCTGTGTCAACTACGACACCCTGTGATAGGCCTCTAGCACGGCAGGTGACCATCTGCGGGTGCTTCAGTTTGATGGTGGTGTATGCTGTTTGCATGGGACAGCGACGACCGATAAAAGAGCCCGGCTCGAGAAGTTAAAGACGACGCCGGATGACTCGGACAATACGGATTAAATGACGCCGGGGGTAAAAGAGCCTGGTTTCGGACCGGATGACAAAGCGCCCTGAACGCCGGATGACTGATCGTCATTGAAACAATCACGTTCAATTCTGAAGCCATGTACACTTTACTTACTGAGCAAGTCCTTCCAAGCGACTCCAGTTGCATCTGTTCGCATGTGATCCACATTCTGCTGCCCAATTTGACCAACCACAGCAACCCCTCTCCTTTCCAGTGTGGCATATATATGCCTGGCAGCCAACCCCACTGCAAGTCTCCCCCAAAGCATTCACCACACCCCTACCAATTTTCCTCCAGAATCCTCCAAGCAGCCCATCCCGCCACAATCGTCACCCCCATGTGCGCCTTAAGAGCCTCCACCCAATCCATCGTTCCCACACTCGTGCTCAGATACGCATCCCCCGTTCCGTTGACACACATGACTGCCATCATGATCCCCACCGCCTTCCACTCCCCAAAGAACTGCAGCGCCAGGAAAACCAGACCCATGACGCCTTCCTTGTTGGCGAAGAGGTAGAAGTAGGGACTCGGGTGCTCGTTGGCGGGAATCGGAAAGCCGACTTGTTCGCAGAGGGTGCGGGCGTAGGAGGTTTGGCAGACGGCCCAGACGCCGACGAGCCAGGTTGCGATGAAGTAGGAGAAGAGGTAGGGCCAGCGTGGGAGTGCCATTTTGAGCTAGAGGAGTATCTGTTTGGGGTGGGATCTGGAATGTTGGGTTGGTCGGGCAAATTGAGGCAAGTCTGCTAGGGTACTGGATGCCTTGGTATCAAGGGCTGCCTTCACAGGATGATAGCACTCGATATCAATCGAAAGATGGGGAGAAAGATGTTCCTGCCTGGAGGGACATGTAGATTCATATATAGGGGCCCCCTCGGGTTGCTTACGGCATCCACTGGTTGCCTGAAAATTCGCATTTGCTTGCAACCTTAGCTTCATTCATCGTCCGTTCTTGCGAGCATAAATGTTCGATAAGCCAAGGGCCACGAGCTCCAAGCAGACACTGCAAGAACGGCTCACCAGATGGCGATTCATGCGACCGAAGACTTACGATGTGGTCAGAGCCGTAGCAAATCACGATCGCAACAACCCTTCGCCAATCCAATTGTATACTCATGAGGCAAGTGTGTCGGAACAGAGTGTTGTCAGTAAGGTCAACCCGGGTATACTGGTCCTCCGAGTATCGGAAAAGCTGGACTCTTGATCAGGTGTCGTCTTCTCGGGCGGGACGCAATTACAGCTTTTCAAGTGCCGCAGTCAAGCTTCTCTGGACCCCAGATGGCAAGGTGCTGCAGGTGCCACCGGAGGAGCACTGTCGAGTCTGCTCTCATTCTTTGACCAAAGTGCTCTTATCATACCCAGAACGATTGATCTCGGTGCTGTTCACAGCAACGTCCTTTGTAGACGAACGTCGCTTGAGACATGCGTTCTCGAGCTCATCATAGATCCACTGTCTGCGCGTTGACCTGCAGGCCCTTAGCCACCGCGTGTGTCCATGCTCAGCGCCAGGCACAAGAGCATTTGAATCCTTACCATGGCATCGAACAACGCCGTGACCACACACGAGGACTCGTCTTCAGGTCTTGTTGCCACGATCATGGGAATGGCATGCGGTGAAGTCGAGTCCCCCACCCTCTTCAAATAGTGTACCGACCAGGTCCAGATCGATGCAGCATACGCACAACGCCAGTTGCGAGACCAATCCCTGGTTCCAGTCTAAGACACCGGTGATGAACTTGGCGTTCTGCCCATGAATGTCAACGCGTATATTGTGAGGGTAGTAATTTAGTAGCAGAAATGTTGGAGCAAGCTCTTCGTCCAGAAAGCGACCGGAAGCCATCTGAACTACCGAGACCATGAATATAACAAAGTACTGAACGATCTCATTCTCCTGCTGCCAGGCGTGCCATGTCCGGTGCACCTGTCCCTGTTCGCTCTTGCTTTCGAGCATATGTTAGCTACAACAGACCGCAAGTGGAATACTTGTAGTGGAGGCGCAGACCTGAGCAAGACTGATGTCAGGCCACTGAAATACTCTCCAATGCTTCTGCTTGAGGGTCGGCATGACCTATGTGTGAACCAACGACTCGGTTCTAGGCGTCTCCCAGTGGTATTGGAACACGGTCCTCTGCACAACATGAGCCACAGGCAATGACACTTCTTCAGCCCTCACTCGAGATACGCCTGGATAAGCTTATGATCTCCGTACACTTCAATCGGCGCCGTAAAGATCTAAACCATCAGATGACGTGCTCCCGTCGCTACCATCGGTCTTAGCCACGGGTGATCCGCCAATGGGTACGGCAGGGTGGACCTGCCGGAAGCTGCGACATCGTGAGGTAGTAGCATAAGCTGCCGAATCATGGGTAGTGTCAATCGACGGGGCAGAAACGGTACCGTGTGCTCGTACGTGACCATGTGAGATCTTGAGGAAGGAGGATGACTGAGAGCACCTCGCCAGAAAACTCGTTCCGCTTGACACAGTTGGGACCTCCCGCCTTACATCAGATACCATTCCAAGCGCTCTGAAGACAATATGTGGCCCGATTGCAGAGAGCTGGTGGCGTACGTTTGCACGATATCGAATCAAGCAATCGTACCGGGGCGCCCCATCAAGCCGGTCTGCTCATTAAGGGAGAAGCCGATCACCCGCTGCTGCCTGCGGTCGGAGGCAACACAGCCCACAAGGTGCGCTGCAGGAATTGAGCACGGTTGGCGCAGACCTGCTACGAGACATGCTTTAAGCGCGGTGGCAAGTGCTGTACGGGCGCATGGTCTTGACCGCCCTGAGGAGGATGGCTGGCGCTATCCTGGGACGCTCTTTGATACATCGCCCTGACGAGGTCTGAAGGGTTTCAGGCATGAACATCAGGAGAGCTATCGTTCCGTCACTCGAAAACTGACCTCGATCTCAACCCCGTTCTTAGGTGCCTGTTTACCCAGTGTGCCTAAGCTTTGTAGGGAGAGACAGGGCCCCAATGGTAGTGGAGGTATGACGACCCCCACAAGCCCCACAACCTCAGCTGCACATGTGTAGGAGCGAGGATGGTCGATCAAACTCTGAGTCTTCATATATAATGAGTCCGACAATTCTGCGCTAAATCGTGCTTTTCTGACGCACAGATTTGAGGTCGCCCGCGTGGCTTAGTGTTCGTCTTCCCACGGCCCAAAAAATGGCCTGCATCTAACAGTAACACCAGGGTACAGCGTCTCACTCGTAACACCGCATATGACATGAGAAGATCATCGGTTCGATTCCGATCGTGGGCACTTTCGATGCTTTTTTGCCTTTTGACGACTGGGTCGTGGACGTAGAAGCAATGCTGAGCTCCTGAAGGATATCGAAAGCACAGGATGGTGATTGCTAACGGCTAAGGCACCTGAATACGTGGACCCGGTGCAATTGACGACATCTGAAGGTCTTCTTCGCAACTGACTGTAAGTCACGAAGGCTCCGAATGACCGCATCAATCCCGTTAAAGCCAACCCTCAAGATATGAGACATGTCCGCACTCGAGCCTGCCGTACCGACTTTCGTCCTTCGCGGTCACGAGTCTTCCGTCAACAGCCTGACTTTCTTGGCAGAAAACGCGTATCTGGCCTCTGGAGACAATGATGGATGGCTCATTCTTTGGAGTCTTGCAAGTAAGCGAGCGGCTGCTGTATGGAAGGCGCATGTCGGTGGAGTGAGCACAATCTTTGCGTGGGCCACAGAGCAGCTCATCACTCATGGCAGAGATCACAAGCTCGTAGTCTGGCAGCTGCCAAAAGACCTGGCGACACTGAGCAAGACACTGCCCGCAGCAAGCGCCAGTAGCGAAGAACGTCAACCATGGATCACGCATGTGATGGACATGAGTGCTCTGAACTTCTGCTCATTTGCTGCTGCCTCTGGCCCTTCTTCACAGGATCAGCTGTTGATCGCTAATCCGAATGGTCTTGACAATGGGGGCGTCGATATCTTCTCACTCCCGTGCCAAAGACGTGTCCTCCAGATACGCTCGGAGGATACAGTCAATACAGGAATGGTAATGTCACTGGCACTGATCGGCAGCGAGACTACTGGTTCATTGGTTCTTTTGGCGGGCTACGAGGATGGTCGAGTCGGTATCTACAAGATAGGCCGCAGCGAGACCGAGCTCCAGTACCAGCGCTTAAGCCTTATCAAAGCGCACAGTCAACCCGTCCTGTCACTGGTTGTCTCGCCAGATACGAAGAGCTTCTTTACCACCTCCGCGGACGCACAAATCGTCCAGTTCTCCATGAATGCGGACTCTGGCAACATTTCCTCGAAGCGTCAGCGATCCATAGACACCAAGCATTCTGGGCAACAGGGCCTGAGCATTCGGTCTGATGGCAAGCTCTTCGCAACGGCAGGGTGGGACAGCCGACTTCGAGTCTATTCCACGAAGACGATGAAAGAACTTGCAGTGCTCAAGTGGCATGCGGCTGGCTGCTTCTCCACAGCCTTCGCAGATTTGGCCGTTCAGTCGCAGCTCACTGACCGGCAAGCACCGGCGGATGAAACAGCATTGGACGTGATCCGACACGAGCGCAGCATTAAAGCACAGACGACTCACTGGCTCACAGCTGGAGGAAAGGATGGCAAGATTTCTCTCTGGGATATCTATTAACGCTCATTTTGCAGACAACAACACATTGTCAATCAGTCGAACACTAATCTGGCCACGCTCTTCATCATTGGCGGGATGATCGACTGGGAACACTTTCATTGCCGCGCTCAGAATGGCACCCTCCTTTGGGTCAACATGTGCCGCGTCGTCAAACGTCGCCATGTCGTCCGGTCCGCTCAGGGCGATGTAGTCGACCTCCAATTTGCAACTGTTGGCTTGCCATTGACCAGCATGTCTCAGCTCGTCAAACACTCGCCAGGCTGCTTGACGAATCGCTTGAGCCGATGTTTCACCAGAATCATACGTACTTCGAGCCGCAAACAACGCCTTCGAAAGTATTGCCACGTCCGCGCGTCTTCTTTCTCCAAGATAGACGTTGCGACTGCTCATTGCCAACCCATCAGACTCCCTGCTCGTCTCAATAACACGAACTTGGGTAGGAATATGGAAGTCTTTGACCATACGTCGGATTAGAACAGACTGCTGGACGTCTTTTTGCCCAAAATAAACTCGATCTGGCTGAACAATGTTGAAGAGCTTCATGCAGACAGTTGCAACTCCACGAAAGAAGACCGGCCTCGAAGCACCTTCCAGCCAATTTGACAGAGGCGTAATAGTCACGAATGATCCGTCGCCGTCGATCTCGGAGCTCGGTGGCAGCACTGGGTACATTGTCTTTACAGAAGGAGCAAATATGCCTTGAATGCGGCTGTCTCTGCCTCCAGTGTTGGACTGCAAATGCTCGTCCTGCAATGTTTTGAGCTTCTCAAGATCACTGGCCCACGTCTTGGGATATGAGTCCAAGTCTTCGTTGACGCCGAATTGTGTCGGGTTCACAAATATGGATACGAAGACGTGGTTGTTCTCGTTCAATGCATGACGGACGAGCGATAGATGCCCCTCGTGGAGAGCGCCCATAGTCGGTACGAAGCCGACTTTATTCGGTGGCTGGAACATCGGTCGACGGACTTCGCGCAAGCCAGCAACGTCTCGGAAGATTGTGAAGGGGACATGGCGTTGACGTCGGCAGGAAGATGAGTATGAGCGTAGTGGGTAGGCTCTCATGAATTGGTTTCTGAGGGCCATACTCTCGACTCGGGTCCGTGGCAGACGCTGGGCGGCGTCTCTGATGGATGGCAGGAAGACGGTTGACGCATCTTCCTGCGCACTGTACTGTTTCGACTCATATAGAAAAGTCCCATTCCCATAAGTTCATGCGAGCTTCTCATCCTCACAGAGCACTGTGTGCAGTTGGAGGTACCTGTTTTGATGGAGTTCTTGTGGCCAATCGGAGTAGTTCCTTCCAGCGCTTCTCAAAAAAGTCGAAGTGTTCACATTCGATTCCACCTTGCAGTTCTCGCGTCTGAAGCCGCAGTCATGGCGGATGGCATGCTCTTGAACTTTGCGGCAGGTCCGACTGCTGGGCCTGTGGCACAGAAGTTCAGAGGAGGCTCGTGGAAGGACCGGGTGCGCGCCAAAAAAGCGGCACGTTTCAATGCCATGCGAAGAGACGGGCAGCAATCGAAGCCTACAGATGGAACGCCCAGAACTGGTCCGAACGCCGAAGACTTCCCTGATGAACGGCCTCCCAAGCGAAGACGTAACGACGACTCGAAGTCTCAGCATGCGACGACGACAGCATCAGCAAAAGCATTCGAGAAGAAGCCACATTCAGCGATTCGTATCAACCCAGATGGCTTCGTGTCCTCGCTTTTCACCTCTAACCCGGTCTCGAAGTCAGCAGAAACAGAGCTTGAGGCAGATGCAACACCGGCACAGCCATCAAACGCACCTCTTATAGATGGCCTCGACACTTTCACCTCGCTGGGGCTCTCCCCCACGATCGCAGCCCATCTACTCACGAAGATGGAGTTGAAGAATCCCACAGCCATACAGAAGGCGGCAGTGGCGCAGATGCTGAAAGAAGACTCTGATGCATTCATTCAGTCCGAGACAGGATCAGGCAAGACCCTGGCGTATCTGCTACCAATCGTTCAGAAGATCATGAACATGAAGCCGGAGGGAAGTGAGACAGGTATACATCGTGATTCTGGATTGTTCGCCATCATTATGGCTCCTACGAGAGAACTATGCAAGCAAATCTCTGTAGTCCTGGAACGGCTTCTAGCTTGCGCGCATCATATCGTGGCAGGAACGGTGACGGGTGGTGAGCGCAAGAAGTCGGAAAAGGCACGGCTGCGGAAAGGACTCAACATCCTGGTCGCCACGCCCGGTCGGCTTGTCGATCACCTTGACAACACCGAGGTGCTGGATGTCAAATGGGTTCGGTGGCTCGTCCTCGACGAGGGCGATCGCCTTATGGATCTCGGCTTCGAGCAGGACATTAGCAAGATCATCACAAGCCTAGACCAGAAACGACGTAAAGGAAGCCAGATGGGACTGCCGGAAAAGCGAACAACTGTGCTTTGTTCGGCAACGTTGAAAATGAATGTTCAGAAACTCGGCGAGATCACTTTGAAGGATGCAGCACTAATCAAGTCCGACGAAGCCGTCACAACGTCTTCCAGCGAAGCGTCTGCCTCGACGGCTTTTCTTGCTCCTGCACAACTCAAACAGTCCTACATTGTGGTGCCCTCGAAACAGCGCCTCGTCACGCTCACTGCGCTTTGCAGAAGAATCTTCGCTCGCAAAGGCTCTGTGAACAAAGCCATCGTCTTCATATCCTGTGCTGACAGCGTTGACTTTCACTTCTCAGTACTCACACGCAACGCGACTTCTGCCACCCCAGACACACCACCAGAAGACCTACCCAACGAAGTTCGGCAGTCGCCAGATCTCACTACAACTTCGCCCATTACACTCTACAAGCTCCACGGCTCCCTTCCGCAACCCACCCGCACAGCCATAGTTCGCAAGTTCCACGCAGCCACGACGCCGTCTCTCCTCATAGCAACCGATGTGGCCTCACGCGGCCTCGACCTCCCTAACCTCGACCTCGTCATTGAGTACGACCCCGCGTTTTCATCGGATGACCATCTCCACCGGATCGGACGCACTGCACGCGTTGGTCGGGACGGTCGTGCCATCATTTTCCTCCTCCCGGGCTCTGAGGAAGGCTACGTCTATGTCTTGCGGTCATCGTTCAAGCCGGACCTAGACAATCCCGCCAGCAGTTCAGTAACGTCGCGCTCTACGGAGGAGGTCCTCCGGAAAGGGTTCTCGCCCAATGTGGATAGTTCGGGGAAGGAGTGGGAGACGAAAGCGACTGATTGGCAGCTGGAGGTGGAGAGATGGGTGATGGCTGACAGGGAAAGGCTGGAGGCAGCAAAGAGCGCGTTCCAGAGCCACATACGAGCCTATGCGACGCATATTGCGAAGGAGAGGGTTTGGTTCGATATCAAAGAACTGCATCTGGGTCATACGGCGAAGAGCTTTGGGTTGAGAGATGCGCCTGGTGGAATGAATGTCAAGGGCATGAGAGGCAAGAATACTGGTGGCGTCCAGGCAAATGTTGGCAAAAGGAGGAGGCCGGTTGGAGGTGCTGCAGAAGCAGGCAAGGTGGATGTGGAAGACACTGGTGACCAGGACGAGGCTGCAAGAAAAATGCGCGATGTGGTTAGGAAGCAGAGAAACATGATGCTGGGTGCCGGTGGTGCTGATGAGTTCAACCTGGCCTGAGAAGCAACTAAAACCAGAGGTAGAGCTTTTTGGTCATGCTCAGATACCATTGCAAGTAGGGCTACGCGCAATAAATGCAACCTTGGAATCAATGTGTACCTAGGTTGACAGAGTATACATTGGCAATTCACAGGTCTACAATTCAGCAGACAGACTCCCTGAGTCATAGCTTGTGTGCGGGGCAAGCCTTTTCCGCCACCTGCAATTGAGGCAATCCTTTTGGCTGCAATCCCAAGCATTCATATACGACATTCTCAAACTTTTGCTGTCAAAATCTCACACAGATTCAAGGAGTATGTACTTACAATAATCTGGGTAAATATTTGATTCTAACAATCGCTTCAGGATATAGCTCAGTGGTAGAGCATGCGATTGCAGATCGCAGGGTCCCGTGTTCGAACCACGGTGTCTCCTTTTCGAGCAATCTCGTTCCTCGCTTTTTGCATTTTGCTGGCCGGGTGGGCTCCTGTCCTAGGTATTGTATAGTAAGTAGTACCTAAGGTATGAAATGGAGAGATACTGCACGCCTTGATGAGAGAGTCGCGCGACAAAGTCACGATGCATACACTCTTCTACGCCAATCGCCCTCCGATTCTTCCGTCCCAAAGCTTTTGCTTGCCAGTGCATTCCACCACCTAGATGATCGGCTACAGTGTTTTCCTTCTGCGACCCAGTGCACGCATCGTGTCTAATGGGGACCTGCATGATAGTCATCTATTGCTGAGGAGTATCTTTAAGCGAAAACGAGCCAAGCTCCCTTTCTAGTCAAGGATGGATGCCACATCCGTCGAGATACGGGGGCGCCGTGAGGCTCGAAGCCAAAGAGAGCCAGGTCATGGGCTGCATGCAGCAGTTCAAGGCGGGCAACAAACGGTGCGAAGCCACAGCAAGTTGCGAGCTGCATGAACAGCCCAATAAGGTGTCCTCCGCAGTTCTCTTTTGCATTTGTGGCGGCGTGGGTGGTCCGAGTCTTTGGGATCGGGATTCCGAAGGCGAGACCCTTCCAATGATGCGCGTTCTTGGTCACCAGAACCAGCGGGTTGACAGGGATCTGATTTCATTTCTCTGAAGCGTTCTCCCTTTCGAAGTCCACCGCAGCTGCTGCCTCGAGCGAGTCAATCAGTGCCTACTACAATCACGTAGCAGGGAAGAGTATGGTGATTTACATTGGCTGCTCTGCAATCTTCGAGCTGGACAAGTCAGAATGCTCAAGTACCAATGTCTCATACTTCAGCTGCCGAACGCTTATTGGGCCGGGGGTTCGTCAGCTCTGACCTCAGAGGTCCTCGTGCGCCCCCAATTTGGGACGGCAAGCTGAGGCTATAGAATCTATACTACCAGATGCGTCGTCTCTTAATGCCAAGTCACCTTGCAACCGAGCGATCGCATGGATGCATCTTCCGAGTGAGCTGCAAATTGACCTACGAGATTGAGCAGGTGAGCAGAGACGAAATACAAATCACCAACGGAGGGTTGATTGTTCTAGACTTTAAGATGAAGATCGAAGGTCAGTGGGGCATGCATGACGCTGCGGACGAAATGCGCAGGACGTTGCGGCCCCCAGAAATAATGCTTATAGGCTACAGACCCCTGCACCGGAACCTCATAATCGCTGCTGAGTTTGGGCGAGCAAAGTTCATCGACCTCGCATCCGCTTAATCCCTGGTCGCTGCTGACCTCAAACATGACCGGGGTCTCGCAATTGTGTCAGGTCCTACAACTGTTGTAGATTCCAATGTACCTGGCTTTGTCTCGACTATGTCCACCAATTCGAAAAGAATCACAGCATACTGTTGATCAGCTCCGAGCGTCTGGATTTCATACGCCTGTCAAATCTTGCAGAGCAGATCTGACTTGCAGCCTGTCAACTTCACGGGCAAGGACTAGCTGATAGGCGTTCTGGAATTATTGGAAAACTTCCCTCTAGTCCTATACACATCGTCTCCATCTTCACCAGTATCCACGACAAGACAGAGGAGTCGCAAGAAACGGCCGCGCAGAAGTATACATCTCGTCGATCCGGCCCTCGTCTCAGCTTTCACATCTCTATCCTTTTCCCCCACAGACTCGACAGCACCTGCCATCAACAGATTCATCACCCGCCAATTCATGCCTGTTTGACCTTCCATTCCAATCACCAATCTCCCTCGACATTTCTTTTTCGCCAATAGCAACATCGCGACCTCGACTGTTACGACAATATTGCACCGCAGCGCACTCCCGCTTTCACGCAAAATTTCGACAGCCAGACACATCGCAATCATCAAGCACTAGAGCCCAACTACGTACGAATACATCCCTGAGGTCTTGGCGTCGTCCGGAACTTACCAAACTTCACGATCTCTTCCGGCGGCTTGGACCATCGGCATCTCAGAGGCTCGGCTGAACACTTCATCTAACGTCAACCCATCGCTTTATTGTATGTGCTGCTCGCGCACATAGCGCAGCTTCAAAGTGGCTTCCATACAGGCAACGCAATACCCCTTTCCCGCAGCGCCATCGCAATTCGCTTTCGAAGAGGGCATATCAACAGCTTACAGTCATTTTCAGCCTTCGACCCAGCTAGACCGGCGACAGCACTCGAGGACAAGGACTCCGTCCTCTGCCTCTCGGTATAGACGCGACTCACTCCCAACTCCCCCGTACCCTCGCCCAGATGTTGATCCGATGAGCAAGCAACCATCTTCGCAGACGACACCTGTCTCTGGTAACGTGCAGAACAGTCCTGTTTCGATGACAGAGGCTGAGACCTCTACTGCTGCATCACAGAAGTCTCGACGAGTGCGCACAGGCTGTCTGACATGCAGGCAGAGACATCTGAAGTGTGATGAAGGGGCGCCTATATGTTTGAATTGTAAGAAGTCCAACCGGACTTGTAAACGAGGCATTCGACTCAACTTTCACGACACAACAGTGAAGGAACCTCCGCACCTCCTGCCTCGGACTCACGATTGGAAAGTCGTCTTTCAGGACGACTCGCGCGATATTGCTTCCGAGTATGTTGGTGGTGAGGAAAGATATGAAGGTTTAGAGCCGACGCCTAAACGCAGGCGGACCGTACAGAGTACTGATATGAGACTCTTGAACGCTCCTATCATGGGCCATCAACAGATCCCTACGCCCCAATCCTCATATCAAACTTACGGAGGAAATATGTACCAAGCACCTGGAACTGGCTTCGAAGATGCAATGCAACAGATGTCAGTCTATGGGACTCAGTCGCAACCACAACAGTATCCAAGACAGAGCCTCTCGCAACCTAACAACGAGTATCCGGCGCCGCTTCAGAATCGTACCGAAGTTTTGTATATGCAAGTGTTCGTGGAAGAAGTTGGGCTTTGGATGGACAGCATGGACGCCGAGAAGCACTTTTCAAGACTGATCCCGTTCCAGGCGCTGCAGGAGCCGATGCTGAAGTACGCTATACTGGCGTGTGGCGTGCGGCATCTGACACTGGTTAATCCGACGTCTTACCCGGAGGAACATGCCCTGAACTACTACAATTCGGCCACACAACTGCTATTGAAGTCGCTGCAGAATCCTGACCGCGACAGTATACTATGCGCAACGACAGCCACAATTCTCAACGTGTACGAAGTTATGTCAGAAAAGGCGCTCCAACGAATGAATCACATTGCTGGCGCCCGCGCGCTCATCAAGGAGTGTCGGTGGGATGCCAATGCGACTGGCATAGGAGCAGCATGCTTCTGGCTCAATGTTGGCCTCGAGCTCTTTAGCTGTTTACACTTCAATTGGGGCATCGCCTGGGATCCTGACACCTGGGGGATTGAGATGACCATGAACCCGCAAGCCGTTGGCGGCAATGAAGAAGACTGGACACACAAGATACTGTGGATTCTGGCCAAAGTCACGAATTTCAGATCGAAGGCACCTCGCTTCCAGGAGCAGACAGTACAGGCCGAGCAACTGCGCATGCAGCAGAGATATCAGGAATGGCTCGGACTGAAACAGTTTTGTGAGCGCTGGGAGAGATGTGTCCCTCCAACAATGCACGCAATGGCCAACATACCGGCATACGTCGGAACCTCGAAGAGCGCATTCCCTGAGGTGTGGTTCATCAAGCGCACCACGATTGTCGCAAATTTGTTCTACCACACAGCGATGGCTCTGCTAGGCGCAGTGTATCCAATTACCAATATTGACCAACAGACAGCCGCAGAGATGGCCGAACTGCGCCAGTATCACTCTCGTCAAATTTGTGGTATTGTTGCCCACGTCAAAGACCGTGGCGTTGCATCAGCATCGATTCGATGCTTGGCTGTTGCAGCCGACAGCCTGACTATCAGGCGCGAGCAGGATGAGGTGCTTGAGATCTTCGAGAAGATCAAGAAGGAGACTGGCTGGCGCGTTGACTTCATCGGCAATGAGTTGAAAGAGAAATGGGGCTGGAAGACCGAGTACGATGACAATGCAGCATCTGCATTCTACCAACAAATACAAGCAGCTCCGCCCGCGGTCAACAGTCGTCCCAAGTTCCCATCCGGCATTGTTAATCCGCTCTACCAGAATGCCGACTTTGCGGCGTCGAATCCCCCATACCAGGGCAGCTACGTGCCACCAGCTCTACACAACCCACGGATGTTTGGTTTCACGGGTATAGCGGCGATGTAGGCTCTCAGCACGTTCAGCAAGTCTAGACAAAAGAGGGAAATGGTTCGAGTGGGTACACTCGTGATATTCCCAGCTTGGGTGCCGGAAGTACATACTATCCTAAATAGACGATTTAGACCTAATGCACGACCCGAGATATTCTGCCAGGTTGGTCCTTGTCCTTCTCTATCGCGATATGAAATACTCGAAGCCTTGTCCATTTGCGTAGTGTGCATGTTTTTACCCCGGATTATGTGAAGGCTGTTCTAGACTTGCGGCGTCTCCGAACGGCGAAATCCCATCGGCGGGCGCCGAAGCTTAGTTTCAGTTCGCTTGGCATTTAGCGTTAATTCTTTTGGAATCACATCTCTAGTTTGGGACAACATACGAACCCTTGTGAGGTAGTCATACTGTACGGCCGATCGCTACAAGTCCTTTCGGGAACACCGACCGCTTCAATCTGCAAGCGTCCTCGCGCCGAATGTATCTCGAAACACCCACGTGGCATATCCACCCGCTAAGACCACGTCGTACGCCAACATGACAGCCACGCCTCCAAACTCGCTTGCTGTGCCCACTACGCCATCTCATCCCGCTCACACACTGCTCACGCGTGCACACTCTCCAACTACCGCCTTGCGAGTCTTCACCGACAAAGTTCAGCATAAGCCTCTCCACCTCCAACGCACCACAACCGACCAACGCGCTTTACGCCGGCGGATCCGACAGCACAAACAGCGCTACCATCTCTCCAAACAGAAACCCCAGCCCCTGAGCGCAAAGGAAAAGCGCAGCCTCGGTATCTATGATCTTCGCAGGGAGGATGTCAAGTACGAAGTCTACAAAGGTCTGAACAACCTCTGGAACGGGTACATGCTCGAAGTGCTCAACTTCACGCGTGACGGCAAACTCGTGGACGGTTGGGAGACGCGCGAAGTCAGCGCGGCGCAGCAGGGGAGTTTGCTTGCGTCGGCGGATTATCATGGGGCGGAGGTGGAGGTCGTGAGGTGTAAGGATGTGGGTAAGGTTGGGTTCAAGGGAGTGGTGGTGAGGGACACGAAGTTTACGTTTGTGATTGTGATGGAGGGGGATCGGGTGAGGACTGTGATGAAGAGGGGCGCTGTCTTTAGGTATGCTGTCACGGTGGGAGAGGGTTCGGATCGTGGGGTGAGGAAAGTGGTAATGGAGGTCAACGGCGATGCGTTAGAGTACAGACCGGTGGATCGGGCTGGGAGGAAGTTCAAGTGGCATCCATTCGAGGTGTGAAGGGTATCAGCAATGCCACTAGGAACAACTCCTCGTAATCTGGGCGACAAAGCGAACGTCGTCAGCAAGTTGGGTCGACCACAGGGAACGCAAGTCAAACGAGGGTCGCCAGCGGGTGTCACAGCGCAGACGCCAGACGGAGGCATTGTGCAGATCTCTGCCGACAGCGTCCTCCAGGCACATCTGCAAAGCCCTCAGAGAGATGTGCAATGAAGCTTCCGGCCGAGAGGCTCCACTTCTATTGGCTTGGGGCTCACTACGGCAGCACCGGGGTCAGGCACGCCATTACCGAGACTGAACTACTCATATCGTCAACAGGCTCGTGTTGACTCAGGATTCTTCGAAAAGCGCGCCAACCAAGGAGCCGGAATCCGGACTGTCCAAGGCGGTCAGAATATGTTACTTGCTCGAGAAGGAGCGAGGTCTATTTTGAGCACCACCATTAAGCGGTGCCGACTTGGGACCAAGGCGATGTATATTAACGTCTCGGCCGAGGGCTTTGCACTTCTCACTTTAGCGGTACAAAAGCAACTGCTGCCGCTGTTCTGTCAATTGATGTTAGCCATCAGCCTCCAATACATCAACGACACTTTGAATCTACGAATCTCCTTTTCCGTTGTTCTATTCCGTTACTAAATCCTTTCCGTATACAGTGTTGCTACTATCTTTCCTCAGGACCAATACTCACGGATACCTCCTCGACCAAACAGGTTTCACCACCATGCACTTCCCCCGCTCCATCCTTCTGACCCTCGTAACCATTGCAGCTTTGCATCAATTGGCGCTCGCCGCTCCGGTTGTCGTCAACGACAAAGAAGCCAAGCTACAGTCTCGTGACATTGGCATGAATGGTTTCCCAGATAATCAACTCACCAGGGGAGGAACAATCGCTGCTCGCGAACCTGGTCTCAACAGCAACCCCTATTGGCCTCACGGCTTCGATATTCAGGGAGGACCCGGTGAGGCATTTGAGCCGGCTCTAGCTGATGAGCAGCCTGTTGTGGTTGACATACCGGATTTTGACTTCGACCCTTCTTCGCTGCCGGACGAATAGATGTGGCATTGTCTGCCTCTCTTGAGGTGTAGGAGCAAGGAACGTGCAGTGTCAGCAAAGAGGACGAGATAGTGTGCCTGGAGATCACAATCGTTATAACATAGAATTATTTGACGAATCCTATCCAAAGAGAAGATCCTGGTCCGGACACACCAGCTCTGTGTAGGCATTGGCCGTTCTACAGACCGTGCCTCTCCAAAAAGTCCCAAGTTAACTGAAATCCAGCCGTAGCGTTGTTGTGCAGCGGAAAGGCGTGGCCAGTGTTTGGCTGCACTACAACCTCGATATCCGCGGCATTGGGCCACTGTGTATTCCTCAGCACTGTCTCGTTCGTCGCGCCTTTGCAGTCACCCTTGCATATGAACATATCAAACTCAGCCAATACGTACTGTACGGGCCCGGTGAAGCCACCTCCGGGCCGTCCAAGGACTTGCGCGCCGGAAGCTAGTTCACCGATCGGCAGTGGCTGCTTGATCTTGTCACCATACTCGAGCTGCTCCTCTGTGAAGGCAGTTGATGGATCGCCACCGAAGAACACCACCTGGATGCCTTCTTTCTGGGAGACTACATAGCCTGAAGGTCGATCCCACTTGGGTCCATCGGGCGAATGGGTGGTGGCTGCATAGTTGGCGTACCATGAGCTCATCCCCGTGAGCCCGAAATATGGATTAATCGCGAACCCAGTGATTATGCCGCCGTCTGTCTCGTTGGGATAGTTTGTCAAGAATGCGGTGGTCATGACAGAGCCGAAGCTGTGGCCGAGATGAACGATCTTGGCAGGTGGGCTGGATGGCGCCATGTGCCAGTCCTTCGGGGAGAGCAGTGTCCCTTCGCGAGCATGTTTCGTCAGTTGCCGCAAAATGTCGAGCTCGATGCCGGTTTGCACACCGCGGTAGCGTCGGGGATGTCGCTCTTTCCGCTCCCAAGGCGGTCGTAGGTCAGAATGCTATAGCCTTGTTCGAGAGCGCTGTATACCCAAGAGTGGTCTTTGGGCCTATACTCCGAGTCCCAGTAGCGCTTGTCATAGTGGCCGCCGTGGGTGGCAATTTGAAGGACATCCTTTGCGTTGGACCCGGTAGGGACGCAGAGCTGCGCATGGATGCTGTAAGTCCCACTGATCGTGATGTTCTCGACGACCTCGCGGACCTCTGAGCTCCAACAGTCGGCAGCAACAGCCCACGCCGTCGTGGTCAAGTCATTGTTCACCACAGGGAGTTTGTAGACAGCGCCTGGACTCGATGCCTTGATCGGTATGGCAAATTGATGGCAGTCTCCGTGAGAGTACGTCGGGCGTTTGACAGCAGCTGCCGATGCAGCGCCGATGAGCAGACTGGTCGCAATATAGTTGAGCATCGTGTCTGCTCTGCTTGGTTCGGGAGGGAAGCCATCTTCAAGCTTCCTCCCGCCATCGAGATGGCTTTATAGCGCCTCCAAGCAGGCGCAGTATCTGGACGTCGGAGAAGTATTTCATGGTTGGCTTCGTTGCCATGTCTAATGGTCGACGACGCCGGTGGTGCACTAGACTGCATCGCGACTACTTTCACACTTTAGTTTGCAAATGCGTCACACAGCATCTGCAAGTTGTAGTCGCCAATGTCACAGCTGGCAAGCATATTCCTCGTGGCCTGTGCTGCCGAGGCGACGTTACATAAGGAACCACCGAAGCCGCCATGATCGGTCATCATTAACAGATATGGTATCGCCAAGGCCCTCCCGATCTGATTTCGATTAACGAATGGCTTGGCACCACTCGTACTTCCAGCATTCACAGCTGTGGACGTTGGCTGCGGCACCAATGTGCACTGTCACTGCACCATTGACTTAGTCCAAGCATCTTGGTGGATGCTGTTCGTGAACAATCCGACTGCAACGAGTCACTGTCCGGCTTTCATGCTCAAGAAATGACTGAGGAGTGTCGTTTGCTAGGACGAGTATAGCCGATGCTTCGTATATTACTCACATGACCGCCCACTCAATGCTAAAGGTCCGAATCTTGGCTTCATCGGTCAATGCCTCAGTATGGGTGTCCTGCGATGTTGCATGCGAACCAATAAGGAAGCCTTTCTTCACCCCTGTGCCGAGTCTGCCTCCTCCAACAAGCTCCATGAGATCCATGCCTTTCTCCCACCCGAGATCCGTCGTGAGGAAGTGCGAATGGAACCGCAGCGGATCACCAGGGTACGTAGTGTACTGGCAGCCAAATCGAAGACCAGGTGTCATGAAGTACTTCTTGTTGTGAAGATGTCGGAAGAGCGGGTAATTTGGTGGCAGATTTTCAATTGGCCTTCCAGAGCTGCCAGCTATGTGTGACGCATGATCGAGTAGAGGACCGGACGTTGTTGGCGTAATGCGGTCTGATTGTTCCGAAAATTGAACTGGATTCTTTTGAGTCATCTTGCTTGCCGAGTCTTCCGCCACTGTGTCATCGTCATCGAAAAACATCAGGTCAGTCTCGGACCCTAAATTTGAATCTGTTCCGCTTCGCTGGGCATTTCTCTGGACTTGATGTCGCTTCTTCGTCTCAGCCCGATACTGTTCTTTTACCGCTTGGAGCTTGGTCGCGTGACGAACGACCTCGGCGCGGTACTCAGCTACCCGAGCTTCGTCCCGATGGTCGAGGGCGGATCTGTGCGCGGCTTTGTCATCAACAATGCAGCCAACGCCCTTGTCGACAAGCACTTGAGCCTCCTCTGGCATTAAAAGTATCGGCAGTCCGAGGAAACCATTCTGCGAAGGCATCTGGGCAAGCGTGCCTACATTATAGCCACAGATGTTGTGCTCTCGTCGTAAGTAGATGCCAGCCTCAATGTCGAATAGCATGTACCTGCCAGCGATCATAGAGATCGCAATTGGCAGCTCAGGAACCTTGCGTGAATTACCCGACTGTGAGTCGGCAGAGGTGTGGTCCATCGTTGTTCCTGACATGATAGTCAGCTAGAGTCCCAGAAGCATGGTGATCATTTTACAACGCCGATGAGCTGACTCATATTTCGATATTGATTTTGCTTGTCTCAGTCACGGACCCGAAGGCATTTATCAGGGGATTGACAGATTTACACAGAGATTCTAATCTTGCAGCAGACAATGAATTTGATGGGTGTTGAGCCAACGTACCTTCAAAGAGGACAAGTTCCTCCTGCCTCTGTTCACCCAAACTCCGCTTGACTGATCTTAGAACAATAAGAGGTGATCTCGAAGGCCATTGCGCGGGCTTAGATCAGACGCGCATGATCCGGAATACTTGCGTGGAAGAAGGAGCTTGTCAATGTCGATGGAGGGAACAGGTGTGTGAAAATTGTCACATTTTGCATATAGAGCAGGTCATAAGTACCTTACCCTCGCCGTTCCTGAATTATTCGACGTGAAATGCTTGGCAGAAGCAAGAAGATGATGTCACGTGAGTGCCTCAACTCCTTCCCAACCGAAGTTCGACGCTCGATCTTCGTCTCCCACGACTCTCTGCTAATCTAGTCTCAACCTCTATCCCAACCTGCAAAACCTCGCGGAACAAGATTGGCGCTCTTGCCATCTAGTCGAAGTGTTCTGACCATCTGAACCTCCTGATTTGCATCGAAGTCTTCTGGCAGGTGTTTCGACATGTACTTGTCAGAATAAGACGCCGGCATTCCACACTTCTTCGCATCTTCAATTGCCTTAGCTATCCAAATGATGTATTCTTTCTCGATATTCCCTTCTACAAGACGCTGCGTGTCGACGTAGCAGACCGCTTCCACTTCGGGAGCCTGACCGCCGTATCCTTTCAGCTCCTCTGGAGTCAGAACTCTCCGCACCTTCAGATTCAATTTCTCGTACAGCCATGGAACGCCTTCGCTCTCGTCAAGAGCTTTCTCGTCTCGTTGGCTCAGGAAGCACAAGGATCCATACACGACATCGGTCTCCTCGCCTGCGATGATATTGGCATAGCCGGTCTCGTTTATGATCCACTTCCATTTTGGAAGCACAGCCAACCCCACAAACAACGAGTCCGGACATCTTTGTTTCATTGACCGGCTCGATAAATTTGATCCATATCCAAAATAGATGCAGCTGTATCGAATCTCTGGAGAACTTGGATCGGCAGACATCGTGACTATTCCGTATGAATGATGTGGGACGTCCCAATCAATACCGCAATTGTAGAGCGTCAGAGATTTGCTCGCCAGGGAATAGGGAGCGCTCGTCTTACCTTTTGTTCAGATACATATAGTTCAGCCGCCTGACCGATGCGGGGAAGTCCAGCTGGGAAGGCTCGTGTTCGAGGATCTTTCGTCGCTTCCTCTGCAATCCTGCGCCTCCCATAGAACGGGAGTTCGAGCTCATTAGACGGAACCAACAAGAACCGCATGCGAGTGTCTGGATTCAGGAGGCCTGCCACCAGTAGTGACCTTGAAGTGGGTGTTTCTGGTCAATGGTAGCAGAAGGTATCAGACATGGAGTCCTTGGTCAGGTCGACATGCGATAGAGAGAAAATGGCGACAATTGACGACACACAGACAAGGCTAGCGATGGGTCGAGATCGTTGTGACCAGCAAGAGGGCAATATCAAAACGGTCGCTCAGGTGACGGCTGTAGCTTCTTGGCATTATGTTTCCAATGGCTTGAACTGCCAACCTCACTGCTGGATTTTGGTTCGGCCCCAAGCTTGCTACTCTTAACCGGTAGACGGGATGGATAACGCAGGCGAGCCAATCTGGCCCTACGGGTTCCGTGTCCAGTGGTCAGTCAAAGAGTTGTTCGACGGCAACGACAACAACGATACTGGAGCATCATCAGCGCTAAGGATCCCGATCCGACCTCCTAGCGTCGATGAGATAGCCCAGCACATTCATCCAGATATCGATCAACGACTCCAAGCATCTGCAGTATCCCTCAGCCAGTGGGAAGAGAAGACCGACACCCTCGGGCTGAGTCATCGAGGACGAAGGACGGTTTTGCAAGGAGCCATCAACGATCTGGCTGATGCTGAGCGCGAAGAGGTCCTGCGATGCGATTCCTGGTGGCGTCAGCAAGCCCTAGAGTACGGCGATGAGTACGTTGTCGCCGTCATCTCACACTACCTGTTGCTTAGCCTGCGCAATCGGCTTGAGTGTCCCAGCAACAAAAAAAGCACAACTTGTGCGTAGAGAGTACAACAGCTTGGAAGGCTCGTCGAGAGGATCTAGAACCGCTGGCTAGCGCTCATGTTCACAGTCATTTCACCGAAACAGAGTCAATCGGCGGAAGTCCAGAAGCAGCTATTATTGAGTATTTGAACAGAGCAGAAGCCGTCAGAGACCTCCTCATTTACGTCAACAAGAAGATCTGCTCGACACAAAGCAAATCATGGCAATGCGATACCTGGGACTACGATCGTCCCGCAATCGTGATGCATACCGGAATTGGGTATACAGGAGACCAGAGAAGGAAAGCACAGCTCGAGCCTTTCAAGAAAGTTGCCTGCATCACAGCGCTGGACAGCCTGTGCAACAAAAATGGCTGGTCGCTGGTCGCTTACTTCTGCGAGACTATTTCATCAACTGCGGAGAACGCACGGTTGAAGAAATACAGACATCTGTTGACTGTAATACGCAAAGACGCCGACAATGTTGTGGAGGCAAGAGCAGTCCTTCGGCCCTACTTTGAAGATCCACTGCAAGCTTTGGATCCCAGTGCAGGCAAGGGCAGTGATTGTGCGTGGCAGTCTTGTGAACACGCTATAGAAGACAAGGCTGCAGCGTTCGTTCCCCACATCAAAGATTTCGAGAGCCTGAAATTACACGTCGACGAACACGACGTAAATCGCTCAACGAAGGCTCTGGATCCCGATCTTCTGCGCAAGATGCTCATGTTCGATTACCCAGAGGAAGAGGATGCGCGCGCACTGAATCCATTCTCCCATTTCCGCCGGCTAGGAGCAGAGTTCGAGGAGCTTCTAAATCCCGATGAGCTTGTGGGCAGCCAGGCAACGATGGCAAGGCACGTCGGTCCCGAGAGTCCTAGTTCGCAGCAGAGAGCGTCCCCAAGGACTCCTGCTGCACTTCGCATACAGGCCTACAACTTTGGGTCTCCAAGAGATCTTAGGCAGCGCCTTTTTGCCACTCCACCGCAGGCGGGAAGTGAAGGAAGGACAGCCAAGGACGGTCCGACGGCTAGTCAGAGTCAGACTACCCAGATACAAAAAGACCTCGCGATCTTGACCCTCGCAGTACTTAGCGCTCGCGAAATTGATATTGCAGACCGCAGTGCCGTCATCCAGGGACGTCTGACTTCTGTCAACGTTCCAGTGACCGTGGTCCGACGACTCCTTTGCAATCCAGCACTCGTTGAGATGCATCCAGCCCTGGGACAGAAAACTGTGGCAGAAGAAGGAGCTTCGCATCCTGATAGACCAGTTGTCTACAACGATTTTGTCGATGACATAGCGGTCTTGGTCGAAGCTTTGGCGCTGGCCCGTGATATCAACATGTCCGAGGACCGAGCCATAGTGGTCGACAAATTCGCATCGAAGCTGATCCCCGTCGATGTCGCGGAACGAGCTATCGACAACAACCGTATCAAGAACAAACGAAGGCGATGGCGGAATGAACAGGAAACACAGGCCAAAAAGATCAAGCTCGAGAATTGCGAGGACGAAACGAACGATGGCAGCTATTCGCGGTCTGGGTCTGAGTCGGTGGACGATAGCGAGGAGGGCCAAGAGCCACGAGATGTCGTCGACAGTGCGTATAGCTCGCAGACCAACATGTCTGTGTTGAGGAGCGGTGAGGACTGAATGACGTGCTAAGCACGATTGTCCAGCGTTGGGCGAAGAGGCTGCGCGCAAGATAGCTGTGGTAGCATGTACAGCGAGGCTCGCCTTCGTCTCATATGGGGTGGATTTGCCGCGTCACCGGCAAGCTCAACAGCTTTTGGATTTCACGGACATCGATTTGACTCTCGACTGGATCATCCTCGAGCAAACAACGGTTCAGGCAGGGTACATGCAGTGCTCTTGCATCTCAACATCGAAATAGAAAAATGGTGACGATCATGTCAGTTCATCTTCACTTGCTAGGAAGGCTGCACTGACATAACAACAACAGCACCCTGACTTTGCTATGACTGTACCTTAGAATCACGAAACCAGTGCACCACCTCACCATCGCCTGGCAACCAGGTCTTGGCAGATCTTCCTCCACCACAACGTATTTCAACTCTTCACAACCTTTTGCTCCCGCCGCAGCTTCAGCGTTTATGTATTTTGTCCGGGTGCTTCACATTCCAATTTCGACCACTATCATCCAGTTCATCATCTCGCAACAAACCTGAGCGCACTAAGTAATAAGCAAACAAGTAGACACAGGAACCACATCATCCACTGCAGCAAACATGTCGTTCAGAAAAGAATACCCAGCAGTCTACGCCGGCAACGTACACCGGGACCTAAGTGCTTCACATCTGTCCCACATCTTTGCGCCTCTCGGGTCCTTTCAGCTGCTAACCCACGACAACGGACGGTCGAAAGGTTGGGGCTTTCTCTGCTTCGCAAACGACAGAGACGCTGGACGCGCCTATACCTACCTTCTCAAAGCACGATTGATGATCCGCGGTCTGACGCTCGAAATCGGCCACAATGTGCGAACCTGGGGAACCACAGACGCGAATTTGGCACGCCGCATAGACAGTATGCTCGCAAACGCATACCCTCCCACAGCACCAGCCGAAATCAAGGCGCGCATCGCAAAGCTCAGCCATTCTGTCTTCGTTGGCAATCTGCCGGAAGCCGTCAGCAAGAAAGACTTACACGACCTTTTCGCCGACTGCGGCGAGATCGCAAGCGCATTCGTCGCGCTGAACAGGAACCGCGAGTGCCTCGGGTACGGCTTCATCGACTTCAACGACAAAGACTCTGCTGAGACTGCGGTCGAGCGGCTTCATGGGATCGAGTGGCGCGGAAAGATCATTCGGGTCGACATCGGCGAGGACGTGAATCGGAACGTCGAGTGGCCATTCTCTGCTCCTGCTGCACCCAAGACCACCATTGCTGCTGCTCCTGCTACCAGCGCCGTCACCAATCCAGCGCCTTGGTCTGCGGTCATCGCGCAGCGTGCTCCAGCTGCACCGACAACAGCAGCAGCAGCAAGCACCGCGACCGCCCGGCCCCCTCCTCCCACGGCCATCGTCCCAGCAATTCCCGTCGCTCCTCGCGTGGCAATTGCCGCAGCATCAGCAGCGAAGTCCTCTCAGGAGGCCCTGAACGACACGATCCGCCTCATTGCGCCCAATCTCCTGCAGATCGCCCTGGCAGTGAACGAGGTGGATGGTCTGGGTGTGGGAGTGGGAGTAGAAGAAGCCAAGAATAGGTTGCTGCAGAGCGACCTTCTGCGCAAGGCAGTGAAGGACATGGTGGGCAAAGTGAAGCAGAAAGAGTGAAGCAACGGTCGGAAGGGGTGACCGTTGGCGCTTGAATCTCGAGAGTGAATAGTCTGGCGCAGATCTGAAATCGACAAATGGAATGGAATTCGAAACTTTCACCTTGAAGCCCGCCCTGGAAGTCGTTTTTGCTGTGATCAAGCCCCCAACTGGATCGACTATCAGAAGTCCATCCCCTCCGCTTTCTTCCCTTTCTTTCGCTTCCCTTCCCGAGGCTCGTCTCCATGGCTGTGTGTGCCTCCCGGCTCTGCCTCTTCGCCTGGGTCTCCGTCCACAGGCCCCAGCCTCCAAGCCTGAATCGCAAACTTTCTTCTGCTCAACGTGAACGCCCAATCGTCCCCTCCGTCCTCGCTTCTCACTCCGCTCGCCCGATCTGTGAACACCGGCAACTTGTGGATCTTCAACAGTCCTTGCGGCGGCTCATCGCCTGCAGCAGCCGCCGCTTTACTGGCCTGTGATGACGCGGCAAAGAGCGTATCAGTCGAGTGTGGGAAGGGTGAGAGCTCGATCACGCCGTCGTGAAGGAGCTCGATCCAGCGTGTGAGGCCTGTATTTCGTGGAGAGAGTGGTAGAGGAATGCTAGTGATGATTGTGAGGACTTTCGTTGAGGCGTTGAGGGCTAGAAGGGCGCGAAGGCTGTGTAGAAAGGAAAGGAGGTGCTGAGGCTGGGAGGCGTTGGGTGGGTAGAGGAGTGGTGAAAGGAGGGAGGGAACGATCAGACGGTGTGGTATGCTGTTGTTGGCATTTATCGAGTCCTTGAGACCGTTGATGATGGCAAGAAAGGGCGAGTGAGACGGCGTAGGCGTTTGTGAGAACGGATGAAACGTCAGAGATGTTTCTGACGGATGGGCTAGACGTTTCGTTAGGTCGAAAGTGTGGTTGTACAGCCTCTCTGTCGGAGGCTGACTTGCTTCTGAGCCCAGAGGTGGCTGTCTAGGAGGAGGTCCTGTCCACACGTCAGCCAATGGCCCGTGGCAACACCGGCTCCGATAAAGAAGAGCACTGTGCTCGTGATGACAACACTCGTCAACGTACCTCTTGACCCAGTGGAGCCGGCGCCAAATTGCCCAAGACTCTCATATCGCCAAGCAATCTTCATCTTCTCTCCACTCGTACCTGAGTCCTTGACCCTTGACGATTCTCGAGCTGTACCTGGCAGATCTCGTCCCCACGACTCAGGCAAGCCCAGGACGTGGACATGGTGACCCTGGAGAACACCTTCCGCGGCATAGAACTTCAACAAAGCACCTGCATAGTCTGTTGCTCCGTTCTCTTCAATCAAGAATGAGCAACCAAGTGCCAGGCCCCCATGTCCAGCAAGCAGAGCATCCAACGATGCCGTGCCAGTCGATGTCACCGGCCTGCCATCTATTGCGGACGGTCTGACGCCGGGGACTTGGACTTTGGGCGTCGACGGTGAAGGTTTGCTAGTGGACTCTGTGTTGTTCGAGAGTCCGATATTACGCTTGCGAAAGGACATCAAGGATTGCAGATCATCAGCGAAGTGGTAGTGGTGCCTGGCTTGGAAGGAAGAAGGCAGATTTTTGTTAGTGCCTCAGTGAACGCCTTTTTAGGCATCAACCGGCTAATCTTCGCCGCAAATTGTTGTTCACTCCCTCTCCCACGCCAAATATTCTTTCTCTGTCCATAAGTGCGATATTCTGTTCACAAAACCAGTCTGGCTGCCGACAGCCATACCAACACTTGCTGATACTCACACTCACAAATCGCCTCTACGACCCACAAACATGTCAGGCGACATTGAACTCCTCAACTTTCGCGGCTCGATCGACAACATGAACGATGAGAAATACGATCGCGTCGCAAGAGTAGACGGAAAAGAGATCACAGGTGGCGCCATATACTATCAGCTCGACGTCAACACTGACATATGGCCTGTCAGTGTCGGCGACGAGTTGACTATCACTCTGGCGAGCTCATTGAACCTGGACGGTAGCAAGGACGATGGGAAGGGCTGGCGCGATGCGAACAAAGGCGAGGCTACGCTGGCGGATGACTACGACTACGTTTGCCACGGCAAGATCTACCGGTTCGAGGAAGGGAATGAAGCAGAGATGTGAGCAGCACCAACGTGACGAAGATGCGCAAATGGTACTAATCATGTTGCAGACGTGTCTATATCTCATTTGGAGGGCTACTGATGTATCTGACCGGACCATTCGAGAGACTGAAGAGTCTGCGCATCGACCACGTCTATCTGCTCTGCAAGAAATGAGTCACGGGCTTCGATAAACCTATGGGACTCTTGTCTACCAATCCTACCGCAGAGGGAATTCCATTTTCCTGTGCAGTCTCGACACTATATCGATGTAATCTGGCTCTCCTTCTGGTGTCAGAAAGCCATGCCGGATGAGAAATTCGACCAATAACAAAGCGCAGTTCGGTTTGAACTTCCCATCAGCCAGCGCTTCCTGAACTTCTGCGATTGAGAGCAACCTGAAATCGATTGCTTCATCATCACCCGGCTTTGGCACAAAGTCTGATGGCAGCTTCAGATCATAAACGTATTGACACTCCGGCTGGCACAATTCCGTCTCGCCGCCAGCTCGCGCGTCGCGGATGTGGAAGTATGTCAAAGTCCCACACGCCTTTGCTTGTCGAGCAATATTCTCCGGTATCGAGGCCTCTTCCTCACACTCTCGAATCAAGCACTCCAAAGGCTCCTCGCCAGTACTCAATCCACCGGCAACGGTATTGTCCATCATGCCGGGGTAGGTCTGCTTGGTCTCCGCACGTCTCGGCGCCCAGATCTTCATTCCACCTTCACTATCAGAAGCAACATAAGCGGTCATGTGGACGCCATACGTGACAACGCCGAACAGCGCGCTAGCAGAGCGCTCCATGCTCAGAATCAGCTCGCGATTAGGGCCATAGATAGGATACAACTCGTCTCGCCAGCCGTCCAGGACTTTAAAGACGTGCTGTTGTCGAACTTGCTGCAGATACTCGGCAAGTATCGCATTGCGCTGTTCCAAGGTACTGGCATTTTGTGGCTGAAACATGAGTGTGTGGTTGACATGATCCACAGACCAGTGCTTGTCGAGAGGCAGACGACCAGCGATGTTGGGTGTGACATAGCCGAGAGTGGATGGACATCCGTTCAGCTTGAAGGAGTAGTAAGCCGATACGGCATGGTCGTATGTTTTGACGTCGTCGTAGCGGTAGGGAAAGTTATCGCATTCGTTGACCAGATCCAAGGTCGTCTTGCGAGCCATGTCGATGTTCAGGCATGAAGTGACCAGCAGTCGTGTCCTCAATCTCTGCAGTAGGCCTCGTGAAGAAAGAGCAGGATAACACACTGCCTGCAGGCACAATGGCGGTGGTAGCACAGCACAGTACGAGCCGCAATTCAGTGATCGTTACTGCCAACGACGCGGTCCTCAACTAAATTCGGCCCTACCAATCTTGCACCGGACTTGAAGCCTCGAGCAGATCCGCCCTATGACGTCATCCTAGAGACTCGACGTTTCTATAATCTTCTCCAATGAACGCAAAACGTCTAGCAGTCTCGGCCTCGAGCAGTCGATGGATCGAAGACCGTGGCTACTCCAGGGGCCACGGATTAGGATGGAATGCGGCAACTCATGATCAATGTACCGGACGCCATCTCGAGCCTGACGCTACGTCCTAGCTGTCTCATGACTTCAGCTTTCGGGATTCCTATCTCTTCGAAAGACTACAAACAGCAGTCGCGTGCCCTTCGATAGGATCTGCGCCGCGACTCTTGACAGCAATGTTCTCCCTACTGATCCCTGGCCGTGCACTACTCCCACCACCAGCACCTATCAACCCAGAAGGAACACAATTTGCATTCAGCATACCGACAGTCCCGCACTTCTCTCACCTCGTCGTCTTCCTATTACCAGGCAACACCTTCCCGCCAAACACAGCCGCCGGAGTACACATCCAACTACCGGGCCAGGACGGCTTCAAGTTCCTCGGCGCCATCGCCGAAGAGAAGCCCAGCGCGATCTTCAAAGTCAACCTGCCGGCGCAACAGCAGGCGCAAGGGATCTGCCAAGTGGGAATCAGTATCGAGCCTATGGACAGTATACGAAATCAGCTGGCAGCTCTTGAGAGTGAGAAGACGGCTGGAGGCAGCGGCAGCGGGACTGCCATCCAACCGCCAAGCACGAAGATCCTAGCACAGAGAATCATCAAGAACGCGTTCAACTTTCTGGCAAGCTTTAGCGGCACGTTGGGTCCTGGAGGACAGGAGGTAGTGCCGTTGAAGAGCTTTGAGGAGTGGTGGCGCAAGTTTGAGCGGAGGGTGGAGCTGGATCCGGGATTTCTGGAGCGCGACGATCAGGCTGAACGTGTTCTGCAGTCATGCTACGGTGGCATGCGTACGTCTAGCTCGACATCTGCAAAGTCGGTTCAGCAAACTATCTAGACGTGGATGCGCCGACGGATACACATGCCGCAGGCTGCCTGCCACCTGACTTGCTCGACCTCCTTCGTTGCAGGGCATATAATCGGAAATGGTGCGGCAGACACTTGCCCCTGAGAAAATGGGAAGAGCAATCTGAAGAAAGTCTTAGCGTGGCGGATACATATCTCGTATCATCCGGCTTGCATTCCGCCCTTCATGCTTGCTGCCGTTCGTGGCAGAGTACCTTCTGCTCTGGTTCAGTGCGTTCTCGGGTGCAGGCGCACAAGAAGTAGTCGCTACTACCTCTCGACAGGATCTTGCTAACTGAATCTGTCCCGACTCTTGGCGGTCCTTGCGCGACTGCGGGAGACATGGGCTTCATGCGAAATCAGTGGGAGCCCACAACATTGACATTGCCGAGCTGACGCCATGCCTACCCAAGTTTATCGATGGTGGGACCTGTCCGAACCAACTCAAATAGGGTGCTCTCCTGGGATACCACTACCAATTCATCCCCATGATCTCCTGCTTGCTCCAATACTTCCTCATATTCTCTGCCCCCAACGTCTTGACCTCCTCGTCCAGATGCGACCACAACACCGTCCCAAATCCATCCATGATCTCCCTCAGCTCCGGAAACCTTAACTCCCGATCTCCATTCAGGCACGCCCTCAGGTAGTCCTCCAACTTCACCAAGCCCACGTGAATCTCCTCGTGCTGGTGAATCAGATGGTCGCCCTCGGCGAAGATTGGCATCCGTTCAGCGAGTTCGGGGAAGACGTATGCTTCTTCAATTTGGTGGTGAGCGGTCAGTTGCCGGCAGAGTTGAAGGCCGTAGGATAGGTATTGGCGAATGGAGATGCCCTCAGGTTTCTTGCCATTGGAGGCGGCGTCGTAGAGGATGGTCCAGGTGTGGCGGAAGTGGCGGTGGTAGGCGTCCATCATGACGGCGAGGCGGTTGTAGGTGCGGAAATCGTCGGAGGAGAGTTTAGGGAGCGTGGGTTCTGAGGGGGTCGTTGATGGTATGGATGATTCGGTGGCCGCCATGGCTGTGGGTAACTTTGGTGTAGTCGAGTTGTGAAGTTGTGCAGTAGACGAGTGTTTGTGGAAGCTCGTAGGATGGAAGATTCCCTGCAGTCGTGGTAATGCGGGTATATATCTCTTTGAATCGCGCAAGGCTGATCTTATCAGTGGCGAGAACAGTGCAAAAGCGACCATGAACAGGACAAGCCAGATGCGCATCAACGCTGGAGTGGTGCTGGCAAACTACAAGCGTGCTTCGCTATGGGCGACTTATACTACCGGAAGGAAAGCCTTTTTGTTAGAAATAGACATCAATGAGCGGAATGATATAGAAAAGTACAACGCTGGGAAGAGATAGAGGTTTATTCAAGTGCCGTTTCCGAGTGGAGATGACGGCACGAAATATTTTGGATCCCGAGGTCACGTGGCTAGTGATCTTCTCGGCCGGTCTTGGTTGTTTGGATGAACCATGCAAGAACATAGGGAAAGACACTTGTTCGAGCCAGGTCAGATGAGGGACGTGGGCGGAATGACTGCATGCGTTGTATGCAGTTACGCACACGCATTCGAAGCATCTCCACGGGCACCTGCCAAAGTCTTGGAGACCTCGAGGCAGTATATCTCTGCATGCTTCAAACGAGGTGACCAGGCCTGGGGCAACTTCAGTGCCTAGCGGACAGAGTCGGTGTCATGAAGGACACTGCACCCTACACTGACAGGAATTCCCGATGTTCTGTTGAGTCATTGCAGACACAGTGCCTCTCTCGCCGTTGGTTTTCAGGCACATCCATACAGTAAACTTCGGTTTACTCGGCAACCCGGGGTGCGTACAAGTGATGCGGGCCCGTCCTCAGAGCGAGGTGGTTGAGCCATAGATGACAAGCACAAGGCTGGTCTCGAAGACATTATTGAAGTGTTGCAGACGAGACAATACGTGATCGTGGGTTCCATGATTCACATTTTTCGAAAGCGAGACAGTGAAGAGAAACATCAGCATTGAATGTGAAGGGGTGCAAGCGCATCGTATCCCTGGAGGCAGGAGATAAGTGGATTTAGGCGGCACAGCCCAGCAGGAGTGTCCGAGATAGCCAGAGTGCGCACCTTACCTGAAGCACATCGCAACGACTCATCCGCAATCCTCCTATTTCCTCCACCACCATCTCCCTTCTTGCTTGTATTCTATCTTTCGGAGTCTTCTCACAGGCTCGTAGCCAGGCTCACTTGTAGTCTGTGCCATCACAAGAAATAGAGAGCGTCCACGCGACAGGCGCATCCGAGGACATCACGGCTCGACCATCGTGGCTACCTTGAAGAATTAATAGTCAGTCGCCGTTCTGAAGGCGTGTCACCGCCCTAGAAGAGATCATACTGACCACAAGTCTGACAGCTCCGGGTTTGTTATGGCCGATACGATCGTGCAGGATGTGGTGAATCAATCTCTGTCGGTCGGCGACCTTTCGCCTTCCGACGCCGCTGCGACCACAACCACTGCCGATTCAAAACCACCAGGGGACGTTGACGGTGTAGTGGAAGGCGTTGCTAAGGAGAATGGTGTTCACAACCCGACTATTGTACCAGATCTCGAGGATGTTTCGGCAAAATCCGATACGGATGGCAGTCGAGCTGAAGGAAGTGTGGCAGGCGACAAGCCGGCTGAGTCGAAACCTGTGAAGAAATTCGCCCCAGCCAAACCCGTCACCTTTGCCAAATACTCGGTACCAAAAGTCATTGCTGCCAATGCCGCGGCCAAAGGTGCAGACAAAGGTGAGCCTCGTCTTTGTCCACGGCGCATTTGACACGACTAACCCGTTCCAGCTCCCACTCCGACTTCGTCTACGCCAACCTCGCAGCTTGTTGGTAGACCTCGACTGGTGGCCAAGACGACGAGTTCTCTGCAGCAGAATGCGAAAGCGTTCAAGCCTGCTGCTCCCGATCCGATGCAAGTATGGAACAAGAACCGAGGTACGGAGACATACTCGAGTTTTCACAGCACAAGCTAACACAGTCCAGTGACACCACAGCCATCAACGAAGCACTTGACGGACGAGGAACTCAAGCAGCAATATGGCATTCATTTAACTTCCCGTCTCGAGGCTGATGGTGACGGCAAGGAGGCTAAGTGGGCTGACATCGATGATGATGAGGACGATTGGGCTCCCGAGACGATCGAGTGGAACGATGGCACCAAGACCACATTGACAGCCGCGGACCTCACACCCACCACACCTGCGCCGACCTCGAATTCTACAGCTCCTGGTGCGGCTCCCAAGACCTTAGCCGAACGACCGAAGCCTCCTCAATTCACCAGCAGTGTCGGGCCGAATGCCACCGTTCTCAAGATCGGAGCGAACGCGGAGAAGCAGCAAGCCCAGAAAGCTGCAGCCGAGAAGACGAAGCCTTTGGAAAACTCAAGGTCAACACCGTCAAATGTCGTTCCTGCGCCCGCACCTGCGAAGTCTCCCTGGGCGGTACTTCCGCCGGTTGACAAGGCCTCACCGATTGACATCCAGCCGCAACCTATGATGCCTCTGCACCGTGCTGGGAGCTCTTATGGCATGCCTCCACCACTACACCAGATGCACGCGGCCTCACCAGCTAAGGAGATTTCGGCTGACGATTTCAATCGAACCTGGAAAGATGGCTCACAGATGCAACCGCGTGAATTGTACATGCCGAACTCTGGTCGCTACGAAGCTGTCTCGGACGGAAGACGTAGGATGTCTCGAAACGACCAGGGCTTCCGTGCTCCTGCTGTCCTGCAACGCCCAACTGGAAACGATAATCAGAATCCAGCGGAGCCATCTGCTGCATTCCAGACAACTCGGACGAGCAGCGATGCTACACGGCGCAGATCGTCCATCGTGTCTGGCGGTAGCGGACAATTGGCACGACGCCTGTCAATGAAGTCCGGCGATCACCACGCACCCGTCTTTGACAATCAGTCGGCCGATCTCAGCGCGCGACCAGGCTCTCGTGACGGACCTCCCAACCCGCTTGACGCCCAACAACAGACACTTCCAACCGTAATCGCTCCGTCAGCATCGGCGGGTCCGGCATACGATATAGAGGCTGAGCGGGAGAAGCAGAAGCAGCTGATGAAGGAGAGTGGACTCCGGGCTCGTCAACGACGACTTGAAGAGGAAGCCAAAGCCGAAGCCGAGAAGAAGGAACGCCTCAGAAAGAAGCTTGAAGCACTAGAGGCTGCTGCACCTCCAAAAAAGGAGCCCGAGCCCACAGTCACTGAAGAAGTAAACGATCAAGCGCCGCTTATGGAGACACCTCGACTAAGCCAGGCGGCGTCGCAATCACCTCCAAAGCCACCTCAACCGCTTGCCACTGGTGAGCCTCAGCAATATGGTATGATCAAGGTTCATGCTTTGGACAGCAATAAGCGATTGAGTACCGATCAGCAGCGGCCATTACCCTCGCGGGATAGCCATGTGCCAGGTGTCAATGGTGTAAAACCCGTCGAAAGCCAGCGGCCACTGACTGCCGATCAACCCACCACCGCCAGCGAGCCAAGTCCCAAGCTTCCGAAACCTTCGACTGCCGATGCACGAAGCGGGTGGGGCGATCTGAGAGATCACAGACCACAAGCTGCCAATTTATGGGGCATTTCTAGTAACAAAGCTCTCGGAAACGGCACATTCGATCAGTCTTTGGCCGGCTACGCTCCACAAGATCTATCGCGGACGTCTTCGGGTGCTCCTGGTTGGAATGGCCGCACACCTCTCGCAGGAAGATCACCACACATTGCTGAAGCTAAGCTGCCACTGGCATCCCCTGACCAAGGACCTCTAGCTGCGGACAGTGAAGCAGATACGCTGTTCCCAGTTGTACCTCCGGCGCCCATCGGACGACCACCTCATCAAGCGGCACATGTCAATGGCGGTCCAAGCAATAATGTTGCTGCGTGGAATAACTTCCATCAGACGGCCATCCCGCAAGAACGAGCCGAGGCTGAACGTCATCAGCGGGAACTCGCAGCCCGTCGAGAAGAAGAAGCACGTACTGGCATTCGACAAGGCCCATCATACACCTTCAACGAGACATGGAAGCAGGTACAAATTGGCGATCAACCAACTCAGCGTCAAAATGTGGGCAAGTCGTCGTCGGCAGTACCGGCGCAGTTCGGCGCCGTTGGCTCGTTGCCGACTGGTCCAAGCCAGCGAAACTCGCGCTTCTTCCCATCTCCTGTCCAGCCACCAGCAACAGAGGTCCGTCGGGCAGTCACGTACAGCTACCCCGAAGTGCCCCGATCACCATCGCCACCGCCTGCTGAAGAGTACGCAAGTGAGCATCCAGCCTTCGATGGCAGAATGCAGCGTCCAGCAGTTCGATTTCCTCGAGAGAAGGCTGTGGTCAAGCTCCCACCTGCCGGACCTCCTACACCTCCAGCCGAGCCAGAGGAACCGAAAGCGCCGATGACATGGGCTGCTCGTGCAGCTATGGCTGCGCAACCACAACCACGTGCCGTTTCAATGCCAGCCCCGCAAGGTATCAAGTGCAGGAGCGATTCAATGGATTGCTCGGTCGCCACGAGAGACCAGTCGAGATAGAGTCATCGTCGCGGGACTCTCTCGATGTTGTTCCACGGCTGAAAGACGTTTCTACCATTTCAATGCCGACTGAAGTTATCACGAAAGGACCGTATGCCACAAAGGAAGTCGAGAGTGAGGAAGATCTTTTCGAGGACCGCGAACTGGCGTCGCTACCAACGATTAGTCTGCCCGTGCAGAAGCAGCCTCTGGTCAGCATGCCCTTAGCTCCGAGACCGAAGTACGTCTTCTCGAATCGGCTAGACATCAGCTCGGCGGAGGCTCTGTTCTATCCGGCAAAAGCGCAGTTTGCTTTGGTACAGTTTCCGGGTGTACAGAAGTCTATGAAGATCGATCTTCCTAGCAAGAACGGGCTGGAGTCCGCACCGGCACCGAAGGCCCGCGGTGGAGGCGGTAAGCACGGAAACTCATTCCGTGGTCACAGCAGTCGTGGAGGTAGAGGGCGTGGCGCTGCGAAGGCGGCTGCTATTGGAACTTAGAGGCTTTCTCCCAGCAAGTCCTGCCAGTCTCTGCCGCCGCCGCTGCAGGAGAAGCCACCTCGCAGGGAAGCTCCTTCGAAGCCTGAAAATACACCCAGACACACCTTAACGGGGAGCAGCGCCTGAAGTCACGGAAAAGGACGATCCACAGTCTTCCGACCGCGTGCACAGGACCGCAACAATATCGAATTATCTTGTCGTACTGCAGAGCATGTCATGCCTGCATCACAGGGCCTGTGGGCAGAGTCACGGGCTCCTTGTAACAATTGCACATTTCTTGAGGACACCCATGAGGGGCCGCCTCCATAGCACAGCATTGCGCACGGTTATGTAGCTCGCACAAGCGTCTTCCAAACAAATCTATTGAGTGCCTTGCTTACAGACAGGATTTCTTCTTTGATTTTTGCCCCAGATCAAGGACTTAGTCTCTCTATCTTCCAACCCCCATCGTCTTGTTTGGTATACTGAAAACGATCATGCAGCCTCGAGTCCCTGCCCTGCCAGAACTCAATCACCTCCGGCACGACCCTCAACCCACCCCAGAAGTCCGGCACCGGGATCTTGTCCTGTCCGTCAAAGCGCTTCTCGACATCCTTCACCCAGCCATCCAACTTCGCCCGCCCATCATCACTACTCTCACCACCATTACCATTTGCAGAAGAAGTGGGCTCCAAAACCTCACTCTGTCTACTCGCCCACGCCCCCAGCCTCGATCCCCTCGCCCGCGTATCATAATAAACCTGACTCTCCACCTCGCTCAACCTCTCCGCCTTGCCCTCGACCCTCACCTGCCGCTCCAGCGCTTTCCACCAGAAGACCAGACTTGCATACTTGTTCGTCTCCAGGTCCCTTGCTTTCCGGGAGGTGCCGAAATTGCTGTAGATGACGAAGCCGCCGCTGCTATCGAGTTCCTTGAGGTAGACCATGCGTGCGGACACGCGGCCGGAGGGGAGGGAGGCAGTGGAGAGGGTGCATGTTTCTGGGACGGTTGAGACGAGGGCGGGATGCGTGAACCAGGTGTGGAACTGGGTGAAGGGGGAGGGGGAGAGGTCCTTGCGGTGAAGGGTGCAATGTTGAATTGGGCGGCCTGGGTTGTGTTTGGGTCGGTGCCGGGGGCGAATATCAGTTTTGACGAGGGCTTTGGCTGTTGTGAGCCTGTTCCGATATTACCGTTCTGGGTTTGGGAAGTTGAGGGTTGGTCTGGCGGATTGCCGTTGGTATGTGTAGGTGTGTGTAGCATCCTGTGGGCTGCCACCAGTGCCCGCGGTCTGCCCTGGCACGATGTCCCACGTGGCCGTGCTTGGCAAAGGTGTTTCACGATCTGTACAGCGATGCTGTTTCTCATGTGCCTCTTATTGGAGTATACAGTGACCTGTAGTCTGCTGAGTCGTCTTTCTAAACAGTGCTGTGACGTTCCGAGATGCATCAACATTCACTACCCTAACTTCAATAGATCAGTCTCGATGTCTTGGCAGAGTCGTTGCCTCGTCATCTCCTGCTTAAGCAAGCTAAGCGAGCCCTTCGCGACCCCGCTCCTCCTCAACGTCAGTTCCTGGGTACAGCTGTCCCTCCTCAAGCCGCGCATCATAATACTTGAAGCAGTTCCCCCACCATACGATATCCGAATGTTGCTTAGTTGGACCTTACGTTAGCCCCTGCTTCCCACCACAGCCTGGTCCCTCTTTGACCGGTTTCAGCATTTCTTGTTATCTGCCTGGCACACAAGTTGACATCCCATTTCCGCTGTTTGTGGTTGCCTGCTGCCCCTCTTTCAAAAATCCTCTCCGATACAGTACTCTCATTGATTCTACTACACCACTACTGGCGAAATGCCCGATCGGCCTAAAGTATCGACGGATGTTGTAAGTCAGCCGCTCTTCAAAGCCAGCAGGCTGGTGCGGAGGCACGTGGACATTACGAATGCCAGCCTTGCGCCTCGTTCTGAGCTACTGCTCGGGTTCCCATGAGTCCCAGGCTAATATGTTGTCGCTGCCAGACTCCGGTCCGAGGTCCCCAGAGCGCAAAGCAGAAGCCGCTATCGCAGGAAGAGGTGCAAGCATTCAAGGATGTCTTCGCTATGTTTGTGCGTTCTTCACCCGTTGGTTGATTTGCCAAGCTGCTAACATTCTTGGTAGGACAAAGATGGCAGTGGTATGTTCTCACCTCGACTTCGACTATGGGCAGGGCCGCTCCTTGCAGCACTATTAGCACTATAACCGCTGACAATGGCCTACTCCACAGGCACCATCACTGCAAATGAGCTTGGCGACATCATGCGTTCGCTAGGCCAGAAGCCATCTGATTCTGAACTCGAAGATATGATCAACGAAGTTGATGCGGATCAGAGTGGCGCTATTGATTTTGATGGTATGTGCCTTCCTTTGTGTGCTGCAACCCAAGAAGAACTCGTCATTATCCCTGCCGAGTAAACCACTTTCGATCTCGATTATACCTTCCTTCCCCAGATCTCATTGATACGACAATCGCTAACCCGAAAATGCTCCTTCCCTACAGAATTCCTCAAGATGATGTCAACCTCAGTCAAGTCCGCCGACATCGAGCACGAAACCCGCGCCGCGTTTGCCGTCTTCGACAAGGACGGCTCGGGCTCCATTTCCGCGGATGAACTGCGTCAGGTCATGAAGTCGCTTGGCGAGAATCTCACCGATCGCGAGATTGACGAGATGATTGCCGAGGCGGACAAGGACAGGAATGGGACGATTGATTGTAAGTTCTCTGGTTGTTCTAGAGGCTTTAAGCTGGTGGATAGAAAGGACCTGGTGTGCTGATCAGGGCTGTCACGCAGACGAGGAGTTCGTGCAACTGCTTTCACCGAAGCCATAGGCGCGCTTCGAGCCTCCTAAAGACACAGGCGTGTTCAGCCGTGATCAGCTCGTCATCATATGGTTCCTCACTCCACGAAACGCAGCAGCAGGGACTCGGACCAATGGCGACGTTGAACAACCCGCGGCCGTAAACACACCCACGCCTTCACACATCCCACGACCAGAAATCAGCTATCGATCTCTACGCGATCTCTACGGCCTGAGCAGACGACATTCCGACGTGGACGGGAGCTATCCATCGGACAGCGAGGGCGATGAATCATGACTGAAGTATAGAACAGTAGCTTGTGGGGGTTCATATGTCCACACAGACACAATTGCGCGGTCGTTTTAACCAGCACATAATCTGACTAGGTCTGCACAGCACTCACCGAAAGCCGCTGGGGGAGTCGTGCGTCCGTTACACTACCTGCGCCTGAGCGCCTTTTCGTTATGTCCAGTTTTGTTCTCATCGTTGTCAGTCCCATGTCACGACATTCGCGATATCCTGCTGTTTCATGCATCATACTTTTAGCCGAAGCCTGCAAGCATAGTAAGGCTGGGCCGGCCCGCAGAGGTTCTTGCTGCAAGTCGGCAACAGAGCCCTGCCTAGACCCTGCGTTAGTCAGGCTCAATTTGTAGTCACGCGCATCAAATCTGCGAGAAAGGGAACACCTGCGTCGAACAATCGCGTCATCCGGTCTCACGTGGAATATCGCTCAGTCCGGTTGACAAGACCGGCGATCGTGGAAAATGCTGGACGAGGCGCCTGCTGCTCGTGGACAGGTAATTCAATACTTGGACGAGAAGGTGCAATCGACGTGTGTTCCTACTCCGACTTTTGTTGCTGTGCTACAAGGTTGCAAAGGAAGTCACGCGTGTGAGGCGTGGCGTCTCGTCCTGTCTTGCTCAGTTTCTTGTCAGACCGGTTGACGAGACCCTTTGGTGTTGGGCAGAAGGCCTGTGTTCACGAACTCGTCAAGCGAAATTGGTTCGTATCGATGAGAAGTGCATGCGGTCTTAACTAGAGTCTGGTGTCGTCCGGAGTGATCTGTGGTATATTGTCGCCCGATCTGGTTTTGCCCCAAGTCTATCCAGATCATGTACAGTGTGAAATATATTCCTTTACTATAGGTCCGAAAAGCACACTCAAACAACTTTTGCACGCACGCACTGTCACTAGACCAAATCGAGAGGAACGATATGAAGTTCCAATTAGAAGTTGGGATTTGCCGCACCATCAGTAAGATGGTGGGTTTTGATGCAAGAAAGTCTCTATACAGTAGACAGAATCGTGCCTCCACACCACAAACATCCATGCATCATCAGCATGTACTTTTCCAGCCCAATGTTCTCCATCATCCACCAGAGTCTATTATATGAACATTTCTTGCATTTGAAAATCGAGGTGAGAGTCTTGCTGTAAATCCAAAATAACGCCGTATCGCTCGTTCTTAGCGTCCCATCCATCACTTTTATTGGTACAACAACAAGCCTGCAGTGTCATCAAAAACGCCGTGACCAGGTTCAAATCCTTTGGTCAAACTCCTTATCGAATGTGTGCTGGGGGACTGCCGTTCAGCCGTCCGTCAACTCCAGCTCCGGGTATCATGGCAGAGGTCGTAAGCAATTCGTAATATGAAATGAACAAATGGAATCGAGGCAAGCGCTATTGCGCCACACTCGTCGACAGCCGTCCTTTTGGTAATTCAAGATGAGGCGTGACTGCTTCCCAGCAAGGCCAGCACCTTTTCCGAGACAGCGGCAGGGTAGCCCTTGCGGAGCATCTCCTGCACGACACCGTTCGCGCTCTCGTGGTCTTCGGCCGATAGGTACGCACGTGTCATGGCTTCGTATGTGCTAGGCTCGCGCTTATCTGCACCAAGGTCGTTGAAAATGGATTTGGCCTTCTCGATGTTATTGGCGCCCGCCCAGCCATGTATCAGGGTGTTGGCAATGTAAGGCGTCATGCGAACTCCACGAGCAACCATGTCATCGAGTACTTCCGGGGTCTGGTCAACTTGGTGGTTGGCAATCATTGCTTCTAGAAGATTCTGGTAAAGGTTGTCCGTTGGCTTGATGGCACCCGTGGAAACAATCGAGTCGAAAATAGCACGGGCACCTGCCATGTCGTGGGTGACACAGCCCTTGGCGTGGATAAGCGTGCCGTAGTGGACAGCTTCCGGTGGCACATTAGCCTGCTTCATTTCGATCAGAACAGCCTCCGCAGCATCAAGGTTGACTGGCTCGAGGGAGGCGTAAGCTTCGATCAGCAACTTGTAGGTGTGAGAAGTGGGCTTGATGTTGCGACTCTTCATGCGCTCGTAGTACTCGAGAACCTTGCTGCGATCACGTTTGGTGTTGAGAAAGTATTGGATGATAGAGTTGTAAGGAGCCGGGCGCGGTCGGTAGTTCTGGGCGGCCTCCATCTCGTCAAACATCTCAACAGCGAACGTCTCCTCACTTGTGCGGCAGAGGGCGTTGACGAGTGTTCCGTAGGTCACAGAAGAGGGCTTCATGCCAAGGCTCTGCATCTCGCTGAAATATCGAAGACAGTCGTCAATTCGGCGGGCCTTGCCAAGCTTTCCGATGACGGCGTTGTAGAGGAAGACGCTGGGAGTCACGCCTTCTGCAACAGAACGCTGGAAGATCTTGACAGCCTCAGTTGCCTCATCAAATGTGCCTTCAAGAGTCGTGATGTAGATCCCGAAAGTGTTAGCTGATGGCGCAGCGCCCAGATCAAGCAATTGCTGGTGGTATTTGGCAGCGGTCTGTCGATCTCCAGCAGTCAGGTACGCAGCAATGGCAGAATCAAAGATACCGACCCATCCAGCCCGGACTGCCTGAATCTCGGGTAGGAACGGAGTATCGTTCTGCGCCATCGCGAGGATGTCGGCGATCTTATGGACCTGTCTAGCCTTACCGGCAGCTGTAAGAAGCTTCCCGTACGCAGTGTAGTGCAGATGGCGACCAGCTCGTCGAACGTTTCGAAGGCGAGCCAGGGCGTCACTGAGGTGCGACTCGATTCTGCCAGCATTGCTTTCAAGCATCTCTGAGATGATCTTCGATGCTCGGAAATCCGTCAATTGGCCGTAAGGATCATATGAGTCCACAACAGGAGATTGTGGTACGAAGCCGGCATGAGGAATGACAGGCGTCGTTGGGACAGTCTCTATCGAGCGAGGGGCAGGATGTCGGTACAAGTGCCACCTAGACTCAAGATCGGGCCTCAGCGAGGAGAGTTGTGGCAGAGTTTCACCGACTACCAAGGGCGTCGACGGATCCAATGGAATGTTGCGAGTTATGACGGTCTCGACCAAATGAGCGAAGCGCTGGATGTGAGCTGCATCCATGCCAATAGACTGATCAAGTGTCAAGATCTGAGCCTGAACATGAAGTGCGAGACCGATGTCTTGAGCACTGAGCTGGTGGACACAGTCAGGCTGCAGACTAGCGACAGCATGTTCGGCGATAGGTGAGACCAGGCCACCATTCTCGATCATTGCACGCAGTAATTGAACACTGGCCTGGGCTGAGACGTTGGCTTGGGTCTTGTGCAGGGCCTCTCCGAACAGTGCGAAGGCCTCGTCAATTTCGGCTGTAGCGCTTCGCCGAGTTGCCTCTGTGGTTGCCGACAGTCTGATAGCTTCAAACATAGCACGAGCTTCAGAGATGGCTTCGTCAACCATGCCATTGCGAATGAGAGCCGTGGCGTACATGGTGGCGAAGTCCGTGGTAGGTCGCACATGGAGTCCACGAGCCTCACTCCAGACGGCACGTGCAGCATCGACATTGCTTCCACGAAGATGCATCGCAGCTATCGCCATACACGGCTCAGATTTAGCTTCAGGTGTCTTGATTAGGGCGTATGTCTTCGTCGCATCGCTCGACGCATTCGCGTCTGCTGCGGCGGTCGCTACCTTGCTGAAGGCCTGTTCTCTGACTCGGGAGTCGGTTGCATAATCAGCAACGGCTGCCGCGGCCAGATCGAAAGCGCGCGAGTTGATGTGATGCTGGACCAGGCCGCTGAGCACAAATGCAGCAGTTAAGCTCTGCGAGAGCAACTGCTCATCTGCGGAGCCGCGGAAAGACTCAAGAATTTTTCCGTAGAACTGCAGGCCTGTCTCGGCTTGGCCGGCAGAGTAGTATGCTCTGATCAGCGATGCATAGACTTCCATGTCTTGAGGATCATTGGCCGCTCTTCTGATAGCATATGAGCGATACTGTTCATATACCTTCTGAGCAGCCTCGGCGTCTTCACCCTTTGCATACGCATCGATGATAGTCGTGTAATTTCGAGGATCGATGCGGACCTCGTTGGTCTTCATGTCCCCAAGCAGAGTTGTGACTTGCTCGAGAAGACCTGCCTGGGCGCACGCCTGAACCATGCTATTGTAGACCGCGGCGGAAAGAGAGAAGTTCTTGCTGGTACTCCTCGCAATGCTGTAGAATGTGTTCGCAAATGCAAGGGACACGTCGTCGGCGAAGATCTGCTGTTGGTCGGCCACAGACTGGAAGACGAACGGCCGCGTCGTAGAGCCATACCTGGCAGCGCGTTGGTCTAGGCGTTTCTGTGTCCACTGTACCGATAATGTGGTGCTAGCCAAGAACTCGATCAGGATGCCGAATGTAGCAGCGTTGGGTTGCACTGATCGCAGCTTCATATCGTTCCAGATGGCGAGAGCCTTCGGCCATGGCTGATACTCCGTAGCCGAGAGGATAGCCGAAATGAGGATGTGGTTGTAGGCATCGACGGACGGAGTCGAGCCCTGCTCGACGATTGATTGGAAGACAGTTGGGATCTCGGCATGTCGACGCTGCTGGCCAAGCTGAACAATTCTGTCAGAAAGTGAATCGACCTCTATCGACACAGCCGAGGTGGCATCGGTGGGTGGAGTATGAATTTGAGACCCCTCTGAAGCGATAGAATCGTTGTGGACAGGACTCGCAGCACGAGTGCTGACGAGAGGTGTGCCAACATCTTCATCGATGACAAACTCTGCGCCCAGGGGTAGCGATGATTTGAGCTCTTCGATCTCTACTGCTCTTTCCGCCGCTGCTTCGATTGCACTGCCATCAACCAGCTTTGCATCGTAGAGTGCGCTTTCACTCTGGACTCGGCTGGGCACAGGTCTCGTAGAGGGTCGAAGAAGGTCGACAGGTCGGATCGATTCGAGGCGTTGCGGAGCCTTGTCCTCCTTCGGCTTCCATGTTACTGTACGCGCCTTTAAATGCTGCTTGTAGTCTGAGTCATCTCCTGTCTGCTGAGCATGCTGCCAGGCCGCCCAGTACTGCGCAAGACCGCCATCACCACCAGTGGCGTTGGAGGTAGCATGACCGGTCTTAGCGCCTGCGCCTGAAGACCCGGATGTAGATGCGAAGGACTGCTGGAGATGTGCTCCCTTTGTGAACTTTGCGACCGTGGGCTGGTTCCCAAGGCCAAGTGTGGTGGGCGCAGCGACGACGGAGGGTGCGTAGGTGTGGCCAATGCCTTTCGCGAGACTGACTCTGGCGAGATGCGCGAAAGGCTTGAAAGGCATGGATTAGGGAAGGCTCCTCAAGGTGAAGAGCGAAGGTGTATTAAATATTGACAACGACGAATGCAGGTTCATTTGACGACTGTTGCCGCCAAACGAACGCGCAGGTTCCGGATAAGGAATGTTGTCGGGAGGTTCGAATTGAGAGACACGCCAGGAGCGGAGTGTCTATGCGAGGTGTCGATATCTTGTGAGGCGAGTATGGTGCGAAAAGGAAAGGGTGGTGTTTGTATGTATTAAGAAGGTGTGCTAGTGAATGGATGTCTAAGCAGAGAGCGATAGTAATGACTGTGCCTGAATTTCGTCGATAACCATGATGACAAGGCTGGAGAATTCGGCAGCAAATTGACCCTTTGGTTAGTGGCCGGAATACGCGAAGTCATGTGCTAGGCATCCCTGGAGATGGTAAGGAGGGCTATGGAAGACCTTCGAACACCAATAGCTGCCGCCGGGGAGGTCGAGCTGGAGTCCGGCAGTGCTCCAGAATTGAGAGATTTTCTCTTTCTATCGTTCCTTCCTCCTGAAGAACCCGATCATCTTGGCGGCTTTAGAGCTTAATTCCACTTCGGTGCCTGGCAATCCCCGAGTTTCGAGAGTGACGAACTCTACGATTGGCGCTCCGGGCCCGTGATTTAGGGGCAGGACGCGATGCCTGGATGCCTGGCAGATGACTTGTTTCGTTGTTCTTCCGAAGCTCAAGCTCTCCAAGCTCAGCTTCCCCCGGATTCCTCTCGTCGGCTGTGCTACCTGCTTATCTGACAACAAGTACCGTGCAGACATTAAGGTACTGCAGCTAGTATTGATTGTGATAGCTCTACACGGATGAGGCGTCCGTAGGTACCGTACAGCACCGCAGATGATGCTCCAGGTGCTCTCGATACCGAGGTCTATGATTCATGACAGTATGGACCACGTGGGATTTTCGGCTAAGGCCAGGCGTCCGAATTCACCACCCTGACATTGACTACTAGTAAGTTTGTGCTGTTTCTAACGGCTTTTCGCTGCAGCAGTAGGGTCTTCGCCTGAAAGCCTTGTTGCATTGACGATCCTTGCGTCCGGCATACCAAAATAATGTCGACTACCCACGCGCCGCCTGGTGCACCGAGTCCCGGTGAACGCGATCCGTTGATCTCTTCGCCAACCAACATAGCCCCTCGCCTGCCACTCACACGCCGGCTATATGCCTTCTTCTGCCTCTGGGGATTCAAGATCTTCGTCAATAACGCCCTCCGAGGTCTTCGCCTCAACAACTACCTACGATCCAAAGACCAACCAACATTGCAAACCTACTACGATGTCCGACCGAACCTCGAAGTCCGTGTGTTCTTCCCACCAGGCCACACGCCTAACTCCTCCTCCACCAAGAACACCAAACTTCCCACCTACCTGAACATCCATGGAGGTGGCTTTGCACTCTGCGATCCAATTGTCGACGACTCCTTCTGCACCGCCATGTCCAGGACACACAACTTCCTCGTCGTCTCGCTCTCCTACTCATTAGCCCCAATTCATCCATTTCCCACTCCAGTTCACGACATCCGCGCCCTCATCACGGCAATCCTCGCGGATCCTCGCCTTCCAATCGACCACGACCGCATCGCCCTCGGCGGCTTTAGCGCCGGCGGCAACCTCGCTCTCTCCGCCGCCCAGGATCCCTCTATCGGCTCCAAGATCAAGGCAATCATCCCCGTGTACCCCGTCGTAGACTTCTCCGGCCGCTACAAGGGTAAGCATCGGACGAGCGCCGATGGCCGACCTGACGCGCTGGCGCGATCTGGCGAATGGTTCTCGTGGGGTTATATTACCCCAGGTCAAGATCTGACGGATTCGTTGCTGAGTCCAGTGTATGCAATACGGGATATGCTACCACAGCGAATGTTCTTTGTGGGGGCGGAGTTTGATGTGTTGTGCAAGGAGGCGTGGTGTATGGCGAAGCAGCTTGCGGGGAAGGAGGTAAAGGGCGGTGATGATGACGAGCAGCCGAGTCGGGAGGATTGGGATTGGGAGGAAAACGGTGTGAGGTGGCAGATGGTGCTGGATCAGAGGCATGGGTTTACGCATGCACCGGAGCGCGATGCGGCGAAGGAGAAGGAAAGGTTAGAGATCACGGCCAGGTTGTGGGGCGAGATGGCGGCTTGGTTGCGCGGCGCGTTGGAGGCGAGCTGATCTGTGGCCGTTGTCCATAGAACATGATGATAATGTGTCGCATCTTATCCAATCGGAATGCAACAGGTGCTGACAGGACATCACCAGCTATTGTGGACCTGATAGGGCGATGGTAAGAGGCACACATGAAACCAAAGCGATCTTCCGATGTACCATTTGAATTGTCTATGGACATTTGCATCAGGCTCTGAGCTACACGTGCCGCCTGCATCATCCCTGGCTTCATAATGTATTAAAGATCCCCACCAGCGCCATGCGAAAAACGCTCACACAAAAAAGGGCTCAGACAGACTTCCACGTCATCTACTAGATCTCCCAGCTAAAGTGCTCCAAGAAGTCCTTCAGGTGCGAAGTCTGATGATGCCTTCCGACGCGCTTCGCCTCTTGCGAAACCAAATCCAGCATTTCCTGTGCCTCTGGACCTGGTGGCAGGTCGGGAAGTGCGTCAGGGTCGTGAAAGCCGTTAAGCTGCCTACTCGGGCTGTCCTCCCGACTCGTTACCGATTCGGCATCTCCATTCACCGACCTCCTTGACAGGTTGCTCTTCTTGGTAGCGACAGGAGAGATGACTGGGACGTCCTGCATGATTTCGTCCTCATCCTGGCTGTCGACTTGCCCACGAGTCCGTTTTCGAGCTTTGCTTGCCCCTGAAGGACGGAGCACCGATTTCATGCGATGTCGCTTGTCATTGCCCTTTGCCGCAGGTGTGCGCATCGTTTCATCGGCAACTTCGCCAGCGAAAGTGGCCTCTAATTCGTCGTATATTGCGCGCGTAGACCAGTTGAACTTTTTGCGCAACTTCGCCTCATTCATCAGACGTATAAGCTCCTCGGCTGCGGCTTCGATGGCCTTGACGGCGCTCTTTTGCTGTTTGGGCTCAAATTCTTCGACTTGAATCAGCTCTGATGCGAGTTGCTCGATGCCGCAGTTACGCATATTGAAGTTGGGAGATCGGCGAAGGACATTTAGCAGAGTCCATATCGTTTTCGTCCAGTCTCTCTCTGGTTCCGGCTCGCTCTCACTATCCTCGCTTGAGGACGCCGCGGAGCTACTCGACTTCGCGTCTGACCCTGGCGTGGTCTCAGAATCCTCTTCTTCCTCACTTTCGTCTTGACCAGAATCCTGGGTATCGTCGTCACCTTCGGAAGATGAGGCCGAGCTACTGGACTCTTCCTCGGCCTCCGGTTCCACATCTGGTGCAGTCAGATCCATCGCTTCCAATTCTTGCGCAAGCTTGGCGCGTAATTGCTCAATTTCGTCGGCATAGGTCTCACTCAGATGCTTCCAGAGATGGGTCCGTGACCAATCTATTCCCTCTCTCTCCTCGATCATCTGCTTGAGCAGAAAGCGATGGTGCTTGTGCACGGTTTCCATGGCTTCGTCATCGTCATTGATCCGGTAGCCGGTGTGTTTCTGGTACTCGGTCAGAAATGGGTCGACTGCAAAACCGAAGCGTTGGCGTTTCTTGGGCAGCTTAGAATGTTGGTCGACCATAAAGTAGAACAGATCTATGGCTTCCACCGTATCGTTATAGTGCTGCAGATATTTGTCAGATGGCGCGATCTCATACCACCCGGCCTTGCCCGCGGCCCATATCTGCGGAGTGCCGCCATCGTCCAGACCAAAGCTGTAATTGGTGACTTGCTCGATCTTGATGCGAGAGTAGACAGGATTGTCGATTATGGCTGGTCCGCATTAGTCACATGATCTTGGCCAAGACAAAGATGTGGGGCAAAGCAAGACCGCAGACTCGAGGCCGCTGTCCGTGCTATCACGTACCGAGATGTTCCAGCTCGTCGTCGAGTGGCATCAACTCTCCTAGGACACATAGCGGTGTCTCTTCTGATGCATCTAAAAGGTCCGCGTATCTCGCCTTGCCCTGGGGAAAGATCTTGACTTCGCGAAGTGCGAGGTCAGGCCAGTCATTCAGATCCTCTGGCACAGGGTCGAGTGGTTTCAGCACGCGTTCTTCGGGCCAGAATGTCATGTTGAGGGCGTCGTGTTGATCATCGCGCGCGACGATGAAAGTAAGACCGTAGGTGAAGTCAGGGAGGGCTCAGTTGACCGTAGAAGATCAGAGACGTGAGTTGCGTCGAGGTATGACGCAGCGAGGACTTATGTGCCTTGCCGTGCGTGATTGCAATACGCGGATAGGGCGCATTCATACATATAGCGTCGCCGTGGTGTGGTATACCATGAGGTAGTCGCATAGTGGGTGGAAGGATGGCTCGAGGAGGCTGGAGTCATCGGAAGGCCTTCAACCTTGCCAGTGAAGACCGCAGCCAAAGTGGGTCGCATTTAGAGTTCGTCATCGCTGCTGTCCGAGTCCGTCACAGTCAGTGCCACGGTGCGCCGCATCGCCCAGAGGCGCAAAGACGCGATTTTGGAGAACCTGTCTCGCGTTAGAGTATGTATTTTTGAATTGATGTCCTTCTCAGATGCTTTACTTAGCACAACCTCTCGTCCCTAGACGAACACTTGCGCCCGTCGCATCAGCCAGATGAGCAGATTCGGACTAGCAGCCATGTCCGAGTCAGCTGGCAAAGTGCTCGAAGGCGTCTTTGGTGAGGCCGATTCCTCTTCCAAGATGTTGGCGTTGAAGTGTAAAATGTATCCCTGACTGAAATGATGAATAGCTGTCAAGAAGCCACCGAGCGTATCCTCTGCGCAAGTCATACGAGACCTACAGCAACACTTTGCAAAGTCTGCCACGTTCGCGCCCTTACTGCGACAGCAAGATGAGGCCCAGAACGAGCACAAAAGCAAACGGAGGAGGGTATCGCGAGACATGGTCTTCAAGATGGGCCACGGAGGGACTCTGGATCCTCTCGCAACTGGCGTCCTTATCATAGGTCTCGGTAGAGGTACGAAAGCGCTGCCTGACTTTCTCGGGGGCACCAAGACGTACGAGACTGTAGTCCTATTCGGCAAAGCAACGGACACATACGATGTTGCCGGAAGGATAGTCACAGAGAAGCCGCATGGCCATATCACTCGCGGCCTAGTGGAAGACAAGATCAAGGCCTTTCGCGGTCACATTAAACAGGTACCGCCTATATACAGTGCTCTCAAGATCAACGGCATGAAAGCATACGATTATGCCAGGTCAGGAAAACCGCTACCTCGTGAACTAGAAAGTCGAGACATGGTTGTGGACGAGTGCGAGATCACAGATTGGTACGGAGGCGGGCAGCACGACTTTCGGTGGCCTGCTGCAGCTGCGTCTGCCGAAGACCAGGCAGTGGCTAGAAAACTTCTCAAGATCGAGGAAGCGACAGCGATACCTTCGGCGTCTGCGGACAGCGCGTCAGACCCACCGGCAACAACGTCGAACGATGGATCAAGACACAACGGCGCAGCAACGGACCAGCACCAAAGCGGCAAGCCCGCATCAGACACCACAGAGAAGCGAAATGCCATGACGGCGCAGGAAAAGGCTGCTCTTCATACCCACGATGTCCCGGTGTTGAGTGAGCAGCCAGCAGATGCACCTGCAGCACGAATTCGTCTGACCTCGAGTAGCGGCTTTTATGTTCGGTCCTTTGCTCACGATCTGGGCATCGCCTGCGATTCATATGCGACTATGGCAGAGCTGATCCGCGTTCGTCAATCAGGTTATACCGTTAATGACCCTCCTCCTGATGGGCAGGTACTATGCCTAACGTACGAGGATCTCGAAAATGGCGAGGAAGTATGGGGCCCGAAATTGTCAAAAGTTCTGGAAAAATGGATGCAGGAGCATCCAGTCGAAGAATCATCCGCCAGAGTGGATGATCGCGACAGACAGTACAACGGCAGGCGGCACAATAACAACCAAAGAGATCACAGAAGGCGCGAGACATATGGCAATGCAGGAAGCAGGCACCGAGCCGATTCTGGTTCGAAAAGGCAGCGAAGAAATAGTTCTTCCCCAGAAATATAACCACTTCGGCTGCGAGTCGTCCAAAAGCATCGTCTCGACGTTCTACACAGCCTGAGCACAGTCTCAAGTCTAGTTCAGCACGTCGAATGTTTGGAACGCAGGTACCGATCAGATTGAGTTGATCTGGAAGGATCGCTGGAACTTTGTACCCCTGGTCTCCCCATTGAAGTTACCTTATGTAATCGCGCTTTAGGCAGTGAATTGACGCCGATCTTGCTCCATCAAGATCGTGACTGCTCAGACGGCCTTTGCGCAACGCCTTCCATTATTGTCGTGTGATCAGAGCGTCTTTCCTGTTGTTCATTTTCCTTGCAAACGCTCCTTGACTGTAGCACTTAGCAGCGTTCATTCTCTTACTGTTCTATACATAATTCTGGGCTAGCATCTTACTTCTATAACTACCATATCGTCTCCGTCCAGGCCGAAATGCCGCTTCCTCCCAAGAAGAAAGCTCCTCCTCCCAAGGCATACATCGTCAAGCATCCCGTCAAGCAAACAGTGCTCTCGTCCGTGAGCACGGTGTCTCACAGCGCAAAGACGCATGTCAAAACGCATCTCAATGGATCGGCGCACAACGCAACATTGCCCAAGCCCTCTCGTACACCCACACCATCTCGTCCAAGTAGCAAGGAGCCCGTTGAGCGGCTAAAGACTGAAAGGTCGCGAGCGCGAGCAAACAAAAGAGCCTCTCCAACCATCACCACTCCGCAGTTCTCAGATGACGATGACGAGGAAGCCGAGGCGCAGCCCAAGAAGCGTGCGAAAACTTCAGAAATGGTTGATCCGAACAGGCAGATCAAAGATGTGGACGCTTTCGCTGGCAACGAGGCTATCCGGGCCTCAAGAATACATGCCAGAGAGATCGCCAACAGTGATATAATTGCGCACAACGGCCGCAATTCATACGAGCCATTCTTCACTGCATTCACTACGAATGAAGACCCCGAAGAGGCAGTCATCACAACAGAATACCCGGCCGCAGCGTCGGAGCCAGAGGAATGGCACATCGTCGTTCCAGTAGTCAACAAGTCTGATTTCCACCCTCACGAGCAAATCACTAAGAACATGGAGGTTATGCGAGACTATTACTTGGACGAAGAAAGCAAGAAGATAGTCGACAACATCAATGGCTCTGGCTTACTCCAAGCACTGAACAGAGTCGTCAGAAGGAAAGGCACAGATCGATTTGTTGGTGCCCGTACCGACTACATCTCTATTCTCTCACAATACAACGAGCTCATCCGCGCCAAGCGTGCTGATGGCACCTTTTCGGCCGCAATCGACAGAATGCAGAACATCCCGTTCCACCTTATGACACGCATCCTCAGCGAGACCTGCTCACGCACTGTCTCTCCCAGTGTGGAGTCGCTTAGTAAGTACACTGCTTTTAGTGATAATGTGTACGGCGAGCTCCTTCCACCATTCCTGAGCCGGATATTCAAGGAAACTGGTCTTCGCTCTGATCAAGTCTTCGTCGACTTGGGATCTGGTGTCGGTAACTGTGTCATCCAAGCTGCGCTCGAGACCGGATGCACAGCCTGGGGCTGCGAGATGATGGACAGTCCAGCGCGCCTGGCCGCTATACAAGCGAAGGAGTTTCGCGTCCGCTGCAAACTCTGGGGCTTCAAAGCTGGACCGGTCCATCTCATTCACGACGACTTCCTTCAGAATCAGCAGATTGGGGAGGTGCTCAAAAAGGCCGACGTGATTTTGCTTAACAATCAGGCTTTTACCGCGGAATTGAACGACAAATTGAAATTCAAGTTCTTGGACGTGAAAGAGGGGGCCAAGATCGTGAGTCTTAAGTACTACCGCGACCCTAAATACCGCATCAAGGACACGACGATCAATGATCCGATCAACGTGCTGAAAGTGGTGGAAAAGGAGCGTTTCAGTAATAACGTCAGCTGGAGTAGCGATCCCGGGAAGTGGTACCTGCATACCAAAGACTCGAGCGAGCTGCAGGCCTTCCAAGCGCGTATGTATGCGAATGGCGGCGGAGGCGAGCGATAGTTTCGAAACTTTCTGAGAAAGTCGGCAGGCAGAAAGAAGCGGTGCATAAGACGACATGAGATTGCGGAGACTCACAAGACGTTCGAAGCGGTTTCCGAATTTTGACAAAAGGAGATTCGAAGTGTCGTTAGTTGGCTGTTTGTGATTGCATGGGCACGGAATTGGATACACGGCATGATTTGAGCATTGGCATTGGCATGATACCCCCAAGGAAGCATTGACGATTGACGAGACGATTTGAGGACAGTGGAAAAGCAGAGCATGTGATAGCGCGAGCAAGTCGATCACTGGAGCGAACCTGAAGTTGGCGTCATCAGACACCTCTCTGGTGATGATGCATGCATTCATTTACTCATCTACTCATTTCTTTTGCATGCTTTTCTTGGCATCGTGCAAATTTTTGTGCTGTCGTCCGTCTAAGTGCTGTATACCTCTGAAGTCTGACCCCTAGATTTCTGTCTATACATGAATTCGTCAAAACTGTTTCTTGGCTGGTGTCGTGTCTCTGTCAACCCAAGTAGCTAGAGGTATTGGCTCTTCTCATCGAGATTTGCTAAGTCGTCGTCAGGCCATCGCCGCAATACACCCAGCAGCCAATACGGCCGCCGCAGCGTGCCCTACGGAAGAGCAGCCTATCATCATCGGTACCTGGAGAAAAGGGGCAGCAGTCGGCACGCCGGCGCCACCGGAGCTGGTCGACGTGACGCTTGGGATTGCCGTTGCTGTGAAGACGCCGGTTGGGAAGCCTCTGTTTGTGGTGGTTGTGGTCAGTCCTGAGCCAGCCGCTGTTGAGGTTTCTACTCCTGTGGTGAGGCGAGTCGTAGATGGCAGGCTGCCTGGCACACCTGCCTGCGCCGCCAGAGACGGATCCGGTGGCGTCCATTCCGACTCCTGATTGTATAGCACGCCATTGATGATGACGCCCGCACCATTGGCGAGCATGTTCTTGTGATCCACGTTGCACGTGGTGTTCACGGCTCTGATGTTACATACCGCATTCGACATAGGCGGAGCGATGTTTTGGTGGGTCGAATTCGCTTCCCCTTTTGACTTGAAAGAAGAGAGGTCAGCAGGGTTGCCCAAGCTGATACCATCGCCGTTGATGATCCTTGAGAACACTGTGAACGCCGTCTCCGGCTGGTATGCGGGCACAAGGTGCCCTGCATCATAGATGCGAGCGAAGGAAAGATTGCCGAACTCGCGGACCACACCGCCGATGTAGCTCGAGTTGGCGACGATAGGTGCGTAGCCGGCGCTGTACCATGGAGTGTATGCTGGACCTGCAGCAGCTGCAATTGCGAAAGAAGCGGCTTCGCCGCCAACCCAATTGCAGATGTAGTCTCTGTCACCGTAGATGAGGCGACGCGGGTGCCAGAGTTAAGCAGGTCGGCAAGGTCAGCGATGCCGGAGGAGCGGGACCAATCGCCTGTGCTGTTGAAGGCGCTGTAGACGGCTAGGGAGGGAGTAGTGTAGTTCAGAGGTGTGCCGATGGATTGTTGAACGGCGGCGGTGTTGAGGTATTCGAGGTAGAGGGAGCTGGGGAATGGGTCTAGGTAAGACTGTGTGATGTCGTAGACTGAGCGGTTGGAGGCGAAGTAGGGCGTGAGGAGGTTGTTCTGGCAATTGGTAGTGGCGGTGGCGCATGCTTCGTTGACGTTGGCGGCATTGCCGATGTCGTTGGAGTCGTAAGCGAGCTCTTGAGAACGGCAGAGTGTGGTCAGCTCCTGACAGCCACCAGCGCCACGGAAGGCGCTGAGGGCATTGAGCTGCTGGACTTGGTTTATGGCTCGGATGTTGTAGGTGTTCTTGTCGTAAGCGAAGTTTGGCAAAGAAGGCGTTTGAACCAGTGAGTCAATCCAGCCGTTCATGATGCCGAGGGAGCTTAGTACAAGATCGATGGTAGAATTAGCAAAGTCCGGTGACGAGGCCCGAAGAGCATTTTGGGTCTGAAAGAAGGAGCCGATGGCCGGACCGTAGCGACCACCATATGACTCGGTGAAGAGATTGATGCTGGCGGACGAGGACGAAGAATTCGTTTCGGGCGGAGACCGAGAATACTCTGGGAAGCTTTGGATGAAAGCTTGGAGGAAGTGCCATACTGAGTGTGCAGCTAGCTGTGATGTGTTGGCGGTGGAAGTCTGGTCATTTGAGGAGAACGTGCCATTGAGGAAAGTGTAAGATGGCTGTGTACCTGGTGTAACTGTAGGTGGGTAGATGATGCTCTGATCCAGTAAGTTCAAAGAACCGTTCGAAAGCAGATCGTAGCTGAATCCAGTCTGGACGGGCTCGTCTATAAAAATTAGATTGGAGCTGCGATCCCAGCCCCATTCACGAGCCACGGTACCCAGGCGGTCTCGAGCTAGCTCAACAACTTCGCAGGGACCGACCTCCTGGAACAATCCGACCATCGAGCTACTACCTGGTCCACCATTCATGAAGACCGTCAAGGGTGCCGTTTCGGGTAGCTGTCGAGATTCGATGAACCAAAAGAAAGTATTGATGGTATAGTTGCCTTGCTCAGGTCTGTCCGTGCTTGGTGGGAGGGTGACATAGCCACTGATCTGCCGTTGAGTCTCGAAGACAGTTGTACACGTGCCTCTGGCAGGCGTCTTGTAGCTGATGGTGACATTTTCATCGCTAGGTGAGGAGATGGAGTTGACGTTACCATACTCAGGTAGCGGTGGAAATTGTGCCACAGCTTGAGTGCCAATATACCATGATAGTGCTGCAGTCATCCACCATGTCTGCAACGGCATGCCTCAAGTACCTCACAACTTCCTCGGTGTTGACACTACGAGTCTTCTCCAGGCCGTGACCGTCGCGAGAGGGTCCGAGCAACAGACATTGGGTTGACAGTGATGTGTGTTCTTGCCGTGACAGCTCTATGTCACAGTATTGGATAAGTCAGACATGTCCATGACTGTCACTGTATGCAAATGTGCACATGCCACAACCTTGAGTGAGTCTGCTTCATCAAGCCAGAGGCAAGGCAAGAAGGCAATTGCACTAGTCCGTTTTGGATATTTCGCGACCTGATCGATCTTTGCCTGCGCCGCATCTTAAATGTTGCCCACATCTATCATTCCTCTTTCCTCTACTATCTCACTGTCCTCACTTTATTGTGTGCCCGCTGAGTCAGAAGTGATCTGGCGCAATGGCGCTTTACGATCAGGGACGCTATGGTGGTGACAGAGGGTACTTCGACAATGACACGGAAGAAGGACCTCGAGTAACTGTCCGTCGGGTAGAGGCAGATCGGGTCGACTTTGTCCTTCAAACATGCAGTCTGGCTTCGCCAACTCACTCCGGCGCGCTATCATTGCCGAGATTCCTACCATTGCGATCGATCTGGTCGACATCAGCACCAATTCCTCAGTCCTGCCCGATGAGTTCCTTGCACACAGGCTTGGTCTCATACCTCTGCACAGCCAAGGCGTCAATCAAAATATGGAGTACACTAGAGACTGCGATCGTTGCGAAGACCACTGTTCAAACTGCTCGGTGACGTTGCGACTCCGAGCGAAATGCGAAAGTGAGGGACAAGTCATGAAGGTTTTTGCTTCCCATCTTACAAGGATGGATCACCGTGACGATGCAATTGGTCAGCCGGTCATTAAAGATCCAAACGGCGAAGGTCCGATCATACTCAAATTGCGGCACGGCCAAGAGGTAGACTTCACGTGCATAGCGAAGAAGGGCAATGCCAAAGAGCATGCGAAATGGGGTCCCACGGCGGCCGTTGGCTTCGAATACGATCCCCTGAACAAGCTCAAGCACACGACGTACTGGTTCGAGGAGAACGCTGAGGAAGAGTGGCCAGTCGATGAGCGCAATGCGCAGTGGGAAGACCCAGAGGAGCAAGCAGACGCCTCCGTGAACCCCGACGCGAAGCCCAGCGCCTTCTTCTTCGACGTTGAGAGTGTCGGCATGCTCGAACCAGACGACATCGTCGCGGAAGGGGTGTACGCTTTGCAGCTGAAGCTCAGTCAGCTGAGAACCGCACTCGACCCCCAAGGCACTGCTGTCAATGGCGACGAGGATGGCGACTACAACCCTCCAGCCGACTTTGGCGCTGGCGATTACGGCAATGGGTACGGTGGCTACGGGGGAAACGGTGATTATGGTGCACCTGCAATGAATGGCGGCGGTTATGGATATGGGGGCGCAGGGCATTGATCTAAGGCATAATTGAATATCTTGGGCATAGCGAGGAGTAATGGTTTGGGACAAAAGTGCTGGTCGTCACGTTGTGTGGCCGAAGAGAACGGTCGAGAGCGCGATACGATACAACTTTGGCCAGCGACCGGTGCATCCAGCAGCTTCTCTGCGGCAGGGAACGCTCATCTCTGCGGACGGTGTGATTATTTCGAGGCCAGAAATGGGAAATGGGCGGGGCCCGTGGTTGCATAGAAATACTGATCTTATTCAGCAACCCTGAAATGGCTGACTACTCCTTTTCTAGCATGCATGGACGAGTACCTGACTTGATCAATGAAGAGTACGATTTGCTGTGATTGACCACGGCAACATCGGAAGAGATGTGCTGTCTTCAATGATAGTCGCGGCTGCCGTGACAGGTATATAAGAGCGAAGACAGGAGCGACTGATTGTAGGCTCGTCTTTGACCGGCCTTCTCATCTTAATCTCACCCACAACTTCGAGACGCAGTTTCAAACGCCGACAGTCACAGAAGCAGCCTATTGATCGACAACGTGGGGCAGCTCTCATTGCACGCGGCGAGTACTCAGGATTTCAGGCTGAGTGACAACCCGTGAGTTTGACCCACCAAAGAAGGAAAACCGCCCACTCGCTGCATCATCGCATTGCCCGCCGGCGCCCAGCAGTCTGAGTATCTCCGGATATCAACTTCGAAATTTCGTCGAGCGTTGATAGCTTCATTCTCCCATTGTCACACCCCCTACTCTCTCTTCAAAGGTCCCATTGACGAATATCGCCATCATGGGTTACACCGACGCCGACTGGAAGGCTATCAACACCATCCGCATCCTCGCTGTACGTCTCAAATTACCCCGCCATTCCAAACATTTTTTTGCCGTGCTACACCATACACGCCATTGAATTTGTTGAGCCTCGCACTGACAAGTCCATACTGTCTACAGGTCGATGCCACCTCAAAAGCCAACTCTGGCCATCCTGGCGCCCCTATGGGCCTGGCGCCGGCCGCCCACGTCCTCTTCAACAAGTTCATGACCTTCAACCCCAAGAACCCCAGCTGGATCAACAGAGATCGCTTCGTCCTCTCGTAAGTCTGGAAAGAGCCGCATACTGAGCAGGAGAGCTCGCCAAATCAGATGTGAAAGGCAGCTCGTCCCGATAGGCCACTATGAGGAGAAAGCGGACTGACTGACAATCTCCCAGCAACGGCCACGGCTGCATGCTCCAGTATGCTTTGATTCACCTGTTCGGCTACAAGGTCTCGATAGACGACCTCAAGGCATTCCGAGTGAGTAAATGGCATGGGCTACACAGCGGCAAGCACTGACAAGCACTAGCAAGTTGACAGCATCACCCCAGGCCATCCGGAATCGCACGATACACCAGGCATTGAAGTCACAACTGGACCGCTTGGTCAAGGTTTTGCCAACGCTGTCGGTCTTGCTATTGCTCAGGCTCACACTGGGGCTGTCTTCAACAAGCCCGGATTTGACCTGATCAACAATCACACTTACATGTTCTTCGGTGATGGCTGTGCTCAAGAAGGCGTGGCATGCGAGGCTGCCTCCTTGGCTGGTCATCTTCAGCTCGGCAACCTGATTGCTATCTACGACGACAACCACATCTCGATCGATGGTGACACAAAGTGCGCCTTCACCGAAGATGTCCTGAAGCGGTTCGAGGCCTACGGCTGGCACACTCAGCACGTCGAGAAGGGCGATGACGATCTTGAAGGCATTGAGGCTGCTATCAAAAAGGCCAAGGAGGTCACTGACAAGCCTTCCGTTATCAAGCTCACCACCACCATTGGCTTCGGCTCGAAGCTCCAAGGTACCGGTGGCGTCCACGGCAACGCCCTGAAGGCCGATGATGCGAAGCACGTCAAGCAGAAGTTCGGCTTCAACCCCGAGGAGTCCTTCGTCGTTCCCCAAGAAGTTTATGATCAATATCACAAGCACGCGGCGGAGGGCGCAGCTGCCGAGGAGGCCTGGAATGATCTGTTCAAGAAATACCAGAGCGAGCACAAAGAAGCAGGTGCAGATCTTGCTCGACGTATCTCCAGGAAGCTCCCGGACGGTTGGGAAAAATCGCTGCCGCAGTGGAAGCCGACCGATGCCGCCGACGCTACCCGCAAGACATCTGAGAAGGTTCTTGAATCAATTCACAAGGCCGTGCCAGAACTATTATCTGGCTCTGCTGATCTGACCGGCAGCAACAACACTCGGTGGAAGGATGCTGTCGACTTCCAGCCACCCAGCACAGGCATTGGTGAGTGGTCTGGCAGATATCTGCGCTACGGTGTCCGCGAGCACGCCATGGCTGCGGCGATGAACGGCATATCAGCCTATGGTACCCTCATCCCGGCAGGTGGCACTTTCCTCAACTTCGTTTCATATGCTGCCGGTGCAGTCCGTCTGTCCTCACTCTCGCATCAGCGCGTCATCTACGTCGCGACACACGATTCGATCGGTCTAGGTGAGGATGGCCCAACACATCAGCCTATTGAGACCCTTGTCCATTTCCGTGCGCTGCCAAACATGATGGTCTGGCGCCCGGCCGATGGCAACGAGACCTCAGCTGCGTACTACATGGCTCTGACTTCGGTACACACTCCTTCGATTTTGGCTCTCACTCGTCAGAATCTTCCTCAACTTGAGAACTCGACTCTGCAGAACGGCATCAAGGGCGGCTATGTTGCTATCGACACCGCCGACGCCGACATCACACTCGTGTCTACGGGCTCAGAAGTCGGCATCTGCGTTGAGGCTGTCAAGACTCTCGGCGATGAGGGCATTAAGGCTCGTGTCGTCTCGATGCCTTGCACAGAGGTCTTCGATGCCCAGCCCAAGGAATACCAGCTCAAGGTCCTGCCTGACGGCAAGCCTATCATGTCTGTCGAAGTCATGTCGACTCACGGCTGGGAGAAGTATTCTCACGAGCAGTTCGGTCTCAACAGATTCGGCGCATCTGGTCCATATAAGGACGTCTACAAGGTAAGCTGCATCTTATTGCAATTCGGAATACACAAATGCTAACAAAAGCACAGAAATTCGAGTTCACTCCTGAGGGTATCGCGAAGCGCGCGAAGCAGACCATTGAGTTCTACAAGGGCGTCAACCCACGGAGCCCGGTTAACCGCGCTTTCCAGCAACTTCAGTAGGCGATACTCGCTCGAGACAGTGATAGCAATGCGTTCATGCGAAGACGGCTTGGTCTCTCGTTAATCTCTAGAAACAGATAATGGCAGACGAAGTTGTATGGACGACAAAATGCGAGACTACTTCGGAAAAGGACATCATAGAATCATGAGAACAAGCCATGAGCAATTGTAGCGAGCTGATTTTGTTTTCGGCGGGCAGTTCCTGCCGGCGGTTTCGTATTCTGCACGATCTGATCATCCCGGTACCTGACGTCTTGTTCACTTCGGAGCAAATGCCCAACGGTTTTGATCTTTCAGCTTTTACTCACGGTTCCACCTGCTGTTATCTCCACGTGCGGTGGCTTCGGGTAGGAGTGCCTCGTCACGATGTGTTCTCGAGCTGATCTTCGGATTGGCTGGCGATGGGACATTGACAATATCAACGCCTGTGGTGACCGGTGAGCTAAGGTTGAATGGTTCAACTTTGAACCTGAGACTTTCCGAGTCTGATATACTTGCCGGTAGCTGCGAAGTAGGATGCTGCCATTCGTCCCCAGTACTTGACACTACTCAATCGGCTACAACAACACTTCTCGGACCAGCCTTCACCCACCAAGTCCTGACTTGCCTGACTGGAACGCCTCAGGAGGCCTCCCAACATGGCTCAGTCCACGACACCTTCCGATTCTCTACCACTGCCCTCGGCCACTACCCATGCCCCACAGACATGGATCATAATCGGCGCCTCTCGCGGCATTGGGCTAGAGTTTTCGCGCCAGCTCCTCGCTCGCGGTGACCAGGTCATTGCCGTTGTGCGAGATCCGATGAAGGCTGCCCAGCTGTGGCAGGTTCTGGGGGAAGCGAAGACGCCGGGCGCCGGGGTTATTGAGCAGTGCGATGTTACTAAGGAGGGCGATATTCTGGTGAGTCAGTCTCGCAGTGGAGAAGGGTACTGAGCAGCACTGAAATGAGAGGAGGGCGCTGTTGCCTGGTGTAGCTGGAGGCTACGAGATGGAGTGTACTCTCAATTGGCCCATGCTAGCAAGAAGTAGAGGATGACTACGCCTTGGGGACATGACAGCTGACACAATTGCATCGGCATAACAGGCATTCGCAACACGGCTGAAGACACTTCTGGCCAAGGGCGTACGAATAGAAAACGTCATCCTGAACGCAGGGGTGCTCAAGTACCCGAACCGGGCCACTGAGATGTAAGTCTGCTTGTGAATCCACACCCATGTACTTTTCCACTTGATGCTCCTCCACTCCTATGCAGCCGCTGACGAGGGACCGCTGCAATCAGAAGCTACGCCGACTTCGCACACCACCTCTACACCAACACCATCGGCCCCATAATATGCGCGCAAGAAATCCTCAAGACGATCGCGTCGTTCTCCTCTCCTTCAGTGACTCCTCCACCAAAGAAGATCATCTTCATCTCCAGCGACAGTGGCTCCGCTACCTTATTCCGAGACCACGAAGATGGATTCGGCGCGTACGCGGCATCCAAAGCGGCGCTCAACCAGATGTTGCGGCATATGGCTGCTGAAATACGCCGGAAGGAGGAGGCAGAGCGGGCCAAGGGCAAGGAAGGCGTTGTCGGCGGCGCTGATACCAAACAGGACAATGACGCATGTTGTGTACTGGCCTTGCATCCCGGAGAGGTCGCGACAGACATGGCGGACGTAGAGCTGGATTGGGAGGTGGAGGGAATCATACAGCCGGATGAGAGTGTGCGGGAGATGTTGAAGGTGATCGAGGTCCAAGGGGCCACGGGATAGTGGGACGTTTTGGTGTTGGGATGGGCGGGTAAGTGCCCTTGCGCTTTCCTTCTTTTCTTTCACTGCTTTCTGTTGGTCGCCGGTGATGCTGGAGCTGACGAGTAACGTAGCCCCACCCATGGTGATACCGCTTTACACCGATGACGATTGTAGCTGAGGCTCCCGTTCCAGCTGCTTGTCGCCAGTCGGCTTTATTTTGGGCCAGCTGTGGATGTAGCTCTGAGGCCTGGAACAGCAGCCCGCCTTCCATTCTGGGCCTCGATCTGCCGCTGGTAAGAGTCCCTGATATGGGTTAGAATAGCAGCCTACCTGCCTTTCTGAAATTCTATCCATTGCGACTGAGCTCCCGTGTATGGGATTCCTTTTTGGCGCTTCATCGGGCAAAAACGACCTGAGGGTTTGAGAAGACCTGGAGCATCAGTCACCATCATCAGCCGGCTCTTCCTTCTTCACAACCGTCTCCTCGCTATCATTTCCTTCGCCGCCAACTTTCCTTCGCTTCTCCACTCCTGCTTCTCCCTCTGCCACCTCGCTTTCAACGCCAGATAGCCCTCATCCTCAATACACCTCCGCCAATACCCCTTAAACAACTCACTCGCCTCCTCCTTCTCCCTCCTCTTCCTCCCCTCCTCCCCTCCAACGCCCTCCCCGGACCACTTCTCCAACACCTCGCCCGTCTTAGCATCATACTTCCGCCCTCCCTTGTGATTCGCATACCGCCGCGCCCGCGTCATGCCCATCTGGATGAACTTGCGCGTCATGTCTGCACCGACGAGGTCGCCTCGAGCGACGTAGGAGTGGAAGATGGACATGAGAGCGGAGGCACTTGCTTGGGCGATAGGCACGGTGCGGAAGGCCCAGAAGGGGAGGATGAGCGATTTGTAGGGCTCGTAAGTTAGGACGCCCTGTTCGCCGCGGGCGATGGCGTAGGTGTAGTTTATGGAGGGTGAGGTGAGGGATGGTGTTGGGAGGGCCGTTGATGGAGGTTGGATGAGGGTGTCTCTGGATTTGCGTTTTGTTGTTGTGGGTTCTGCTGTGGATTTGGATGGTGGTGAGCTGGGAGAAGGGGTTGCTGATGGCTTTGTTTCCAGGAACTTGGAGGCTTCGTGAGTGTCTGGCTCTTCCTTGATCTTTGCGATCTTTGCGTGACGCGTAGTGGCAGGCATGTTAGTCCTTGGAAGATTCCGGCTACTCTCAAGCTGGAATGGTGACTTTTGCAGACACCTCGTTGGTCGCCTCGTCTGAGCCCAAATAGTCACAAGGGTTTTAGTAACACGCATGCATAGACTACCAAAGCCGCACGGATGTGCTGACGCATGAAGTTGATCTACACTAGTCAGTCGCCTCTGAATGCAATAGTGGCCTCAGACGCGACTAGCTCGGCGCTGTCAATGCGCCCCAGTGTCGTCATGATCCTTGTGACAAGGCAACCACGAAGGTGCTCGAGGCGGTGGTCTTGCCTGGCAGTTGTCTATAGGTAAGGCTACTGATCACAGTATTGAACGCATGAACGGTATTCTTGATATGGTGAATCGTCATGCAACATGACGAAGGGAAGCTATCATGTCGGCAAGGATTCTCAAGACCGGATGACAGCAAGATTTTGACTTGATTCTCTCCTCCACATAACACTACGCCAGTCGGTGGAAAGAATCATGACCCAGTACTAAGTATCGTCAATCGAACGACCAACATTGTGAAGTGTACATGGCACAGCTCATCATACGAAGAAGCTCGTGACAACGAAGCTATGCTAATTTTATACACGTATCTCGACAAGCTACCATATCTAAGCTCTGAGTGATACTGATGCATCAGAAAACAAGTACATCATTAATCGTACATGTCAGGATCTTCGCCTCCATCACCATTCGGGGCCGGCTCTGCGAGGACTCCATCGTCATACACCTGATCGCTTCGATGAGGTATAATACACTTGTCAATACCAAAACTTTCCGACACAGTCTCCCAAACATCGAATGATATTGTGAACACAGCCTGATTCCGCTGTGCTAATTGTCGCTCAGCGAGAGGCCGTTCTTCCGCCACGCCTATCGTCGGCATGCCGTGTGCATCATACCCTAGCCATGCTTTGCTTTCCTTGACCAGAAAACTGACATAGAACAAATTCTCCACTGTTTGGCCGAATGATTTTGGATTGACACAAAATTGGAACAGTGGCACTGCGCCGTTCGACATGATGTGATACTTGTCCATCAGCGATTCTACCAACTTTTGCGTCTCCTCGTCGTCCATGTCTGCTGTGTGGCGTTCTTCGTACTCTGCTGTAACGCTCCTGGAGGCAGCATCTTGGTAATCGTTCAATATGCTTAGGATCTGACCGCAGATGACAGTCAAGTTTTGCTTCTCTTGGTTGTCGAGCTCTTCTTCGGTCAATTGCAGAGTTCGACTCGTTTGTGTTGGCTCTCCACGGGCTTCTCGCGCCCGTCGTTGCGTGATTTGCCGGACTTTTTTCTCGACAGACAAGGGTCCGAGCAGGAAGCCAGAGAGGGCAGGACGTGAATTGTACACATTGCACGCACGCCGACCGAGATATTCCCAGTTCATAGGGCCATCCCCATCTTCGTCGTCGTCTTCTGCTTGTGTTCGTCTCCGTCTATTTCGCTGAGTCTGAGTGCTTGCAGGACGCGCTTGCTCCTCCTCGTCCTCTCCGGTTTCTGGCCGCTTCATAAACGCGATGCATTTTGTGACGAAGTCATCAACATCGATGCCGACCGATGAATCGCCTAGCGTCAGGGTGTTGATCTTCTTGTATGATAGATCAGCCGCAGCAACAAGTAAACGTGCGTCAACAGCGGCGTCTGCTGTTTGCTTGACATTCTTGAAGTACTCATTGGCCTTGTTGACAGTGTCCACCAGTCCTGAAGAATTGGCCTGCAGGTACTCCTGTCGATGGTCGTTGAGATCTGTATGAAGCTCTCGGATTTTCCGCTTAGTATGTCGTCGTTCCTCCGGGTCTTGCTTTGGATCGTAGTAGGTGGTGTCAATTTTGTCGCCCGTTTTCTGACTTTGCTGAGTCCGCTGCTCTGTCCTTCTCCTTTTGGCCGTATTCTGTACATCTGGAGAATCCATTTGTTGGTGATTGCTTCGCCGCTTCTGAATCGATCTGCTACTCGAGTGGTTCTCCTTATCCGATTCGCCCGGGCCAAGTGAATCACTCCTTGACGACGGTGCCGGTGACTCAGTCAGGCGAGAGACTGCGCGGTTCGTGGCTATGGCTATAGCGTCTGAGCGCGCCATGACATGCTGCCTTGTGGTTGTGATCAGTGTAGGTAGGTAGGTGGATCAGCCCTATTTGGTCTACGCAGCCAAACGAATTTCTTTGTAGCAGTAGCGCAGATCGCGGTGTAGAAACAGACTTGTTGAAGTGTGAGATCTGCTGTTGCTGATTCAGCGATATGTTGTGGGTTGAGTAGCTGGAAACGGAGGTTGGAAGAGATAAAGTGCCCAGTGGTGTCAGGCGCGTCTCGCGTCAGGGCTTCCAAGGTTGGTGGCAGGAGCAAGTCACCGTACTTTCCGCGCTTTTGTGCCTTGCCGTTCACCGGAGTTGGACATCAAACCAACAAATAATTGAGTATTTAGATCGCCTGGGCACCCTCCATACATGTTCACCTCTAGTCTCTAGAAGAACGAAAAGGCTCGTCAATCGTGGGAACTCGACATCCTGCGTATGATTCGAGCTGGCTCAGCCGCCAGTCGCTGGTCAAGGTGATCTTGGTCACTTCGTGCAGAATATCCACTCCATGAAAGCACCGCTGGTCAGTCGAAATGGCGGACGACCCTGTGATTGCAAGCTATGACTTGATCCTGTCGAGCCCACCAGGATCAGACGCGGTTGTCCACGATGCTGCGCCGTCTGACAAACCAGGTGTACTTGTCTTGCAATATCCCGCGCACCGTCCGGCTGCCCGACCGTACTGCGCTGCTCTTCGACAGAAACCGAGCACGCTAAGATACAAGAAAGCGACAGGCATTGTCGAGGTCGATGTCCCGATGCTCACAACAGACAACTACAACCATGAAGCAGGCAATCGGTACGGAGCGGCCATGACTGACAGCAGGACCGTCAGCATTGGAGGATCCCATGGTCTTGTCGGCGGTTTCAATGCTGGACCCACGCAGGTAGGTTCTCTGCATGACGTCCCTGCTCACCAGAATGGAGAAGCACCTCCGCCGCTCGCAACACAGACATTGGGTGGCAAGATCGCAAAGCCTTCAGAGAAAGACCCTATCTACTTCCTCGCAGCCGTTCGCGACGGTGAGATCCACCTTTCTCACCTCGATGCTCTGGTCCAACTGAGGCCCCAACTACATCACATAGACGCAGAAGAAGAGAACAATCAGCGCCGCTTACACCTATCGGGAGGTTCTGCGAACGCGAAAAAGCCCGGCGTCGAGATCACGCCCAAAATCGAGTCTAAGGCGATCGAAATTAAGCTAAAAGACAGCAAGGAAGACCCACGTGATCGCAGTCTCAACGCGAACACCAAGCTGCTGCGTGACATCCAGACTGAGCCGTGGCAGAGGCACGATTGGGTTGACCAGGACGATGCATTAGCCAAAAGTCAAGGCGATGCTTTTCTCTGGCGAAACGGAGAAGTCGATGCGCCCGCAACTCTGAAGAGTGCCTTGTCCAATAGTGACTGGCTCGATCGAATGTCAGCGCCGCGTGAGGATGGTAAGAAGGGCCTTCTGGCAAAGCTGAGAGGCAGAGAACGGGAGAGAGCTCGCCGGAAGAAGGCAGAGGAGGAAAAGAAGAAACTGAAGGAAAGCGCACAGCCACCCGGTCCATCCAAGGGTCCGCTGCTTGAGCAGAGCTCCGACAGCGAACTGAGCAGTCCAGACGTTTCCGACCTGGAGCAGGACGCCGACGATCAGGGTATGGACGTGCAAATCAACGCAGACGCGCTAGTCGAGATCAAAGCCGAGCCAGAAGCCGAGCCAGCCCCATCAAGGCGACGTGGCAGACCGAGGAAGGGCTAGCGCAATGTCCGTTGCTACTCGGCCCCTTGCCCAGAGCCGACTGTAGCTTTCACGATCATCTGAAAGACCTTGGAGTCTTCCCGGCGTGTATGTCGGAGGTTTCGGGAAGGAGCCATTTGTGGCCATACCCATCTGCAGATCTGAGAGGCCTCCTCTGTTCTTCGGACGTGCGTCTCGCGGCACGCGCGGTTCACATCTCACAGAAATGTGCATGATGATCGGGGAACCCTTGATGCCAGGCGCATCCAACTGGGCGCCGAACATAGTGCGTGAGGGATGAACTTCGATGTGGACGAAAAGCGTTGGGCGTCGTCTATGCCAGCTTCATGGCGGGCTAAGAAGTTAGCACAGCGCAACATGCTGAACAGAGAGGGGAACATGATCGCCTTGCAAAAACCCGAGGATCCCGTGAAGACCAGGTCCCAGCGCCAAAAGGGGTCGCATCGGCTACGACATTAGGTCCGTCTGCAGTGAATTATTCTATCATTGAACGCTCAAGTGAAGTTCATCTCAGGGACCCTGACTCAAGTAGCCAACGATGTCAGACCTTCGGCGCCCTCCCTGGCCCAGAAAATCTGCGATGAATTTACTAATCCTTTTCCAATTATGATATAACAGCCCGTCCTTTGTGCGACGTGGTTGTAGGCCAACTTAATGGAGCAGTGCCAGGACGACGTCACGCGTTGCTTTGGTAACGATGGCAGCGCTGACACTGCTGGGGTTGAACTTGTGCCCAGGTGGTTATACATCGTTCTGCGTACTAACGCCCTTGATGCACGTGACCACCTTGAGATCCGAAGTTGGCCCTTGTGGATCTCAGTTTTTTGAACTCGACTTGCCTCCCTCCTGGTCAACCGTTAACTATGATGCTCATTTGATTTTCGCTTCTTGCTGTCCATGTATTTTATTGCGCATTGATCTGACTGTTTACTGTTCGACGCAATCGGCATTCGCATTCTCACTGCGATGCATCTTGCTTTGGTACAGCTTCGTCAACCAGCGAAGACATGCTCACGCGAGTAGCTCGTCGAAGACAAGCCCTTCGACTTGCTCAAGATGCCAGTCAACGAATCGATCGACCCTTTCTTGGGCCAGCGATCAGCCTCCCGCATAACACTACTGTTCAGCGGAGGCCAATTAAGACCAGACCATCGTCGAAGAGCCGTCTTCCAACACCTTTGCCGTTACAGGCCAGGCGATTGGCATCAGCAGCGCCTTTACCGGAATCGCATGTATGGAACGATGACTACGCCTCATACCTCTACGGCCAGGAGTCCAACTCAAGGCCACGCCTCCCACGAGTCAGCACCAAGCTAGCTGATTGGGACGTGAACAATCTATTGCGTATCGAGGCAACGACCGCCCTACCATATATCGAGAGAATCAATACCGGCCATGCGGATCTTCGCGGAAACTCAAGCGAGATCGAAGACCATTTGGAAGCATGCCTGGCGCTCAAGAATTGGCCAAGGGCTCTCAAAAATCTTGCGCAGCTCAAAATCCTGTATCATAGCGACACGGGCAGACTGCGTCTGCAATATGATCATGTTCTGGCAGCCATGGTGGACGACTTCATGGAGTGTACGAGCTCCGAGGTCGAGGACCGCATCACGCAATGGATCGATCGTGACATGAAGCAAGCTGGGCTAGAAGCTCATGCTCAAACAATAGCTCTTGTGATAAAGGCTGCCTTATTCGTTCCAAATCGCTCGAAGCGCGACAGGACGGTTCGCCGCTACTGGGATATGGCTGAGCGGTACAATCTGCAGGGCGAAATTGTCGGCCTTCGCAACATCTTGACGGAAAGAGACCTTGGATTGATCTCACAGATTTGTCCTCTAGAGGCAGCAGACTTTCCCGAAATCATGTCAGAAGAGCCACCTGAAGATGAGCCCGAAATACTAGTGTCGAAAGACGTTCTGTCCCAGCGACCAGACCTGGAAATATTGCAGACAGAACAAAAGGGTGGGGGCATGGATGCTTTGAGAAATACTCTATCTTTATTCAACGACGACGAAGAAAAGGTCCGAATAAATTCGCAACATAGCACAGAAGAACAACAAAAGGTCGCACGCTCACGACAGGCTCGCCTAGAGCATGATGCTGTCACTTCAGCTGTAGAACGATGGCGAAAAGAGCACCAAAAACTAGCAAAACAAGGCATCACTGCTGGTCTGAACCAAGGTAACACGGGCGTGTTGATGTGGCAATGGCATGAGATCATGCGGGACAAGATCGTCGCAGAGATCAAGAAGGTCGAAGAGGCTGAGAACAAAGTCAAAAAGACGGCACAAGACAGGTTGAGGATTGAATACGGTCCCTTCTTGCAACAGCTCAAGCCGGAAAAATTGGCTGCTGTGGTAGGCATTGGCATGATGCAAATCATGAACAAAGTCGGAGCGGCAAGACCAGTGAAGCTGATCCGACTGGTCACCGAGCTCGGCAAAATCGTGGAATCCGAACGACATGCTGAGGTTTTGCAGAAGACGATGAAGAAATGGTCGCAGGAGCGTTCAAAAGCCAAACGAAATGGCAAATCACTTGCTGACGTTGTGAAGAACTTGAATCCAGAGCGCCCTGACAATTGGGGCGTGACATCTCGTGGCAATCATCCAGCTTCACAAAAGTACCTACGGACCTCGGAATGGACATCCGCAATCCATGTCAAGTTAGGGGCAATCCTTGCTGAACTCTTCATGGACTCTGCTAGAATTCACGTCAGCCATACAGATCACAAGACCGGAAAGACGACAAAAATCGCACAGGCCGTCTTCATTCGATCGAAAATCTTCTCGGCGGGCAAGGGCATAGGGGTGGTCTCGCTGCACGAATCGTTCATACCACACTTGGTACGACGACCAAACACCGATGTAATTGCGAAGCAGCTGCCTATGGTATGTGAACCACTACCATGGAAGAACTTCACAGAAGGTGGCTACCTGCAAACCCAAGTCCCCGCCCTGCGGGTGAAGTTCAAAGAGGTGCTGCAAAAGGATTATGTCAATGCAGCCGCCGCCAATGGAGATATGGACCAAATCTTTGCAGGCCTGGACGTGCTTGGGAAGCTTCCTGGAAGATCAACAAGAAGGTCTACGACGTAATGATCCAAGCTTGGAACTCCGGTGAAGCCATCGCTGGTTTGGCTCCGCTCGGACGGCAAGTTGACGCACCAGAAAGGCCGGCCTCAGATGCACCAAGGCGAGCAAAACATGAGTGGTTTGAGCGAATGCGAGAAATCGACAACCAAAAAAACGGCGATCATTCCGAAAGGTGCTCTCAGAATTTACAGCTAGAAATCGCGCGAGCCTACTTGAACGAAACGTTCTATCTGCCACACAATATGGATTTCCGTGGCCGCGCATACCCTATACCACCCTACCTCAACCAAATGGGCGCCGATCATTGTAGAGGACTATTGAGGTTTGCCAACGGTCGCCCGCTAGGGAAACGGGGACTATGGTGGCTAAAGATACAACTATCAAATGTGTACGGATTCGACAAGGCAAGCCTCTCTGACCGGGCCAAGTTTCCTATGGACCACCTTGAAGAGATCCGAGACTCAGTGGAGCACCCGTTCGATGGGAAACGCTGGTGGCTTACCGCGGAAGACCCTTGGCAGTGTCTTGCGGCTTGTCATGAGCTCGTAGAGGCGCTGAAGGCGCCCAACCCCGAGGAATTCATTTCCCATCTGCCTGTCCACCAGGACGGTTCATGCAACGGACTGCAGCATTATGCGGCCCTGGGCGGCGACGTGGAGGGCGCGCGCCAGGTCAATCTTGAGCCGGGTGATAAGCCAGCGGACGTCTACTCGGGCGTTTGCGACCTTGTCTCGGCTGAAGTAGCTGCTGATGCTGCAAAAGGTCACGAGATTGCTGCGCTGCTCAACGGCCGCTTAAAGCGCAAGATCGTGAAGCAGACTGTGATGACTAACGTCTATGGGGTCACATTCATGGGCGCGACTGCTCAAGTACGCAAGCAGATTGATGCTCTACTGCCGGATATCGGGGAGAAGCGCCTGTCCGGACGAGCTTCGCTGTACATTGCCGAGAAGATTTTCAGAGCACTTGGCCAACTTTTCAATGGTGCCCAAACCATCCAGTATTGGCTGGGAGATTGTGCCAACAGAATCTCGAGCTCCGTGTCTCCTGCACAAATGGACAAGATTACTGAAGCCAGCTCTACGCCGGGTGGCGGTGAAACAACCCACGCTGGTCGACGCAAGCCGTCGGCGCCGTCCAAAGTCAAATCCAGGACCACTCAACTGAAGGGCTCAGAGTTTCGATCAAGCGTGATCTGGACGACACCACTCAAGCTACCTGTAGTCCAGCCCTACCGTCAGGCGAAGGGTGCGTCCATTCAGACTAATCTGCAAGCGATCACCTTGTACGAACCTACAGTTGCGGATGCGGTCGACAAGCGCAAGCAACTACAGGCATTCCCACCCAATTTCATTCATTCGCTGGATGCATCACACATGTTGCTCTCGGCGTTGAAGTTAGACGAGCTCGGGTTGTCTTTCGCCGCTGTACATGACTCTTTCTGGACGCACGCAGCAGACGTGGATGTTATGAATAGGCTTCTGCGCGAAGCATTCATTCGTATGCATTCGGAAGACATCATCGGACGACTAGCCGCAGAGTTCAACAAACGGTATGAGAATCATGTCTACATGGCCGAAATCAGCAAGACTTCGCCAGTGGCCAAGGCGATCTCGGAATATCGCAAGAACTCGGGACGGAGGAGCGTCACGCAACAGAAAAACTATGAGCTACTTCGCGAAATTGAGAAGAGACGTCTGATGGCTAGCGAAGATCCGACAGAACGGAAGAAGGGTGCGGAAATGGTAACAGCAGCCACTATCTTCAAGGACTTCCGGGGTGATCGACATATTATAAGCAAGGACAGCCTGGGACAAACGGCAATGGCTGCTGTACCCAAGGGCGTCACAGAAGGGGCAGCAGAAGCTGCGCTTGAGCAGCATGCTACAGAAACAATGGCTGCATCGAACCAAGCTCCTAACGGTCCGACACCGGCAGATCAAGAGGTGGATGATGATTTGACAGAGATGCCTACTGGAACCACGAGCCTGGATGGAAGTGAAAGCGCGCCATCGCCAGGTTCGAAGCAGCGACAGAAGAAGAAGTCTGCCCACAGTAACAATCAGACATGGGCGTGGCTACCATTGACTTTTCGACCTGTTCCCGAGAAGGGAACTTTTGATGTGCGGCGACTCAGAGATTCGCAGTATTTCTTCTCATAGCTTGCGAGCACAATACTGACGATGGGGGACACCAGAACGATGAGTGTTACTACTATATGTACCAATAGTGCACCAGGTGTATAATTGTATAGAAGTTGAGCCTGGGCGGACTTCACAATGATGTGAAATGGCTTGAGACATATACACGACCTTGAATGAAATCAGGCCACATACATGTACTGCTGTGTTAAACATATTTGGCCATGTACTGAGTGGTGTAAGCAATCAATATCTGAGTAATCGGGCTGCCCCCACAAACGGTCCGCGCGTTCAAGGCTCGGGAGGACTTTTCCAGCAAATCGGCCGACCTCAGCCGGATATCAAGTAGTTCGAGAGTCATGCACAGTAATGGCTCTGATCGGCAGGGCGACTTCTACTTCGCTCCGCAGGAGTCACCGTGACCGATCTATCTTCACGAGTACCAATCTTGTTGACAATGGTAAGGGCCTCCCGACCCTTCGTCTTCCATTGATAATAGACGTGTAACCACTTCCATTGCGTTGAGCGTCTCGAGCCTAGGCCAATCGGCGACGCCCCCACCGATGCATTAGTCCACTAAGACTTACTGCTAGGCACTGTAACTAGCCGATTTCACAATTCTATCCTCATCTCGAAGAGCTTCCGTTGCCACTGCACAGCGACTTTCTGACCACGATTCTTCATCTCCATTCTAATTTCTTCTACGGTCGACCAAGTTGGGCTACAGAGGCCGCCTTACGTTTCCATTCGTGTGGTCTAAGGAACCGGCATCGATTTGCGAAGTATATCTGTCTGGCGGGGCCCCCACTTGCAGATCGATTCGAGCCACCAATTTGTGATCGACGAAAGACTGACCACGACACTGGTACTGTTGAGACCAAGAGAGTCGCACAGCGCATGATCACTGACAGGTAGCAACTGCGCGCCTGCGCACCTCCTCTTGCGTTCCGTTCGAGATGTCGACCGCGCCGGTTGACTCCGACGTCCCGGGCACGAAGCCCAACGCCGAACCCTCACATTCTGCTACACGCGATGCCGCCCCTTCCAGCCCTCAGCAACGAGCACCCTCGCTAGGCAACACAAACACCGTTTCAATGACATCTTCATCCTCTCCGCTCGGACATGTCAATGCTGCCCGACGACCCGGCCCTCCCACTTCTCGAGCCTCCGGCTTGACATCCGACATACAGGCTAAGATGAAAGCATTCTCGCTATCAAGGCAAGGTGCACCAGGAGCTCAGAACAGACAGGCCCCGGCTGCTGGCGGGTTCACTGGCGGCCCAGTCGTCGGCTCGTCAGGTGCACCCGGCATGCGTCTGCCGCCTAATTTGCAAAGACCGAATGCACAGCAATGGGATTCGGCATCGCCGGCTCCTGGAAACAGCCCGAACAGTCCCAAAATGCCGGGTACAAAGCCGGGCATGGGTGGTCTCGCTGCAAAACGGGGTCTCAAACCAGGCGGGATGAAGCTGTCAGAAGCACACAAGCCGGCTGCCCCAGATGAGAAGCCACAACAGAGTGAGAGTGGGTCGCAGTTCAAACAATTCTCAAGCATTGTCGATACGCAGAAAGGCACGCTTAATTTCAAGAACAAAGCAATCATACACGGCAGTGGCATCGATTTCGAAGGTGGCAGCACATTTCAAATCTCCCTCGACGAGGTCGATCCCGTCGACGAACTCGGCAAAGGCAACTACGGCACAGTGTTCAAGGTCAGACACGCTCGTCCGAAGATGCGGCAGAGCGGTCTTGGGCTCCGAGGTAACATGAGCCGACAATTGTCCGAGCAGCAGCGTGAAGACAATGACGCAAATGCTACAGCGGGCACCAGTGGTCTGATCATGGCGATGAAGGAGATCAGACTGGAGCTGGAGGATATCAAATTCGCTCAGATCATTATGGAGCTCGACATCTTACATCGATGTGTATCTCCCTTCATCATCGACTTCTACGGTGCTTTCTTTCAGGAGGGTTCGGTTTACATTTGTATAGAGTACATGGATGGCGGATCGATCGACAAACTGTATGCAGATGGCGTTCCGGAGGGCGTTCTCCGAAAGATTACTCTTTCTACGGTCATGGGTCTGAAGAGTTTGAAGGACGACCACAACATTATACATCGCGACGTCAAACCGACGAACATTCTCGTCAACACTCGTGGACAAGTCAAGATCTGCGATTTCGGTGTCAGCGGAAACTTGGTTGCGTCTATCGCGAAGACAAATATCGGCTGTCAAAGCTACATGGCGCCAGAACGAATATCTGGAGGCGGCATGTCTGCCGCTGGTGCTGGTGGTGGGACTTATAGCGTGCAATCGGACATCTGGTCATTAGCCCTGACCATCATTGAGTGCGCGTTGGGTCGGTATCCTTATCCGCCGGAAACATACGACAATATCTTCAGTCAATTGAGTGTAAGTCGTCTTCCCCTATTCAAGCTGAGGCAGTATGCTGAGTAATACAGGCTATCGTGGATGGAGATCCACCAGATCTACCAGCTGACAAATACTCGGACGAAGCTGTCGACTTCGTGCGAGGATGCTTGAACAAGATACCAAAGCTTCGGCCCACATACGCTGCCTTACTACGGCATGCTTGGCTCGCACCGCTGATCAAACCACCAACAATCTCCGAAGACGAAGAAGCCGAGAAGGCAGCAGAAGCAGGAGACAGTATGGACGCTGGCCCGCAGATCGAGTCAAGCATCACGACTGCAGACAAGGAGGTTGCAGATTGGGTTAAGGCAGCAATCGAGAAGAAGACGAAAGGGCAGCTCACATTTGCGAAGAAGCCAGCCCTTCACGAGGCTCCCCTGGACGCGGTCCCGGGGAGTCCTTTAATGAGCAAGGATGAGGCTCCTGCGACAGTAGACGCTAGTGAAGGAGTTGCAGCGACGGCGGAGACAGAGGAAATCAAGCCCAATCCTGGTGTGAGAGTCAACAGCCCAGAGTTGATCTCAGCTAAGATTGAGCCTGTGGATTTCGCAAATCTAAGTCCTGGAAAAGAAGACAGCAAGTAGATGGAGGTCTTGCTGTAAGTGTCGGTATATGTAGCAGCATCAAGCACTCGCAGCCCATGAGGATAAATGCGGGAACTTTCCATCTTGTGCTCGTTGTTCTTCTGATGCGCTTTCCGTGTGATCGACCTGTATGCTTTCCGACACTGCAGTCACCCAGCGATGATGTCACCGGCATCTACGCCAGGCGAAGATCACTACGGCTCACACTCCTCATTGTACATGTCTATCTATTCTTACCTATGCACCGGTCCTTAATCAACAAAAGGCTCTTATTTATAGCCAGCGATGATTGCCGCTAGTCGCGCGTACTCAGCCTGCCATGGCCAACCATAAAGGCCTCCGCGAAACTGCATAAGCATCTGACTGCAAATATGGCCATTATACGGAAGTTGTTGATCTTCGCATCTGCGAAAGGTCTCATTGTCCAGGCGCATGGTCCGGTTGAGCATCACAAGGCAATACACTTCGAGTTTAGATCATCTCGAGTGACAGAATGTCCACACGATGAGGCTGCTCAGTACAGGAAAGCACCATCGCTGGAAGCTCACGGCTTGCTTGGCATTTTCACGATTGCTTCTTCTTCGTTTCTCATAGCCATCACTGGCCGAGAGCAGGTTGCGCAGATATTTGGGAAGCCAATATTCGTAGTCACGGATGTCGAGTTCCTGCCTTTGTCTTCGCAAGAAGCTGCTTCAAAGTCATTGAGCAGGGCTTCGGCCACCAAGTCGGACCACAAGCAGGGCTCAGAATCTGATGCGAGTGACTCTGACTCAGATTCTCCTACGGCACAGCATGCAGACGACGCTCGAGGTCCACCAACCGATGACGAACAAGATCTGCCACGATCAGCATCCGCCACTAGTATCGCTCAAGATGTGCTCACTAAGAAAGGCAACTTTGGACGTTTCGCAACGCAGTGGTTCTCGAGACAGGGCTGGAGTTCCAGTGGAGGTGCTGACCAGGCTTCTGAGAACAACTCATCGGCCGCGTCTGCGAAGGGAGACAGGGTCGCTCACGGGGATGCTCAAGAGGCGGCGAAAGCAGCAGCCGTGGATGCCCCGACGACAAGCCCAAGCGCTGGAACGAATCAGGGGGCTACCGCGGCTCGAGAAGAAGTCGCGGCCATGATTCCAAAAATTCTACGTGTGACCAAACTGATTCTGACCTCAAGAAGCTGCTTCTTCAGCTACGAATATGACTTGACGAGAAGGATGCAGTTGCTCCAGGGGAGAGCAGTCCCTCCATCGAGATCAACCATGGACTCGCTGTTCTTCTGGAACCAGAATATCTCCCGCCCGCTGCTGGAAGGTGGACATGATTCGTTCCTGATGCCTATCATTATGGGTTTTGTCGGGCAACGCACCTTTGTGGTGAAGAAGTCCGAGGCTGGGAGTCCTGAGGCGGCGAATGTCATTTCCGTTGATGAGGCGGCTTCACAGCCGGATGAAGCTAGTCATGCTATTGCTCACGCTAAAGCTGGGCTCGCAAGCCTGAAAGGCGATATCGAGACCTTCTTACTGACACTGATATCTCGGCGATCGATCAAGCGTGCTGGTCTCAGGTATCTGAGGCGCGGGATTGACGATGAGGGCAACTGTGCCAACAATGTCGAGACAGAGCAGATCTTGTCAACTCCTACCTGGGACAGCAACCGTGCAATACGGTCATTCACCCAAGTCCGAGCATCAATACCACTGTACTTTTCACAGTCTCCATACTCGTTCAAGCCAATGCCGACGCTGCAACAGTCGGAGGCTGCGAACCGAGACGCGATGAAGAAGCACTTCGAAGCTCTGGTCAAGCGGTACGGCAAAGTCCAGACAGCTGTCCTCGTTGACAAGCACGGCACAGAAGTGGCAATAGGCGAGGCATACGAGAAGAATCTTAAGGCTCTTATGGAATCCAAGGACTTGCAGAGTGTGGATTGGGAGTGGTTTGATTTCCACGCCGAATGTCGCGGGATGCGATTTGAGAATGTTCAGCGTCTGGTAGACAAACTTGAAGACAATATCGAGAAATTTGGCGAATCTGTCGTACATGATGGTCAGATCGTATCTCAGCAGAAAGGCATTATCCGGACAAATTGTATGGATTGCCTCGACAGGACGAACGTAGCCGAGAGCGCGTTTGGACAGCATATACTGCAGAAGGCATTGTCCCAGGAGGGCTTCGCCATCGACCTAGTTCGGGATGAGACGAGACGTGGTTCAATACTCTGTGGGCTGACAATGGAGACGCTATATCGAGACAATATGCTGGCACGGCTGCTCTGAAGGGTGACTTTACAAGAAGTATGCTGCCACCTCCGTCAGACTTCTCTTGACTAACGATTTAATAGCACGCAAGCGAAACTACCAAGGTGCGCTCAACGACTTCAGCCTGACCCTGACTCGATACTACAATAACATGGTCAACGACTACTTCTCCCAGGCGGTGATCGATGTGATGCTCGGCAACTTGTCCTGGACAGCATTCGAGGACTTTGAAAGCACTCTGATGAGCCAGGATCCCGGCATCTCGATCAACCGAATCCGCGAAAGTGCAATCGAAACCTGTCGACGTCTTGTGGTCCAGGACGAGAGCGAGGACATGATCCATGGTTGGACGATGCTTGCACCAGCGATCGAAAACACCCTACGAACTCTACCATTTCGAGAAGCGGTCGTGCTGCTGACCGACGCCGCCATCTACTGCTGCAAATTTGACTGGACAACTGAGAAGGTTGCCTCGTTCGAGAAGATTGACTTAAGATCAATCATCAAAGTCCGCTATGGCGCATACATCACTTCGACCTTTACTGAACGTCAAAGAGATGAAGAGATGAACGTTGGCATTGTGATAATTTACAAGCCGAGCCACGGCAGCATGATCAGGACCAATACGCGTTCTCTCCAGAACTCTGTCGATCCCTCGCACGACCGCATCGATGGAGGCACGGGAGTGCTCTCTTGGCTGGCACCGAAGCAGTCGGCTACGTCGAGGGCGCTTGCGGTAAAGGTGATTCCACCGACTGCAGACCGGAAGCGAGGCACCACCGGCTCCATATCCGAGCACAAGCCAGGTACGGCCGAACTAGCAGAGCAGATTGTTGAGGAGGTACGCAGGGCCATCGTTGGCGATAGTAAAGAAGAGCAGGGCAAGGTTGAGATTGAGAAGGGAGATGTGATCAGCTTGGACGAGGCGAAGAAGCGGACAGGCTATCTGGAGCAAATTGGGCATTCATTGAAGAGGTTGGTTTGGGCGTAGAAGAATATCTGTAACGTGCCTGCCCTATGTAGAACTTCTCTAATCGAGACCGCTCAGATTGAACATCCTATTAGTGCCCAAGTAGCGAAGGACAGACCGGATGACAAAGAAAAGAAGACGCTTTCCCCACAATGCTGTAACCTCATACGCCACAAGCATCAACTGAGCCACTGCAGAAATCTTTGGTTCCTGCCGTCAGTCCAATTGTCCTCGACGGCACTTCATAAACTTTCTCTGGCCAACAAACAATCCACATTCACTCCCACCATCACCTACATCTCTTATTGATTGAAGCCTCGAAGCGCTCGAGTATCGACTGAGTAGTCTCTTTTCTTAGGCCTTGACTTGAGCGCCGCTCGGCTACCCCACGCGTATTGCGACTACCACCCGACGGCATCCACACCTATACAGCACAGCAGACGACGTCGTCTCCGCAGGCAGAGCAACTCATACGATCTGGAGCACGCCGGGCGCCCTCGAACCTGCGGGGTCCGTGTGCAGGCTTCGGTTGAAGTGGAGATAGCGACTCGTTACTTGTCAACGTTGGAGGACACTGCGCTGCGGACACTCCAGACACGTAGCCGCCATGGCGGCGCAGATGGATGAGAGCGAGCTTCGCGAGCTGGTCGAGTATCTGAAGAACTCGCTTAGCGGACATGACAGAAACAAGCAGAAGAACGCTGAGCAGGTATGTAATCATGTCGACCTCGATCTATTTCTACAGATCAGCTCGTGCTAACATTGCTTTGTGCACAGATGCTCATCAAAGCTGCATCCACGCAGTCAACGTTCGTGGACTACCTGCAGTACATCTTTAGTTCACCGCAGCTGGGAGACAACCTCAACCTGAATCCGGGTACGACTTTCCTTGTACGATATGCAGCGGCGATCCAGCTCAAGAACCACATCAAAACGCACTACAAAGAAATACCCGCCGAGAAGCTTACGCAGATCAAGTCTAGTACTTTGGGCATGCTACAGGACCAGAACGCCCAATTACGCAGTTTTGCCGGGACCATTATCACCGAAATTGTACAGCAGGGAGGTCTGCTACAATGGCCAGAAATATTGATCGAGTTGATCACGCTGGTGGAAAATAAGTCTGGAAACATACCTGCGGATGCACAGCAGGGTGCTATGTCCGCGTTGGCAAAAGTCTGCGAGGACAACCGAAAACTGCTCGACAAGGAGTATCAGGGACAGAAACCGATGACTGTCATTGTAGAGAAAATGCTGCTCTTCGCAAACCATGATCTGCCGCAAGTCCGAGTCTTCGCTTTGGGCACTCTTAAAACGTTCATACCGCAGAAGTCGCAGGTATTGATGGACTCGTTGAACGAATACCTGGCAAGAGTCTTCGAGAGAGCCTCAGATCCTGCAACAGAAGTCAGGAGAATTGTATGTCAATCTCTTGTGCAGCTGGTCGAGTCTAAGCCGGAAGCTCTGGCGCCAAACATGGACGGACTTGTCAATTACATTCTCACGCAACAGACACAATCACAAGATCCAGATCTCGCCATGGACGCTGCCGAATTCTGGCTGAGCGTGGGAGAGCAGGAGCTGTTGAAAGACACTATGCGGCCTTATCTCCCTCGGATAGTCCCAGTCTTACTTGCCGGTATGGTCTATGGTGAAGAGGACGTCTTTCGGTTAGGTGGAGACACTGACGATGCGGACCAAGACGACCGAGTGGAAGACCTCAAGCCGCAGTTTGCCGAACAGAAGAAAGGCAGGGGTGCCATTCATGAAAAGTCCGGAGACGAGAGCTCAAACGGAGCGCCAGCCTCGTCAGACTCGAAGAAGGATCTAAGTGATGGTGAAATCGAAGAAAGCGAGGACGACGACGATAGCTTGGACGACGAAGATCCGGAGAACATTTGGAGTCTGAGAAAGTGCTCGGCGGCTGCACTTGATGTGTTCGCCGTCAACTACCACGATTCGGTCTTCGCCATCATTCTCCCATACCTCATGGAGAACTTATCACATCAGATGTGGCCCAAACGGGAGGCTGCCGTTCTCGCGCTCGGAGCGATTGCCGAAGGATGCATGAATGTGGTCTCGCCTCATCTGCCAGAACTCGTGCCATTCCTCATCAACTTGCTCAACGATAACGAACCAGTCGTGCGGCAAATTACCTGCTGGTGTTTGGCACGCTACTCAGAATGGGCGGCGCAACTGAACTCGCCCCAAGAAAAGCAGAAGTACTTCGAGCCCATGATGGACGGTCTGTTGAAGCGGATGCTCGACAAGAACAAGAAAGTGCAAGAAGCTGGCGCGTCATCCTTCGCCAGCCTGGAAGAAAAGGCGGGCGATAAGCTGAAGCCATACACCGAGCCAATTCTGCGGCAATTCACGCAGTGTTTCCAGTTGTACAAGGACAAGAACATGTACATTTTGTACGACTGTCTCCAAACACTTGCCGACTCGGTTGGAGCAGAGATGGCGAAGCCGGAACTCGTTCAGATGCTCATGCCGGTACTCATTCAACGGTGGCACAAGATCAGCGACGAATCCAGAGAAATGTTTCCTTTACTGGGCTGCTTGGGCTATATTGCGATCTCATACGGTAGTCTCTTCACACAATTTGCGGAGCCCATCTTCTCGAGGTGCATCTCGCTCATATACTCCAATCTTCAGCAGCATATGGCATTTCAGACTGGACAATCAATAGACCAGCCAGACAAAGACTTCATCGTGTCTGCTCTGGATCTTCTCTCAGCAATCATTCAAGCCATACCCAACGCCGACTCAGCCAATCTGGTTCAATCATCAAATCCTCAGTTCTTCGACCTCCTATCCTTCACCATGGACGACCCGACGCCCGACGTCCGACAGTCTGCCTATGCCCTTCTCGGCGATTGTGCGATCGCCATCTATTCATCCCTCGAGCCGTATCTCGACAAGCTCTTCCCCATCTTGATCCGTCAAATAGATCTTGACCGGATACCTGCCGATGAAGTCGAAGCAGATCCCGCATTCAACGTCCTCATCAACGTCTGCTGGTCAGCCGGCGAGATCGGCAGCCGAGCACCACGCGACAAGCTCGCCCCGTTCATTCCGGACCTTTATCGCAACCTCATCACCGTCCTCACTTATGAGGAACGTGTCCCGGAGTCGGCTGCCGAGAACGCCGCGCTAACTATTGGGCGGTTGGGCATCCAATGTCCCGATCTTCTCGCCGCCAATCTTGGCACGTATGCCGGCCCCTTCCTTGAGTACATGTCTCAAGTCAGTTCCTCGACCGAGAAGGCCTCCGCGTTCTTGGGCTTCAATAACGTCATCCAGCGCAATCCGGCTGCTATGGAAAGCTCGCTGACCGAGTATCTGACCGCCGTTGCTGCTTTTCCACGCAATGTGCCGGAGAGTGAGGACGCCGAGGTCTATGCTAGTACAAGAGCGAGCTTTGCACAAGTGGTCCAGGGCTTCAGGCAGATGATCGGGCCTGAGAGGTTCCAGGGGGAAGTATTGGGGCGGTTGAGTCAGCCGAGCCAGACGAAGTTGAGGGATTATGTGTCCTGATGCCTCTGACTCCACGAAGGGAAACCTGAATCACGACCGGCATGTTTTCACCATAAGTTGACTACAGATGCTCCACGTCAAGCCCGCACAACAGGTGGCGGGATCATTGGGTGGCAGATATCACCCAACGAGATGACCCGGACCCGAGAACGAGGGCTTGGAACCATCGCAAGGGGTCTGAACTCGCGGCGACATCATACCACACGACCATCTTTGAATTGGAATGTTTGCAAGCGACGCATGTCATGTAGATGTAGATAGCCTCTTTGTTTTGGACGAGCGCGAAAAAGCGACACCAACAGCAGCAAAACCCAGCCAGCGGCACGGCGTGGGCAAGTAGGTAGATGCCAATCTTTGAGCGAATTCTAGATAGCAGCGGAATGCATCGATCTGATGCTCTGACGCTCTCACGAAATCATTTTCGGCGCGCCGGTCTGATATCTGCCTGCACCCCCCACCTCCACGTGCCGTGCTCGCCTGCCTTCCTCAACCTACCTCTTCCCACCTTCCTCTAATGCCAAGAACTTGCAGGAAGGCGTGAGCCTCTCCTCGCGCCTTTCATCCTAGACTCCCATCGGCGGAAGGCACCATGGAACCATAGCGCCTTCCACATGAATTTTCGTCGCCGGAAGGCACCGCGGGAGAGACCGCACCTGCACTTGAGCTCTCTCTGGCGGAAGGCACTCTGAAGGACACCACGGCTTCCGCATTGACAGGCATCCACGAAAAGCACCATGAGTGAATCGCAATCGCCGCTTTGACTGCCATTCCAACCTCAACCCGCAGTACGCAGGTACTTTCCATGGAAGGTCAGCACGCAGTCCATCGAACCAAGACCGGTCTCCTAACGCCAGGGCAGTGCATCGGGCATGAAGCACAGATAATGACGGAAAATTGGCGATTTAGCCATGTTTTCCGTAGCAGGACGTGGTGCGACTGTCCAAATAGCGATCCAGCTTCGGGTTCAGGAACGGACGTCTGGGCTGACGTTTTCCGAAGGAAGACACACAATCGCGCCTGCTCCTCAACCATCGGAGGGAGGGCATGCAGGCAAGCTGCGGCCTAATCGGGCGCGATCAAGGAAGGCGCGATCAAGGAAGGCGCGATCAAGGAAGGCGCCATCAAGGAAGGCGCGATCGAGGAAGGCGCGATCAAGGAAGGTGTGGTCAAGGAAGTCGCGTTAGATAGAGGGAAGTTGCGATGAAGAGTAGGGAAGGTGTCATCGAGCACAGGAGGGGAGGTGCGGTCGAGAACAGGATAGCAGGTGCGATAGAGGGGGGCGGCAATGAGAGGAAGGCGCGATCGAGGAAAGGAAGGGCAGGCGCCATCGAGGGAACGTAGAGCAGGTGCGATCGAAGGGAAGGAGGGCAGGCGCGGTCGAGGAAAGAGGGAAGGCGCGGCCGAGAAGCGGGCAGAAGGTGCGGTGTAGGTGCCGTGGGGCGAAGGAGACAGGTGCCATGGCGGAATCCAGTCATCAGGAGGCCGAGTCGGTAGGAAAGGTGGGCAACAGAAAACAGCAGCGAGAGCACAAGCACAAGCACCAGCATCAGCAGCATCAACATGAATGCCCCAGAAATGGATAGAGACGCCCTTCAGGCCACTCAGAGATGATCACGCCATGTCGACACTTACCAGTATCATGGTCGTGATCTTACCTATACTCCCAGCGATGGCAAACTTGACGTTAACAGCAAGATGCAGAGGAAGATTGATTCGAATCATCCACAACATATGAGCTCCAGCAGGGGGCAATCTTGACTTATTCCATTACAGTCCCTTGTACTATTGTGATAACGACATACACAAAGTCGACGAAGGAAAGAAAGACCAACCGTCCTGCAAGTTAGACTTACAAGCGAGCGTCGCCCTGATGTTGACCACCAACTCCTGATATTGCCCACGGATTTGATCATGACTCCCTCGCGTTGACCCCTCAAAATGATGCGCATTTTGAAGATATTTTTCCAAAACGCTTGTGTTGAGTCGAAGCCATCAAGATCTGCTAAATGCTCGAACTCACCAATGCATGAATGCTTGACTAAGCAGTCCCAATCGCGGTATGCAGACCAACAAGGAATGTCGAAGAAAGCTTACCAGAAGTTCCCAATCGCATTGCAATATCTTTGTTGTGTTTCGGACAGGTTTTTGGGTCAGCTGCAATTCCGATACCAGGAAACTTAGCTGAGTCCGTGTAATTTTGGTTGCTGGCCTCTCATACGCTAGAGGTTGAATGGGTGCGTGGTGTTCTGGGTGCTAGACTCCGACCAGCTGGCGACGGAGTCAACGCCTACGTGGCGGCTGCAGCCTGTCGAGGAGTGAAAGCGAACCTAGGTAGCATAGCCATCTTTTCTTCAGGACTGAGGTGCTCATCTGAGTAGACCAACCTAGTTCTCTTGGATTTGTCGGACTTTTCCTTCTTCTCTTCGGTCGGCGCAGGCTTCTCCTTGATAGACACCGGTGCCGGAGCCGCACTACCAGTGCCGTTGGTCGCAGGCGGGTCAGCCGCAGACGGTTGGGCTGCAGGCGTAGGATCTGCCTGCTTAGCAGCGCTGGAGATCAAGTCATCAATAGAAGATGCAGTTGGCATCTCAGCCGAGTTTGCTGCAGGAGCAACAACAGAAGGCGGCGCTTCTTGTTGAGGGTACGGCTGCGGACTGTGACTGTGAGGAGCAGGGATCGCACCTTGATGCATCTGCTGGAATTGAAAACCGCTAACAGGCGGTGCACCAATCATAGGCCGCTGGGGCAGACCTGGAGCAGTAGGCAGACTTACAGTCCCGGTATGAACTGGCTTAGGAAAGCTGTTGGGTTGAGGCGGCGGTGAGACGTGTGAATTGAATGGCGGTGAACCGGCACCATAAGGACGTGGACCAGCTTGTCCTGGATACGGGCTCGTGCTGTTTGGAGGGTATTGACCAGGGAATGGGGCTGGCTGCTGATAGGCTGCTGGTGAAAAGGCAGGTTGTGCCGAATACGAAGAAGGGGGCTGTTGGAAGTTTGCTGCTAGCGGTTGAGCATAGGGCTGCGGTTGAGCGTAGGACACAGGCTGACCAGGGTTGTGACCATACGTTGCTGATGGCTGCGCGACTGCATACCCTGGTGTCCCGACTGGCTGAACGGGATTGTATGTAGGAGGTTGGCTATACGAGCCGTTGACTGGGGGAGCTGTGTAAGGCTGCTGATACGAAGGACCGGTCTGCTGCAAATTAGCACATGGGGAATGCACCAAGAACGTCGAAAGACGTACAAATGTGCCAGGAGCTGGAGTCACAGTGCTTGCAACAGGCGTGTTGCCACCGCTGTTGGAGACATCGCCCTCTTGCGCAGCAGCTTTTGCAGCTTTGTGCATTGCTAGCCGCTCCTTCAGGGACATCTTGTCTTCGACTTTGGGTTTCTTGCTAGCGTTACCGCCTGCGCCTCCGCCGCCTTGATTGTGAGCACGGTCGGCTTGCTGTTGGTGGTAGGTCTGCAGAACCCGCTGATTGTGCTGCTGGACGATCTCCTCAGGAATGCCTTCCATGCCGAATATCTCGATGTCGAGGCCGACACGATTGGGCAGGGCATTATCGACGGCAGTGAGAGTTTCCTTGTGCACTTGGCTCATGTGTACGCTCAGGCCTGTAGCGTGTCAGCATCAGAATAGGTCAAAAGGGTTCGTCACTTACCTCCTGCAGTACTGAGTCTACGTCCGCATCGCTCGCATTTGAAGTGCTTTGCTTTCTGGTGATTGATGAGAATCTTGAGATCGTCGAAGTCGCGCTCACAGTAGTAGCACCAAGGACGCGCAAGGATCTCGTCGAGGTCGGGATGATTGCGCTTCTTTTTCGTCATCTTGATGGTCGTGGTAGGATCGGCCTTGGCTTAGTTACGTGGCGAGAAAAGTCACTTCTTGGGCCTTGTGGGCTGGAGAGACGCAAGGAAGGAGACAACAACGAACTAAGTTGGGCGATGATGAGGTGTACCTAGATGAAGCTGGAAGGGGAGCGCTGACGAGGGAAGAGCCAAGATGACCCACGAGGCTGAAAGTGGCAAGGCTGAGCTTGGTCAACCGGTCTCGCTTCAGGCTTTGCTTGTACTATGTGACGATTCATTTGTTGTAGGAAGATTGAGCAGTAGATATTATGATTATTCTATCATTAGGTAGCTTCATTCAGTGTCACAAGAATTATTCCGTCGAACGAGCCTCACCTCAGCTCTGCTTCAGCGTGGGGACCATTGAGCCGCTATACAGATTTCCTTGCTGGGCGACCTGTGACGACTCTTTCTAGTAGGCACCTCTTCTGGTCGATCGTCGAGACAGTGCTGGTCGTGAACTTCCATTGATACCATCACTTTGCTCGAAGTAGTCCCCTTCCACCACAACTTCTTGCCTTTGCTCGCTGTCGACTATACCATTCACCTCGATATGAGTACCATTTGTGACCGGTTCGATAAAAGCTTCAGAGTCTACCGCAGTAGCTGGCGTAGTCGGCGTTCTGCCGCGACTCACACTCCCCTCCTTGCTCTTGCCTCCGTTTTCGCTCTTCTCTCTGTTCCTTGGCCTCTTGTCTTGACCACTATCCTGCCAGAATCTCCACTTCTTCAACATGGAAAGGCTGCGGACTGGGTTTGCACTGTTGAGCAGTCTCGGTCGCCACAGGTCTGCCTTGACACCAAGCCAGGTGTGATCTTCTTTGATGGCTGCAAGCAACTCAGCGTCTGTCCATTTGCGCTTCCACTTGTCGTCATCAGTCATATTGCTCAAGTCCAGCTTTGGAGCGACGACTGCGGGCGCGACTTCTACACTCGCCGACTCGGTGAGAGCCGCTTCACGTTCTCGGGCCTCTCTGGCTTTTGTGTACTGATTTGGATGAGGCTTTCTTCTTGCAGCGCCTGAAAGAGAATCGGGACGATGAATGCTGCCTGGGGCTAGTGGAGATTGCTCAATCTTTGGACGCTTGTTCGGTGTGTCTTCTCGAGTTGCTGCACCTAGTGGCGTACCATTACGCTTTCTTTTAGGCGTTGAGGTGCCGGAAGGAGCTTCTGATACATCGCGCGTATTTGGAACCTTGGTACCATTATAGCGAGTCGCTCTCCTATTCTGCATGCCTGGCTCGATCGAAGTTGCCGTCGCCTGAGATGAGTTGTTGTCTTGTGTATGGCGTGAGGGATCCATTTCCTCTGGATCCGGGGAGACTGGACGTATTGGAACACCATTTGCATCCAAAAGTCGCTTGTTGTACTTGTGAGTGTACTCGGCTTCGTCCTGATACTGTACTGGGACGTATGCTTTTTTGTCGATTTTGTAGGTATCAAAACCGTCAGGATTGGTAGGGTCATTCAAACCATCCCTGCCCTTCCTTCTTGGCTTGTCGGAAGCCTTTGACTTGGGATAGAATATCTGAAACGGATCAAAGGCAAACCGTACGTCCGTCCTCTCCTGGTCAGACAGAAGATCGACTCCCTTGGGAAGTTTGCCAAAGTTTTCGTTTGGTCTTCCATGTTCAAGGCGCGCTGGGGCTCCCTTCTCGTACGGCTGGCCGTACAACTCAGCTTCCTTAGTCTCTTCGAATGTGAACTTATCCAGAGGCGCCTGAGGGTCGCGAACATCCTTGTCAATATCTCTAATTTCGTTCAATTCCCGGCTAATTTCCAGATACTCTCGTTGGGCGATCTGCAAGGCAAGAGCATTATTGCTTGCCACGGCGTACATCTGGGCAGAACTGAGCTTGGAGATGTCCTCGCCGAATATTGTTGGATCAGTGAGGGGCCTGAAGCCATGATCGTCTCGAATGTTGCCGGAATAGATTTTAGGTCGTATTTTGTTGCTGGGAAATGCTTCCTTCCAGGCCTGCTCTGCCTGCAGAGCAACAGCCATGGCCGCGAGTTTCTGGTGTGATTACCAGGAGGCTAGATGATCTGTGCGTTGATTTCAAGTTGATCTACTGTGATGAGAACCATAAGATGATCGAGAGGGTCACCTGAGGTGCAAAGTTGGAAATGGTGGTAAGGAGTTGGTGGAAGAGCTGGAAAATGGGGAAGAATCTAGAAAGGTTTTTTCTTTTGAACGACCTTCACCATAGTCGCAAGGCTCGTGATGGATGGTCAGGGGACAATAGGACTTGAATAAGGTGATGAATAGCTGAGGCCAGCAGGCCGTCGTTTGAAGGCCGGTATAGATCAGCACAAGCATGGTCGGAAGCCACGCCAAGGCCCTAAACCGTTTTCGGCTCTTTCCGAGATCATCACGCGTGCCTTCCATTTCGAGATCCTCAAGTCTCTAGTGTACCTCCGAGATGCCTATCTGGATTGGCAATTCTATGCTACTCAGCTTTCGCCGTCGCGTGTCCACACAACAGGACGGAACAGTGACGGAAAGGTAAATAATCAAATGCTGTGCTGCAAAGCACTCATGAGATGTCTGGAGTCAAGCCTTATGTAGCGGGTCTAGATCAGGTCATACCGGACCGACGAGTTGGGAGCCAACGGCTGCTTGCTCCTTCGCTCCTGTTCGCTTCCCAAGCTGGAGCGCGTGTGATATGCGCAGCCACACGAGACGATTCAAGCTGTTTCTTCCTGGCCGCGCGCCCTACGCTCGCGCAGCTTTCTCGCAGTCGCCGCCTCGGCCTCCTTGACCCAGTCGTCATACGTGCCAGCCTTCAACTTCGTGCCGACGACACCCTTCAGCACCTCCCCCGTGAAGCCCACGAAGTTGTGTCTTCGCAAAGCATTCTCCCAGTCCCACTTCGCACGTTTCAGCTGCTCCTTAGCCAGCCCATCGTAGTCCTGATATTCCTTCGCGCGTTCTCGCAGATCTCCACACACGGCCATAAGATTGAACCGCACTTCCCCTGGTGGATAGCGCTCAATCCGCCTCTGCAGTACTGGGATGATTTTCTCTGGTAGTTCGTCCGAGGTACAATCTCCGTGGCTGATAGGTTGCGGTTGCAGACCGTCAAGCTCATAAAGTTTCCCATGGTGTGAGGTGTAGCCGATGAAATGGAAGACATCCTCAGTCGGCGCCCCTGCATCCCGCTGTGTTTCATCGGCGAAAGGGCTAGAGCGTGCAAAAGTATTGTGTGTATCTCTGATCAGATCTGAATTCGACAAGGCTTCGCCTCGTAAGTCTGAGGGAAAGCCATTCGTGAAGTCCTTGAACTCGCTCAAAGACGGCCCGATTTCGATCCGCTCGTGATGTCCGCTGGCGCTCTTCTCGTCGTTGTTGAGTATGACTGACAGGATTGCCTGGGTCCCGCATGCATTTTGTATTGTCTGATTCGCAAAGAATAATCCGTGATCCTCCACAGCTGAAGCATCGTAGCTCCCGTCTTGCGGACTTCGCCCGTCCGTCGAACTAGATCCGATCCATTTGAAGAGGAATATCACGCCGTATACCGGACTGCGCAGCGATGTCAGCCTGGGGTGCTCGGTCATCTGAATGCGCGGGTACCACGCACGTTGCGCAGCCATTACCTCAGAGCCTTAATCGAATCGGCATCCAGTGATATGATCTCTTCGAATTGTACGCCTTTGACGCCGAGTTGCTCGATGAGCGATGTGAAGACACCCTGGATGGTCCACAGTCAGCTTACGATCATGTATGCGCGCGCAGACGGCGGTTCATGGTTACGCGCCAGGAGTGCCCCCATGATGGAGGGTTGCGGCTGTGACACGCACCTCATCAGACTCAATAGTGCTCCAGCCCCCCGCTGCAGCCTCTTCTGCCATCACCAGCACCAGACGACAACGTCAGCAATGATCTGGTGTCTTGCTATGGCGGCACGTCACTGGTGTCAAAATGCTGCAGACCGTGCGCAAGCGGCAAGCGGACGTTTAGTTTCTTTAGGCTTTGCGTCAGGGACTTAGGCCACTTGCCAGGTCTAGCCTAGTGTTCCGAGCGTCTGGTACCTTGAAGCTTGAGGGATCGACAACGTGCAGTCAGGCGGGCTTTATTTCAACGATGGCCAAATTTAGTCTCCAGCTTCTTGACTTTCTGATCACCGGTATCGTAGGGATGTTCAGAAACATATCGATGCGAGATGGTCATCAAACGACGCTCGGGAGACAGCAGTGTGTTGACAGACCGGTTGACTGGCAGGCTACGTCACATAGTTGCCTTCACTAGAAATTTTCTGCTCCAGGTAAGATCTGGGCATACACTCATAGGATACACTCGGCAAGGCACTTCGCAACATATACACGCTCGTCGGATTGCATCTAGCCCTTGAAGTTGTGTTCATTGTCACAGATCGCTGTAGTACATCGGCGACTTGACGGCCTTCCATTTCATGTCGTTGATCAGGAGAGTAGCGCGATGGCCATAGGGATTTTTCAGAGAACATTCGGCCAGATGCCAACGAGACTGTACCTATGCCGAAGGGCCGTCCAGGCCGCTGTGAAGGTCTGCCGGTACAGCCTTGATAGTTGGTGTGCCTCGTCGAGGGCAGAGATACTAGGTATGTCTTTGGTTCCGAATGCATGCGGGTCTGCAGCTTGCCAGCAACCTGCAAGCAGTCAAGACAGTAGCTGTTCTTTGGCACTGCTCATGAGGAATGGTTGCAAGCACAGTCAGAGCTGCATCCTTGTTGCCAATCGTGCCAGGTGTCGACAGCCGCTGTAGTATCTGTAGTAGACCAGGTTACATGCTCCTCTCACGATCGAGAAGTTGAATGACCTTCTGCTTCTTTAATCCCTAGATTGCTGAGCGAGACTCGTCTGGAGTCCCACCACGGCACTGCAACTCGAGTGCACAACACGCTTGCAGCCTCAAAAGTTGTCTCCAACGTTGGATGAGACAGGACAAACAGAAATCCCATCTTCGCACTTACTTACTCTCGACGCTATGGTATAACGTCATTTTCAGTTCTCGTAATACGATAGTGGGAACAGATGCCCCATCGAGGCACTTCGTAGAATCTTGTGAATGCGGGCGCGGCGAGTGCAGCATTAGCGGAAGCTGATGTAGCAGGAGGATAGTGTCACGGTAGCAACCATGAGCAGGCGAATTTGGGGGCGAAGGAATGAACGACTCGCCCATGCTCAGCAATTCTTGTTGGCTTCCCGTTTCCTCCTGTCCGCGATCGAAACGGCATGGTGCCAGGTTGAGTAATCTGCAGAAGCCTGAATCTCGCTGAAGCAGCTTTTGACCTGAAGAGGCAGGAAGCCGGTGAAGGCAAGTGCACATTGGGAGTCGATCTAAAGAAAGAACAGTCAGAGAAAATTATTCCAGAACGGAGGGCTCGGGGGGGCGAACCTGGTTGGGTACAGGTGAGATCTGATAGGTAAGGTACAGTGCCTTAGTCGAGGATCTCGCTCTCATCCCAATGTCTTGGGTTATATCGCTTAACGTTCTTTTGTGTTCATGCTGTCGTCACATCGTGTCCGCCTCTCCTAACTCACGTTTTACCTCACCTCTGTGTGCGTCGGCCATTCAGTAGTTGTTCTGACATTCCAGACAAAACGACGCAGTGGTGGCGAAGACAGCCGAAGACCTCCCGGTCACGAGTGGAAACCAAACTACATTCTGCTGCTTGGCCGGTACAGTGTGTGTTGAATTGCGCACATTTACGAGGCTTCCCATGCAAAGGCGTTCCATGCAATTATAATAGATTCGTTGGAGTGTTCACAAAAGATGAAGCCTTCGTCCGCTTTTTGATCAGTCACCTGCTCGCGATCTCGCAGAATTGATCCTGGCATGGCATCGCTGAATGCTGGCCCAGCGATCATGCCTTAGGCTAGTGGCAACGCCTTAGCGAAGACAATGTCACCGCATGGGGATTCGGAAAATTGTGGAATAGGTAAACTATATCGGTAGTGACAGTATTGATGATTTTAGACCGTCATTCAACTGCATCTGGTAATAATTTATGCCGCGGTTGGCACGTAATACGTCCTGCAGACTCACGCCTCCATTGCTTCCATTATCATGTCGTTCGGAACCATCGCTTGCGCTGGTATTCTCAGGCCTGTTGGACCGTATTATCGATTTCATCGGTCGGCAACTCAGCCCTTCTCTTGCGCCGCGTGGAATGGATGTCCGCTGAGTCGCGGACATAAGAATTGAGCACCATCATGGTTGCCGGCCATGTTTTAGACAAACGATTTCGCTTCTGTGATTGGGTATAGGTCGTTCAATGCATTCTCATCGATCGGTGTGCTGGGGTATCCGGCTTCCCAACCGTCGGGAGGAATAAACGCCTTCGCTAATTGCTCTCAAAACCCCTGCTAGCCGTATCAAACCCCGGACAGCCACAAAGCTGTCTCACGTAATAAATCACTCCATAACGTTATCAGCCATCAGACATGCTCCAGGAGATAGTGTTTACGCTCCTTCTTATTACTGATGGTGGTGCTGGCTCCGGTCATCTTGCACTGATGGTACGTAGTAGCGTCCATCATTGGGATCCCTGTCGTGGTACTCAGTCGTCATGTCCAAAGTTCGGTAGGAGAGACGAACCGGTTGTGGGTATTCACTCCGTAATACTGGTACTGCTGCTGTGGCTGGCCAAAATACTCCATCCGACTAGGATTTGAGTCGTGGCTGCTCCTCGACTGAGGAGGGACCTGCTGGCCATAAACCATGGACATGGACATGGCATTGCCAGTCGAGGAAGTTCTCTCAGCTATGCTCTGGGGCCGCATGCCAGGAGAGTCACGGCGTTGCGGTAATGACTGTGGCCCCGAATAGAACTGCCCACCACTCGGGACATTATGGGGCGTCTGGAGGGGTGAATTCGAGTAGAGCGTTGCATTCGTCTCTGGCGGCGACGCAAGCGGCGGATGACTGCTCAAATAAGGGCTTGCGTGTGGAGAGTGTCTGTAGGGATCCATTCCTGTGCTCATTGCGCGTTGTCGAGACTTGTAATTTGCGACCAGGCGAACAGGAAACTCGACAATCTGTAAAGCCACGGTGCAACCGCTGTCTTGGGGTTGTGCGGCACGTCTGGACTGCAAAATCTCGTGTATCCGTTCTAGAGGAGGCAAACACATGCTCCCAAGGTAAGCACCCCCGATCTCAGGGAATAGCGCCTCGACAACGAGCGCTGTGGCGTATAGGTGAGACAACAACGTCAGCGCGGCCAAATCCGACTCGCCGGCTCGAAGGACCGATGGTGGCAACCAAAATATGAGATCACGTAGCGGCTGTAGCCTGATGAATGCCCTGTCAGGTGACGGTATCGGAAAGTCGCTGCGCAGTTCTGTCAAGTAGTCGAGAACTCGGCCAGCATATTCTGCCATTTCCTGATTCGTGGCAAGCCGTAGTTTGAGACTATGGAGAGCTGTGATCATCTCATCAACTGATCGTACGTCCTCATCCGGCGCAACCATGGCGGACTGTGGAAAAGAGGGGGTGCTGGGCGTTCGTGCTCGGGCGATCGTCTTCTGTGTATCCAGGAATCTTGCCAATTCCGATTCGTGAGCCCAAGGTCTCATTGCCGCCATGACCTATGATGCATTAGCAAGACTTCCAGAAGGAGCAATATACTCACTGTCGATACACCCTGTTGTAATGAGGCCCAGCTCTTCCTGCGCCAGTGTTAGGAGTGTTCTTCATTGTTGTGGAGAGGCTTACCATTCCGGTGCTTGCCAGGACAAGAGCATGGAAGCGGCAAGAATGGCGTCGGAAACTTCTCTAGAGAAGTGTCCGATACCCTCGTGGAGGCCTTTGAGCGCCACGCCTCGATGATGATAGGCAAGATTCTCGGTATCGCTATTCTTGGTTTGCCACGCCAGGTGGGATGCAGAGAAGGCAAGCACAGCATTCATGACGAAATCGTGGGAAAGCGCCACAGTGATGAGTCTGCTTGAATCAGTGGTGAGATTGCCATAAGGGAGGGACTATCATACGTTGGCATGCGTGCAGCCCAGGCAGTGCACGTGCTGTAGCCGCGAGTGTGCAAGTCGGAGGATACGGTGACGACATGGTGTATCAGCCGCAGGTCGATGGTCGAGAATCGCATCCAATACATCTGATCGGATGTCCTCAGCTCAGGTAATATGGGCTCGCCAGACAGTCGCCAATTGTCCAGCCTCTTCTGTAGGTCTGGCGACATCATTAGATCGGGTGGCCGCGATCCCTTCATCGGCTCCTCGCCTGCCGCTGGCATGTCCATGTAGTCACATCTGCAATTGTGTTTCGTACAGTTACGACACTGAGGAAACTGCTCGTCGCATCTGATATGTCGTCGTTTGCATGTGCGGCATCCTTTGCGGCTTTTCGTGTGGCTTTTCCTCGGAGGGCCTCCTCCAGGGCCAGCCATGACTTAAGTTCGATCAATGTCCCGTGAACCTAAGGCTTCAAAGGATACGGACACGTTGGATGTTGCGCTTCTGATCCAGCTAATGGACGGCACAGACAATGATTTGACCCTTCGTGGAGTTACTGTATCGAGACCAGTACCAACGTCCCGAGTATGTCGACGTGGAGGATCACAGTCCCCTAAAGGGGGCGGCAGAGCTCAAAAGCAGAGGTTGAAAGAGGCACTGTCGATCAACAGACGATCGCTCGTATTAATTGCAAGGCTGGAGCAATGGTCAAAGCCGCAACAAGATTGAAGGTTAGCGGTAGCGGGCGACGGGGCTCTTTTGACGCAGACCCCTGGGTGGCCTTTGAGAAGCTCCGGGACGCCTGCACTGTGATCGGTTGAACATATGCAGACTCTCGTCAGCAGTCTATCCATACAGGCGTGACATACCGGCGGGCATCTGGCTCGCCGTGCGCAGGCAGGAAAATCCCGGTAATGTGGTTGAGTGGTCTTTGAAATAGGTCTAACACCCATGGAGTGCGAGCTGGCGCCTTCAGCGAAATTTTGCAGCCACAGTGGTTTATTTCTGGGACTTTCAGATCCGGGTACGAGAGGTTTGGCAAGCGATCCCTCTCTCAGCCTCGGGTCTGGTGGCTCGAGATTGCGCACAATCCGGGGCGATAATAGGTCTGAAGTCGGCTACGCATGCATGGTCTGTCGGTGCGTGAACCGGAAGATTGAATTGCTCATTGGATCGATGAACAGAGACTGTCAAAGAGATCCCGAAATGGATAGAGGATGGCAGCTTGAAGAGGGCTAGCTGCATAACAGCATAGCAGGTGCGGGCCATCGGTGGATGGACTCCATGGTGCCTACAACTTGGTTCAGTACTTCGGTCTGTTTCGCGACTAACGTCAACCCCTGTCACACGTAACAGCCCGCATGGGGAGTGGTGATCTGCTAGAAAGCATGAGGCCCATTATTTTCACGCGTGGCAGAAACCTCACAGAACCCGAGGAGCCCCCAGCTTACCTCTTTTTGCCTGATCCGCTGACACGTCAGGAATTCCTCACGTAAATAATATGACCTCATAGCAAGCAATACTACCTAATCCCAAGGCCTAGCCAAATGTAAGCCTGACAAGCAACGAAACTTGGTGTTCCTGAGGCTACAGGATACCAGGCCGTCCGAAAAGGTAAGCTGCAGCCTCGCCACTACTGGCTCGCCACGAGTTTCTCTGAAGAACCTTGGAACAGCAAGTACAAGTGGATATGAAGAGGATGAACATAGTGGGGAAGCAGTTTGCACCTGGAGTAGTATATGCACACGCTGCCCAGTGCTGTGCGCTGGAAACATTTTCGACCGGGAATGCGAAAGCTACTTTAGCGAGCTAGGCTGTAGTGTCATGCAGCTGCCGATGGTTGACAGTCGCAGTGTAGGCAAGCCATACTCCTTATGGCCGAATCTTGTTTGTTCATGGGCACGACGTCAAGCTGAAAAGTCCCTGCATGGCCCATGGCGGACGCACATGGTCACCGCCGCACCACGACTTGTAGCAGGTAGAGCTGTAATCATTAGCTCAGCGCAATTTCTGATACGTCAGACTGTGACATTGAAATGTCTTCGACTGGGCGCAAGATCGCGCCAGATAACTACGTGCGTTAGCTGGGCGGCATCTTGGCTGGAGGCAGTCTAGGCATCGCGTCGAACTAGAGGTGGACTACTTGCACCTCGCTAACTTAAGCGTGAACAAGCATCAGAGACACACGCTTGAGAGCCGCGTGAAGACGAGCGTCATGTCGATCACCGGTACATGAAAATGCCTTATTGAGCGTCATGCTTGAGAGGCGGTCAGAGTATTGTGTGAAGAGAAGCACGGACCTCGCGGGGCAAGAGCAAACCGATTGACGCCAGTGGTGACAAACCCTACTTCAAAAACTTGAGGCTTCGGCCTAGAACAAGAGGACCCATCCGCACTTTTTACTGGTGACGATGGGCTCAAACCATCATGTATCCGTGACGGTCCTGCTGGTCGTGGTCCACATATCCACAGCATGCCGCAATCTCGAGGGCCACAAGGCTGCGATGTGGTCGTTGGTTCCATTCCGCCAGCAAGACGGACGGTGGGTGCTTCTTCGTACCCTAGCTGCGGGCTGCAAAATAGGTGCTCGACAAACAGTTCTGCGGTCAAGCACTGCCCCGATATTCGACAGAGGATCCCGCGCTCTGACTACTTGTGCTTGAGGCTCCCGTGGTGTCTGAGCACTACTGCTGGGTGTCAAACGGCCACGACATCAACCTGCAAGGCTGCAATTGCAGCTAAGAGACCATTGATGGGTGGACGGTCCCCGATCTGAGTTTCAAGCCACGTTGTGCGCCTTCTCGTTTACACAGAACGTCCGCTTGTGCCAAGACCATATCGCTGCTGGGGCGCTGTCGGACCGATCTAGTTAGCAATATCGTTGTCATCTTTCGCAGGTGATCTTGACAGCTGTCACTGCCTCTGTGCTCGCTGATAGACAAGAGCGGTTCTCAGGGCTCAGGATTGGGCTTCACGCAAGATGCTTCCGGCGCCTAACTCTTTCCAATGAAGTATACGAGGTCAAACTTTCGCCTGCATGATGATGGCAGGGGCCGGATCGCCTCGCCAAGGCCATGGCTTTTGCGCCGCTTGCTCCAGAAGTTGCCGTACACCTAGATAGGTTCTGCGTGTGTGTTACGACACAAGGCTGAGCAGCCTTCGATTGACATGATACTATCTAGGCATGGAGTCTGCCTCGTGCAGTCTATCATGCACATGTGCTCTGGCTTTGCCTGAGACGCGCGAGCTGCTCCTCAAATACTGCATGTCCCGCAATGGATGCATTCTGGTTGCCATCCAGAGCTTTGCATCTCCTCACGTTCAGCTGCCTAGAACTCAAGTCAGTCATAGCGTTGTGTCCACTAACAAGTGTAGGACATACGAGTTGACCAATAAGTTTCACACCTTGGTCAGCGCTGGGGCAGACTATGGTCGTGGGACCACGGGATCAAGCAGTTGGATAGACAATGAAACCATATCTCACTGTGACGTTGCAAAACACCGGCCGCCTCTGAACATCAGACCGACGTGTTGGGTATCTGGCTGCCAGTTCATGAGCCGCATCGAGCGCCTGACACACCTCCGGCGCGGCCATCTACATGCCTGGCAGGATTGAGTCTCCAAAGTCTTGATGAGCACGCCGGTATGGGATACTTAAAGTTGTTCGTATTCATGACGAAGCCGCTCTTACTCGAATACTCGGAGACCAGCAGAACGCCTGCTCGCTCTCGATCCATCCACAGATGCTTATGCCATTTCTTGCGGTAGTTCGCGACCATGTTGTTGCAGCACACACGTGAGCTGTATCCCATGCGCATTTCGTGATCGAATGGAGTCTGCCGTCTCATGTCCCCGTCCCGTCGCCGGTCAATTCCACTCACATCACCACGCCGCTGTTGCTGGCTATTCTGGGCCAGAGCTCTGCAGCCTCCTTTCCGACCGGACCCGTTATCGCAGAGCCTTTCATTTCACCCTTGGGATTCACAATCACTCCAGCGTTGTCTTCGAAGTAGAGATAGACACCGTCCAGCCGCCTCCAAGGCTTTGATTGTCTGACGATGACCGCAGGCATGACTATGATCACGGTATCAGCACGGCTCGATCCTGGTGAAGTCTTCTGAAACATACCTTTCTTCCTCAACTCCGGCTTTCCTTTCTTGACTGTGGCCATGACCATATCGCCTACACCAGCCGCGGGGAGTCTGTTGAGACGGGCACCGATGCCTTTGACTGAGATAATGTAGAGATTTCGGGCACCCGAATTGTCAGCGCAGGACATCACGGCTCCGCTGTGTCTGATTAGTTTGTCTCCAGATGTAATTCGGCTGGTCCGAGTAGGTCTACGAGTGGTGGATATGACAGAGCCGTTGGGGAGTCGCTAGTCTCGTAGGAGGGCACATACACTGGTAGACCGAGAGTCATCTTGAGCTTGTTGCCAGAGGCACCACGACTGCAATCATTGTCAGTTGAGTTCTACAGCAATCGCACGACCAGCAGCCGCACTGAACACTCACCCTCTCTTTGAAGCCATTGCGATTGTGTGATGTAGGTTGTCGTTCGAGCGTGCACGAATCCTCGACTGCGAAAAGTTGCAGATGCGGTCGAAAGCGGTGGGTGCGAAAACTATTCTTGGCAAGAAAAATGTGGGGCAGTACAGACATGCCAAGACCTGCGATCAGTGGTCACCAAGTTGCATCTCGACGAAGTGCGTGTACCTGTGCAATTGTGTACCAGGTACATCTACGTACGCAAGACTCCCGCGGACCAATTGCGATCCCTTCGGCTTCGTCGTCAAAACAACCTATGCGTAGCAGGTCTATAGCGCGTTCGCCGATGTCTTCCTCAAGCGCTTCCCCAATTGGATGAATCTCTGGATGTCGTGCCGCTAAGTATTGCACAGCTCGTCTCTATGTTGACTTATGGACTGCACAGTCGGACTGTAATCATCTCCTGAGATGAAATATCCGCACAGGTTACTGGAGAGCCCCATGTCGGACCAGCTGCATTCCTACCTTCCAGTACATGGGCAGGATCGCAGCATTGCCCACCCTAGGTGACTGTGAGCTCCGGATCTACTTCAAATCCATCGTCGCGAGACACTTACAGATACCATAGCGTCCTCAAGGTAGCAAACTTGTGACTTGAGATTTGTACATAGCTGATCATGTGCAAAACTCTGCTAAGAAGATATACCGCGCAAGCTGTGTTCATGAACGAGGCATCGAGCTTGCCCACTACGCCAGCAAGGATACCACCTGTAACAAAAGCCATGTTCTCGAGCATGTTGTCGTGAGCGGCGCGGCATCTCTCATACTTGCGATAAATATGCTGAGGCACAGACTTCTCGATCCTCGCCCTGTTATCAGTAGATCGGGGCGAGGGCAAGTCGAACTTTTTGTTGTTGTGTTGAGTGACTAACCACACGCTATACGAGTGTGGCACCATTGCTAACACCATGTATGCCGGTATGGCGAATAATGAGTAGTTTGCAGTAGGCATGAGTTTTGAAGTGGTGAGTAGAATGGTCTCCGAGGGTATTCTGTCACTTTTCCGCAGATATGGGGAACTTCCTTCAGCGCTGCAGACCACGTTTTGGTAAAGTGCTCCTGCCTCGGCCTTCCGTCAAACCCCAAAGAATGTCTCTCTTTTGCGCGATCGAAAGTCGTGTTCGCGCATCACAGCAAGATACTTCTGGAGCAGTGACAAGGCAGAGACAACCATTGGCCAACTTGCTTGCACAGCCAGGAACCGATCGTGACACCTACAATCCCTGTCTGTTCATGCACTCGCTTCGGCTCGTGGAGGACAACAGCACCATTGCTAAATTTGTCTGAGAACGCCCCGAGGCGAGCTGTTGCGATTATTGCATCGCTGGTTGAACGCATCGCACCACGTACACCCCATCAAGGTCCGAAACAAATCATGAGCGCACTGTGCCTTCCATGATGTGTCGCAACGCTGTGGAGAGGTAAGCGTGTGCCTGGGAGGCTCACGTCTTTTTCTATCGAAAAGGCCCCCAATCTCTCAGACCCTTCCTTTTCTGGGCGCTTCGGTATTCCCGTCGCTGCGGGCTAAAATTTGACGGTTCCAAGACTCCAAAAGAACTTCGGGTACGAGGCGGAAGTGCTCCCTGCCGGCGAAACTCAATGTTACCTGCCTTCAACAATGGCATTCTTCTTGGTCAAGACATCTTTGTCTATGGCCGATTAAGAGCGCAAAGATCCTGCAACATAGTCCGACGTCTGCCCCTCATTCCATCCGGTCAGCTCCAAGCCATCAACAAGACAAAATACGAGAGGAATGAACCACTGCATGCTTATCCAAGCCCAGGGACGCCTAAGCCCTATGGGCCGGGTAAGCATGTCTGTGGATCCTCCTCCTCTTGCGGTGCTTTCGGCAGTGGCTTGGAGCTCATCGAGTCCAATCATAACGCCATAGTTCGGCATTATGCTAGGAAATCGTTGCTACCCCTGGCAGTGCTTCACACCACTCTCCACTAATGCTCACGAACGTTGCTCAGCTCGTTGCTTGTAGGCCTCAGCTTCGCGCTATGCAACACTGATCCATGTCGATGTCCTCAAGGAGCGGGCTGGGTCGGTACTTTTATCATACCATATAGCCCACGCCTGCAGCATTCGTCGCTTCTACTCTTCAGAAGACACACAGGCACCGCTCACCATCGGGATATTGCTACATTTCCCGTGTGCTACAAACTATCAATATGACTCCCCCTCGTGGCAGGAAGCGGAAAGCATCGAATGCTTCATCCACGTTACAAGTGCCCACAGAGCCAAAACGAGGTCGCTCAGCAAGCCCTCGACCGTCGTCGGGCTTCGCTACCCTCAAGAACGCCGTCAGCGGACTGTTTGCAAGCAACACGCCAGACCCAACGAATCCGGTTCTTAACGGAGCCAGCATAGCTACCAAACCCAAGCCAGCACTAGGAGACTTCTTCAGAGGCATTGCCAGTCAGTCTGGTCGCCTGGGTGAGAATGTTGGGCTGATCTCTTCCTTCATTGATACGGAGCTGTTCAGTGGAGGCTATGCGGACGACAGGAAGTATCAGGTGAGCTCACTCGACCTCCAGAAGGTAGAAGCTGACCACACTCTAGATGGAGCAAATCCTACGTCTGGCAGCTTCCTTGCCAGTGGGCTCACAGCAGCTGGATGATCTGACGACAAAATTCATCAAGCTTCTATGGAATAATTTGGAGCACCCTGCGTTGTCCTTCGAAGGCAACGAGTTCAAATATCGCAAAGCGGATGGCTCGAACAACAACATTATGTACCCTCACCTAGGTCAGGCGGGCTCTTTCTATGCTAGGACTGTGACACCACAGACTCTGCAGCCCGGCGTACTTCCTGACCCGGGCCTGATCTTCGATACCGTATTTGCTCGTCGCGAAGAAGGCGCACGGGAGCATCCCAACAAGATTTCTAGCATGCTGTTCTATCTGGCAACGATCATTATCCATGATTGCTTTCACACCGATGAGCGAGATCCTAACAGAGTGCTGACTTCGTCTTACCTGGACTTGGCACCGTTGTATGGTAGCAGCCTGGAACAGCAGAAGGGAATCAGGACTCTCAGGAATGGGCTGCTGAAACCAGACACTTTCGCAGAGAATAGGGTTCTCGGGTTCCCTCCTGGTGTTGCCGCCATACTGGTCTGCTTCAACAGGTACCATAATTACGTCGCCCTACAGTTGAAGACTATTAACGAAGGTGGCCGCTTCAATGATCCGGCCGATGACAACGATACCAAGGCCGTGCTTGCGCTAGACGAGGAACTGTTCCAGACAGCTCGTCTAGTGACGTGTGGTCTATACATCAACATCATCCTGATTGATTATGTCCGGACTATACTCAATCTGAACCGCTCGAACTCGACTTGGACTCTGGACCCACGCAGGACCGAGGAGGTCTACGACATTGATGGTACGCCGCGCGGTATTGGCAATCAAGTCAGCGTGGAATTCAACCTGCTATACCGCTGGCATTCGGCTATCAGCAAAAAGGACGAGCAGTGGACAAAAGACATCTACGAGGAAATCATGGGCACAAGTGACTTCGACTCGATCACGGAGAAAGATCTGGGCCACAGATTGCACGCTTGGGTCGCCAAGCAAGGTGAAGATCCTTCTGCGTGGCTATTGGACAATGGCAAGTATGCTCGAAATGAACGCGGGTGCTTCGATGACGAGGATCTCGTCAATATCTTGGCAGATGCTACAGAGGATGTGGCCGGTGCTTTTGGTCCCCGAAACGTGCCCGTGGTCATGAAGCTGATCGAAACTATGGGCATGAAGCAGGCTCGGAAGTGGCACGTCGCTACGCTCAATGAGCTGCGATCATTCTTCAAACTAGAGCCTCACAAAACATTCAGCGACATCACGCGCGACGAGGATACAGCCCAGACGCTAAAGACTCTGTACGGCCATCCGGACTACGTCGAGATGTACCCTGGTTTAGTAGCTGAGGATGCGAAGGAGCCGATGGAGCCTGGCTCAGGTCTCTGCCCTGGCTACACTATCTCCCGCGCTATACTCGCTGATGCCGTCGCCCTGTCACGTGGAGATCGGTTCTACACAATTGACTACACTCCAGCGACACTCACGAACTGGGGCTTCAATCAGGTCAAGTCGGACCCTGATGTTGCTCAGGGCTGTTGCTTCTACAATCTCGTCATGAGAGCTTTACCAAATTGGTTTCGTGGCAGCTCCGTGTACGCCATGTTCCCGTTCACCGTGCCAGAGGAGAACAGGAAGATCCTATCGAAGCTTGGTCAGGAGGAGAATTACAACTTCGATCGCCCGAGCTTGATCGGCATTCCAACATCCATCAAGTCATGGAAAGCTGTCACCTCGATTTTGCAGGACACCAGTCGCTTTGCTGTTCCATGGGGACCACATACTTTCGATCTCACCGGGCACGACTATATGCTCAGCGGTGACAAGAAGTTTAACTTCGAGGAGAAGAAGCAGATCGGCAAGAATGTGTATGGCTCGGAGTATCCCGTCCTCAGCGACACTATGAAGGAACGTCTTAAGGAGGTGCAAAAGTTCTACGAGGACCTGACCACGCAACTCGTCACTGTCCGCTCGGAGGTCCTCTTGAAGGACTGGTACCAACTGGATGCCGTGCGTGACGTTGGCAATGCAGCACACGCCATCTTCAACGCAAAGATGTGGCACATTCCACTCCGTGGCCCAGATGACACTAATCCGCTGGGCGTTACTGTTGATCAGATGTATCTGGCATTTTCTGTCATGTTCGCATACGTCTTTCTGGATCTCGACACTGCTCGTTCTTTCAAGCTGCGACTTGGCGCGAAGCAGTCCGGCGACCAGATCGCGAAGCTACTCAAAATCGTTTGCACAGCTATTCAAGCCGACAGCTATCTGCATGTCAGTGACCTCTTCCGGATGGGTCATGCCGGAAAGATGCTAAGCGAATTCGGCACGCGCTTGGTTCGACGTCTGTTCGCAGACGGAAGATCTGTGGACGAGGTGGTATGGACAATCATTCCCACTGCGGCCGCTTCTATCGCCACACAAGCCCAGCACTTTGGCCAGATGATCGATCTGTATTTGTCTGACGAGTACTACCATCACTGGGCGGATATCCGAGCATGTGCCTGGTCTGACTCCGAGGAAGACTTCGAGAAGCTGAAGAAGTACGCTCTGGAAGCGAATCGTCTCCGCCCTGCAGCTTTCGGCCTCCTGCGCAAGTCGCGCGTTGACATGACCATCAGCGACGGTGGCAAGCCCGTCAAGATTCAGACGGGTGATACTCTGTACACTGATTTCGTCTCTGCTGGCATGGACCCGGAAGTGTTCCCCAATCCGCTCGAGATCGACATCACGCGTGACCACAGTCTGTACGTTCACCACGGCTACGGGGCTCACGAATGTCTCGGCCGACCTGTCGTTGAGGTCGCCATGCTGCTCAGCTGAAGGTGTTCGCCAAGCTCAAGGACCTCAGGCGCGCACCTGGTCCGGCAGGCAAGATCAAGAGCACAGTACCTCCACCAAATCCCGTCAGCAGCGATCCGCACGATAACCCTGGTCGCATCGAGGCGTTCATGAAAGAAGACTGGAGTGATTGGTGGCCGTTCCCAACAAGTAAGTCCTGACAAGCTTTGAATCCATCCTCATCATGCTGACCAATTGCCTAGCGCTGAAAGTGCATCATTCTGGTTTCTTCGAAAGCCAGTCCGAATTCCTGAGTGCTGACACGGGAGTGCCGGGCATGAAAAGTGATATTGAAATGAGCGACATGGCTGCCAACGGGTTTGGCAGCAATGGTGTCGTTAATGGCAGCACCCTGCCCAGCGATGCTTGAGTACTGTCGTGCATGGAACTTGCATTCGAGCATAAGCAAGCGATGGATAATTTTAATTAGTATTGAAATCACTCTCGGTGTACATAACAACATATTTTCTGTCCTCCTCTCGGGTTCCTGAAACGTGGCTGCATTCACGACGATTTTAGATCGGTCATCAAGGATACGAATATATTCGGGCCGCGCATGCTCATCTCTGCTTCACAGCATCGCTGCTGCAAGTGTCCGTGCGTTTTCGTGCACACCTACACTACACAGCGCGATATGTGGCGCTACGGCTGATGTGTTTGTTGCGATGTACAGCATATACATTGAGGAAGGAGACATGGGTAGAGGTTGGCGATCCGGGCACTGCTGACCAGAGGTCTGTGTCATCCGGTCTCAGTCAAGCCTCACGTGCTAGGTCAACCGGTCCGATTCAAGCCGAACTCGAGGAATGGCGTAATGTCACGGAAGCTGTCATCCCGACCGACTGTGTGTATTGAACGATCGAGGAGTACACCGTGTCACCACTCAATCTACTCATTGAACTTCGCACAGATGCCGAGCCTATATACAGTATTGAAACCATCCCAGCAAGCCGTCTAATCTGAAATTCATTCGCTCGTCTATCCATTCTTTGTGTCAGCAGAATATCAGAGCCTCATCGCGTATTGGAGATTCCCAACTCACCGCAACCAGCGGCCGCCGCACCGGAGCACGATCATTAGCACACGCGCGCTGCCTCCCCCGCCGCTGTCCGGCCATGGCACCCTCAACCACAATTCGCCGCCTCCTCCGCGAGACTATCGAGCTCTCCGATTCATCCCCGAACCCAACACCCGTCCATTCCACGCCGCACCCGTATCCGACGAAGATCTCCACGAATGGCATTTCACCCTACTCGGCCCTCCCGCGCCCTCGCCCTACGCAGGCGGTCTCTACCACGGTCGCATCACGCTTCCGCCACAATACCCACTCAAGCCACCCAACTTCCGCTTCCTCACACCTTCCGGCCGCTTCGAAGTGAACCGAGAGATCTGCCTGAGCATATCCGGGTTTCATGAAGAGACGTGGATGCCGGCGTGGGGCGTGCGGACTGCGTTGACGGCGCTGCGGACGTTCATGGCGGAGCCGGGCACGGCGGGGCAGGTGGGCGGGTTGGAGCGCCAGAGCACGTGCGGAAGAGGTTGGCGGCCGAGTCGAGGAGGTGGAGGTGTGGAGGGTGTAGTGAGGGAAAGACGAATGAGGATATTATGAAGGAGTGGTGGGAGAGGTGTAGGGAGAAGGGAGTGAAGGTTGACGAGGAGGGCGAGGATGTGGGTTTGGAGGTGTTGCCGGAGGGCATGAATGTTGAGGCGCGGAGTATGGACAAGGGAAAAGGGAAGGAGGGGCCGCAATTGGATGCCAGCAGCCAAACACCCATCCCGGGCGCACCACAACCACCGACTCAGCAGGGAACCGTAGCACCAATAGCGCAGCCACATCCGCAACCACAATTGTCAATACAAGGCCAACCACAACAGCAACCGCTACCGCCACCAACGTCGTTACCAGCATCCTCATCACCACCAAACACCCAACCCGCCTACTTCTCCACCACTCCAACACCCGAGCAAACTCAGCGCGCCGCCGAAGCACGCCTAACCCCGTCCGACTATCCTTCCACCGAAGCCGAGCACCAACAACAGCAGCAACGGGCACAACAACGACCGATGCTTAATCTGCATCGCCCACCACTGGCTGCTGCTAGCGCCGCGCTTGCCGAAGCTGCGGCTTTGCAGACTGTCGCTGATCATCGGCGGGAAGTCATGCAGCAACAGCAAGAGCCGCCAACGACTGTGACTATCGATCGAGCGATCGCCGGGGTGTTCTTGATGCTGGTGCTGATGGTATTGAAAAAGATCTTCTACCATCAGGCATGGTGCCGGCGGGATGGGACGGGGTTGGGGGAGGCGCAGCTGGTGGTGGTGCAGGGGGTTTTGAGCGCGAGTTGTGATTTTCGTGTGAGGGAGAGCCTTGCGGAAGATGGGTAAACGATATTCAAGTCCCGCAAGCGTGAAGGGGACTGACCCGATTTGGGGTTCGCATGTGAGAAAACGAACAGCAGGCGCTTGAGATTTGGGACAATTGGAGTGACGAACAACTGAGCGTTGGAGAGCTTTGGCATCGTAGAAACAGCTAGGCGCAGGTATTGGCACACGAGACCACGACATCAATAGATCAGACGAGCGGGAATACCACCGTCATTCTTTGCCTTAAAAGCAAGCATTGTTCGCTTGAAAGACCAAGTTCAGGACCAGAATATGACCATAATTAGAGCTCGAAGTAGAATTTATCCGCAGTAGCATCATCTAATGTTGGGAAGAATCGCCCATGATAGTCTAGTCGTCGTTGCCCAGCATTTGTCCAGGAGGACTTTGCACTATCTTGCAGCATTCACTCATGCTAAGTAATGCTTCATCATTCGTTCATTGGTAAGCTCATCGGAAAGTTTTAGTGAATCGATGTTGTGTGATACGTCGTTCCGGAACCGACAAAGGAGAGCACCTTCGACGGACTGGATGGCCAGTCTTTGATGCTTGGACGAAGTTGAGCTGAGCTCTACTTGGCCTCGACTAGTACAATGTCAGTAGGCTCGACAGACGCTGGATACTCCAGAGCTTACTCTTAGCCAGAAGCTCAGGGAACTCCTTCCAGTCGTACATGATCTGGTCGGCCTTGCAGTCGTTCTTGAGGGTCTTGGCCATCTGCTCCATTCTCTCCTTGCCGTCCTCGATACCGTAAACACCAACATAGCCGATGAAGGGAATACCAGCACGCATGGCCGCAGTAGCACCTGAACGAGAGTCCTCGACAGTGACGCACTCCTCAGGCTTGACACCGAGTTGCTCGCAGGCGAAGAGGTAGATCTTAGGATCAGGCTTGGAGGAAGGAGGGTTGAGGGATGTAGCAGCCGAGTAGACTTTGGCATCGGGGAAGAACTTATCCATGCCGACCTTCTTGAGAGATGCAACGACGCGAGGCTTGGCTGAGGTAGAGACGACGGCCATGGGGTAGCCCTGCTTCTCAAGCTTCTCGAGCTCAGCAGTGGCACCGGGGCACTCCGTACACTTCTCGGACAGCTTCTTGGTGACGTAGCCGACCTCCTTGTTGACGTACTCCTCGAGTTGCTCGGGTGGCATCTGGAAGTTGTGGATCTTCTGGAGGTTGACCATCATGCCACGGAAGTTCTGACCAACGAACTCCTCGAGGAGCTTGTCGACAGTGTAGCGTTCTGGCTTGCCATACTGCTCCAAGAGCTCGTTGGTGAGATCAGCGCAAGCCTCGAAGGCAAGACGCTCGGAGAGGCAGAGAGTATTATCGCAGTCAAGAAGAACGTACTTGACCTGCTTCATGTCAGTCGAGGAGGCGGTGAAGTATGTCATGATTCTGTTGAGGAAAACAAACCTTAGGCATGTTGACGGTAGTCTTAGAAGAAGTCTGTAGGTGTGATTTGTTCTGGAGCACTTGTAGGAGTGTCTGAATGTAGCGTAGAGGAGGCTTGAAGAATTGAGCAGTTTGGAAAGAAAAAGTTGTGAACACAAGAATAATTTAGCAACGCAGTTTCATCTCTTGAAGCAGAAGCAACAATTTAGCGGGGCATATCATTCGTACCTGCACTTCACGTGTATGCTGCCCCGCCAATAGGCATTGGGTATGACGTCAATCTTGAGATCTTGGGGGTGAGAAAGAGCGATTCACTGTCTGCTGCACATAAGTACTAGTAAACAGGCACTAAGATCGACTTGAGCGAGCAGGCAGTTGCAGTCAGCGCAAAGACTGGGAGTCGATACAGAATTAGATAGTTTCCAAATATTGACAGCCCGAGAGTATGGTGCCATTGCGTCCCGAAGCATACCTCAGCTTCTCGCAACATTACCTAGGAACGGGTCCCGCCCTGACCGCCTGATTAGGCATTTTGGCCCAGACTCGGTCCTCGCGAGAAAGTATTGGATCGTCGTAGCAGGAACTAGGGAAGAACGATATCCCATTATGGTGTCTATAGCATAAATATGCAGTCGCTCACTCGCGTCAGAGACTAGGCTGGCTCCTGGCAAGACTTCAGAATCTTCGTCGTCAATAGTGTGCTGTAGCAGCATTTGAGCTTACTGCTTCTTCGTCTTCTCGATCAGGGCAACGACGTCCTTCTCAATGGCTTCTGGCTTGCCCGTGCTTGCCCACCGATTGACGACCTTCCCGTCGCGGTCGATGAGGAACTTCTCGAAGTTCCACTTAATGCGCTGAAGGCCGAGAAGACCTGGCTTTTCGTTCTTCATCCAGGCATACACCGGCTCAGCTTTGTCACCGTTGACGTCCGTCTTGCCGAGCACCGGGAACGTCACGCCATAGTTGACCTGGCAAAACTCCTGGATTTGATCGTCGCTGCCCGGATCTTGGCCGCCGAATTGATTGCAGGGAAAGCCGAGGACGACAAAGTCATTGGGATATTTCTGTGAGACGCTCTTCCATACTGACTCTAAGCCCTTGAATTGAGGTGTGAAGCCGCATTTGGAGGCAGTGTTGACGACAAGTACGACCTTGCCTTTATGTTGCGCCAGTGGGTACTCTTGCCCCTTCTTGTCCTTAGGCGTGAAGTCGAAGAAAGTGGTGGCGGAGGCCATCGTCGCGAAAGAGGCGGATGTGTTGGTGAAACTTCGGGAGGCTTGTACGATGGAAGGCGGACGAGTGCTGGGATGAGGATTGCGAAATGCGCGACTGTGCTTCGTGCCGTTGAATGCGCTTGCGGAGAGTTTGTCGACTTTGATTGCTGTTCGGAAGATGGATCGCGATACTTGCATACCAGTGATTATGAGGTTGGAAGATATTTCCACGGGCCGGCGACGTAGAGTTCCGACGGATGTGAGTGGTCAGAGCACCGAGGCACAATTTTTCGGCTGGCCATTGATGGCGAAGAACGTTGCAGAAGATAACGAATATTGCGAGTCGTGAGCAAATGACGCACTCTACACTTTGGGCGCCACTGTGCACGACTCGCAAAATGATCGACACTATTTCTATGAATTGCATGTGCCTCGGCAGCGATTATGCAATTCTCTCTTTACGCGAATCAATTGATCCACACATCTATACCTACAAGACGCCCGGGATGGCACGGGAGAGGCTGTAAGTCTCCCCGCCTTGACTTGTCGACGGTGAGTTACAACATTTGGACTTCGCGTGCGCATCAGTCGTAGCCGCACGTGCAGTCCTGGAAGCCTGGTGGCCTGTCTGGTCGCATCGGAGAAACTATACCCTAGCGCCGGTGTGGATCCACCCTCAGCGTGAACCAACCCGTGACCTCAACACTGGACCAGCAGCGACTCACGGCTCTTCTTATTACTCCGAGCGACCTCTTGACAACAAGTGAAGATGCGCGTCTGCTGACGATGTCTTTGAGCCAGCATGTCTTGAGCTTCACGAACACAGGCTTTCGTCTTTTTGCTCAAAGGCCGATTCGTTCGATGAGCTCCGACCAGTAACTTTGGCCGACGCTCTCGAGCACTCACATCCAATATGTCCTGTGCGCGGGGTAAGTTTGGCTTTCGCGAGGCTTCCTATACGGATCATGCGATACATATCCGAGCGATCCAGGGCATCTGTTGGCGACAGTGATGAGTGCGCCCTTTATATAAGTAGGTGAGGACCGTGCAGGAGCCGCATACTGGGCGTTGCAATTTTTGGGCTCTGAGCCATATATTCGTATTTCCTCATCGGATCCTCTGCCATCTTCTGAAGTAAGGAAATTGTTGGTCGGCTTACCGATCTATCCAGCCAGGCCATCAGCATCCGCAGAAATGTCGGGTGCTTTCACCATGCCCCATGCCCTAACGGGAGGTAGGTGCTTCATCTCGTGGCGAAGTCTGGCATTTCGTTGCCGTGGCTCCTGAGACCCCGCTTGCGACGTGCTTACAGACTCCAGGTGCCGGCTACAAGGCCAACCCAACCTACGACAACTTCCTGCGCGAACACTCATCATTCTACCGCCGCCACAGCGCCGCCTCCGCCGCACAAGACGCCGATCGTCGCGCTTCGCAGGCCCAAGATCAGGCTGCCGCCGATGCTGCGCAAGCTACCGCTAACGTCGCCGCCGAGAACCAGCGTCGAGGCAGTATCCAGTCTGCTGGTGGCGGCGCTGCCGTTGCTAATCAGCGCAAAGGAAGCGTGGCTGTTGCCAGTGATAGTGACAGGAAGGACAGTGTATTCGGCATGGAAGCCACGGCTGGTGTCAGGATGGATGAGGGTCGCCGGCCTAGTACCAGTCTGGCCAGTGACTTGCTGCACAAGTTCAAGGGCAACAAGTGAGGCCAATTTGAAGGCATTGTGGGTTGGAGTTGAGCGTGCGCGAGCTCTGCTAGGAACGATTCAGGGAAGGCTTTCATGGGAGTGATTGGAAGTCGGAAAGAATGCGACGATTGGGCCCAAGCCTGAAACACAAGCCACGAAAATCTTGCCCATGGTTAGCGAGTCAGCTGAGCAACTGGTTTAGTTGGGCGATGGGCGAACATGGGGAGTCATTCATTACTACCTACTAATACATCGAATGCAATGACGAGTACGAACCCCGGGCATGAGTCGCGTGCTTTCTGGAGCAGCACTGACTTCTCGGACCATTCCTTCGTCATCTGACGCATGCCTTGCATGGCTCAGTGATCTTATGCCGCAGTGATCCACTTCACAACATTGCAGACACATGCTCTCCGCCACCCCGACAATCACAAAGGGCATCATCCGTACTCCTTCGCTCTACCCAGATGTTCTATCTGATGCATAGGCAGCGTTACGCCTGTCATGTTCGTCAATGCTGCTTTTCGTTGCCATTTGTGGCTGGTCTCGTGGATGAACACAGTATTCCGGATCTCTCCACAGTATGTCGTCAATGCTTCCGCTCAGTTATGTGCAGTGTCGTGGAAAGGTAGGAGTGCTTGCATCGATGCCGGCGTATTTTGTCAACTCGGAGTTACCACAAGAAAAAGATGGAAAGTCGTCAGCATCCGAGCTGGCTTTGTATGTAGATCAATCGCATCAAATCGAGCTCAATGTGCGGACTGATCGAAATGGCTCTCAAGGTTTCGGGTCGTCGAGTGCGCATAGTGTCTCGCGATGCCTCAATCTGGGTAGGCGCAGCGTGATCAGCTGGTTTGCGAGTTTGTTGCTGGGGTGTGCAGGTCGTGTCAAATCCAAAATGACACAAATGCAAACAGAACCACGGTGTCCGCAGTGTCGACTGGCAGAAAGACGCCGTATGAAACGCGCCTGAGACTCGGATGAATGCTTGCAAAGAGTTGTACACTTCACAGCACCAGTCTCTGTAGATTTTTCTGAATCAACATGTCCTGCACGTCGGCCATGGTAACTTTGAGAAGATTCGTGTCGGTGGCATTGGTGAAATTGATGTAGATCTCGCGGCTGCTGTTGCGATTGATTGCCTTAAATCGATTGGCAAAGTAAGTCTTTGCGGCTTCCTCATCCGCGTTGCCTCCTGTGTAGTCCGGAAAATGTGCTGATATGGGTGACTTCTTAATCTTCTCCCTGAAGAGATCGATTTTGTTGAGGAAAAGTATGATCGGCTTGTCCTTAAACCACTCACCATTGACCAGTGACTCGAACAACATGAATGCCTCGTGCATCTGATTGGCGTTCACATCTTCGACTAGGCATTGGTCGTATCCGGACAGAGCAGCCATGAACAGCAAACACTGGACGCCCTCGAAGCAGTGGATCCATTTCTTTCGCTCAGACCGCTGACCGCCAACGTCCATCATCCGGAAAGTCAGCTCTTTCAACTCGAAGACTGTTTCGGTGATGCCAGTGGTTCGGAGTCTGGCGTGGAGCTGAAGATCTCTAATCAGTACCATCACTACGAGCAATGACCTGCATGGTACTTACCATATCTTGGTTGCCTGGAATCCAATCTGGGTCGAACATGCGGTCGATATTGGCGAAGTAGAATGGAAGATTGTCGTTCAAGGCGTATTCGTGACTCTTAGAAACAGCTTTCTGAATGCCAGCATCTCTCCACAAACCAGTCATGGCGTCTCTTATGCGCATATCTCTGAATGCGTGCAAAGCGTCCACATCAGCTTCGGCTTCTTCGAGGACTTCGGCGTGCACCCGTGTTTTCTCGTCGGCGTATTCAATCCGCTCCTCCTGCATGATCTCGAGCAACACCCTGAAGGCGATAACCACGTTCGAGTAGATGACAGCCTTGATTTGGATCCTTTCGTCTTCTTGGAATCCACCACTGTAGAGGATTCTCATCTGCTTAATGATCGTTGATTTACCCGACTCGCCAGCACCTGGTATGATATGTCAGCAGACTTGGGGTGGACATGAACCAAAGCCGCGTACCTAGTAGGAGGATCTTGACGGTCTTGTTCTCCAATTTCCGATCATGTCGCAGCTGACGATCGATTTTTGCACTGCGCTGAGCGGCATCGCGATCGCCCTCATCGGGCTTGGATGATCCACAACCCATTGTGCCTCACAATTTTCTGGCGCAGTCTTTCTAGTAAAGTGCACCCGCTTGGACTGTCGGGACGATACACACGCTATGCGATCATGGCCGAGTGACTGAACGCGATACTCAGCTGACCGAGTCGCTCGGACGAGTTGCAGTTGTGGTCGGTGTCTTCGTTCTTGTTGGTAACGTAGCGTTCGGGGGTTGCTATGGCCGACAGGATTTTAGGCAAGTAGGAAGGCGATCGAACAAACGCGCTGACCCAATTCACACAGACTCAAACCTACGAGAAGACCTCCCCGACGTCAAGAGCACGGCCACGCAAGTTGGAAAGAAGATGATCTGGGGTCAGAAGGACGATAGGAGCTCTTCGGCCGTGGTACTCGAAATCGCAGGCTAGCGTAGGATGGAGCACTAGTACACTACTAGAGAATCAAGCTTTCTACGGGCACTACCTTCGTAGCCGCAGTTCTCTTTCCTCACGAACATCGATATTGCGAACAACAACTCATGCTGCCGGCGTCTCTGCTCCTTAGAGACCTCATCTTCATGATCGACGAGTCTCAAAAGATGCCTCTGCTTTGGCGTACGAGACTCTCTGCTGATCCATCATACCGGGTGCGGCTAGCCAGGTGGATCGGATATCGTGGTTCCTCTTGATTGAACTCACGGCCGCATCGCCTGTCAAACCAGAAGTCAATAATTAAGCACCGACAGATCCCTAACTTCGGTGGCGGGAGTGCTCCCCACAACGTCTAACACAACCTCTCCTCTTAGTTACTGTATACCATGAAGCCAGAGCCCACCTGGGCAGACATATCAGCAGAAGCAGAGAACTACTTATGCGAAAACGACAGCAAATCATTCACCTCGAAGCATGGCTCGTACTGACAATTTTGGGTCGCGGAATTCAGCGTTCGGATGATCAGGGGCCGTTCACTCCCAACGCACGTGTTACGCCCGGCTGGGCGCCCGAGTCCGAACCCCTTTTTCTTTGCGTTCCTCTACAGGTTCCGCATTATTGGCTGGGACCTGTATTCAGGCCACGCGAGCGATCTTCCGTTCTTTGATCTGCAAGAAATTGCCAATCGGGGCACCACGCGGGAACATCGAATACGAATAATTAGTACTTGACATCCATGGACGTTACACAAATACCCAGCCTCATCTCTGTTCGGAAGCCTGCACATACCCACGAACAGGTCTCAGCCATTGTCACAGATCCACTGATCGATCGACATGAGCTCGTGCATGCTCCAACTAAATGAAAGTCCATGGGGCTTGTCAACGCTAAGGTCAACCAGGCAAGAGCCACAAGCGTAGGGGGATTCTACGTCGAGGCAGGCGCTGAAGGTCGCAATTGAGCTGCTGATCGAGATGGGCTTGAGAGGAGCCTCACATCAGCGTCAGGTCGTAGGAACGATGCATCGTGGGGCGCCTTCCTAGGCCGAGCGCTGCAGAAATTCTCTGGCACGTCTGCTGCAGCGGGAGACATTGTTGCTAAAAATCGCACCCAGGACCTTTGTGTCATGGCGACTACAACGTGGATGACCTTTGTCCCAGATGTGCATACACAGCGACCCTCTGGCAGGCAATAAGTCTTGTCGAATGCAGCTTGTTATCATGGAAGGTTCTTGGGAATCCGCTCGTACGAGATGTCTAAGCCGCGTCTCATCCCGCATGCGACAGAACGACGCTGGGGGCGCTGTCTATGATCCAAGGCTCAACTCTGGCCTTGCAATGCTCACGATCGATCTTTTGGATGATCTGATCTACTTAGCCAATTCCTTTCGCTTCTAATTGCACTGGACAATTTGGACCTCTCAAATTTAGTCTAACATGGCGCGCGTCCTTCTGGCAAGAGTCAAATGAGTCTAGACATTCCCTGGGAAAGGGTTTCTGCCGTCTGGATTCGACGAAAATCAGGCAATTCTTGCTTTCGAGCTTGGCGAGGCTTGGGCAAAAATCCATCTGCTAATTGAAGTACAGCACGTTGCGTACACAGGATGTCACCATCAGACTCTAGGTCCTCTCAAACCAATGGAAGGAGCATGGAAGCAACGTTGTGCATAGGCCCGGTTTCGATCAATACATGAGTCATCCAAACCCCAGATTCTCCACGGCATTACGGACGTTAGTCATTCAACGTAAGCTCGTTTCATAACAACACCATGATCCAACTGATGTTGATGGTCATCCGAGTCAAGGCCGCAGGACACCGGTCGGAGAAGAGAAGTTCACGTCACCTAATCGTGTTGTACCTGGGCCAAGATCACTCTCTCTGAGCACGAAGCTGATACAGCACTCTTGTCCGATGCATAATGATTCTCAACCTACTGTGATCACTAAGGCTACTCTGCGAAGCTTGTACCGGAGCAACTCGCATGTCTGTCCAAGGCCAAGCACCTCTTGACATGCAAAAATCCTTGGCATGAGCTGCAGCCAAGCTCGCTGTCCTTGACCTGTGACGAACACAGCATTCCAGATCGATCTTGGCTTGCTAAGACTACGAATTGTCTGAGCAGAGCAGAGCAGGGACCTGCGCATGAACAATGCGAATCTGCGCAGGTCCAACTACGCTACCGAGGCTTCCAGAAGTGACGGCAGGTCTTTGGTCGCGATTCCAGAGTCCAGATGAACACAGACCTGGTACAAGTATATATATCACTGTCAAAGACATCAACTGCGTATGCGGAAGTTCTTTGCGAGCATTTGGTTGCTTGCCCTATCCAATGAGAATATTACCCGAGTCAGAGCATTGCGTGTATATTAGAAAGTCTGGAATTCGTCTCAATTAGGAGGGTGACTGGTCGCCAAGTTGATTTGCCAAGTTTCTGCAAACGAGCCAATTGCAATGCGGTTATGGGCTGCAAAATGTGGTTTAGCTGAGTTTGCATAGACCGACGGGCACGAGGCGGGGCAGTGATCATTGGATCTTGATCAGCCTTGCAGAAGATGGCGGGTGCGGCTCTCAAAAGTGCGTCGCCTGAGGCTGCACAAGTCAGGGCTTCCTGAGTCAGAGCGGTATCAGATCATGGCCCAACACAAATTATTGACACTAGTATCTGATGATGCCTTCTACTATGACGGAGGAGAACACCATACCACACCGCCAGGCAAGACTGGAAGTTACATGGACTTTGGCTCAACTAGTGTGGGACGCCGTGAGACACGATGAGCCAAAAAGATGTAGCCAGCCGGCAAAACGTTTTAGGCACTGGGATTGTGCATCCAGCGGACTTTCCCAGTGCTCATACAACAATGAAGGCTTGGACAAGGCTGTCGTAGGGAGTTCTCGAGTCGCACGACGAACGAGGCCGAAGTTGAGTCGACGTCATGGCAATATTACAAAGACTTTCGAGCATTACTATAGCGAGGCATGGCATGGGTGGTCCTGCAGACTGACTCGGCAAAGGCTGAGGCTAGGACTAATTCAGTAGGCGCCTTAAATGCGCACCGGGCGCTGAAACCGCTCGCAGTTCCGCAAGTCTGGGACTCACGGGATTCAGGGTCGTTAGGCTGCTTACTGTCCACAGCTGTCACCCTGGCTGGGCGGCTTGAAACTAAGGCTTAGTTGGGTAATCGAGCTATCAGCATGGGTGGTCGCTGGCGTGGATGCCGGCTTTCGAAGGTAAAAGGTTAAGCACGTCGCGAAAGCCATAGATCTCGTGCAGGGGTGTAAAGGCCAGGTCACAGTTGCTTGCAGAACACCCGCCCTGGCAAGCGACGCGCTTGAATGGATCAAAGCAAAACGCACGCCTTCATTCAAAGTCATATCTTATTAAGTCAACGTGTTGTCCTCGGACCCTTGATGATCACCATTATCCTTTCTTGATTCTGCAAGAATTCATTGAACGTCCAACATCAACCGTCGGTCGAGATTCACAACTACGTTCTACGATCTTAAGGACAGTGACCCTCGCCACCGCACATCGAATTCCCAATCGCCATCCCAGACGCCATGGACTTCACATTTAGTCCCTCACAGTCCCCGAGACAAAATACAGTCTACCCTTCCGGAAGATATTTCGATTCCACTTCAGAGAGCTCCAGCCCAGATTCGCCTCAAGTAAGCTCAGTCATACTTCAGAGTTAGGAAGTACACTGACAAATTTGCCAGAACGTAAATCAGATGCTCTTCAACGGCAGCTACGATATGTTCAACTACGGCACAACTCCATCGTCGTACTACCCGTCCGGCAACGCAAGATCGCTATCGAGTACACCGGATCAAGCACACTCGATGAGCGCGATCGCAGACGGCGTCGATCTGGAAGCACGTCCGGCTCGAGCACGAAGGAAAAGGACACCCTCACAAATATGCACCTGGTGAGTCCTCCTCAGCTTGACTACGGATAGTGTCCTAACGTGCTCTCAGCGCCGCCGAGCACAGAACAGAGCTTCACAGAGGGCATTCCGGGAGCGCAAAGAAAAGCACGTGAAGGGACTCGAGAATCAACTGGAAGACCTCCACGAAAAGCACCAAGACCTCCTTCAATCTTTCAGCCGCCAAGCCGGCGAAGTATCACGACTCAACTCGAGAATATCGGAACTCAATGCAGAGCTCAATGCCCTACGCTCATGTCAGGACCAATCATTCTCTGAGATGCTCATGCCCGAGAAGTTCGATAAATTCGACGCCTTTGCTGCGCACGACATGCTATATACAGGTCCCGAAAGCTACTTCGACAAGTCAGCAGCAGACCTGAATGCGGAGTTTGCGCTGCATTCATTCGAAGACTCATTGTGAACGGCCTTCTGCTACGGCTTACAGATTGCTTGTTTACATGCATTGGCGTTTGGGGGCAACACGGAAAGATACCATCAAACCTTCGCAGGTACGACTTGTTACGACATTTGGGTCAGGCTTTGTGAGCGAACTTGAGGAATAGTTGAGGGGGTCGAACACTGATAGGCGGCCATGTCGTGATGCTGGATTAAGCTGCAGCGATCGGAGGCACGAAAGTTTTGTTATACGGCTAATACGAGTTGAGGACGACGGCTTGGTGAACATTCGGCGATGACCAGGAGGTAGTATCGTAGAACGCATTCCATTGGAATCCATCCTGCGGATAGTGTACAAAAGATTGCGCCCATGAAATTTTTCACGAGCCTCGCTCCTCTGTGCACGTGTCAGAACTTCACCGCGGTCGCAGCCCCTCGCCCATACCAAAACTCCCCAGCGCCACCAAACGTGTTGCGGTGTGTGCCTTGCAAGGCCATCGTCCAACACGAAAGCAGACAATTGCTCGTTCCGAGTCTAATCCGCATCGGAGCCACTCTGGAGATTATTTCGTTCATCGGAAGCAACGACTCTAAGCGGAACGCGTGCCTGTCAGTACGTGTGGTGATTTGCACAACTTGGCTGCGTTCGGTTCGGCAAACCCATGTTCCCTATGGATTTCCGACCAGGATCGCAGGCTGTAAGCAGACACACGCTACATGCGCATCGACAATCATGTCAGCCATTTTGGCGAATACGGAGGATCCATTCTTCAGTGCCAACGGTCGACGATACAGCGAATCATGCGAAGGACATCCACTGCCGGAAAGGGTAGGTGGGTTGAGCTGCATGGGAAGTTTCGACAGGGTATGTTGGTGACATGGCGTGCATGAGTTTGATGGGCTCAAAGGACTATTGGATGAAGGCCCCCACCCAAGGAATGCCAACCCCTCCTCCTTCTGCGACTCATCTTGGCATGTCTTCCGCAAACGACCCATTTCTCGTGCTCTAGGATCGTCCCAAAGGTCAACACTGTGCTCGAGATGCCCGGGCAAGCAAGTATGAGAGCTCTAGAACTGGCCGTCGTGGTGTTGGAGATGACTTGTACGACCGAAACCCTTGGGATTCTAGCATGACCAGGCACCAGACACTATCGTCATCGTCATCTACCGGATGTCCCGTTTACCGGCCGGTGTTGAATGAATGTTGGTTGGCGTACCGGCGAACTATGGTAAACTTTGCTCCTATGCGCACAACGGATTCCAAATCCGCTAGTTCTGGTGGGCTACCACTGGCATGTGTCGATTGCCTTTCTGTTCCGCCGAAATCGTTGCACTGGCGGTACTTACCACTTTTACTTTTGCAGTTGTGCTTTTGTTGTACCCCTTACGTAGGTCAATTGACTGAGACTCGTCCAAGCGATGGCGCTGCTGAGGCGCACTACGGAAGCGCAAACCTCCAAGCGGTCGTGCCGTCTGCAAGGCGGTGGGATACCAGCCCTCTGGGTCAACTAGTCCACTTGCCCAAAGCAGCAACCAATTATGGATTCTTGGACCCCAACACCACACTGTATGAACGGCTGCGTTATGCACTGATCGCCTTGCAAGTGATGCTGGTAAAGTGGGAAATGCCAACGTGGCACACTGGGACGGGCGGAGGTGGACGGCTCTGCCCTCTTCAGGTATATCTCCTGCGAAGCGACCAGAATGCGGAAACGATCCGAAGTTCTACAGATAGAAGGTTAAGTTTTCGGCGGTTAGTGATTGCTTCTAGACGCTTTCAAGTCAGGATGATCACAGCGAGGGCTCGGATGAGAGCATCCGTGCTTGGCTCAAAGACACGTCGAAGGTGCTTCAGCACGTTTTGTGGCTGTCGTCCTTTCGTGTTCATCGCGAAGTAGGTTTTGGCCTGGATTGGAAGTTTTTGCAGGCACCCCACCACAGTCGGAAGAAGCGAGCCTCGCAGCAGAGCTGTGACACATCTGTCCGTATCTGGTAGGAGCTCGCTTTGTCATACCTGCTGCTCGCATAGGACTAGTCGTTTGCTGAATAAGGTCTAGCTTCTCGTCCCTTTGCCCTGCTCAAGTAATAGGTTCAAGCGCCATCACTCGCAGTCCCGCACCTCGTGGCATGAACCTCCCTGTCTAATAAGTCAGGTTTCCAGAAATCTATCAATCATCTTTCGAAACGCTCGGACACGAGCGGAGATCTTTCGCGGAACCGCCATTAGAATCTTCATATGCTGGCCTGGTCTGCCAGGTGCGTCTTCATTCCTACCGCCGTTGTCCGTTGACAATCATAGCCAAAAGTTTATCTTCTCGGCTGAAGTACTTTTGCCTTGGGTGATATGTTGCCCAGTGAGAGGCGCTGCATTCCCGACGGGTGGAACAGCGCCCTTCGCTCTCCATTCTGAGCGACTCGACCATGAACGAGCAGCATGGTCGGTGGCAAAAATCCCCGAACGATGTTCATCTTTGGGAGTCAGGGCGAACAGCGGCCTGATAAGATAAGATCCCCGACTCGGAACGTTGCTAGCGGAATGTTTACCGGCGAAAAAGAGCTGCCAAGGATTTTTCAGCCGAATGTGGTAAGATGTTTTGAGAAGGTAGGTACGCCGGAGTCATGAATTGCGGGACCGCATGCTAGGAATGCAGGTCCAAGGTCGTCAAGAACGACCTGCAACAACACATCGATCATTGTAGGACTCTATCCACTGAGATCCTGACTGCAGAGCGTGTTTCAGCTGCACAATACTAGTCCCCCTAGTGAGATGCAGGTCAACCGACAACCAATGTGTTCATGCGCGCAGTTGAAACATGGCAACCACACCATATAACCTTCGAAGGAGACTGAATGGAAACACCCCTACTCTTCGCTCGACCCCAACGGCTTCACCATCTAACCTGCGGTCCGGAACGCGCTCTCCTCGAAAGACTCAGCCACCGATTTCATTGCAACTGCAACATGTGATAGGAGCGACAACGACAAGCCCACCAGGGCTCGCTTCATGCGCCCTGAACAATACATACGCATATTGCGCTGGCTCTGTAGCCGTGCTCGCCGAAATCCAGGCGGATGGTGAAACGACGAAAAGGTATTACCGTGCGAGACCTACGACGACATCCATAAACCCTGGTGTATCACACTACAACGGCCTGACATCTACTTCTACGCGGCGACGGACTTCGTTGTACTCCTCGAACCAACCTAGAGAGGTAGACAAAAGCATTGGTTCGATTAGAGACCAGGGTGATGGTAGCCTGCAGACCTGGACCGCAAGGGAGCGGATCAAAACCATAAGCTGCGTCGCGTTGAGCAATGACGGTCGATGGCTCGCTGTTGGTGAATCTGGATACTCGCCACGAGTGCTACTCTACTCGCGGGAAGTGGATGCCTCTAGGGACATACCCACTTCCATTGTGTCTGACCACACAATCGGCGTTAGGTGCATTGCATTCAGTCCAGATGGCCGCTATCTGGCAACTCTGGGCAATTTGAATGACGGCTTCTTGTTCATTTGGACAATCAACCAGCGGACGGGTCAATTGAGTCTACATGCCGCGAACAAATGCACGACGAATATCTGCGATATGACCTGGTGCGGGCAAGCACTAATCACTGCTGGGACGCGTCATGTCAAAGCCTGGAATGTCAGCGAAAGCTCGGTTTCCACGCCAACTAAGAGGCCTCATCTTCGAGCATCTATTGGGAAGGATGCTCTGCAGCCGGGTGTTCAGACTCTGATTGGGCACAATGCACTGTTGGTCTCACTTGTGGACTGCACTTTCACGGCGATCGCCACAGTCGATACCCGAACAGTACTACTGGCTACGGATGCTGGCCATCTCTGCTTGTTCGAACCGGACAGATCAAGTGATGTACAGGTCCTCAAGGTGTACGACTGTGGCATCTCAACCATTGCGTGGCAGCCGTCAACACATAGGATCGTTCTGGGAGGCAGGTATGGTCTCATGTATGAAGATATCGAGCCCCTGCTGGCCGCCCTTCGCGCAAATGACGGCACTATAATGAACACGCGAGCCACAAAAAAGAAAGTCCGATCTTCAGCTGTCCGAATGTCACTCAGCCTGCATTATGGAAACTCGATAGGGATAGCAGCTGTGACGTGCTTGCCCAAACACACAGTCTGTCTGGATACCGACGGCAACCTGCAGACCGAAACTACTGATGAAGAATCCAGCCGCCCAACGGTCACCTTTGCTAGTCACAATGACCTGATTCTGGGAGTACGAAGACTGCCAGGTGGACACCGATTGGGATCATTCTATACATGGTCAAGACGAGGCGATATTAAGTTCTGGAATACTGGTGGCGATATGACTCACAGCATACGTGCTGATCCTGACCAAGTCGATGATGCTATGGAACACGATCTCAACGAGCTCCGAATCGCCAGATTAGTCCCCTCTAGCGATCAGTTCATTCTCGGAGACCGGATAGGAGTGCTCCAGCTTTACGACTTCACTACGGGAATGACCAGATGGGTCGGTCGTGCACACAGTGCCGAGGTTAATGATCTCGACATCCATGAAGGCACATCGCTCGTAGCAAGTTGCAGCCGCGACCGCACTGTCCAGCTGTTCTCTCTGACACCACATGGCTTACAGTTGATGCAAACTATGGACGACCACATTGGCGCCGTCAGCCGTGTGGCTTTTTCGAAAGACGGCGCAAGGCTACTGTCGTGTTCCGTTGATCGCACGATCATTGTGAGGGAATGCGCTAAGAAATCTGCGCACGATGGCGAAGCATCGGCGTATCTCTCGATGCGTGTGGTGACGCTGAAGAGCGCGCCGCTATCGATGGCCTTCACAGGGCGAGACTCGTTGCTTATCTCCACGAACGATCGGCATCTCGCGACCGTCGATCTGGTCTCTGGAATGATCGTGGAGACCACGAAGCTTACAGACCCAGAAAATGATGATACTGTCTCGCTCGGCACTATACATTTTAGTGCAAGAGGCGAGGCGGTGGATGAAACCATGGACATCGTTCTAGCCTGCTCGCCAACCGACAAGTCCATCAGGATATATGACGGGAAGAGATATGAGTTGATCACCAAGGAGTCTGGTCATACCGAGGGCGTTAGTGACCTGTGTCTAATTGAAGATTCCGACCCAGACTCTGGTACGATTACGAGAAGACTAGTATCCACTGGACTTGACGGAACAATCATGATCTGGAACGTTGCGAGAAACTCGTCATTGTTGCCGAGTTCAGCGTCTGATCGAATGCAGACACAAATTGTCGAACCATGTGATGGAGATGGTACTCCGTCCAAAGCACGTCCGTCAATGATGGCACCCCTGAGGAAGATACTGAGCAAGGTGGAAGTACTCGAGTTTGCGCAAGCGAGTGGACAGTCGTCCCCCAGCTCACCCCGATCACTGTCACCTCCACGACTAGCACGAAAACATTCGCACCTCAATGTTACTTGCATTACAGAAGAACCGATCAACAACGCGCTCGACAACACTTCGGACCGTGATAATGCTCGCAACGCTGCTGATGCGATGACATGCCCAGGTTCGCCAGACTCCCCGATGTCCTCATCGACACCCCAAAAGACGAGGTCTGCTCTGGGAGGCACGAGAAATGCGGAAGAATCAAAGCAACGACGCGCCAGATCACCTTCGCCGCAAAGGACCGGGGCCGTCTCCACTCCAACCACGCCGCACCGAGGCCAGGCCCAGGCTAATAACGCTCGCTTAAGAAGACCACCTTCAATACCCAACGATCTTCGCGAGCGAGCTTTGACTCAAAGGCGACGTAGTATGAGCCAAGCCAATGAATTCGGGGGCATCGGGATGGCTGCTGAGCAGGCCACGAGAATGCTTAAAGCTTTCAGAAAGAAGCTGGCGTCCAGCAAAGATGAAGTGGATCTTGATGATCTGGAAGTCGAACTCGAAGAAGTGGCGAAGCTTGTCAGGGAAAGGAAAGCCGGCCCACGACAGACAAAGTCATTGAATGGTACCTTGCGAAGGCCGAAGGGCCAACCTCTGGGACAGCCTACGGAGAGTGAAATGGGCGATCTCGCTGTCTTACTTGAACGAACAAACCTGGCTCAGCGTTCGCCGAAGATAAAACAAGAGCACGAGAGCATGAAGACATGAGTCAGCAATGACATGGGACTTGAGGGATACAGCAGCATCGCGACTTTGCTGATGAGGCCTCCACAGTATCAAACGGGATGCTTACGACGGAATGTGCTTGAGCCGGTATTGCTCGCACCGGTCCGTGGAAGGACCACTCGCGGGAAAACTCCTAGGAAAACGCTGCATTATTACGTTCTTGAAGAATCGGATCGACTCAGGTCCGAAGTGTTTTAATATAGTACATGCTGGACGAGGCTGCGCTGCCCCCAATGACCATCGTTCATGGTATGGCTAAATAATGCATTCAGTCTGGGCGCGCTCTGATAGCTCCAGGTAGACAAGTGGTTCGTCAGCCAATGCTCTCAATACCGCACAGGCCCCATGACCGAGCATCTACTTCGACCCACGCTCCTCCTCCTCGACGCTGGCAGGAACCTTGACCATGACTGGCACGGTCTTGGAGTTCAATTCTCGCAGCGCGTTCTTGATGGGCCCGTCTTTGATCTCGCCGTCCCACTTATCCTCGACCTTCGTGATCCGCATATCGCTGTCACTGCCCGTCGTGTGGATCAAGATCTGCGACTCGATTGTCTGCTCGGAGCCGATACCCTTCACCCTGTAGATATCGTGTCAGCTGCAAATCTTCACACGCCTCCAAGAATGTAGAACTGGTAGATGGGGACACGACTTACTTATACCTCGTCTTCAATCCCAGCTCAATCGGATTTCCACCGCTCTTGACCTCACATCCCAACCGCTCGATCTCGCTGAAGGCGGTCTTCAGGCCGTACCACTGCGCCTCGAATTGCTTCCGGCCGGTAGCATTGGTCAAGGGGTCGTGGAAGGAGGCGGTGTCGGTCCACAGCGTGAGCTTGCGCTTGGAGGGGTGGCCAGCGAAGAGGTCCAGGACGGAGGCGACGAGCAGTTGTTGCGGCTCGGTCAGCTTGCTGCCGGCGGCCGAGGCGGAGAGGGTGGTTGGTGGGGTGAGGATGGAGTATTGGGAGAAGGATGATGGGGTCGTCATTCTGGGTGGTGTGGTGGTGAATGTACGTCGATTGGTGGGAAGTCTCGTGGAAGGGTTCGCTGGTCTTGTGCTTGTGGTCGTGGTCAGGGCGAATAGTAATGGGCTGACACGGCGAGCAGGGCGTGGGAATGTTTCGAAGATTGTAGGTGGTACAGTTGTGGGAATCGAGCGCCGCATGTGTTGGTTTGAAGGGAGTTAGGGATAAATATCTGGGGAAGTTGCAGACTCTAGTGGACGTGTAGAGGTATTTCAAGCCCAAGTTCGAATTCTAGGCGAGTTGTGATGCGGTCAGTGTCATCTCATGGCACGGAAGGCTCTATCCTTCCGTTCAATAATGTACATCCGATTCTAGGGGACTGCATACTTTGAGCGGCTACAATAAAAAAGTGGTGAAATCATAGCGTTGCGAATGACGACTGCGCCGGAACTCCAGGGCCGGAGATCGAGTCCGGGGCCGATCTTCGTGAATCGATACGAGATGCAAGGTTTGTCCCGATCGACAGCCACGTGGGTCCCAATCATTTATCGATATCAAAGTACTTCCAATTGTGAATCAATGGACATAGCTGGCATGGGACAGCGATCTCGTTGCGCTCGCAGCCAGACTGCTTTGCAACGCGAGCGAAGGCCTCCTCATTGGCGCCAGATCTTCCTGCGCCTTTCGCAGTCAATCTGCACCGCCAGCCGCCGATGAAGTACTCGATAGAGGACAATCTCTTCGCTTTTCAGTCCGCTGGCCGAAGGTTCTTGGGAGCCGCGGCTATAGCCACTCTTGAAACGCCAGAACCAGCGTGAGAGAAGAGCTGAAGCAGTAGTGTATCCGCCCAACGCCAAGTACGTACGACTCGCAGAAGTGCCATATTTGGCAGCGTGCGCGGAGCTTGCTGCTGGGACGCAATAGCATATCCTTCGCTGCTATGTCGCCGACGCATGAAACTCGGTGGCATATGTCCATCTGCAGATCGACGATAGCCCCCAGAGGTCCGAGGATCGCTGCATGAGCTGCGTCGGCACAGCTGATGGCCATCTTGACTCCGCGAATGGCTTAGCAGGTTTCTCCTCCTTTGATGTTGGTTGACGCGACACTCTGTCTGCTCATTTCAGCCGAAGTGCCATGCTGCCGCAATAGCCACAGCGCCGACTACTGGGACGGCACATTGCGACGGTCTCGCTGTTGGAGCCGCGCCCTGAAACACATTGATCACAGAGGAACCTGCTGCCACAATTGTGCTCCCAATGCCCTCGACCACTCCTTGAGTAGTGATCGTGATTGTTGGTAGAGCGCCTTGGGTTGGCTGAGGTTGCACCTCGGTAACCGTGTGACAGCAGGGCGAGGGTTGGATGGAAGTGACGATGACCGTCGTTGGTGGTGGGACCGGGACCACGGTAGAATAGACCGTCGTTGGCTGCACCGGTACGACAGTCGTAGGCTTGATCGTTGTGTAGATCGGCTGGGGTTTCACTGTGATGCCTTCGTAGTCGTGGCAGACCGTGCCTGCTGGACAGCACGCCGGCGTGCCTTGCCGGTCGGCCCCTGTGCGCTAACGTTAGCATGACTGCCGTACGAAGGACTGGGAGTGACCCGTACAGTAGCAGACATTCGGATATGGACAGCAGAGCTGCTCAAACTGGTTGTTGCCTGCGCAGTATGGATTCTGATCGGTATTGCATTGCGCATAGACTCTAGAGCTCAGCACGAGCACAGCGACTGCTGTAAAGCTTTGCGACCGCATGGTGAGCTAGAGAAACGACAGGAATGAACGTAGAGTGGAAATCAAGGAGGCTGGGAGCGACTACATTTTGAGAGAATGCGCAATAGGTATCTACGAGTCCGGCATCAGGCAGTGGAACGAGATAGACCTTGGAAGAGCTTGAGACATGCTTGGACCGAGCCTGAGCTTCAGGTGCGGACGATGGTCAGCATTTTCGCGAGCTTGCTTCGGCGAATGATGCACTGAGGATCTGTGATTCAGGCCCGCGAGTCCGGCCAAATGCACAGACTGGCTTGATGAGATCATTCACAAGGTGCCTTGGATAGGGTCAACGAGGGGCTGCCAGTACGACAAATTCCCCGCCAAAGTCACCCCGCTGCATGTAGTGGTTCTTGCCAAACACTGGCAGCTGCCACTGATTCTGACTAGGATGCGCTTGCAGCAGATCATCTTGCAGCTTTCTCCTCACTATCTGATGCATGAATTGCTTGGTGCTGCCACTCAGATTGAAGATTGACTCGCTCAGGATGTCGACATATCCTCAATCGTATTGTTCGCAAAGCCAAGCAGTGCCGAGCTTTCTGAATTGCTTGTACTTGAGTTGCTCAGCCCCGGTGAGAGATGCACGTGTGCTCTAAATTGTGGCATGAGGCTCTCCTCATTTCTCATGTGTTCTGTCCCATCAACTGATCGAGTACCGGTATCCCAAACCCTCAAGACTTACGGGCAGTCCACTGCGAATTGAGATCGTGATTCGAGTCGTGTGCCTCGAATTCGCCTAGACTCGAACCTTGCGGACGGCACGCGGAACCGTGACAGAGTTGCTGCCCCACCAATTGAGGAGCCTATAGCCAGCCTGCCGTCAACCATGTCCAACGCATCCGCGAGTGGTCTGCTGACGAGCCTGGCAGACACAATCGATGAAGAGAACAGAGAGACAATAGCTGCACTACCCAAAGATCGAGCGTCTAGTCCTGCTCGTCGTTACAACAGTGGCCAGCCGTTTCCGTTGCGCAAAATCAATACCGGCATGCCCACCCCAAGACATGGATCGATAGCTGGAATTGGAGTTGGTGTAACCAGTCCTCGCCAGAAGAAAGAAGCCCCATCCAGGCTAGATCCAAGTGATCCATCAACATGGACGAGGTCGCACGGAAGCAAGCCAAACAGTCCGGTCCTATCGAGGGCTACGCCTGCGAGCACACGACCTCGTGGAGACTCAGATGCAGATGAGACACAAGGCTATGTTGGGGTTCCACGAGCTGATACGACACATCGAGCCATGTCGGACTCGGGTCCTGCACGCCCACGAGATGCACCTCGAAGTGGTGCGCTAGCAGCAGCGCTGTCTGGAGAGATCGACAAGATGAACATAAGTCGTAAAGAGGAACAAGAGAAGAAAAATCTACAGAAAGCGGCCGGACATTCTAGAAGTCCAAGTGGTCGAGTTGTTGAAGCTCCATCGCCTGACAGCCCGGCACACTTGCATCCGAAGCACGATCATCATCCGTCCGGCAGCTTCTCGACAGTGACTTCATCCGACGGAGAACGAGCTCGACTGGGTGATGCGAGAGATGAAGATGCTGTCGACGATAGCAGTGATGAGCATCACTCGACCGACTCGGAGGACGACGCTAGAGGCCGTCACCGAGATCCGAAGCACAAACAGACAGAGAAAGACAAGAGCAGTCCTACATCGCATCCCGAGCCTCCCACATCACCAGAGCCATCAATATCCATAACAAGTCCAGATGGCGAGTCATCGGAAGCGAAAGCACCGGTCACACCATTGAACGAGACGCCGCCCCAAGTCACGCTCCCGAATCCCACTTCTGCCCAGGATCTACGTCGCGGATCTGTTTCTACAATCGGTTCGGTCGATGGCGACGACGATGACATTGCAAAGGCCAAGACGCTCGGAGTCAGTATTTCACCTCTGGATGACAAGGTAGCAGATCGGCACGTCCGTATGGTCCTCCGTGGGGACTGGACCAGATTTCACAAAGAGGCCGAAGCGGGCGAGAGAAGCGTACGGACATATCTTGCATGTACAGACCTGAGTGTGGAGGCAACGTATGCTCTGGAATGGACTGTTGGAACTATACTGCGGGACGGCGATACATTGCTGTGCGTGTATTCAATCGTGGATGAATCTGCAGGTGGCAGCGGCCACAGCACTGGCAGTGTTAGCGAGGCGGAGAAGGAGAAACTGCTGGGCGAAGGTGCGCAGGCCGGAAAGGATGCCATGAATGCCATGGAAGGACTGACACGACAAACCACGAATGGCGAGAACCGACCAATGTCGAAGTTCATTCCAGCAACAGAGGCCAAAAGCGCGTCCGGAAGCGTCGATGGCAGGCGGGTTGGCAAGAAGGAGATGGAAAGACTCAAGGCGATTGACGACATCACGCAGACGTTCCTCCGCCTTGTCCGAAAGACATCATTGCAGGTTCGTTGCATGATCGAGGTAATACATTGCAAGAGTCCGAAGCATTTGGTCCTTGGCGCGGTGAGTCTCCTCCTGTACATCTCAAAGCCATGACTAACCACAAACTCACGCAGATTGATGAGCTGGAACCCACTTTGGCGATCGTCGGCACCAGAGGTCGCAGTTCGATCAAAGGCGTTCTACTGGGATCGTTCTCTAATTACCTTGTGACCAAATCGAGCGTACCAGTCATGGTTGCCCGCCGGAAATTGAAGAAGCCTCGCTCTTCTGTCAAGGTCAGCAGCAACAAGATTCGTCTTAGCAACAATCTCACGGCAAGCTCAATACCTGGAAAGCGGAGGAGCTTGACCCAGGCGCGTATCGACTAGTCGTCGCCCTCGCATGTCAGGTCACGATCTGATTGACAGATTGCGTGGAAGCAGCTCCGGGAAAGGTGAGGCTGTGACGTGCAGCTGTCGGCAGTATGTGGTGCTCTGCTGGCGATCATTGCATGCTTCCCAGTCGGAAATGCTGTGGAAGCCTTCATTCACAAGACTCAACCCCATGAGTGCCGTCGATACTTATACTATTTGTACAGAACAGAAGCGAGAGACGGAGGTTTTTGGGGTCAGAGTTCCGTCCAGTGACACACTGTGTCTAACTTGACGAAGTAGGTACATCCGAGCTCTGTAGGTGGAGCCAAGGATGAGCGCTGACCTTCGTTGAAGCATCGTTGCCTCTTCACTATATCAACGAGTACTGCTGAAGATCCATAATACTTCGTAAGAACGCGATTGGCGTGCAGTGCATGAAACAGTGTTCGAAAAAGAGCCCGCAGAGAATACTGCATAATTGACGGTTGAAATACCCCACGCCCTTGCCGGTCGTGATCCGGTGACCTTGCTCCTTCCTGCCTCACCTCAGTCTCATTTCGAACGATATCAGGACAGCGAACATCCCATTCACTGCATCTTATCTTCACTCACACCAGTACTACCACCTCATAAGTCCTGCTCGAGTTTCTTGTCGCTGCTGTGCTACCGCCTCACTTACAACCTGTCAAACCCCAACCAGCCTCGTTTCCCAAGCTACGGCTTCCTTCTCAAAGTCGATGTCGGTTGATATCCGCAATTCCATCTGCCTGCGTTTCCCTTCGAGACTCAGTACAGTCTCGAGATCCCAGTTGTCAAGTCCCCATACGGGCGATCTATGGTTGATCAATTGAGTGATCGAGGTTGATCAACGTACACGAATACAGGTAGGTGCCCTCCGCGGCCGGAAACATTGTCCGCTGGACAACTGACATGAACAGATTGAATTAACCATATAATCATGGCTCTCACAACTACCGCTGCGCCAGCCGTCCTTGATGCGGCGCTCACTCACGTCCCTCCCCCTAAGGCTAAACTCGACTTGGCAACCTTGAAGGCCAAGATCGATTCCGGTCACGGCAAGGATCAGGTACGCATCGTCAGGCCACATGAGTACAAGGAGGCCGCTGCATGTCTCGCTGAAGCCTTTCGGGACGATGCTGTGGTCAGATACCCAGGTAAGTTGGAAAGAGATCACGATGGCCAAAGCTGACGGATACTAGTCGACACACCTGACCGAATACACTTGTCCGAGGCGGAGAAGTACGAACTGCACAAGACCAGTATGGAGTACGTCGTCTATGCACACTGTCTCAACGGTCTGGTGTTGACCATTGGTGACAACTACGATTGCGTTGCTCTGTGGTTGCCCCCAGGCAAGAACATTGATGACTGGTGGACCATTCTTAGGTCGGGCTTGTGGAGGATGGCGTGGCTCCTGTCGCGAGAGGGTCGTGAGCGGTTGTTCGGCGAATTTCTTCCATTACTCAATCGCTCCAAGCTCGAGGTTCTCGGCGAACTGGACCCGAACTCATGGTATCTGAACTACATCGGTACTCGTGCCGAAGCTCGTGGGAAAGGATATGCCAAGAAGCTGATGAACTATGTCATCAACGAGGTACAGTGGACTGATCTCGACCCCTACATCAGAGTATGCTGATCAGATGACAGGCCGACAAGGCAGGTGCTGTGTGCTATCTCGAGAGCTCACACGATGTCAACGTCATAATATACGGTAAGATGGGGTTCGAGTTCAAGAAGAAGATCTACCTTCAGCGCGAGCCAGAGCTCCTCCACATGGACATCATGGTCAGGTACCCTCAAAATGTCAAGACTCCCGAGAAAGCAATCTGACCACCAATCGGAGGGCATAGCTGGGGCGAGAAGTCGAGAACACCAACACGCAAGGAAGCACACTATCATGTTCGGATGAAGGTTCTGAGTTCTCGGTCGTGGCGGCAGTAGCTATATTCTCAATGCGAAACTTGCGACTCACACCCAAGCTGAATTATAGTCATTCCACACCACGTAGAATGATCAACGAAATCATATATGAACCCAGGCACCGTGAAGACATCAGCTAAGTGCGTTATTTTATAGATCTGAATCCATTCTGGCCCCCACTCCTCCTACGCCTCGCCGGGTGACGTTTGCAGTGACCGCGGCGCGCATGTCGGCACATTGTCAAGTTGCTTCATCCAGTGATCACGTAGAATTACAAACGTACCGCTGTTCGAAGAGTATCTGCAGCATCTTTGATTGGCCGACAGCGCCCTCCATTCATTTCTGCATTCTCTCAAGTTTATTCAGAGCGCCGACTTAAAGACTATACGCCGCACTACAGCCCCAAGCGAGTCGCTCGATGACACCGACTCCTGTCCAGCACTGTTTTCCTTGAGCTCGACTATATCGATGCCAGCGTACTCATCTCCGTCCACATCGCCCCCTCCGACAGTGTCCCGCCGCAGACTGCGCAATTGCGCACACAGAATTGAGCGCCTCTGTTGCGCTCTAGCGACCTACTTCCCCCTTGCCTTTGTCTACAGTCTCACAACCTGGGCAGTCTGGGTCGAGGCAAGCATCGGCTTGGGGACTCCGAATCCCGAAAATGTCTCGACCGGTAGATCCGTCAAGATCACATCCGTGATAGGAGTCATCTTCTATCTCCTTCTCAACACATCCTACACGATCGCAGTCTTCACAGACCCGGGCTCGCCACTCAATGGCACGCCTTCTCGCAGCCGCGGACATGCCGGCAGCAAGTACACGGTGCTGCCGACCTCGGAGCCGGCGAACGATGATTTCGACCAGGAGATTCAGACAGTGACCGTTTCTTCGTCCGGGCAGGCCCGGTTCTGCAAGAAGTGCCAGACGCAAAAGCCAGACCGTACACACCATTGCTCGACATGCAAGCGATGCGTGCTGAAGATGGACCACCACTGCCCGTGGCTGGCTACCTGTCTGGGCCACAGGAACTACAAATGTTTTGTGCTATTCTTGATATACACCACAATGTTCTGCTATGCATGCTTCGCCAGTAGTGGTCAATGGGTCTGGCAGTTCTTCGGCGACAGCCGATATCTGGGCGAAGAATTTGCCAGCGTCAATGTCATCATGCTGGCCGTAGTCAGCGGACTGATAGGTGTGGTTCTGACTGGGTTCACCGGCTGGCATCTGTGGCTGTGCTACAGAGGAATGACCACCATTGAATGCCTCGAGAAGACACGCTACTTGAGTGGCGTGCGCGGTCGGGTTGAGCGGAACAGGCTGGAGCAGCATCGACGCGGTGGGTCAAATGGTCAAAACCAGAACGGCGAGCTTATGGACCGGGTCCGACGAGCCGGCGATCAGATTCTTGAATTTCACGCCAATGCTGTGCCAGGAGCAAGTCGCTTCGAGGAAGGCGAAGAGCGCGTCAGCCCAACGCCGAACTTTGCTAGACCTTCAACTATGGCAGTTGACGAGGAGACTGGAGGCGGCGAACTCTACCATGACCATCCTCCGAACCCGAACGGCTCTGCCGAAACGCCGGCCGTTCGTGCACTTCGTGCGTCGTACCAACACTCTCAGGCCGGGCCGCCGCCGCCAGGACGATTCAACTACCGCTTAGGCGTTCACGAGTACGAGACTTCGCGCGAGCAACAACGCTACAACGAGTACATGGAAGACAAGGAAGACGAGAACCTGCCCAATGCGTTCGATCTCGGTTGGCGGCGGAATCTCATCGCTGTGTTCGGACCCCAGTGGTGGGCGTGGATGCTTCCAATATGTAACTCGCCCGGCGACGGATGGCGCTGGGAAGTCAGTGATACGTGGCAAGCCAGAAAAGAAGAAGGAGAGCGCGTCAGAGCTGCTCGACTGTCGCAGCAGCAGCAGCAGCAGCAGTCGCAAACAAGCCATGGGTCCCATCGGTATGATCAAGGTCTCGACGGCGCGTACGATCAACGACAGCACTACGAACAGTATACGGATCGCCACGTGCCCCGTGAGGATCACTTCTTCCAGTCGCAGAATCTGGATAGAAACGACCAGACCCCGTATAGCCACAGCGCGACCAGCCTATCGACGCTAACTCCCTCAGGCCGAATTTCTGAACGAGATCGCCCACCCAAAGAAAGGGTCTGGGGCGGTCGTTACAAGAGAGACTTCGATCGTAGTGGCGAAGACGGAGAGGTAGAGGAATTCGAGGTCAGTGCAGATGAGGATGATGCTGTCGACCAAGGCGATCGGCATGGGAGTGGTCGGAATGGCAGCCTTCAAGATGGCCGACAGAAGCAAAGACAGGGTGGAGATACAAGCAGAGATAATGATGACTTACAAAGGCAAGGTAGTTGGGACAGAGATTGGGAATGACACTTGCCCAAGTTGCGATCCAAGATTCCCCTACTGCTCACAGTTGCTAGCGTCTTCTTTCCTGAATGGATCGTTTATTCCGTCTTTCCAGATTCCGAGCCCCTTCAGGGTTGCCCCTGCTGTCCTCGGAAAGCATACTATCGGGACACGGTGCTTTACTGATATCTGCAACGATCGGATGCTGCGTCGAGTACTCCTTGCTACTGCCTCATGGCAAATCTTCTAGATTGCCCCATAGGTTGTTCAAGCTTTCTGCCAAAGTCGGATGAGCGAATACAGCGTTCTCTAAGTCCGTATATCGTAGACCACCAAGCATGGCCATCTGTACGACACTCTAAACAGCTCGGTCAGCAGAGTCTTAATCAGAATGCACAGTCGGGGCAAATACCATGAGTTCACCACCTTCAATTCCCACACAAACAAACCCCAGAATCTCCCCAGTTTCCTTGTCAACCATGCCTTTCATCAACCCTCTCGTCTCATTGACCTCGAGTGCCCTCGCAACCCAAGTCATCGGCATAGAGGCGATCGCCAACTTCCTACCTGGCCACCTCTTTTTGGCGCTCGCCACGGTCTCCCCCACTCGTCCAATCTGGGGATCCATGAATGTCACGTTTGCAACAATTCTTCCTGTTGTGCTCTTCGGCTTCGCATTAGGATTGTCTAATATGTTGTGCTTCAGGATCCGGAAGTCGTCGTACGATATGTGTGTGAACTGCGGGCTCCCTGAGTTGACATCTCCAAGACTGTAGATGCCGCTGGCAGAAGTCTCGAGGTTCTCGTCTACCTTTACGAAGCCTCTGCCGTCGACGTCCACACCCGCACTTTCGAGACCCAGCTCAGCCGTGTTCGGCGCTCGACCTGCAGCGGCGAGAATGTGACTGCACGTCAAAGTCTTGACACTGATCTCTTCCTCATCCGCCGACGCCTTCTTCGGCAATGCCACACTGACCACAGTCAGCCCAGTAGGCACCCGGCTGATCTCGCGGACTGTTGCGTTCACGTAAACATCGATATTGTCCTCCTCAAGGATATGTTTGACAGCCGCTGAAACATCCTCGTCTTCCCTGGGAAGCAGTCTTGGCCCATGTTGGACTATCGACACCTTCGCTCCAAATCGTCGAAACATCTGTCCGAATTCTAAGCCGATGGGTCCCCCACCGATGATGATAAGGTGCTTCGGCACCTCCGCCAACTCCATGATGGTCGTGCTGTTCAAGTGGGGTATCTTGTCTGCGTTCTTGACATTCAATGGAGCAGGGTGACACCCGACGTTCAAGAAGATCTTCGATCCGGTGACTGTGCGAGTACTGCCGACGAATCCAGGGCTCGATGTGCCTGTCGAAGTTATCTCCAGCTTCCGCTTGCCCACAAATTTGCCACGACCGTGAAGCACTTCGAGGTTCGCCTCTGACGCAAGTCGCTTCTCGCTGCCGCCACGAAAGCTCTCCACGATGTCTCGCTTTCGCTTCCTTACTGTGTCGAGCTCCAGCATCAGCGAACTGCGTTTGTACCTTACGCCATATTCGGGACCTCGGACTGTGAGGTTGGCGACCCGGGCAGAGGCGACCATTGTCTTTGTGGGTGTGCAGCCTTCGTTGACGCAGGCTAGATGCGAAGTACATTAGCGAATTCTTGTAGCCACCGAAGTCTGACATGACCACCACGTCGGTGGGCTGCCCCATGTGCCGCTTTAGAAGACTCACTGCCACCGATATGCTTCTCCTCAACAAGTAACGTCCGCTTGCCAGCTTTCGCAAAGGCTGCTGCTAGGGGAGTGCCGCCCTGACCAGACCCCACGATGATTGCCTCATAGTGGTCACCACCCTCTGCTGCCGCCATTGTGACCTTCCTGGCGCTGTTGGAGACGCTCCTGAAGTCTGGAGGTCGGTTGTATATGATCTCTATTCGCAGGCAGATCCTAACAATGACGAGACGTGTGAACATGAGCGATTCTAACCTCACCCATAAGAACCACAAAGGGATCAGTGTATTAAATCGGAGAAGCTGGAAATCACAAAGCACATATCAACGAACACCTCAAGGACATTCAGTAGTCCGAAAAGAGGCACCACCAACACCTTGATCACACTTAGTCACCTTGAGACCTACTGATTACGAATCGTGCTGCAGCTTCAGATGCTTCGGCCCTAGATTGACCTCTGGTGCATAACAGTGGGCTGACTGTGGTCACCAGAAACGCGCGTCTATAAAGAACGCGGAGGCCCTCCTGACGCCGGAAGAACGATATCAAACAACTGTGTACCTGACGAGGAGGGTTCTATAGCTCAGCAGTCATGCAACTGAGAAGGAAGGTCTCCTGCCCAATCAGGAGGTTGAAGCTTTTGTCTGACCCGCGGCGGCATTTCTAGGCATCGCCCAGAAATTCTCACAACAATGACCTTGGAATCTTTCAGTCCACGGTAAGACGTTGCTGTCAAGGCGGATACAGATGATCTCACACCCACGACACAGATTTCATCTCTACCAAATACTGATCCAAGTTGTGCTAAGGCAGTAAGCTTCTTGCGTTTTGCGTCAAGACTACGGCTGCAAGACACAGGTAGATTTATTTGCCACGGCATGGGATGTCTACTATCTTCACAGCTCCAACGGCTACTTAAGTATCTAAGCCTCCTCATACTGCAACAGGAACTCTTCTCTTCTCAAACATCACACGTAGATATCTACGCCGCAAGTACACAGATTCCCGCACTGTAGTCCCGTGCGTTGCGATCAAGAGCCAGCTCAATTGAGCTGCCGTTAATGCTTGGCCGCTCGCAATTTGAACGGCCAATTTCCAACCTGAAGCAGGGTGGACACCCGGGGATTTCGGGCCGCTGACACGTTGTGAGGTTGTCATCCACTACGAAGTATGGTCTCCAACCAGCAAGACAAGTTCGAAGTCTCAACTTTCCGAGCACATCTCAATCGAAGAACAATTGGCTGGCGGTCGTCGCCGTTTGCTTGTCGCGAATCGACACGACCGCCCAGTGATGATAGTGACGAGCGCGCTTCAGCCCGCGCCGATCGCCCAAGAGTCGTATCCAGTGCCAGCCGCGGTGAATGAATTGATGTCGCAACTAATTCCCGAGGACGGCGAGACGCTGCGCGAAGTATTTACTACTTACAGTCGTTGCTATGATCCTTTCAAGTTCTTCAATCGCTGAAAGATGGTGGTCGATGACGGTTATTCCACAGACTTCACCCTGGCCTGTTCCAACCCACTGGTGCTTCGGGCGGTCGGAAGTAGGTAGCGGTACCCATTTGGATTGCTAGCGCCCACGCATGAGACCCACCAGTATCCAGCAAGATCGTTGATCGCTGCAAAATGCAGGAACAAACACGTTTGCCCGGTTCAGAGTTCTTACAATTCCGACAACATGCTATGAATCTCACTTAGCAGTGTCGCGCTGAAGCTGTACATGCTACAGCGACGTAGTAGAGATCTCGACTGCGCAGCTGCATCATCATGGATAACTGGCAGGTCAGGTCGGGCGTCGCAGCATGGAAATGGCACGGTCCGAATTAGACGATGGACTCTCTGAGAGCCCCTCAGGGTTCCAGAATAATCCGCGTGGAAGGAAAATAGAGGGGCTGGTAAGCCGGATATACGCCTTATTCTGCCAGTGGTCTTGCCTCATTTCGATGATGGCAATATCATCATTGATTCCAAGGAGCACGTCGGCAACGGTCGCAGACTCGATATGAGCATTACTGCATCACGGACGATATAATATGTATACAGAGGAATGAACGTTGTGCTGCATGACGGTTACGACAAGAGCGACAGTACGGTACCTACTCTGCACAACGGAACAGGTTACAGCAGGAAGAATGTTCCGAGAGAGAAGTGGCTCGAGTGGGTGGCTCATCCCCCCTTTTTGCTTGCTTGGTTTGACTCGGAACGCGACCCCTCCCTAGCATGGGAGGTTCTGGCGGCGAGCAAGAGCGCGCCCCTCCCCTCCCCCTCGAAAACTTGTCGAATTTCAATTCACCCATCTTCTTGATTGTTGCATTCATCGACTGTTGTAACTACACCACCATCATCATACAATTGCGCCCGACTTCTGTAAAACCACCTGTGTACGATCACCACTATACTACACCTAATACACGTGCGCCACCAACTCACGTGATTCGCATCGGCAATTTGCGTCTTCACTTAGCTCCATAACCGAAATCGAACCGACTACGCTCTGAGCTCACCACCATCAACGGCATGTTCCAACGCCCAACGACCTCCTCATATCGTCTCAATCTCGAGTAATAAGGCATTGAAGGGCATTGAATATCTTTGTTTGCGACGAAGCGTCCGTCCGGTCAAGATATTCTACCTGCGCGCAGGCTGAGACTCGACATGCGACCGCTTCCGACCCTGCCCCCGCCACCAACGGCGGTAAGAAGACGCTGCCGGCCGAAAAGAAGTATAAATGTCAATACTGTAACCGCGCTTTCAGTCGAAGTGAGCATCGAAGTCGCCATGAACGATCGCGTAAGTCCCATCCACAACTTTTTCTCCCGAGCGTGGGCATCACCCCTCCATCAATAGCCCTCCCCTCCCCTCATCGCCCCTCCATCAAGGACCAAAAGCACGGATCCCCTCAATGCAATGACTTCGCCCGCCCTTGTCTCGTGCTCGAGCCCAGTGATGGGACTATCGACCTTCGTCACCGCCGATTCTGACATCGCTGCCCACAGACACCAAGGAACGTCCTTTCAAGTGCCAGAAATGCAAGTCGACTTTCGTCCGACGCGATCTCCTGCTTCGGCACGACCGAACGGTTCACTCTGTGGATAAGGATAGTGCTCGCGCATTGCAACCAGAGACACGCAAGAAGTCCGGTCCAAAGACATCGTCCTCAACGACGACGCCGTCCAAGCCAGCCATCTCCATCGAGCCGGGTACAATAGAGCAGATTGAAGCAAGCAGTGAGGGTATGATCGACCTCGAAACAGCTGCCCTTTTGATGACCGACCTAAAAAAAGGGTTTGCAGTTGCGAACGGTGCTCTCCATAACGACGAAGGTTCGATACCAGAATACTCGCCCGATCGCAGTTCCGTCCTCGACCCGGGAGACTACCTGACTGGGCCTACTGGTATACCGCAGATGCCCTGGGACTTCATGCCCACCACTGGCGACGAAAAGGCACATTCTGTAACCTCTAGCGCGTCTTCAGAAGATAACAGTTCGCAGCAACCGTTCGTGCACATGGGATCCATTCAGCCAGCACAGTCGCAACTCGGCAACATTATGGAGCGACAGGATTCTCTGGGAGTCTCCATGCCGACCGCCTTTCCAACTCTCACCGATACATTCGCCGCAGGAAGTCCGACAGCTCACGCCCTCTCGCCGTTCCCTTCCATGACCGGACCTGTGTCTCCTGTCAACTATCGTCGGTCGCCTGGACCCAGCCAAGCACTAACACTCCCCAAAGCTCCGCAACTACCTGGTGATCAACAGCGGGCAACCATTGCCGGTAAGCTGGAAGAAGGTATGACCCTGCCTGCTACCGCCTCGATCAATCTTTACCTGTCAACGTACTTCAATCTCTTCCATCACCACATGCCGTTCCTACACCCTGTTTCATTCCAGCCTGAGACCGCCGAGCCCGCTCTATTACTTGCCGTCCTGTCCATCGGCGCTCTATACAACTTCGAACAAGACCAAGCATTCAATTTGCACCACGCTTCCAAGAAGCTTGTCGGCGTTTTCCTCTCGAAACGACACGATTTCGATTCTCGAAAATGCCCTCTGTGGTGCATGCAGAGCACCCTCCTCAACATGTTGTTCGAGAGCTGGAGTGGAGGATCACAGGGCCTCGAATGGGCCTGCTCTATGAAGAGTTTGCTGGCGAACGTAAGTCGAATCATACCCGTTTGTTACTGTCGCTAATCGTTGCAGGTGGTGGCTGGCAACAGATACGAACTGAAATTGCGAACTGATGCTCGTCGCGACGCCCCACCTACGCACGCTGAGTGGGTTGTTGACGAAGCTGTCGCCGTACCTACTATGCAGTATACATATTCTTCGGCATGTTGACCATGACTTACAACCATACACCAGCCATCAACTTCCAGGAGTACGACTCGCTCCCGTTGCCGTCATCGGAGTCTTTGTGGAACAGCGAGCCTGCGGATGAAGAGGCCTGGAACGAAATCTACGGCTTGTCTACCACAATCACTGTCCGAGAAGCTCACGACAGCCTGTTTCAAGGAGATCCCACTCGTTACAGTGCCTTCGCCACTCGCGTCATGATTAACGCCCTGTACCTCGAGGTGTGGAATCTTCGACGAAGCTTCGAATCGCTGCAAGACGTCGTTCTTGAATGGAAGATCCGCATTGCCCTTGAGACATGGCAGAGATCCCTAGATCAATGCGAGCCTGAGACAGTTGTCGTTCCTCTGAGCACACCGCATAAGAGCCATCCATTGATTTTCAATTCAATGGCTGTATATCGCAACATACGCGCATTCCTGGAGGTGGATCTCAAGTCAGTCCAAGAGGCTCTTCGTTATCACAACCCTTACGAGATCGCTGCCGCTATGACACTATCTCGGGAGAATGTGAAAAGGTCGAAGGAGATGATCAAGGTCATCGAGCAATGCTACGACTGCATCGAAATAGTTGCTATACAGGGCATCAACTGGATCACAAAGACCTCATCTACAAATTGGTCCGTGGAGCAGTATCTCTGCGGCCTTGACCTTGTCACCATCCTCAGTCTCTGGCTCTACAGGATTGAGCACGACGACCAGGAAGCTTCGGAAGAAGAGCTGGCTATGTACATGAAAGTGCGCTCCTTGTTCGACGACGAGGCAGTCGATGCCAATGGTTCTCGACTCAGCTCGACCGTAGCTCGAGTATGGGGCACTATGCTCGATGGTGTTGTCGTCTGGGGGTAAGTGATATTTCCGCCTGCTTCTCATCATTCACGCTAACCCTGTCTAGAATCTCCAAAACTATGGGCGAATCCTTCAAGCACCACGCCCAAGCGTTGATAGGCTATGTCGACGAGATTGACCTGTCCGCCGTTTCTGGTCTGCCTCAGATGCACGATCAATCGATGATGGCGATGGAGACAACATACTAATATCAGCGCAACCACTCCTCTCAACTCTTTTATGTGTCCGGCATGTTTGCACTTGCATAACGGCGTTATATCCATACACGACACTTCCTTTCCGCCAGAATCTGGAACGACGCTGTAGCACCCGATGGGGCCGCGCCTCGACTCTTCTCTTCGTTCTAGACACAGCTTTTCTCTCTATTAAGTAGGCCCTTCGGTCTGGCCCGCGTCAATTCTTATCGCCGTTCACAAAACCTCGACATCATAATTTCACCTAATATGATACCTTGTCCGTTTATCCGAGAGCTGGTATTCTCTGCTGGAATCTAGACGAGCGGTGGCTTTGCATGGCACGCTGGCCATGTTAGTTGACCGCATGCGTTGGATGGCACTATGGACATAAGGTGTCCCAGGATGCTTTCCCAACGAATGATTGACGTTTCTACTTTGTTGTTAGGTCCTAGCCAAGGGTCTCAACTGTGTACAATAGTACTATCAGCATATCGGGTCCACCACTGCACCACGACTGTGGATTCATAGCACATCTTTCCATGCATAGCTAGTCCTTCAATTGAAAGCCGTTGCAAACAGCGGAGATATGGTCTTGGAGACATCGGTTCCACAAAGATGCCTCAAATGGACTTTTCCCTTGAGCGCCAGAAGATGTGCAGACTAAGGCCATCAGCACGTGCGGGCTGTTGATGTCCAGACAGGTCGGAGTTCCATCCACGGACCCCGATACTGCAGGTTATGATCAATATGGTTGCGAGCACTGGGCGACTCCGCGCTTGGCATTCGGCAGCGGCTCCAAGCTCGTACGTGTGGTAGCTTACGTTGCGATTTGTCCTCTCGAGCCTCCCCATTACGGTGACGGAGCTGCTGGTACGTCCCACTGTTTGAGGTACTGATTGACAACGTGGACAGAGGCTAGCAGCACCGACACCGAGCAGACAGCCAATGCTATGTCAATGTACGCCCACGAGTATATAGCACGGTAACATCGTGCCCTCGAAGCTTCAAGGCTACTGAGCGCACGAACAAGTGGCCGTGATGTCGCCGCAGTGAATTCGTGTATTGATTGACCCTAGAACCCTCGGAGACCATGAGACTGTGTCCTCGAGATCGATTGGTTGAGCAACGTGAGGCGGGCTTCGGCATCTGAGGGTATATAAGAATGCCTTGATGTTAGTGCCTGTCAGTCCTGCCTCGTAGAACATCAGTCCGAGACACAAAATCACAGATCCCGCTCATCTCAGCACAATCACGCCCAGCCACCAGACAAGATGTTGTCTATCGTCAAGATCGTCCGGCTGCTGGTCGTCCTCGCTGAAGCCTCGAATGTATGTGTTCTTGTCATCATTACTGAAAATTGTTGTGGCGCTTCCTTGTGTTTTCTCTTTCGCGGATACTCGCCTGCCACGAGCGCCATCGCACTAACGATTCCACATGTAGGTCCTCGGCGCCGCAATGCCAGGAAGTGAGGGCCTAGAAATCCGTCAAGTAGGCTGTGGAGCGCCATGCACGAGCAACAGCGACTGCTCGAGCAACACGCCGGCCGGAGGCTGCCGAAGCTGTATCATCGTCACCGGGACTGAGGGAAGCTGTGGGGACTACTAGGTTCGAGGGCTCGGTTTTCGCGAGACTGTCATGGGCGGAGACACACATGCCTTGGGGTGGCAACATATCCCGGTATCTGTAACAGACTTCACAATCATCACAGTTGTGCTGCCAATGGAGGTGCAAAATGTGTTGAATACTATCGCAGCCATGCTGAAGACCCTATAAGAAGACGTTGGGCGCTGGACGTATCTGCTAAAGCAGTGTTGAGCGCGAACCATTTCTACCATCAAACTCTCGGCTTGAATTTGAGCAACAATGGCTTCATCTCCCACGCGATCTGTAGGACACATCAGTCAGCGGAATCATCAGCATCAAGGACACAGCTGCTCACAAAGAATTTGGCCGACTCAAGCCATTCTGTCACCTCGTTAGCAAGCTCGATGTCGAAATCATAGACCATCTTTGCTAGTATAAGCCGCAGCTCCGTGTGAGCCAGTCTGTTCAAGTCAGCTACATTCGTTTTGGTGTAGCGAGCGAAGGACACTCACAATCGCCCGACACAGTTTCTGGGCCCATAGCTGAAGGCTTGATACGCATTCTTAACATGAAGGCCGTCGGTCCCGCCAGCATCTCGAGGCAACCATCGCTCTGGCCTGAATCTCTCGGCTTCAGAGAAGTATTGATCCGAGTGCGAATTGTGGTAATTGGCCATAACCATGTTGACGCCGCCTGGAATCCATTCACCGTTCACTGACAGAAGGAGTCAGTAGTGATGCGCTGCGGGCATAAAGTCGGAAGATTGATCCGTGTGGCACGGTTTACTCCTTCAACGATCGAAGCAATTCTGCAGTATTGGCTGAACTCACCTGTATGTCCGCCAGGAGGGCTCACCCTTGGCGGTAACGATGGTGCTGGGATGAAGAGCCGCAGACCCTCTTCTACCGCACCATTCAGATACGGTAATTTTGCGACCCCTTTCACAGTGACGTCCTCGGAGGTCTTGAAAGCGTCCCTCACCTCAGCAGTCAACTTCTTCAGCGTGCCCGGATCCTGCACAAGATAGTACATCAACCCAGTAAGCGCCGCCGAGGTTGTCTCACTGCCGGCGCCGACCAGCGTGACTGACATAGTATAGATCTCCTCTTCCGCCAACGGGTCCTTCTCATGTTGATCGTCCCTCAAGATCAAGCCAATGATGTCCCTTTCCTTCCTCCCCTCTTCTGTCTTCTCCCTCTCCAATCTTTCCTGCACATATTTCTGGGACTGCCCAAGTAAGTCGACCGCCACCTGCTTCGCCTTCTTTGATGCCATCATGGTCGACACGACCTTACCCATGCCAAATCTCAGCAGAACATTGACCCACATCATCGTTTTGAGGGAGGAATTAAGTAAGCTGGGCCACTTATGATGTCTCTCTTCTCCAAGCATTCGAACTCGACACCCATGGCCAGCACGCCGATGATGTCTGTGACAACAAATTGAGCCCAGTCTTGCATATTCAGCGGGACCTCTCCCTGGTTGCCCGCATCCCTCAGTCCCTCGACTAGCAAGCTCGTCTTCTGCTGCAGTACCGGCTCCTGTACTCACATTAGTACTCTCAACATCGGGAGCAACGTCCCGCGCGGAAGAGGAGGCGGCAACTCACCATCTCTTCAATAGCACGTCCGCTAAACCCTGGTCCTATAAGCCTTCTCAACCTGGCATGCATCTCATCGGTGGCCATCAGGATCCCTTCGCCGGTCCCCTCCTGCCGTGGCGGGAAGCTGAATTGCGCTTTAGGTAGCTGAGGCTTCGCATTGTAGATGTCGTTCCAGCCAGCCGGGTCGGTGAAGCTGAGGCCATTGGGCGCCAGGCGCACAGTGGGGCCATACTCGTGGTGTGCACTCGAAAGCCAGAGGTAGAAGTCGCCTTTGATGGCGTGATAGGCGGATGGGAAGAGCGTCGCGCGGGCGAGGAGAGGACCTGGATATGAGCGAAGTGGGTGGAGGAAGAGATTGTGCAGGATTTTGTAAAGGCCGACCAGTGGGATCTGTATACGAACTTGTAAGTATGGCTGATGAGGCGGTATATGTGCACAAGCTGGCCCTCAGAGGTGTGGACATTCAATCGATATCGTGATGCCTTGGGGTCAAGCTGATCTCAAGGCACGCCGTCTACTGCCAGCGAGCCCGGACGAGGCAGTGCTTGACTGCTCTTGGGACAGGAGGGGCCACTTACTCCAGCAAGTAGGACTAGCACTCCAACCTGACCCAGTGTCAAGACGTCGAAGTCGACACGATTGAGCAGCATCTTGTGGCGCGCAACGACTTCCTGCTCGAGGTGTTTGTGTTGTCCAGCGTTACGCTCTCCTTGTACAGAACAGTCCTATGGATGCAGTCGGGGTGAGTCGTGGACTATACGTCAGCGCAATTATACACGTCGTGTATAGAAATGCTGCGGTACGGTTTACGCCATGCACATCACTCAATGTCAAACCGCCTAGTTCGCTGGAGGATTCCTGAATGTCAGTCGCAGTTACCTAAGGTATACGAACCTCGCAAGCGAGCTCATTTATCCCGAGTCATCAACGCTGCATAACGCCTCTGTGCATGGAGATCAAGGCCACCAATCACTAAACTGTCTCGGCAGCGGTTGTGCAGATGTGCCTCGCGAAGTGCTCCCGAAGCAGTCTTGCGGGATGGTTTAGGGAGCAACCACGAGGTGGTGCAGTACGAGATACGGTCGTTTGGGTGTTCTTCTCTATACGTTGCAGTTGCTTCTCCTCTTCACTGATCAGGATGAGTGAGAGGAACAGCCACGTACTCTTATAGTGATCTGATGCATGGCGTCAGCGTGCATGGAGGGGTTCTTTGCGAAGCACCTGCACTTACTATCTGCACCGATCTTCAGCTATGGGTACCTACAAGGCTTCGCCCGAGCCATACGCTGCCAAAGTTGCCTCGCTGCCCACTAAGTATGGAAACTTGATCATCGTGCCTGTAGCAGCTTCAACGGACTGCATGTACGAGGGTCGAGGCCAAGCCTGCAGGCACGTGGTAGGGCTTCATCGATTCATATAGAAGCACCTTGAACCAATCACGGTCAGGTTCGCCCACGCGTGGTACATGTATATGGCAGGAGTCCTTTGGCGCGCTGGCAACGAGGCCATGTGTAAATTATACCTACATGAACAGATTGCGACAGAGATGTGTTCTCACCGACCGAACATCTATGGGCCAGTGTCACGGTCGCTGTCGCCGTCGCCACTACTAGCTGAACCATCTGCATGGGCTTGGGGGCAAGGTTCAGACCACAATGCTTCCCAAGCCTCTTCACCGTGTGAGGTGCCGCCAGTACCTGGGACGGACAGGCAAGCCGTGCAGTCCTGCTGAAACTGGGCTGATTGAGAAGCATTACTCTTCAGGCATTGCAATGGCCGACTCAACGGCGCATAGGCTTACCGCTTCGCCCGTAGGAAAGGGGTCACAACCTCGAGCCATGCCACAACACCAGCACTCCTCCTCCTGCAATTGCCGCAAGCCAGGACTGCTCTCGTACTTTTCACTGTGCCGCTTCATTCCACTCCAGCAATTTGGCACCAGCAAACTGCCCACGCCTCTGATCATCATCCTCCGCCTAATGATGCCGGCTTCATCACTGCTTCTGCCTTGCGTTCAGTCTCATCGACATGTGGCGGTAGGAAAAATTCTTATGGACGATTCCCCTGCCATGGGTGCACGACTCAGCTCATCGTATTTGCGACCGCGTAGGCTGAGCAAGGAAAGCAGGATGGCCAATTCAAAGAACAGTGATGAGTCAAAAGCCTTCGCACACCTGGACTGGAGAGTGCCAATAGCTGCTTTCCAGCACGAAGTGAGCCGTGAGAATGGGCCAGACTATTCGAGATGGAAGGTGACATCAGTCACGTGGGTCAAAGCTTTAGCATCGCACATGAGCCACGAATTTGTGCAATTTGTGGTTCATAACGTTGAGACTGGGGAGAGATGCAGAATGATCGCGGATCGACAAGAGACTGGAGACTGGATTAGAATCATGTCCAATCCCAACGGGCCGATCGAAATGAGTGACATGTTCACAGGCCTGGCATCGGGTACGCCTGCTTCTCAAGGTCAAAGGACACCCTACACCGATCGACACATGCTGCCGCTTCCTCTTGTGTCGGTGGTGTTCAAGTCGCTCCTGGAGGCTCCGAATCTGAGGAGGATGGCGCATCTTCTCTCAGAGGTCAGCAGTAGACGCAAGGAGTATAATCCGCTCCGAGAGCACTGCTGGTGGTTTTCGGAGAACGTGATATTCGAAGCGTCGACGGTGCCCACGGCACAGCTCAAGGAATGGCCTTGGAGTCGATGGCGTTACAGTTTCGTGATCGTTAATAAATATATTCGGCGACACAGGCTGGAGGTTGCAGCAAGGCAATTCGAGGAGCATTGCCTGAGAGAGTTCGAGTATTGATCAGTACCTAGATATCGAGAGGCAGACACCATTTCCTTCGTACATGAAGTGCGCAAGCCGTTTCCCGAGACCCTCGTATGCGTGGACCAAGAGCCAATTTGTCCATCATCGGCAGATATGGTTCACTCAGCATTATGCTCAAGCACAGAACTGCAGGATACATGACGCCGAAGCCTCTGACAGGCTCAGCAGTTGAAGTCTGGAGATGTGCCTGCATGAGTTAGCTACCAGGAGTTCAAGATCGACCTGTCTCGGCTGGCTAATAGGTGATATAAGCAGCACGTCCTGCTCTGTAAACGCCCTTGGCTGAATTGCCCCGTAGCGGCTCCGGTGTCAGCTATAGTCCCGTCAAACGCGTTCCAGGGCATGCAAGGCTTTATTAAACATTCAAGGTGACGAAACAAGCAGGATCGAATTGTACAGCTTCAATCAGGTGAGGACAGGCTGTATCAGATCAGAGTGGGGGTAAAGACAAAGAACGGCGCCGTTGCCCACGTTGATGGTCGTGCCTGCTCTGATAACACTGATTGTTATCCTACCTTTATTACTATATTCGAATACCACCTTTCACAGCAGCTCGTACACGCAATCTAGTCGACGAATCACCGCTTGCATCAAAGCTGTGCTAGCATTGTCGCGTTTTGTTAGTAGCGACTCGTTTCCCCGCTCAACCTTGTCCCACACTGGGACGCCGTCTCCTGAATCCAAAAGCCCTAGAACCCACTCAGACCGCAACCCACTCAACGGCGCAGTTCGAAGTCTCTGCTCACTACATTCCCATTCGGATCACGGTCAGCATGAGTCGCTAACATCTTCGTGCGGCGTTCTCGACTGCCTCCTGAAGCCCAGTCGATCATGAGGGCCTGCCGAAACCGCACACCGAACACTTCTCGCTTGACGGCTGTGCCGATTGCCGATACCTAGTGCGGTGAAGGTGAAGGATCGCACAAGATGGCTACAGCATCCCGGAGAGTCGCACCGCCAGCTTCTGGACAGCGTCAGTCGTTCAAGCAGGGTTTCTCTGCCGCTTTCCAATACACCGAACCTAGTCGCAACTCTCAGCATGCCTCCTCCCACGGTCCTCATCATCGGACTGCGTCTCAGTCCTCCGTCCCGCAGCTTTTCGACCAAGTCTCTCCTCGTCGGCGGGCCGCTCAACTCACTGGCATGAACGGGTATAATGCCAGCCCGGACCTTCCCCCGCCTCTTTACGTTCGCGCCTTGTACGACTACGATGCGGATGATCAAACAAGTCTTTCCTTTCGTCAGGGCGAGATAATTCAAGTCCTGACGCAACTGGGTATGCTCCCTCCAAGACACATGTCATAATGAGTGTTTTTCGTTGGTCTGTGAGACAGCTTCAGTCGTCCAGGCACCAACACTAGGCTTCGTCAGCCAATCCCCCACCAAAACTTGCTAATGATTCTTTTACAGAGAGTGGATGGTGGGACGGTGTGATAAACGATGTTCGCGGATGGTTCCCTTCGAATTATTGTACCGAATTGTCCCCCGAAGATCTTGACGCTGGCTTCACCCGGTTTGAAGATAGTGAGCAAAGTGCCGAGTCGGGAACAGAGGAAGAGTATGAAGAAGGCGAGGATTCCGAGCATGACACTACCGACGACTCGGACTTGCCTATCGAGGGGACGGGCGACTACAACCAGGAAGAGGCGGCTTTCTGGGTCCCACAGGCCACCCCTGATGGTAGGCTGTTCTACTTTAACACCTTGACCGGTGTCAGTACAATGGAACTGCCTCTCGAGACACCAACTGGACCGAACGAAACGGGACCTCGCGATCGGAACAACTTCTACATTCCAGACCAAACGAGGCCTCCTGCTGAGATGATGGCTGGTGGCTATGAGAGGCGAGAAGACGACTACGATGCATCTGCCTCTGATGCTGACGGGGAGCATTCTTTTCGCGGACAAAGCCGCAAGGCTGCTAACTCAATCTCAACTACGACATCGATGGCATCAACGAAAGTCGATTCTGTTGCAGGAAGAAGGTTGCATAACCGAGTTGCGCATGACAAGAACTCTATGAGATCGTTTTCAAATCCAATGTCTGGTCATCGTGACACTGCGGGGGCCAAGTTCGCCACCCCGAGGTACTTCTCTGACGATGGATTTGGACCGACCATCACTTGGGACGTGCTCGTGGAAAATATGCAGTCATCTGTTGAAGCCTACCGGCAAGCTATTCATGAACGCGAGCGTGCAGAATTTGTGAGGCGGGCCGAAGATATCTCTGATCATCTGCGCCTACTGCTTGCTGCAGGTTCCGGCACCACCGACAATCACTCGGGCAATCCATCGATCATTTCGACCAACAAAGCCCTGTATCCTCATTTTCGGGAGATGATGTCGAAGTTCTCCAAATTGGTTCTGTCCTCGCACATGGCGGCTGCCGACTGGTTTGGTCAGGATAACTTCGCGAAATGCTTACAAGAGGCCGAGGGAGTCTTACATGGTGTCTACGGCTATGTCGAAGTTGCGAGGCAGCAGCGCGGAGAGGAACTGCCCCGGCTCCAACCAGGGTTTGTTGCCGGGAGTAAGATTGGTGGCAATTGGCGGGACAACAACATCGATCACCAAGACAGCGTCGAAGGGACCTCGTTCATCGATGAAAGTACTGATCTGTATCCGCGACCCTCCAATGTACTGGACGTCAGACTCCTCAGGCAACTTGACGACAATCGTCGACATGTGGCAGCATCGGTGCGCCGTCTGGAAGAACATCTGCAGCCTGTCGATAAGACAGTGACCCCATCACGTCAAGCCATGATCGGAGATAAGATCTGTCTAGCAGCTGGCAATGTCCTACACAATTTCCAGCAGTGGGTGGGCCTGGTGGAATCGATCGATATGTCGCCTTTGGGATCCGCCTTCAAGAATCCGTCACTGGCCGACTTCGGAACGCAGAAGCAAAAGGTGTACGACTCAATCGGTGAGCTTATAGTAGCATGCCAGACTGTGACAGCACCCCTGCCCGATGAATGGTCAGATATTCGAGGTGACACACTGGAAACCCGTCTGAAGGATGTCAAGACTGTCTGTAAACAGATCGAGACACATGTCTCGAATGTGGGCTATGCACTGCAGTTGCTCCTTCCCTCCAATGCCAACCCCATGGCTGGTGTCAAGAAAGATCATCGCCTGACGGACGGTGGCGAGACTTTCCAGAATCATAATCTGCGCGCGGAACCGAGCCATGCTGCGAATATGCGGCCTGCACTTGGCGACATGGGCCAGTCTCACTCATTTAGCCCTGGCCAACCCGAGCCGCCCAAGGTTCGACGTCCAGCAAGCAAAGACAAGGCTGCTCGGTTCTTTGGTCAGGTTCCGACTCCCCTAATGACCCAGCCTGCACGACCAGAACTTCAATCACCTCAAGAGGAACCACCCGCTCCATGGTTTCTGGAGCTTGAGCACTTGGGAGAGATTACATATGATCAGAAAGCAGAAACCACTCAAGTCAAAGCTGGAACGCTTGTCGGCCTAGTAGAACAGCTGACAAGGCACGATCGGCCAGATACCACATTCAATACGACATTCCTGCTTACATACCGCTCGTTCACTACAGCAGCCGAGTTGTTCGAGCTACTGGTCCAGCGCTTCAACATCCAGCCGCCGCCAGGTCTGACCCGCGAGGAGTACACTGTCTGGGAGGATCAAAAGCAGAAGCCGACACGATTCCGAGTCGTTAACACGCTGAAGACGTGGCTGGAACAGTACTGGGTGGAAAGTCACGACGATGATTCGAAGGCGCTGCTTGCGCGTATGGCAGCTTTTACTACCTCATCAATTGGTGGCGGGGCCAAGATACCTGGTGCGACTCAAATCTCAACCATCATTGATCAACGTGAAAAGGGCCAGGAAATCACATCAGCCAAGAGAATGGTTCTCACAATCACTGGAAATGCACCTCCGTCGATCCTGCCGAAGAATATGAAGAAGCTAAAGCTTTTGGACGTTGATCCACTTGAGTTTGCCCGACAGCTCACTATGATTGAATCGAAGTTATATGGTAAAATAAAGCCGGTGGAATGCCTTGACAAGACATGGACAAAAACGCGAACTGAGAACGGGCCCAATCCTTCGCCAAATGTCAAGGCGCTCATCTTGCATTCCAATCAACTGACGAACTGGGTGGCTGAGATGATCTTGCAGCACGGCGATGTGCGAAAGCGGGTCATGGTCATCAAACACTTTGTGGGCGTTGCCGATGTAAGTTCGCGCGTCAGTTCTCGTGCTAACAAGGATGGAAACTAATCATCACAGAAATGCCGCTCCCTCAACAACTTCTCTTCGATGACTGCCATCATATCCGCCCTTGGCACATCCCCGATCCTTCGACTAGCCCGCACTTGGGCTCAGGTCCATGCCAAGACAATGACAGTCCTCGAATCACTCCGCGATCTGATCACATCGACCAAGAACTTCGCCCAGTATCGTGAGGCACTACATATTGCCAATCCACCATGCATTCCTTTCATGGGTGTCTATCTTACCGATCTGGTCTTCATCGAAGACGGTATTCCTTCGGTCATCAAGAACACTGAACTCATCAACTTTGCTAAACGCAGTAAGACTGCCGATGTCATTCGTGAGATTCAGCAATACCAGAATGTGCCTTATGCACTCAAAGAAGTGCATGAATTACAGACGTGGATTCTGCAACAGAAGGACACCGCACGGGACGTTGCGGATATGTACGATCGAAGCCTGGAGGTTGAACCTCGAGAGCGCGAAGAAGAGAAGATTGCGAGATTGCTCAGCGAGTCCGGCTTCTTGTGAGGTCGATGATGCCTCGTTTTGAGCACGCCTGGTCGTCCGAGACTCTCTACATCCGCCTTGGAACAACACTCGATTCATACTTTGGCAAGAGTCTGAACCAGGCCACATCTTTGATCGTGTGACTGAGACACTGGCGTTCGTTTCATTCGGGCAGCTGCTATCACCCAGATTTCGGGGAACTCAATATCAACATCATATACCACTGCGGACCACACGAGATAAGATGCCATGAATTCACGCCATACCACGATATCATATTACGCCCATCTATGCCATCGCAAGATACATGCCATCAGCAGCAGTCGGAGAAGAGAAGGGATAGAATTAGCATCTGCAAGAAGGTGAGGCGGGAGCTAGGATATTTAGGGTGTCTTCTATATCCATACTTTTCGGAGGGTGTCCGCGCGGCGCTTGGGAACGAGGAATTGGTATGATCGGGATTGCGTTGGGTGCAGCGGACGCTGCCCATCGGTGCGGGCTAGCAGACATAGATAGGCGGCTTCTCAGCAACATTTGCACACCCAACTGATGTCTCTGCGCCGGTGCAGTATGCCAACAATCACGCCCGGACTTGGTGCCGACGGCTCGAGGGAATGTTCCGCACCGTCGGCAAGTTTTCTCCGATTTCTCCCCATCATGTTCAAGCATGCCATCACGTTTTGCTGCGCTCGGAGACCTGCCCCGCCGTGCAAGGTCCCAAAACCACGTCGCTTTATGAATGACCACCCTGCCCGACTTCATCTCATATGCCTCATCTGTCGCGCACACTTGACACCTCCTGTAGAACTCTGCACAGCGTAGTTCGCTCTTCTCCAAGGACCCCGCGACACAGTCCAATCGTCATACTGGCTGCGTCAACTTCTCGGCTCCAAAACCTCACCTCCCACTTCCCCTCGCCCCAACGCGCACGAAGCATGTCTGTCTCGGCCATGGGTAAGCGCCTGTCCGGCAAGACCATTCTAATCACCGGCGCCTCCTCCGGGATCGGCGAAGCGACAGCCAAAGAGTTCGCACGCACCTCACCCTCGTCCCTCAAGCTAATCCTCACTGGTCGACGTACCGAGAACCTCAAGAAAGTCGCGGCCGCTATCACGTCTGAAGTTGGCGAGGGTGTTAAGATCCACCCTGCCACCTTGGACATTTCAGATCCGGAGGCCGTTAAGAACCTGATCCCCTCGTTGCCGAAGGAGTTCCAGGATATTGATGTGCTGGTGAACAATGCGGGGCTGGTCAAGGGAAAGGACAAGGTTGGGGACATCAGTGGGGAGGATATGAAGGTCATGTTCGATACGAACGTCACAGGTCTGATCAATATGACACAAGCGGTGCTGCCGATCTACCAGGCACGCGGTTCAGATGGAGGCTCTGGGGACATCATCAATATCGGCTCAATCGCAGGCCGTGAGGGCTATCCAGGCGGCTCCATCTACTGCGCTACCAAGGCCGCTGTCCGCACATTTACACAGTCTCTGATCAAGGAGCTGATCGCGACAAGAATAAGGGTAATGGAGATCGATCCTGGGCAGGTTGAGACCGAGTTCAGCGTGGTCCGATTTTATGGGGACAAGAGCAAAGCCGACAACGAATACAAGGGCGTGGAGCCGTTGACAGGTGAGGACATTGCGGAGGTGGTAGTGTTTGCGGCGGGCCGAAGGGAGAATGTAGTGCTGGCGGATACGTTGATTTTCCCGAATCACCAGGCTACTGCGATGGTGATGCACAGGAAGAGTTGAGATCGGTTATAGACTTATGACGAGACAAGAGTATGTACAGACCATAGAGCAAGTTCCTCTTTGTCAGTGACGCTGCTCGTTCGAACTTGCAGTTTCTGACTCTGAACTCTGTGGGTTCGAACTTATGTAGGACAACGCAAATCTTTTGACAACCTGGTCTCAAATCTGCACGCTCAGCTAATCTGGGACGTCTATGTATCCGACATTCGGTATTGCACGATGCCTATAACTACGACGAGGATAGACCTTATCAAGCAGACTGACTCTTCAAGCGTCTTTCAGGGGCAGATCAGCCACGTGATCTGAATCACTCAGGAGTGCCAGCCTTTCACCAGACGCCCAAGGCTGAGAATTGAACCGCAACGCCGACTTCGAGATTGAGACCTCTTACAATGAATGCATGCTACCACTTCAACTGACGACCATGTTGGGGCGAAGCCTCCGACAGATTGGGATGGTGTGAGTGTACCGCATGAGCGAATACAGATAGCCCACACCATGCGAGAGCCAGGCGAATATCAGTCATCGCAATTCGATTCTTGCCACGGAGTGACGTGACATCTCTCTTCACGTTCACCTGCTCACAAAACACTTTGGCAGAGCATAGCTGGCCAAAATGCCTGGCCTTCCCTGTCAGTTTCACCAACGCAAGCATTGGTTCACTCACTGACGAGACATAGCGAGCATCGACCTTGACGAATGCATTTCTCAGCTGTATAAGAAACAGCTGCTCGCCGAGTCCCTGATCGAGCAATATGCGCCAAAGCGAAAGAAATGCTCATGAAAGAGTCAAATGTCGTCCACATATCCGCCCCTGTCACAGTAGTCGGAGACATACACGGCCAATTCTTCGACATGCTCGAGATCTTCAAAATTGGCGGTTTCTGCCCGGACACGAACTACCTCTTCCTCGGTGACTACGTGGACCGAGGTCTCTTTAGTGTCGAGACCATCAGCCTGCTGGTGTGCCTAAAACTACGATACCCGCAGCGAGTGCATCTCATAAGAGGAAATCACGAGAGTCGGGGCGTTACGCAAAGTTATGGCTTCTACACCGAATGCGCGCGGAAGTATGGCAATGCAAATGTGTGGCACTATTTCACGGACATGTTCGATTTCCTCACACTGTCGGTCGTCATCAACAATCAGATCTTCTGCGTGCACGGGGGCTTGAGCCCGAGCATACACTCGATCGACCAGATCAAGATTATTGATCGCTACCGAGAAATACCACACGAGGGACCAATGGCAGATCTGGTCTGGTCGGACCCGGACCCGGAAAGAGACGAGTTCTCGCTGTCGCCGAGAGGAGCAGGATACACATTTGGTGGCGACGTGGTCAAGAAGTTCCTGCAAGTGAATAGCATGAGCCATATTCTGAGAGCACACCAACTATGTCAGGAGGCTACCAGATACTGTATGACGACCGCTTGAGCACGGTCTGGAGCGCGCCGAACTACTGCTACCGGTGTGGAAATCTTGCCAGCGTGTTGGAAGTCAGTGACCAGGGCGAAAGGAATTTCAACATTTTCGATGCTGCGCCGGAAAACGATGCACACAGAAATGAACAACAGCAGCAACAGCAACAAGCGCAAGCGAACGGAAAGGATGGACCTGGCACGACCATTGAGTACTTTTTGTGATTGGTTGGATCATTATGGTGCGCAGCTGTTCTGACCGTACTGCATTGGTGGTGCTTAACCAAACATTGATACCCAGGACGCATCTCGTTGTGTTGTGACGAGAAACAAAGAAATGATACCCGACTTTTGCAGTCAAGTTATGCTCGCTTGCGTGATTCGAAACAGTGCTGCATCAAATGAATCTCATCAGGTTCTTCATTTCCAGTCCTTTGCAATGTCAAAACTCCACTCGAACTTGAGATGCTCGGTGTTGTCGTCGTCAATGAACTTTGAGACCGCCTCGTAGTGACCTCGAGCCATCATGCCTTTAGGAGCCTCTTCCGGAGCGAATTTCTTGGTGTAGGTCGGACGATCTGTCGTGTTGGGAGAGTAGCTGCCGATCATCTCCTGATCCTTGCCTAGAGGAATGCCCTTGCGCTTGAGCTGCTGGACGTACTTCAGGCCTGAGAGGACTTGGTGCTGTACCACGAAGGACGCCTTCATTTCGTACGTGCATCCTTCCTTGATGGTGAAAGGTTTCGATCTGAGAGACTCAACGGCGCCAGGGGCGGAGAGGTCAATGGTGATGTCTGGTCGTCCCGCCACCTCCTGTTGTAGGGTGATCAGCGGTCTTATCACTGAGGTGTAGTCGCCTACTCACAAGAGCCAGTGACTTGATCACGCATAATCGGGGATCATTGGGATCGGCGACGGTTTGACCTTGACCGAGACCAAGAGATGCCTTCCATCGATTGAGAGCCTCATCTTCCTGATCTGGGAGATCTTAGCAGCCGGACACAAGTGACAACAGACAAGTGGAAGCTGCCAGCATGACCGCAATCGCTGTCCGACCGTGGCACTTACCTAGTTTCTGGTACTCATCGATTGTCTTCTTCTCACCAACCTTGAACCCTGGCGTTCCCTCAACTTTGAGATCGTCCGCCATTGCGCATACTACAGGAGGATCTTTGGCTCTGTACCTTCCAACTAGTCGCTGAGTCAACTACGATTGTGTGTATCACGGAGAATTTTCTGGTAGTTGGTACTTTGTTGGCGTGCTAGTACGTCTCACTTGATGCCCCTCAGTGCCAGTAACTTGAAAGTGTGGGGCGGCCTTCGTAGCGCCAGGAAATGACGGAGATAATCGCGGTCGCGCTTTCTTTACGCGTTGACTCCAAATTCACTTTACATATGATCGGGTGGCCTTCGCGCCTCTGCATATTCCACACCATAAATACTCAGCTTGATCAGTCAATATGCCTGGAGTCGTGAAGCAGGCGTCGACTGTGGCGCCGCAGAAGCGGGTACTCATAGACACAACCAACACACACACCGGCGTGAAGTCCCCTCCATCAGCAAAGAAGCGGAAATTGAACGGATATGGTCCCAATGGCCATGCCCCGTACTCGCAGAATGGGTTCAGGTCGAAGCTCGGCTCGAGTCAGCCTAAGAGTCAGTTCGAGACCGAGGTGCTTGAGAAGATGACCCAGGACATCGCCGGCTTGAGAGAAAAGAACGCGGAAACAGATCAGCAATGGGAACGACCACCGCTCGATGATTTCAACGAAAAGACCGACATCCTGCGATTTCAGCAGATAGAGATTGAGGAAGGCACGCTGCACGGCGGCAAGGTCACGTTGAAGATGTTTGGCGTTTCGGAGGTGAGCAGAGCCCACTCAAAGGAACGATTCAACTAATGCCCACAGACTGGCCACTCGATCATGCTCCACGTTACCGACTTCCTACACTACATCTACGTCGCTGCTCCGGTGAACTTCCAGCGCTCGGACTTGCAGGGCTACAAGGCTTTTCTCGAGACACAAGTGGCACAGCATTCAACTGCCATTCAATCCGTACAGATGGTCCTCCGCGAGAATCTGTACGGCTTCCAAGGCAATCAGAAAAGTCCATACCTCAAGATCACGGTGACAGATCCAAAGTTCATCAACAAGCTGCGCACGACCATTGAGGGAGGTTCTGCCAACTACAAGAATTTGTGGAAAGGAGTGGAAGGCAAAATCCTGACATTCGACAATATCCAATATGTGCTCCGATTTATGATCGACACTGGCGTCACCGGAATGTCGTGGGTCGAAGTCAAACCTGGAAATTATCACACGATTCCATCCTATGAGAGACAGTCAAACTGCCAAATCGAAGCATACTGTAACTATCATGACCTGGTGGCGCTCGGGCATGACGGAGAGTGGGCCAAGATGGCGCCTCTACGAGTCTTGTCCTTTGATATCGAATGTGCTGGCCGGAAAGGCGTCTTTCCCGAGGCCAACCAAGATCCTATCATACAGATCGCCAACTATGTCACCAGGACTGGCGATTCGCAGGCCTTCATTCGAAATGTCTTTGTACTCGGCGATTGCAGTCCGATCGTCAACACACAAATATTCGAACACGGGGGGATTTGTTAGAAGCAGAGAAGAAAATGTTGATGGCATGGCGAGACTTTTTCGAGAAAGCAGATCCAGATGTCATCATCGGCTACAACATATCGAATTTCGACTTTCCCTACCTGCTAGACCGGGCGAAGCACCTCAAGCTGACAAAGTTCCCATACTGGTCGAGAATCAAGACTATGCAATCTGTGGCCAAAGACACCAATTTCTCGAGTAAGCAGATGGGCAACCGAGACACGAAAGCAACGAACACCAATGGTCGCATTCAACTGGATCTACTGCAGCTCGTTCAACGAGATCATCAGCTACGAAGCTACACTTTGAATTCGGTGTGCGCTCAATTCCTGGGAGAACAGAAAGAAGACGTACACCACAGCATGATCACGGAGCTCTTCAATGGTACTCCAGACTCCCGTCGACGTCTAGCAGTGTACTGTCTCAAAGATGCATATCTGCCACAACGGCTGATGGACAAGCTGATGTCACTCGTGAATTATACCGAAATGGCGAGAGTAACGGGCGTTCCGTTCAACTACCTGCTTTCGAGAGGGCAGCAAGTGAAGTTCATCAGCCAAATGTTCCGCAAGGCCTTGGCCCATCAGCTAGTGATTCCGAACTTGTCCAGCGATCAATCAGACGAACAATACGAGGGTGCTACCGTCATCGAGCCCACCCGAGGCTACTATGATGTGCCCGTGGCAACCCTGGATTTTGCTTCCCTGTATCCGTCGATCATGCAGGCACACAACCTTTGCTACACCACTCTGCTCAACAAGACCAGTGTGGACAAGCTCAACATGAAGAAGGACGAGGATTATATTGTTACTCCCAACGGTGACATGTTCTGCACATCCAAGGTCCGGAAAGGGTTGTTGACTGAAATCTTGGAGGAACTCCTGGCTGCTCGAAAACGTGCAAAGAAGGAGCTGGCCTCTGAAACGGATGCCTTCAAGAAGGCTGTGCTCAACGGTCGTCAGCTCGCTCTGAAGATCTCGGCCAATTCTGTGTACGGTCTGACCGGTGCTACAGTCGGGAAGCTGCCTTGCTTGGCCATCGCTTCTAGCACGACGTCTTATGGTCGCCAAATGATTGAGAAGACCAAGTCAGAGGTCGAATCGAAGTACACCATAGCCAATGGCTACTCTCACGACGCTCAGGTCATCTACGGTGATACTGATTCCGTGATGGTCAAGTTCGGCGAGAAAGATTTGAAAAAGGTCATGGAGATGGGCGAAGAGGCTGCTAACTTCGTCTCGTCTAAATTCATCAAGCCCATCAAGCTCGAATTCGAGAAAGTCTACTTCCCATATCTGCTTATCAACAAGAAGCGATATGCTGGACTGTACTGGACAAAGCCCGAGAAATATGACAAAATGGACACCAAAGGCATCGAAACTGTCCGCCGAGACAATTGTCGATTGGTGCAGAACGTGATCGAGACGGTTCTTAAGAAGATCCTTATTGAGCGCGACCTGGAAGCTGCTCAAGACTATGTCAAGGACACCATCTCCGCTCTGCTGCAGAACAAGGTCGATCTCAGCATGCTGGTGATTACCAAGGCCCTCACAAAGGACGACTACAGCGCGAAGCAGCCCACGTCGAGCTCGCCCAACGCATGAAGAAACGAGACGCCGGCTCAGCACCTACTCTGGGAGATCGTGTCGCCTATGTCATCGTCAAAGGCCGTGGCGACAGCAAGAACTACGAGAAGTCCGAAGACCCCATCTACGTGCTTGAGAACAATGTGCCGATCGATACGAAATACTACCTCGACAACCAACTGGCCAACCCGCTCGGCCGTATCTTCGAGCCCATTCTTGGAGAGAAGAAAGCAAACTCGCTCCTTGCCGGCGAGCACACGCGCTCCATCTCCGTCGCTGCACCGACGCTCGGTGGGCTGATGAAGTTCGCGAAGAAGACGCAGACGTGCATGGGTTGCAAGAAGCCGCTGGTAGGTAAGGAGGAAGCCGATGGGGCAGTATGCGAGAATTGTCGACCGCGAATCGGCGAGCTCTACACGAAGCAAGTGAAGAAGGTGGGCGAGCTGGAGGTGAGGTTTGGGAGATTGTGGACGCAGTGCCAGCGCTGTCAGGGGAGTATGCACTCGGAGGTGTTGTGCAGTAGTAGGGATTGTCCGATCTTCTATATGCGGATGAAGGCAAGGAAGGAGGTCGAGGAGGCGGGAAGGGAGTTGGGCAGGTTTGATAGTGATGTTGGCGCGCTGTGGTGATGCGAGGGTAGAGTGTCGATTGAGGCTGTTGGTGCTAGTTTTGGCACGTTTTAGCATAGTTGAGAACCGGGCATAGGCCGCATAGCATAGCATGGCGGATGAACGAGGAAAAATCGATTCCACCATTTGTGTGATGATAGCATTGGTGAGACAGAGAGTTCCGCGAGCTCACTGGCGTAAATTTACAGGCACCACTGAGACCAGGGCTTCGAGAAATATATTCGTTGAGTTTATTCGCTGGTCATGCATTCTGCGCCTTGTGGATGTCTCCCGGCGCCGGTTGACAAGATCTGTGGCAATGGACTGCTGAACTTGCTGGGCGCATGTTGCAAGTGCTTTTGGACAGAATCTCGGGGGCATCCATCACGACTGGCTCCCTGTGATACGTGATTCAACGTATAAACCACATTCTCAGCTATCTACCATTGCTATGAATCTCTTCACTTCTCTTGCGTGGGTATCTCGAACGCCTCGTATCTCTTCAAATTTCCGTGCTTCATATTCATCCGGGAGACCTTCCCGGGCTCGACGCAAAAGGGGTATCATTTCGCTTCCATGAATTCTCAAACTCCCACAACAAAGACAAATAAACGTCCGCCGCAGCAAATGCCTCCGAAGACTCCGCCTCAGACCTCCGCTGTTCCACCTGTCCTGAGAATGGATTAAAGGTCCGGATCGCTGTCAGGAGTCTTCTTGACCCGCTTTCTACCATGTCCTTTCTGCTGCATTGCTTTCCTCTTGGGCTTCCCGCTTAGCTCGCGGGATGTAGCACCATTGCACTCTGCATCATATGCCGAGCTTCCACGACTCCTAGTACTCACATCAATGATGTCTGAGCTAGCCTCATGCTCGTCCTCATGTTTTCGCTTCTTCGCAGCCTCGTACTCCGCACGACTGACATACCCGGCAATTCTGCCGTGATCGAGCTTCTTATCGTCGCCGTCCAGACCTATGCGCTCCTGCAGCTCGGGCGTGGCAATTGCAGTAGCAAGCAGACCATTGCGAAGATGGCAGCAGCAGATGGCTAGAGCTAAAGCGTTCCATACATCCATACCGTCTTCCAGGAAATTGAAGCGCCCGAGCATGTGAATACCACGACCTTCGTGGTCGCTCAGCTCAGCGGCTTGAGCATTGAGTGCGTTGAGAGTAAAGACGGACACGGTAGTCTGGACGATCAGGAACCCGATGATGACGGGTGGATTTTTGCCTGGTGAATCGTCATGTATTTCGGCTTCAGGCTCTTTGCCAGCAATTGGGGGTGGGTTGAGGACGTAATCGTGTTCTTCGACGTAGCGACGAGCATGCTGTTGCAGAACGATGGTCATCTCGTCAGCTAGGTGAGCAATTGCATCGACGGTAGACTGTTTGGAGCGGCGTTTGGCGATTACATGAACTGGCTTGCTGCTGGAGGTTTCGTAGAGGTCGCCATCGTGCAGCGCCCATTGGAGATATTCCTTAAGTGAATGCTGAATGGACTGTTGCACCCTTGACGTCTTGTGCCTCGCTGAGATGAGATCCCTCACACGGTTGCCAGTCTCTATCAGCTCACGAAGGGAGCGAATAGCGTGGAACTGTGGACCGAAGATATTGCGGATCAAGCAGTCTGCCTCGAGATCTCTCTCGAAGAGTACAACAGGGAAAGTCTTGAAGTCGACCATCCAGGAGGCCGGAAGGAGGGGTTCGAAACTCCGAAGACCAAGATGATAGTAAAGACCTGCTTCGCTCTGATACCATAGACCCGAATTCGCTGGGATCTTGAAAGCTTCTTGGTATCGCCTAGCGCGTTCAGCAAGTTCGTGGTCTTCGATGCCAGCAGTCATTAATCGACCAGCAGTGCTTGGCATGGTTTCTGCCATGACTGAACCATTGTATGTTGAGGGTGCGGCAGTTGCGTCTGCCGAAAGTGGAGATCTATCACGCGGTGGCTTGCTCAGTGGTGGCGGCGGCATTCGTTCACGATCGATAAGAGCCTTTCTCCTGCCATCAAAAGGCGGCGACATGGTCTCTTCTTTTACCATAGGCGTGTCCGCATCACCAAGTCCTGAGAGGTAGTCCTCACCTGCTTCATGCCCCGAAGTACCTCTCACACCCCTGCTGGAGCGAGTCCAGATCTGCGAGCCTTCTCTGCCACTTGCAACCTGCGCATCGCCAGGGTGTTGCGCCTTATTGACTTGTTGGGGCCGACCTATCGTTTTCGCCTCGGTCAGCGGGTTGTGCGAGTCACCGACGACCCATATGAGGGCCGATCTCGCCCAATCGAGCATTTTGACCGACCGATGCGGCGCTGTGGATAGATGCTCTGGTACGCAAGGGCAAGCCGGACCGACACCAAGGTCTGCCAGCAGCTTGGTGCGGTCAGCCTATCGCCCGAAAGAAGCCTTGCAAGGCGTGGGAGGATTGAACTTGTGGCGGGGACGTTGTTCGCAGAAAGGACACGAGTTGGGCATGCGACAGAAAGACATTGTAGAAAAGAAGAGACCTGCTCGAAGGACGACAGACGAAGGAAGTGTAAGAACGACAAAGTATTCACTGCGACCAGAGCGAGCACGAACAGGGAATACCGACAAGTGAATGAGGGCCAGCCGCCGCTGCCTGAGGACGCGAACGCGGTCACTCGAGGTCCGGATCGCGCCTTCCATCGTCATGGTCTTGGCAATTACAATTAGCCCTAAATGATCTAGCGCCATGAGGCAGGCACGACTTCAGTCCCAGTCGCTTGTCGACTACTACAGTGCTGTGACGGGGCTAACGAATAAATAACACTGCGGTGCCCTTACCACTGAGCCTTCAATGTACGCGTCAGGTGCCCAATCATCCCGGCATGGACGCGGCAGAGGTCGATTATGATGCCAAGCTCTACAAGGCTTCTGGGGACATCATCCCAGAACTACAGGTAAAATTGCCGCTGCTTATATGGCATGATGGAAATAAGAGCAGACTACGCACACACGTTCTGTACACGAAATGTGCGGAGTTGAGAAACTTGGTAGGTCACAGAACCTGGGTTGAGAAACAGCACCTCTAATTCTGTTGCTCAGATTGACCGGTTTCAGGAATGGCCGCAGCTACTTGATCCAGTACTGGCGTCGCTGGTCCAGAGTGTGGTCGACGGCTTCCAGCAGTATATCACCCAGTATGCGGACTACTACGGCTACGAGACGAGGTCTGATAGCCAGGCGATTCCCTTGCCACTTGGCCTCAGCCAGATTCTGTACACACTGTGCAAAGTACGTGGCTACAAGGTGATCGTTCGTCTCTTGAACAATGAGCCACGCTATGTGGAACCTATGCTCTTCTGCATGCGACATTGGCAGACCCTGAGATCCCGAAGCCTCACTAGTCCATCCGTCTGGGAAGAAAAGTACATCATGCTGCTATGGCTTTCCCATCTGATGCTTGCTCCGTTTGAGCTCTCGACATTGTCCACACACAACAAAGTGAACATTGATTCTGGTCTTTCGAGGCTTACCGAGGGACTCCCCGAGGTCGCTGTTGATGTCCTGTCCCTCGGCTTTGAGCATATAACAAGCCCAAGCAAAGAACGAGAATCGGCGGTGATTTTGCTAGTGCGCCTTGCTCTGCGCAAAGACATGCAGTCTGCAAACTTGTCCGAACAATTGGTCGACTACGCTGTTGGGAAGCTTCTGGATCCTCCGTCGAAGAAGAACACGTCCGTCTACCACGCAATTGGTTATTTGTCACTTTTGTATGCGCTCATGAATCTCGGTACTATGTCAGAGGTTGCGCCGTTTCTGACCAAGGTGTATCGAGCAAGTGCTACACTGTTCTCCTCTTCAGACGAGCATCACGCGACAATCCGTGGATCTGCTCCTGCTAGGAAGCTGCTGATAAAGGTTCAACGGGTTTGCTTGACCCATGCGCTTGCCCTAGCCAGAACGCCAACCCCGCTCGACGGTGACATGGTCAACGAGATGCTCGAGGAGGGCATCCAAACCTACCTCGATGCCCTTGGTGATCAAGACAGTCCCGTACGTATGGCTGCAAGCAAAGCGCTAAGCGTCATTACCCTAAACCTGGACGAAAGTATGGCAGCCGAGATCGTGGAGGCTGTCCTGGGTAGCTTGGCAGAGAACATCCTTGTTGAAGATCCGAACACGGGTCGATCAATGGCGAAGACGGACCTTCCCACGGACAATACTTTGCAGATGAAACGAAACATCAGTCTCGTTGATCCCCAGAAGTGGCAGGGTCTCATGCTGACGCTTGGTCACCTTCTGTTTCGACGCTCACCTCCTCCTCACCAGTTGGTAGACATAATAGAAGCATTACTGGTTGGTCTGGAATTCGAGCAGCGCTCCAGCGTTGGCACGTCCGTTGGTAATGGTGTACGTGATGCCGCATGCTTCGGAATTTGGGCGTTGTCACGCAAGTACAGTACATTAGAATTGGACGCCATCAAGGCTGCAGAAGTGGCTGGTGGGAATGTGACTAGCAACAGCGATGGCAACGAAAGCTCTGCCCTACAGCTGATCGCCACCCGGCTGACGCTGGCAGCATGTCTCGATCCCTCAGGAAACATCCGGCGAGGGTCTTCAGCAGCTCTGCAAGAGCTCATCGGACGACACCCAGACATCATCGTACAAGGCATTCCGATAGTTCAGGTCGTCGACTATCAAGCCGTGGCACGAAGATCACGAGCAATGATAGAGGTCGCTGTGGCAGCCTCTGAGCTCGACAAGCTTTACCATGATGCACTTCTCGATGCCCTGGCAGATTGGCGCGGAGCCCGAGCTGCAGATCCAGACTCTAGAAGATGGGCGGCCGATGCTATGCGGCGTCTGTGCAGGCGCACTTCGACGGACCGCAGGACCGATCTAGCACGACAAGTGCTTCAGACTGCGTCAAAGCTGAAGCCGCGAAATCTTGGAACCACAGCAGGAAGTCGACATGGCCTGTTGTTACTAGCCACTGCGATCATAGAATCGGACGACTCGCAGTCGAACCCGGGGACATGGAGAAGGCTCCTGGAGTGTTTCAAGCTCGAGGACCTATCAGGCAGTCTCAGCGGAAAAGCGACGAATGACACCGAAATGGTCATCGAATCCGTTGCACCGCTTTTTCAGGCGCTCGTTCGATACCAGTCTCCACCAGACGAAATGTTGTCGATCATAGATCATTGCATCTTGATCAGCTCGAAGCCTCGAACGGTCGACGCTTGTGCGACGGCCATGATGTCGCTCTCCAGGACTCTGGACGCGCAACAGCAAGCGTTGTTGTTAAGGTCTTGGATGGATCTGTCAACTCAAAAGCGTTCTGACTTGGTCTGCAAAGGTCGCCTACACTCACTCTCAAAGTTATTCGAACTTGCCGACTCAGGTGGGGCCGACAGACAGCGCATCTTGCCATTCTTTGCGGACATCGTATGTGGACCGGACGCGATCGAGACGAGAGTTGTAGCCATGAGTTGCCTTGGTCGGTCGCTTCGAGCAATGGCAGAGAGATCAACTGGCCGATTCGACGAGGCCGCTGTTACCAGAGCGCTGCTGCACGGTCTGAACGACTATACTAATGATCAGAGAGGCGACATTGGCTCGCTGCTTCGCCTTGAAAGCTTAGACGTGGCCGAGATTATCACCAGATTCCCGATGCAAGAAGCTGAGGTACTGATAGCGGCAGTGACACCAAACGTTGTCCGGCTCGCAGCAGAAAGGCTTAATAAAGTCAGACATCGTGCATCGTCCTGCTTGAAAGTATGCTGGTTCTATTTGGGCTGGCAGCCAGCACTACCAGAGTCATACGAACACCTGGCTGATGTTTCCTCTGAAAGCTACTTCAGCCATCTGCTCCCGCTTGTACGCAACGAGCAAGTCAATGTTCAGCTGATCAAAGGTCTCGCCTCGTCAGCTGCGGGGACCACGGAGGAGATTGGACGTGCCTGCTGTCGCGCGCTCACAACATATGCTCTTGACGTGCGGCTGAACGCTGAAATAAAGCAGCGGATGATGTCAGCCATGTTGAGCTGTGTCGCCGAGTCCGGATCAGCAGAAGACAGCCAGGTCATCCCTCTCTTAGACTTCTGCACCTTCATGGTCGAGCAAGGTATCTTCGCTTCCGATACCGACAGCTTTCCCGCACGAGCATGGAACACGTTCCAGAAAGTCCACACCACGACGGCATCTATAGAACGATTGGATGCGCTAATCAGGTTATACAGCGCATTCCTCGTGTATCCTGATCTGCGGAACAAAGTACTGGACAAGCTTACACGTCTCTTGCTCCATCGCTATCCAAAGATTCGAAATGCGGCAGCCGACGTGTTGTACGTCAACACCAGTGAGGAAGTGCTGCTTGAGCGTGATTGGAATGGTGCGGCTGCTTCGAATAAGCCGCAAGTACTGGAATTGAGGCGGCGGCTAAGAGTCGGTGTTGCTGTGCAGGAAGCTGCCTGAGGGGCAGATTGCCAGCATCTTCGATCGCCCAGCCGTCGTTGCCTGCGCGAGCCACTCTTACGTGTACTGTGCTATCGGATTCTGCGCAATAAATTTGTCCAACTCGATTTCAAAAACCCCGTTCTCAAGCGCCTAGCTATCGAAGTAATTGCTCTTGAAGCAGCGAGCTATTGCCTCCTTAATGCTCTTCTCATGGTATTCTTCCCACACTGAGTACAAACTTATGATTTCCTGCGTGCCGTTGATCATCTGCTTCAAGTCAATCTCGGATTCTACCAGGAATTTGATCGTGTTGGTCAGCTTCTCTGACGATGCGATCGTGGCAAGAGTCTGCTGACGATCGGGTGTGATCATCGGCAAAGGGTCTTTACCCGCTGCACTAGCGCGACCATTTGCGCCGTTGGCAGATGCTGATGCTGCCGATATGGGTGGATTCATTGGCAATGCATGCATGGCGCTGCTCATGAGACCTGCCATGCCTGGTCTTGAGCCCATTGTCGCGAAAGGCCCGTCGAGGTTGACCGCCGAATGTAGATCTGCCTGCCTGTTCCCCGAATTCTTCGAGTACGGATAGAATACCACTGCCAAAAACATGGCGATCACCGCTATCAAGAACGGCGGACACGTCAGCGGCAGGTCCGTCATGTAGCTGTCGTTAATGATGCACCACGCCAATCCCAACTCGTCGCTTGTCAGCTTGAGGTTCTGGTTATCCTTCAGATCGATCAGTGTGCGATAGGGATGCCAGACGATCAACTGGCTTCGCATCTCTGAGATCAGACAGAACTCCATCTCGCCCAAACGGCTCACGTCTCCTGGGATGAAATCCGGCCATGAGTTTCGTGCCTCTGCCGCCACCACGCGGATGTGGTGCGGCGACTCCTCTGTCTTGGAGGCCAGATAGAAGGCAGTTGCGACCAGGAGGTAGATATTGACGTTCTGCATTGGCGTTGACAGCAGGAAGCGGTGCATGTAGACGAGTGCGGTCGCTACGCATTGCTGGCGGAAGGGCAGACGTTTGACCATCTGGAGTATTCGGTCGCGCAGGAAGATGAACATCAAGCGGCGGTCTGGGTAGGGATGTTGAGTGACGAGGGTCTTGTAGGAATTGTCCAGGTCATCCCGAATGTCGGCTAGCGAGGCGCGGGTGAACAGCCAGTTCTGGTGCTGGGAGGATTCCCAGTAGTTTGCTGCCATTTCGAGGTCGGATCGTCCAGCTCCTCAGCTTCAGCTAGTCGAGGTCGCAATGGTCGTAGCTGCCCTAATCACTCCTTCCTGGGCCCAACGATTCCGGACGCGATCGGTCTGCCTCATCGTCCTTTCCTCAACTCGCCGCTGAGCCGACATCCCTCATTTCTTGTGGATATTCTTGTCGTTTGCGTTTGCGTTGTGTCTCAGGTTCTTTCTGCGCAGCACATGCAGCATCTGACAGTCGCAGTAAGTTTGCACAGATGCCTTGTGTCATAGAGGGAGGTAGCCTTGTTTGCCTGGTAGATGGAGATACGGCGCTTTATTCCGGCGGGCCCATGACGCACTACCTATCAGGTAACCCGAACCGAGCTTCACTGCAATCACACCCAAGTTCACTTGAAGACACTGCCGTAGTCAATTGCCAATTTGCGGGCTGCATGTCAATCGAGAACTCTCACTCAGCACACCGAAGCCATCTGCTAGCTCAACTTCAGGCCGGGGCCGCCACGGCACGACCGAAGTGGCGGAGCGAACAGCGCTCGCGAACCGTCGCCTCGAGGGGCAGAGCCGACCGCTCGGCCACAAACATGAGCCCTCTCACGATCCGCAACACTTGACTCGGCCTTTTGGAGTATGAACGGAGAGACGGAGGAACACCGCGAAAAGCGGATACACGAGTTATGGCGAAAGCTCGACACCTCGGCAGCGGGGCAGATAGACTTGACAGGACTCAAGAAGGGACTGAAGAAGATCGATCACCCGTTGAAGAATGCCGACGACCTCCTCCACGACGTTCTGAAAGCAGTAGACACTTCCGGCGATGGTCGAATCCAGTTCCACGAGTTCATGGTGTTTGTTGAGCATGCTGAGAAAGAGCTGTACCAACTGTTTCAGAGTATAGATCGCGACCACAGCGGTGCTTTGGACAAGGATGAACTTCGCATGGCGTTCAAGAGGGCAGGGCTTACTATTTCTTCGAACAAACTGGATCAGTTCTTTGACGAGGTCGATACGAATCACGATGGAGAAATCAGCTTCGAGGAGTGGAGGTAAGTGTGATACAGAGAACAGTCTGGCGATATGTTGGCGTGCTAACTCCAGTTCACAGAGACTTTCTACTTTTCATACCAGCCGGCGTGCCAAGTCTGCGTGCAGTCCTCACTTACTATTCGGCCACGGCGAATGTCAACCAGGAAGGAGACGTGCACATCAACGATACTCTCCAGGGCTTCGGTAAGTCAATTGAAGTCTTTTCTGCCCAACCCCGTCTTGTGATATGTGGCTCTACCTCTGGTGCATGTCCCGTCAGGGCTAAACGCAGCTCGTGCTTGGCGTTTTGATGTAGTTGCTCACATCGACGTTTCCTGAGAGTGGGATTCTCACATTTCTTAAGCTTACAGAGGGTTAATAACGATACTAACAGACCTTCTTCCTGCCGAGTTAGGCTACTTCATAGCTGGAGGCATGGCAGGTATGATCTCACGGACAACCACGGCTCCCTTGGACCGTTTGAAAGTGTATCTTATTGCTCAGACCTCTCCGAAAGAAGCTGCCGTTGATGCCGCCAAGAAAGGCGCTCCAGTAGCAGCTATCAGGCATTTCGCGCAACCCCTGCGCGACGCATGTAAGGAACTGTGGCGAGCAGGCGGCATACGAAGTCTATTTGCTGGGAACGGCCTCAACGTCGTTAAGGTCATGCCCGAATCAGCGGTCAAGTTCGGTGCATACGAGGCAGCGAAGAGATTCTTCGCCAACATCGACGGCTCAGATCCCAAGCATCTTCATCCGACGGCCCAATTCCTAGCTGGCGGCTTCGGTGGTGCCGTAGCACAGTGCATGGTCTATCCGCTCGACACACTGAAGTTTCGAATGCAATGCGAAACAGTCCAAGGAGGCCTGCGAGGCAATGCGCTGATAACAGAAACAGCTAAGAAGATGTGGCGGCAAGGCAAACTTGGGCCTTTCTACCGAGGTCTCGGTATGGGTCTCGCCGGCATGTTTCCCTACTCGGCCATCGATCTGCTCATCTTCGAAAAGTCCAAGGCATTCTACCTCTCACGCCGTGCCAAGGACCTGCGCTGCCACGAGTCAGACGTCACTATGAGCAACGTATGGACAGCCGCTATCGGCGCCACTTCAGGAGCGATCTCCGCTACTGTTGTCTACCCGATCAACCTGTTACGAACACGGTTACAGGCTCAGGGCACGGTGTTGCATCAAGCGACGTACACCGGAATAGTCGATGTCACGCAGAAGACGCTTCGCAACGAGGGTTTCAAGGGCTTGTTCAAAGGCGTGACGCCGAATCTCTTGAAAGTGGCGCCCGCAGTGAGCATCAGTTATGTTGTCTATGAGACTCGAAGCGGTTGATGGGCTTGTACTGATTGGGTCATGCAGTTGGAAAGGAATAGGATCTGGGCAGGAAAGTCTTCCCTTAGGCAAGACATCTGTGACATGTCGGAGACCACGCAACTGGCTACCACAACGAGGAGATCGGAGAAAACGGATACCCATACGCAAGTGACTTTTAGATATCTCAGGATATGGCTGCAACGATTTGGCCATGCGAAGATTCAGGCGAACCAGGATCAGAGATGAAGATCAGCCTGCAAGTGCTCTTTGGCAGCGGTTCTCTCACTATGAAATCTCTATCGTATATCCTGCGCGCCTCATATCCTCACACCAACCCACACTCCTCACTACTTACCCAGCCATCGATCGTCGCTTTCTTGATCCACTGCCGTGCGGCTCCCCTACCCATTCTCATCGACTCAGCCCGTTGAGCATGTGTATTTTACCAGGACACGCGTATACCCCACGCTTGACCCATACACAGGCCTCCTGAACGCTGCCGCCTCCTCTGACCGCACAGGAAACCTGTGCCATCTATCCAACTTTTGACGCCGTCGCGCCTTCCTCACATTAGCCCATAGATCCTGCTACCGGCATACACGGATTTCGCGCACCTTCCTCCAACAGCTCCGAATTTCCAGCGGAAGGTGAAGGAGATAGGCTTCGCTCCTGCCTCGTCTGCGACGAAACATATCCTTCGAGTTGGGAAGAGCAGAAGCGAGTTGGTAACGCTTTCCTAAGCGGCTCGATTGAACTGGAAGGAACGACGTGCTGTCCCTGTGTATCGGGCTTGCTCCACTCACAACTCAGTGTGCTCAGTAGCGGCAGGTCTTCGTCTTGCTCCCACGCCAGGAACTGAAAGAATGCAAGATCGAGAGACAGCGTCCAAGGAGGGCCTTAGGGATAATAATTCGTCGTTTAGGGGTACCAAACGCGTTCCGCCGGCTTCGCTCGGTGTACTCCGCCAGTCCATCATGGTGGCGACCTCGGTTTGGATGTGCTTCGCAGCTCAAATACTATCCTAGGTGATGATCGCGATTCCAAAGTCTTGTACATCCCTTGTTACAACATCCTTCCTTCAGGTCGTGACACCTCATGCCTATCCCTCTGTACACTCTGTCCACGGCGGCGAAGTCCCATCGGTTTTTGCCTTTGGCGAAATCGGAGGATTTGATCTGTCATGGCATGCTTTCGTTTTCTTCCGGGAGAATTCCACTCAAATATCCTCGGCCGAGTACGAGAAGCCTCTGAATTCTTCTTGGTGGGCGGGCGAGAGCACTACAGTAAAGTGTTAGCATGTTCAACTTTCATAAAGCCTGCTCAGGGAAAAGACTTACCACTCTGCACCGGGGTCAGCACCGGCGTGACGCTGGTAAACTCCTGATCGAAGTTGCTGGTATCTTTTGCGTCCTTGATGGCTGGCTTGAAAGGGGTTGGTAATCGCTTGTTGTATACATCGTCCCAGTTGACTCCTTTGAAAAATGCATGGCTCATTATCTCCTGCGCATCGCCCGGACCGCTCCCTAGCCGTAAATCAGGTTCACGAGTCAGCAGCTTCTGTAGTATCGACACCGAGTCCCTAGGCATGTGAATCGGATACAGTGGTTCGTCTGCCAGGATCGCATCGTAGATCTCATCCTCGTCCTCGCCACGGAAGGGCGACTGCTGGAGCAGCATCTGGTAGATCAAAACACCAAATGCCCACCAGTCGACAGCGCGGCCGTACTTCTTGTCTAGCAAGATCTCGGGGGCCATAAACTCCGGCGTGCCGCAGAATGTTGAAGTAGTGGAGCCAAACCACATGTTTTCCTTGCACAGACCATAATCACCAATCTTGATGTGACCATCAAGCGTAAGGAGAATGTTGTCGAGCTTCAGATCTCTGTAGATAACACCATTCTCGTGGAAGTACTTTAGCGCAAGGCAGACTTCGGCAGCATAGAATTGAGCACGCTTCAGTCCGAATTGGCCGCGTTGGATGTGTAACATGAGATCACCGCCGGAGATGTACTCCATAACGAAGTAGACACGGGTTTCGGTTTGGAAGCAGGCGTGCAGGTTGAGTAGGAAAGGATGGCGTTCCTTGTTTGCGATCTGGAAGACCCGCTTTTCCGATTTGGTCGACTCCACCTCATCGTTCTCAATAATGAATTCCTTCTTGAGTACTTTGATGGCGTATAATTTCTTCGAATTCTTGGCCTCAGCCAACATGACTTTTCCGAAATTACCTTTGCCAAGAACAGCGAGAAAGTTGAAATGGTCGAGTCCAATCCGAGGACCTGGTCCCCGTCCCTGAGGAAGACCCTGATCCTTCTTGGCAACTTGCTGCTGTTGCTGAGGCTGTGTTCGAGGCTGTTGCTGTTGGGGAGGTGCTTGCTGTGCCAGAGCTGGCGAGGGCGTATATGATGGCTGCTGTGGCGGAGGCTGAGGTCGCTGTTGTGGTGCCGGCGAAATGGGCGTTGGCTGTTGCTGCATTTGTTGTTGCTGAACATGCTGCTGCTGTCTGTTGTATTGGTCGTAGGCTCGGGGATCGTAGGAAGCATGTGCAGGAGGGTTCATCTCTGCTGCCGGCGGACGAGCGTTGGCATATCGATCTTGAGGCTTCGTGGGACCATAATCCGAGGTCGCTCGGTCATATGGCTGCGAAGTCGGTCGTCCAGCGGCTGCCGCTGCCGCTGCTGATATAGCAGCAGAAGAAGTTGTTCGCTCCTGAGGAGGCCGATTCTGATGTCGAGGTGACTGTGGCGCTGTTTGTGTCTGGCCGTACATATTCTGAGCTGCAGAGACAGCAGCCGCTGAGGGAGGCTCGTCATATGTCTGTGTTCGCTGAGGGGTAAGCGTCGAGCCATCCGAGATGAAGCTTTGATTCGGGGACTGTGGCCCAGGTCGAGCACCGGACTGTGGTCGCAACGTCTTGGCGCTCAGGCCAGAGCTCACCGACGCGCTCTTGTTGTGGGCCTTGTTTCGTGTGATAGTCTCAAGGATCTCATTTGCCACGATCATGGACATACCGCAAAAATCCGGTACCAGATGCTGACATTGTGTATGACAAGTCAGACCGCATTCAGTACACTTCTTGGCTTTATTGCGCCTAATGGTAGCAAATAGCCACAATGACAGCACCAATTGGCACCGATGTTGGAAAAGTTCTCGAAGCGATGGGGAATGCGGTGGTTGATCTTCTCTTCGTCCGGATCGACTTCGGATAAAGCCTTACTAATGCACTTCGTGACGACCTTGGGATAGCATTTGGTGTGACAAGTGTACTTGCAATCCATACACTGCATGCCAGCCGAATACTTGAGGTAATCTCCACACAGCGCGCAGCGCATAACGTTGTAGAATTGCTGCTTGACGAACTTGTGACCTTGCTTCTCGATGACGTCTTCTTTCTTTTGACGGACGGCACCTTGACGGTTCAGGCCAAGATCCATCGGTCGTCGCGCTCCAGTCTGCTTCTGGAAGGCCATGGTAAGATGGATGCGACCCGCCGGCTCCAGTGAGAACCAGGTCTCGATCTGGACTTGACTGTTCGTTTGTTGAGGTATACCAGACATTGTGCCGGCACCAGCTGCGTCTCCCGGTGCCATGAAGGGTGCTGTCGGTGGTGCTTGGAAGTCCGACATTGGCTTGCCGCCAGAGCCCATGCTGCCACCGCCATTGGCCATTTTATCGGCGGAGACCCATCCCTGCTGCTGGAATTCCGATTCGATCTTCTTTCGTCGCATTTCCTCGGCGATATCAGATATTCTGACCCAGAGGAACCCGATCGGAATTGGTCGTTCGCCTGCCTTATCGTACACGGTCAATTCGATCTCGTTAGCTTTGTCGATGTCGATATTGAAGTGTTCCTCCATCCAACGGTCATTCCTGCTCGCTCTTGTCTTTGCTTTGACGTTGTCTTCTACCTTGACGATGATGAATGTTTCTGGACCTCGCGAAAATCGTGATGTTGATGCGTGATCAACATCTTTGATGGCGTGGATTTTCATTTCGAGATGGCCTGTCAAGGGCTTGCGCATGTTTGGAGCGTTTAGACTATCATCGTCGCCTTCAGCTGTGTCGATGTCGACATGAAGATCGGTGTACTTTTTTAGAGCCTGCTTGAGCAGTTGCACCTTTTGGTTACTTTCGATCCGGCGGCCTTCGGCGTCGGATCTGCTTTTTCGGTCGCCCTCATCTTGATACAGCCGGACCATCTTCTCAATACCAGCCTTGTATTGCTTCTCGACCGAGAGCTTGAACTCTAACTGCGACAGCATAAGCTGAATCTTGGGCCCGAGGTACGGCGTATCGTATTTGATAAGATCTGAAGGTACGGTCAGCAAATGGAGCACAAAGAGAGGTTCTTGACATACCGAGTTTCGAGAAGTTTGGACGAGCCTTGGGAATAGGAGTGTTGTACTGCCGCGGGTCACCGTACGGTGCTCGAGGAGGCATCATGCCGGTTCCTCCTTGACTGTAGCCACCAGGTCCGGGATCGCCGTAGTCTCCTCTGTCGTTGCCATACCGCTGACCGTCTTTCGGAGGCGGTGTTGGACCGTACATGCCTGACTGAGGACCCCCTCTGCCACCTTGAGCGCCATATCCTGGTCCGCCATGTGCAGGTGGAGGCGGACCACCATCGTCAGACCTGCCGATCTTCCGCAGCTGTAGTTCTTGTAGCTTTTCCTCCAGATATCCAATGTTTCGACGGGAGTCCCGGATATTGCTGTCGACACGAGCTTGGACAGTGGCATTATTAGTGGACGTGCGCATGTGACTCGCGGCATTAATGAGAGCCTTCTCGCGCTCTATCTTGCGATAGACCTCATCGATAGCGCGATCGGTGTCGTTCATGTTCGCGGCGATGTATGAGGCCAACCAGAGTTTATCCTCGGCGCTTCCGAGCACGAGATGGATCGTTCACCGATGTTGGAAAGCCCAAATGTATGTGAGCCCGTGTGACAAGAGAGAGTTGGTGGGGTAAAGCACTATTGTGCATTGGCAGCTAGACTGACACAGACAGCGGTAGGCGTATTGCTTGACTTTAGGTAGACGTAAAAGAAATATCATACCATCTCAGCTGTGTCATCACAGGCAGAGGTCATTCGATGTGTCAAAAGAGTAAGAATGTTAGGTATGTAGTTATGTGAGAAAAGAGAGGCTCTTCGATATGGAGTTTGTTGATGGCGGGCCATTGAGGCGCACTTGCCACTAGTGCCCTCCCCACGCCATCGGCATGGGGCAAAGTATTTCCAAGGCAAATGCAGGTGATTAGGTACGCTCTCTTGCAGTTTCTACTGCTTACGCGGATGTTTCGATCGATACGATGGACTGTAATTCAAGCCTTTTCACCGTCTCGCCATATCATGACCGTGCCTTGAATGGGTACAGCCCAAGGGAGGTCGCAAGAGCGAAAGTAAAGTCAGTGTTGTGCGAGGAATCGCAACTCCCGCACGCGGCGGATAAATCCTTGCCTACGGATCTATTTGCCGCTGTCACCAAAACCACGCCCATTGCAACACAAATTGCGCAGCATCAGGGCGCAGTTCATACGACTCATAGCTGTGCATGAAGAGACATGCTTTGTCGTCCTCAGTCTGCATACATTTTCCTCAGCTCCGTGCCTTGTTGCTCGGGTCACGACCCGTATGCTCGGTAACCTGGATGTTCGGGTTCCTGATTCAGGCACGTGCTAGTGCTCTGTAGTCATCGCACATACATCGCGTCGGCGCGTGTACCATACTTCTACTCGGGCGACGTTGTGGTGCACCTCAACAGGCCGTGAGCGCCGAGATATGATGTGCCTTCTCAAGTCCAAAGGTCCGAAGGCCTTCCGGGTAGCTCGGATGCTGTAAATATAGTATTGGGGCTCGATCAACTTCAGATGAGCAGCCTTTCGACAAACTTTCTGCTATGCTTCCTCTAGGAACGAGTCCTCCATCATGAGCGTCAGTATCACTCACTGACTGGAACAGCCATCACTCCACGGCCAAAAAACTCGCTCACTGTGCCGAAGCGGTTCGTGCTCCGGCCGAGTGCAGCTTTGAACAAGTCGTGCTGTTCTGTGCTTTCGACCTGCTGTCGACGAATTGCTTTAATCGTGTCGTTACCCGGTTTGCACAAGGGACATTCAGCCTTGTCGTCCTCATCTTGTCCCACAGCGTTCTTGTTGAGGCACTCCTGATGGAACGAATGCTTACAGAGGAAGTGCACAGTGGGCAACGTCAGGTTGCGCGTGCAAGCAGAGCATCGTCTGGCTTGGAAGACCATCGGCTTGGTACCCAAGTCTTCAATTTCTGCCCGCTTCGAATCCGTTTCTTTTCGATATGACTCAACAAGACGCCGATTTGTCTGTATCTCTTTCCGCTCCCGGGCGAGATTGTCAGACAAGTAGTCTTTGACCATCCCAATATTGACAGCTCCGCCCTGCGATAGTATCTTAACAACCTGTAGCGGCGCCAGAAGATTTTCCTGGTCGATTCTTCGAAGGACAGTCTGAAGCTCTTCACGTACCCCTGACTCCGCTAGTATACCAGGCGACGAGGACAGGTAGATCAACGCTAGCGGATACAAATTGAGATCCTCAGGCCCATATTTCCGAAGGGCCGATATCGCACCTTGGGTGTCTTTCGTGGATGTGTAGGAGCGAAAGATGTCTGCATACATGCTCGCTCGTTCCCGCACCAAAGTAGTTCCTGCTGGGAACTTGGAAAGTGAGGAGAGTAGTAACACATTGGAGGTGTCAATGCTCGATTTGGTAGAGCTTCTGCTACCAACATCTCCAACGATAAGTTTCGTGGCCTTCGCTTCCAAAGCGGATTTCTGAGCTGCATTTCGTGTGTCTCGTGAAGCATCGAGGTACATCTCGAACAGAGTAGTCGCGAGATCGGATCGATCTGCGGAAGACAGATTTGGCTGCTCCATCAATGCTTCGAGGAAAATGATAAACTTAGTCGGGCTGTCGATGAAGGCAGAAAAGGCCGTTCTTGGTCTCGGTGGGGTATATGTTGGCTCAGGCGTGGCTTCCTCCGCGACATCAGCACCATTGGCGTCCGGCGGCGACTGCACTTTCGTGGAATCTGAAGTCCCTTGCCGGCTCATAAACGGCACCTGCCACAGGGCCGACAGGTATTGAGAAGCTCCTCCACCACTCTGAGCTTGCACGTCTTCCACAGCAGGTACGTCCTGTTTGGGTTCGTAGCGGCCTGTGTAGTAGTCAATGAACAGCCTCGAGGTCTCGTCCGGGCAATGATGTAGCAGACTACGAGCGTACTTCATGAGCATCGGAAAAGCAGCGTCTGCAGGCAGTCGCCAAATGTATTGCAGAGCCTCTGCGTACTTCTTGGAATCTTCGATCAGAATATCAATGACGAGCTCATTCTCGCCATGTTTGGTTGCCAGATAAGCTGCTTGATCTGAGTAGCCACCTTGCCGACACATCGCTATGGCGGTGTCCAGATCGAACTTGAGTTCGCCAGGCGTGCGGATGAAGGCGTCCAATTTTTCGGTGTCCTTGAGCTTCGCATAGCAGTTGAGGAGTAGCGTTGTGTGATCCGCTGTGGCTTTGTCGTGCTCGTGTAGTTCTTCCAGGTAGTCGACAAGGTTGTGTATCCGCTGAGTATCGAGGAACTTACGAATGACCTGCGAAGGCTCCGTATTGTCGATGGCTCTCAGATATTGCTGCATTGCTGTATCGTAGTCTCCCTTCTGGTAGAGGAAGTCGCCATACTTTCGGAAAATGATGTTCTGCTGCATCTTGTCCGCTCCGCTCTTCTGAGCGAGGTTGATGGCATAGATGTAAAGGTTCCGCTGATATAGGATCTCTAACTTTTGCTGCAGAGTCTTCTCCTGGTACCGCAGAACTTTGCCGTCTGCTGTAAGCAGAAATAGCTCGTTCCAAACAACGAACACGTCTTTAATTTGAGCAGACAGAGACTCGTTGTGAGCCACAAATTTCAGGTCAGTGTCCAATAGCGTAAGTGAACTCGTCGTGAATAGGTCGTCCACTTCCTCGCCACCTAACTGTCGAAATTGCTTCGACTTGGACAGTTGTGCAACGCGTGGCGGACAAATCACAGCAACGTAATCTTTGTAGATTAGTACTTTCGTCTTGGGTCCTTCGAAGGCATACGATGGCCCTCTACCATTCGGACCGTAGTAGTAGATGGCGTCATTCCTCGCCACAACGATGTCTTCCGTCTCAGGATCCTGAGTCATGCATCCAACGTCACAGCCGCGATTATCGATCGTACGGACTGCCTGGCCCTGCCCTTTGCCAGAGATGACAATACTTGAGAGTCTTCCCGTATTTGCGATGTAAAGCACTTTCAACGTGCCCTGGCGTACGGCAAGAGCTGTGATGGGATCCTCAGATTCGAACACGGTCCTCTGCTTGGTTCCTCGGTCGTGGATCAGATCGCCGCGTATGACTGTGACTGACCCATTTGCGAAGCCAACAGCGACTTGACTGAGGTCGTCGAGCACAACACAGGCTGTCACCGGAAACAGTCTCTTCCCATTCTGGACCGCAACTGTAGATAGGCATTTCGGGTGTCCAGTCTTCTTGTCTAATCTGTCGAGTGCCCAAACCTTCAATGACGGGTCACTGGACAGATCTTCGGAAATTGTGACGAGAAATGCGGTGTCTGGAATCGCTCGCAGGTAAATGACTGGTATAGGAAGGTCGGATGCCTTGAATGTCTGCGAAATGCGGAAGGCTTTGGATAGAACACGCACGTAGCCATCGTTTGTTCCCAGAACGAGGCTGTCTGTGCTCGATGCTACGCAACGAACATCATTCTGTTAAGATTGTAAGTAACAGTCTTGTTACGCAGTCACGTCTGTACTCACATCGAAGATATACGTGCCGTCCTCATCAGCAGGGACCGGAACCTTCGAAGTGCTGAAGAATGGAAATGATTTCCAGCTCGTCAAGGCCATAAGTGCAATCTCACTTCTGCGAGGGCAATCTTCGACATGTCATCCTCTTGCCGTCATAAGTGCGTGCAGAGTCTACTACAAACAGCACTGAGAGGGAACGAGACGAGCGCATTAATCCACCTGACACCTCTAGGTAGGTACTGTCGTCAATCCTTGGCGGTTACGGCATTTGGAGTACAGACACTCCAGGGCTCCGAATCTCGTCTCTTTTTGCTTTCACCTCGAGAGCATCCCCAGAACCATGTTTTCTATGAACTGCAGACATAAATACGAGCAAGACGTAGAATATGATATCGTGAAGATAATTCACAGACATACTAGTAAGCTTGTGCGTGATATCATTCAGCTACATTGCTACAGATGTCTCTTGTCAGTCGATTACAGTCATTACCATTCGTCAGATCGTTATAGGCCGTTGACAGGATGTTATTCCTCCCAACTGAACCGAGCGCTTCGAGAACTCGAAGGAGGAGCTTCCGATGCGTCCTCGAGTCCTTCTTCAACGAACCTCGAACCTCGACTCGGCGACCTTGACGGAGCTCTGTCCGGAGCATGTGGTGTGAGGTGTTGGCCGTAGCTGCTCTCATTAGAACTCGGCTCGCTACCTTGCGTGAAGCGTGAGAAAGCTCGATGAAACGTTACGTCGGGCGACACTGGACTAGGTGCTGAGTTGCTGTTGCGTTCTGACGGGTTCCCAGAACTGTTGCCGACTGGACTGATACCTGGCTCGCCTGACGAGACTGTGCCAAAGCCTCGACTGTGACGTGCACTGTAGGGACTGACACTGTCACTGAGCCGCTGGGCATGTTCAGGTGAGTATGGAGGGACCGGCGAAGCTGATCGCTCGCTCCTTGCAGCTTCAGCCTCTTCCTCCTTGCTGTGGCGTCGCTGGCCCTGAGTTCTACCTGCAGCTGGTGGGCCAAGGTCACCACGCGACCCCACGTTATTGCGGCCGTCTGGATTCTGGAAGAAAGCAGGAGAGACTTCTGCTGCTGGCATTTCCACTGCCGCGCTGGCAGGGAGTTCAAAACGTGTTGTCGTATTGTCGGCATTCAGTTCAGTGGGTTGGCGTTTATCGCCAATGAGTTCTGAGACAGTAGTGTTGGATCCTGGTGACTTCGGCGATCGGGAGAAAATCCTCCTTGTTTTCGATTTCTCGAAAATCGGGGAATTGCTGCTGGAAGCACGCCTTTTCCGCCTCAGAAGACACCAGACCAGGACAAGACTCGCAACGATGGCAATCGCGACGCCGACACCAATACCAGCCTTCGCTCCACTTGATAAACCGGAGTTCTCGGATGTCGTTGGGCCTGGGAAAATGCTGTTATTAGGGCGTGTGATTGCTGCAAGATCGACATTGTTCACTGATTGTTCTGTGATCACTGCCTGGCTAAGGCTGAAGGTATTTCTCTCGTAGTCAACAGCCAAGTATGTCTCTTGCAGAAATGCCCTCCCAAGAGTGTATTCCGTCGCCGAGGATGCGCGGCGTAAAGGGAAGTACGGCACGTTAGGGGAAGTAAAGTTGCCATCGAAGCCCGGAAAGCCATATGAAAGTTCTAAGTTAAATGCGCCATACGACAGAGCTAGCTCAACATTCTCTGTAGATCCTGGTAGATTACCGATTTCGAATGTGAATGTCAAGTTCAGCTGCGCCAGCGCGTCTGGTGTTGAAATGGTGTCATTGTAGAAGTATAGCTCCAGTGTCTCGTTGTAGTAGAGTCCGAGTGCATCAGCAATTCTTTCGCAGACGGTTGGCGGCATCCATAGGAATGGGGTGGAAGAATCGACAGTGAACGTCGCTGCTTCCGATTTCTCCAGCAGGGCTGTGGGGTTCGCGTTCCACGTGGAAGGCAGCTCCTCTGAGGAAGTCGCGACGCTGATAGCATTGACAGCCAGAACTGGGGCATAATCAGAACTCAGCGTCAGATTTAGATTGTTCGAGTCGAAGCGGTTTTGGTCGACGCCACCCAGTGTCAAAGACGCCGGAACGCCTTTCAGCAGATAGGCCGCTCCAGCTGTGTAGCCGAAGCTATGACTAGGAATCATGCTGTTATTCTGCACCAATGACGACAAGAGTGGAAGCCTCGTTTCCGAACCATTGATGCGTGTTTGTTGCACGCCAAGTCCGATTTCGCCAACCCATACAGAAGATGTGTTGAGGATGGCAATGATCTGGTTTGTCTCAAATGCCATATCGTTCAGACTGATAGTGTCTAAGCCATAGTATCCGACCTGTGAATCGCCCAGAACTGCACTGTCGCCTAGCTCATACAGGCCCAGGCTCTGAAATGTGCTGGAACCGTTCGACGAGAACAGACCACCTCTAGCAGCTTGACATGCGCTGGTACCATCGCATGCCGACAGTCCCATGACCCAGGTCTCCTGCGACAACGTACTCGGTAGAACAGAGAGCCATTGCTCAGGAGCGCCGACTCGGATAGTGATCGGCGACCATTGCCCATCGTACCCAACGTATTCTGTGGAGGACGTGCATACAATTGGCGCGGGCTCCGCACTGGCGAGCCCAATGTATACTGTCGCGGTCCAAACGAATAGATCCAAGCGCATTGTGGTGGTTCGCATCCGCTGAGTCTAGTGCCGATGGATGCCCTTCGGCTTGCTCAGCAGAGGCTATGACATTCTATATTACCGCAGTATCGACTACTAACGCATCTAAAACGAAGACTCGGTGGCCGTAAGTGCGATTCGCGCGGTTCTTGAACGAGCGTATACGAGGAAGATGTTGTAGCGAGCGTCGTGTGTACTGGGGCTTTCGACACTGGATCGAAGCAGCGTGTGAAGGCACAAACGAATGCTGGGAGGTTCGCGCAAATTCTCAAGCAAGCAAGATGCAGTGTGCTGGCGGTCTCTGACATGACGCTGCTTCGAGTCTAGCTTGCTGCGAGGCAGTTCAGCCGATCTCTCGGAACCTCGACTCCTCGAAAGGCTGCGGATAGGGCGGTCCTTGCCCGTCTCGCCCGTAACCGGTACCTGTCAGCAACACCCCGTGCGAGCGATATCGTGGAGCAAGTTGTTACAGCCACGGCGAGGGGCAATGTCTAACTTTTAGGGATCGATGGAGGCTAGCCAATAGGCGAGGCCGTTGGCCTTCAAATTTATTGAAGATCTGCCGCAACTACTGAAGGACAATCTCGCCATCCGACACTAACAACATAAGCTCGTGGCATTGAATGCCTGAAAGCTAAACAGTAGCAGACTCACAGCTTCATGAGGACTGTTATTCGTGAAGGCCGACGGCGGCACATGCCATTCAGTGACAGTGACGGGATTCCTGCTGGCAGACTCAATGTATCGATTCGCACAGGACGAAACAACCCGAGTGGCCGGAACTTATCTGCAGGTATCCAAGCGACCTGGGATTCTGAGAACCTCTGACGCCAATATTGAAATCGTTGTGGCACGCAGGCTCAACCGCGGTAGTGAGCATTCGAACGAGGCCGTCGAATGACGATCCGCGTCGTCTATACGTCGGTCTCTCCGTGCCTCGACCGACGGTAGGTTTGGTACGATAATGATCAGGGACATCGAGCCTGATTACCGTACTGTGGCCTGAACCCTTGGTGCATTGCAGCGACAGACACACACTGGCGCAGGATGCGATGAAACAGATCGAGGCCCAGGTTGTATACGTACCAGCCAATTGAACACGTACGTGCCTGAAGTCTTCGATACTGAGCACATCGACAGAAGCGATTGGATTGGGGCCAAGGACTTTGATGTTGCTCGGCAGTTCACTTCCTGGGGGCTGGCCGCGATAGCCGTTTTTCGTCGCCTGTATTCAATAATATTGCTGTCGTCAGAATATCGGGGCTCTCAGTGCTTGTCGTTGTTCCAGCAGTGTATTCACGAGTCGTTGAACGACGACAATGCCGATACTATCCCGCCGGATAGAGCATCCAGGAAACAAATCGCTTTCGCTAAAATCTTCATACCCCTGTCTAATCTGCTTGATAGCATGGTTGGCCCGGGCTTGGGTCAGGCACTATGCGAGTCCTTGATTCGTTCTCCAGGACAAATTGGAGGATTCGGATGCCCGTTTGGAGGGCTCCCCATGTCCCTGCTGGCCGATAGTGGCTCATCATCGCTGCAAATTATGCCTTGAGGAACCCGCTTCTGCTGGCTCTTCCAGGCTTCCAGCATGTGCTTGCCTAGACGAGCTGAAGTCTGAACGTCCTACCTGGCTGTCGGTGTCACTTTGTCTCTTCATTTCGAAGCCTACATCTCTCTGTGGTGCACTGGCTACCATCCTCTCGTTGAACTCAAGATTTCGGTGCCTGCGTTCTGTGTCACGTCGGCACGTCTTCGCCCTACATTCGCTAAATACAGACACTCGTTGTTAATCGGCGTCGACAGTACTCAATAATATTTCCCAGCGCGCACGAAGGTAGAGCTGTCCTCGGAAGCCGCCATAAAACGTATCCAACGAATCCAGAGTATACTCTCAGTGCGTCTGTCGCTCGTCTGGAGGTTATCATGTTGTTTGGTCAACCTTGACGACCGAATCAGTCGCGATGGCATTCACCTCGATGAAGCCATTCTTGATTATCACGCTGGCGCTTGCGACCCAGGTCTCTGCTCAGAATATGCCGTGGCGGTTAGCACGGAGGGCATCTGGCTACAACGACACCTCTTTCGGCAACGTGACGAGCCCGTTAGTCAGCACAACAACTACGCAATCACCTGAGGCTATCACGGCGACAACCCCAAGCACTCGGTCGACCTCCAGTACAGACTCTTCGAAAGCGCCTATCACTTCGACCAGCAGGACTGATACATCAACCATAGCGACTACGTTGCCGTCACCTGGTGATGGAGAATCTGCCAATGGGTCTTGCGCCGATATTGTCACATATCATGGCTCTGTATATCCCACCGTATACGTGACTCTTACGGAAACGTTCGGTGTGACCCTCACAGCGCCGAACGCATCGATGACAGAGACCGAGACACTCATCACGCCGCCACAAGCATGCAGTTCAACCATTGTTCCTATCGGCCCCGACGGATTCACCATAGAAGGAACCATGTTGACAACTATAACGGACGCTGCACGGAGCAGTGACTCGAGCACGTTTCCCACATTCTCCCCAGCACCATTTGCAAACGGCACCGATGCAAGCAATTCAGCGTCTGGCACCACCGTCAAGGCTCCTGCGCAAACGGACGACAATGGCATCTTGCCTGGCCAGCCTGGAAAGCCCCACCCCGGCGCTCAACCGGAAGGAGATGGTCCCTCCCACGCTGATGCTGACGGCAGTAGCACACGCGTCGTCCCCACGCCTGTTCAGTCGACAGCTTATTCGAATGTGCCGTATACCAGCACGGTCATTGTCACCAAGAAGACTCCTGTGCCCGTTCTACCTAATTCGGCAATCGAGTCACCGCCTGTATTCCAGGCTCCAGCTCCTGCGGAACCAACAGCAGATCCTCCGGGAAGTCCGGCATCGAACCCAAGCAGTCCTGAAAATCCAAATAGGCCTGCCGGCGGTCCCAACCCTCCCGAAGCTGAAACAACGCAGCTCCGACCAGGTCCGAACATCGTCCCTGTTCCTGTGCCGCAGACTTCGATCTCAAATGTGCCCATCGCTGTACGCCCATCCTCAATAATAATCGGTACCTCGGCCGTCCCCATTCCTGCTGCAGGATCACAAGCAGTTGTCACCCAAAGTGGTATCGAGTTCGTTGTTCGCGAGTCCGAGATTGCGGCACCAGAGACCACCGTCGGCTTCCAACCTCTTCGGCCGCAGCAGGCAAATGTCATAAGTGTCCCACCTACTCGCGTCACGGTAGCACCCGGTGTCGTGGTCGAAGTGGCAGGCTCCACAGCTGTTGTTGCTGGCACGACTTACCGAATCGATGACGATTTCTCGACAGTCCTGACGATCAGCGGACAGCGGATTTCGATTGGGCCGTCTGGTGTAGCCCTCCCGACCACCACAATCCTTCCAGCTATCGCTACCAGTGGAGCGGTGATCTCGAGCGTGGGTCAAGTCACGTTTACGGTTTCTGGCAGCGATGTGTACATAAGCGGGACCAGATATGGTATTGCGACAGACTCGCCTAGTGTCATAACAACGATCGGCGGAGAGCGCGTGAGCATAGGGCCTGATGGCATCGGCTTCGCTTCGACGACACTACATCCCGCGGCCACCGGTACCAGCAGTGACAGCATCGCTACCGGGACCGCCTCAAACGCCGTAGGCGCCGATTCAACTGGCAGCGCTTCGTCTGCCTGCCTCTCATTAGCTCCGCTGCTCTTGATCTGTGGAGCATTGATCGCGGCTCTCTTGGCTTGACGATGATCTTGCGTATCAATTCGCATACAACGTACACGACAAAATGAATTTTGCTTAGCGCGGCGTTGGGGAGTCGGGCTGGTGTGGTTTGCGCACAGCGAACGAAAAATTGGTAATTTGACGACCGAAGTAATGTGCTTGACCTTTTGGACAAGGAGCTAGACATATAGACCTGAGGCAGCAAGGCCCGATCCTCCGGAGGCACGGTTTCGACATTGGACACGTAGCCATTCGTAAGCTCAGCAATCTGAGCAGTAATGACAAGATTTTCAGCATCGTCTCGGCCCATATTGTCTTGTTGATTCCTATGTGCTGAGAGGTGTCTGTGTCACACCACAGCGCGCGCCATTTGTCCCAGCACTATGCCTCCAGTGGTCATGATCGCCGCCATCAAGATGTTGATCCCGTTGTTGTCCAAGACATCTTTGCCGCTGTTGATGAGCCTACTGTCGTGACCATTTGCTTCTGCCGACTTCGTTTCAGTGCCTGCACCCACCTTCCTTTGCCTTGCGGCGGTGTCATGCGATCCTGTGGCGTGATTGCCATCTGCAATGGCCACCGAACCAGATCTCGTCTTGACCTTCGCGCCACCGGCTCCCTCCACTATCTTCCCAGTCCGCCTATCGATGACACTCGCTTGCAGCCGAGCACCTAGCAGCGAGTCCAGCAGGGATCCAATAGTACCCCAAGCGCTCACGCATGCTACAAACAGCGCTCGACTATTGAAGCTCCACTCAGCACAAAACGGCAGAAGCATAACACTGGTCACGGCAATCGCCAGCGCGCCCAGGTGCCCGTACGCCACACCCGCGGGAGTAATGCCACCGTTCGTGCCTTTTGGCACCTTCCGTCGGAGGTCGGTGATCAGAAATGGCTTCGATCGTGACAGTATGCCGAGTTCAGACGAAAAGGTATCCGCCGCGACAGCCGCATAGTTTGCGACAACGCCCATGAGACAGATGTCCAGATACGGATTCTGGCTGTTGCTTGAACGCAATGCGAGGCATTCCTCTCCCAGCCCAATGGTTCGATCCTTACGCATCAGGAATTCTACCAAGCATAGAACACTTGCACACGCCGAATTGGCCAGAACTTGGACGTGTGTCCGAGCACCTTCGCCTCCGGAGCCGCCGGACGCGGACAGGGTGAGCTTGGCTTTCTCGGCGTGCTTGACCTTCGTGGCACTCGTGCCTATGATGAAGAATGTACCCAGTAACGTAAATGGCAAAGGGCTATGAGGCAGGGCGTGCACTGCCGCTGTGATGGCCGCTGCGAGTAGGCCAAGCGGTGTGAGGGACTTGCGACGATGTGCACGAGCGAGTATGGCAATGGTGACCGGCACCCATATGATGGCCTTCATCTTCGATTTGGTGAGCGATATGCGAGTCCTGGGCTATAGCAACTGTGGTAGTCCCTCTGGTGGTTTGTGACAATGCCTGAAACGCAGCCTTCAGCAGGTTCAGAGGCTAAACGGCCACAAGCGTCAGTCTGGCCGAGACCTTGCGATATAAACTCTGGTTTCTGGGCTCACTTCGCGTCTTTCCGGCAGATCAGCATCGCAATGGAGTGCCTTCGCTGACTGTATAAAGATTTCTTGATGTGTCACCTTCTAGGCAATCTGGGCGATTGAAGACGCTGGTGCCCGAACTTTAGCCGTGTCACGGTCGGCATGTGAACGTCTCTCAACTCACTCACTCGCCCGTGATCAAGCACCTATAGAACAGTAACAGGTTCGACATCGACGAGACGTTCATACGCCCACACGATGGCGGCGCCGCTGAGCTGTTACTACCACGATGTCGATCCTACCTAGATACATTCGGCCGAGCCTGCGCAACCACATCCTCCGCAGGCCGTGGCCTCATCTACCATACCGAGCCCTTCACCTCGCCCCTCCATTCCTGCTGGACGACTACACGCCCCGCTATCAACTTCTCTCCTCCAGCGAAGTTGCAGAGAAGCGTTCGCTTGCATACGACCACCTCCGGCGATGCAATCTGTGCCCGAGGTCGTGCAATGTGAACAGGTATGAAACCACTGGTCACTGTCTCATAGGGGCCTCCACCGTCAAGATCAGCACGATCGCCCCACACTTCGGCGAGGAGCCCTGCTTGCAAGGTCACCGCGGATCTGGGTCCGTGTTCTTCTCTGGCTGCAATCTGCGCTGTGTATTTTGTCAGAACCATGACATCGCGCATCAGAGGAATGGGTTTGACGTTACACCAGAAGTGCTGGCGGAGTGGATGATCAAATTGCAAGAGGTAGGCGGTGTGCACAATATCAATTTCGTCACGCCTGAGCACGTCGTGCCTCAAGTTGCGCTTGCGATCATGGCCGCAAGGGACCTTGGTTTGAAGGTCCCGGTCGTGTACAACACGAGCAGCTACGATTCGCTGGAGAGCCTGAAGCTGATGGATGGTCTGGTCGATATCTACCTGCCCGACTTCAAGGTTTGGAAAGAAGCTACAGGCACAAGACTGCTTAAGGCAACAGGTTACAGAGATGTGGCTAAGGACAGTATTTTGGAGATGTACAGGCAGGTGGGCGATTTATGCTTCACAGCAGATGGCATCGCGCAGAAGGGCGTTCTGGTCAGACATCTTGTCATGCCTGGTAAGGAGCAAGAAGGCGTGCAGATCGTGAATTGGCTCGCGGATTCGGTTGGCAAAGATGTGTTCGTGAACATCATGGAGCAGTATAGGCCTGATGCGCATGTTGGCAAGGAGTCGAGGGGAAAGAAGGATCATGGAAAGAGATATGACGATATCAACCGGTCTATCTCCGATGAAGAGCTTGGTATTGTGACGGCGGCGGCAAGAACTGCAGGTCTGTGGCGCTTTGCGAGGCGGCTCACCATGGAGGCTTCAATATTTGAGTGCTTGGTTGAGATGTGGCCTCAGGACGACCGCGCCCATCCTCGCGTTGTCATGAATGCCTGAAAAGATGATCTAAGGAGTACTCTGCGTCTGTTCCTGTGTCGTCTCCAATGTCTTGCTTTGTGCCTCTTCTAACGTCTGTAGGTCTTGCATCTTGCAGGGAACGTAGATATTGCTGTCTCTGTTCTTCGCGCCGGCGAGCTCGTGCAGTACCAGTCCAAAGTACATTTCCCATCTCCCTGCCCACAAATCGAAGGATCTCGAGCCGGTGTTCCCACATAATCCTCTGCTTCTCATCTTGCTCACCGCTGAGCAGTTCCTGGTCGTACGGCGAGTCTAGCTGATTGTATGGCGCGTCTAGCTCTCTACCTTATACCAGCAGAACAGCAGCAAAAGCGCCTGTAGAGTGTACAGCGCATCGTGAGCGGCCTTGTGACAGCCGTAGGTGCGAATCCCTAGGCGCCAACAGATTCGCGATAGGCTTTCGAGGCGATGGCTGTCACCAAAGACCCGCGAGCAAGCTGGGGCGATGTCGAAGCACGCGCGAATTGTTGTGAAGCCTGACAAGTTCATTCCGCATCCTGTAAGCATCAAGAGATCCTTGTAAAGTGTGTGACCGACAAGTACGATGTTGCGAGGTCGACCTCTCTTGTCCTCAATCACCAAGAATGGGCGCAAAATCTCGTCAAGCGGGGTGCTTCCAGCTTGTTGTGGACGGCCGTAGCAGTAGCGTATGGTTCGCTTCTTCCCGATCACGAATAGGTGATTAGAGACCGAAGGAGCAATGGATCGAGCATCCTCGACGTCAACATCTGCTAATTGGGCAGTGTCTAGGATACTCAAACCAAGCTGGGTGATCTGTGGCGGCTTGTCTATGTACTCGAGATCCAATGATACTATCACCGGATCTCGTACGGCTCTTAAGCAAGTGTGAGGGCTGAGGACCTCCTGAAGCAGAAGCAGATTTGAGGGTACGGTGCGAACCATGTCAACACGCAGCGAGAAGGAGATTGCGTTTCCAGTTCCAAAGATCGAGATGCGACTCGGCAAGTGTTTGGACGAGGTGCATACTGGCCTGCCTTGTACGTATGACATATCTGCAGGTACATCTGTCCTTCCAGCTACTAAGGTACTCGGGACCTACCGTGACCTCAGCGAACTTACCTGGAGCATGCACCATGCCGTCCCAGAGTACTGGGGCCAACCAAACATTCTGTATGCGCCTTGCACCAGCCGCAGTCACCTAGAGCATGTATCAGTGTGGGCGTTGCGGTTCCCGTTCGGTGTTGTCGCTGTTGTGTAACAAAGAAGGTGACTACGATGAGCTGACGTCCAGTAACCGGTTTCGAAACCTTGGAAATCGGCTTATGTAAGAGTCGATGGTCTTGCCTTCGAGTCCTCTTCATACGCCATCTAAGATACGCATGTCAACTGAGTTGATCAATATATTTTATCATCGGAAGTTCTAAATGACGTTCTAATCTGCTCGGTCGTCCGCTAGGACCCGGCGCACTGTGTGCAGGCTTCCTCGGGACTTTGATGAGAGATGATCTTGGAGGTCCATGTTATCAATGGATACTGAGAGGCTTCCCATGCAAGAAACGCAAGGAACAACCTCGAGACCATGTTCACGGGTACAGAAGACCAGGGTGTTCGTTTCACCGTGACATGCGAAGGCATCCAAGCGTGCCGCTTGCGACTGTGTACAGTCCATGCGCTTTTGTGCACGAGCCTTGCGGCGCGACTCCAGGACAATGCTGGTGAGTCTTTGTCCTCAATACTCGAGCAAGCAACAGCTTGCGGGAAGCTGTTGCTCGATCTGCAGTAGATTCATTCGCAAGCACCGCTCTCGGCTCCATGACCAGTACCAGCAGTGTCGGAGACATGGCGGCATTTTACTCGCAGCACATCCTACCTGAAGCGCTGACCACACAGTACTCCGTTCTCCATCAAGGAAGACTATACCTGGTCAATGCTCTCGCACAAGAAGAGAGCCAAGGCGAGAGCCTCACGCATACGCTCATGGCTCTCCAAGCACAGCTCCACCATAACGAAACCAGCGATCCGCCAGTGAACACCAGAAAGCTTCGCCAACAGGTCAAGACAGTCCGTCAGAAACTCGGTTCTTGTCAGAATCGCGAGCGTGCCCTGGCCGCCAACTTAGCCAGCGTTACTGCCCGAATGGAAGGCGTGAAGCGATACAACTGGCAGAACGCGCAGGCGCGATATGCAATCCAGCTCCAGCAGGCTCAGCAGCATGCGCAGAATGTGCTCATGATGTCGCCGTCACGTCCAGCTTTTGCGTTGAGAAGTCCCGCAAATGTCGATCTTGCTGCTGAGATGCAGTACTTGACCCTGGCGCCATCGAGCGGTCCCGTCTTTGGGAACCGAGCCTCGCTCGACCCCTACATTGGCAGCTTCAACCAACCGTTCGCGCCGATAGACTTAGCATATCCGGCCTACGGGGAGCCATTTCCCGCGCAGATACAAATGCCGTTGACTTATCCGTCGCTTTCGCAAGAATTGTCAGCCTGGTCCGGCTACGAGGACACACTGGTGAACACGACGAGCGACTCTTCGCCCGTGTCCGCTGTGAGCATGACATTGCCGAGCATCTCACCACTAATACAGGACTGGGGGTTGGCGAAACACAGTGAGCTCGGTCGTCAAAGGGCCTCCAGCATGCTCGAAACGGTTCATGAGTGCCCGCCGATCGTCAACACTGCCGTACGTAGGTTGAGTCTGCTGGATGGAAGCGCTGCTTTGAAGCTGGAGAGGGAAGCTGCGGATGAGCGATCGAAGGTCATGTTTTTCGACCAGTCTGGGTAGATGTTACCGCAACACTATCCTCGCCACCAACAGAGTGCCGCGTTCCAACGCAGGTGATTCGGTTTCACGGAAAGGGCTGTCTGACCGCGGTTGGTGCAGTCCGAGATACTGCGCCTGGTTGCTATGGAAATTTATTGCACCCACTTTCACGACTTCGGCACCTGAAGATTTAAGCACGCTTGACATTCGACCTCATCTCCAGCGTACAGAACTCCGGTGTGCTGCTGGCAATGTATCAACAGCGGATACAGTATTGATAGCAGTGTCTGGTACGCGCACTCGCTCTGTAAGAAGCTTGACAACATGTTGCTCCACGTTCTTCGCTGTTGGCTGGCGGTTGTTGCGATCTGCTCGGGACTTGTTACCGCTACGGTGTATGTTGTGGACGGTACAGACCAGTCGCTCTCCAACAAAACTTTTGACTATGTTATTGTTGGTTGTGGGCCAGCGGGTCTGGTAGTGGCCAACCGTCTCAGTGAAGATGTCAACTCAAGCGTCATCTGTTTGGAGGCAGGTCCTTTGTGAGTGTTTCACTCTACCGACCCGTGGCGTAGCTAATATCAGCAGTGACCAGAATGAGACAATGATCACAATTCCATACTACATCGGACTGCAGCCACCACTGTTCTACGAATGGGGCATGACAACAATCCCACAATATCAGCTCGATGGAAAACCTAGACCTGCTCCTTGCGGACGCGGCGTTGGAGGTGGCTCGCTTATCAACGGTATGCTTTGGAATAGAGGTTCTCAGCCGACTTCGATGCCTGGCAAGAACTCGGCAACGATGGTTGGGGATGGAATGACCTCCTACCATACTTCAGGAAGGTACGTTTCATGGACGCTTTGAATCGATTAGTCACTGACACACTTGGCTAGTCAGAGACATTCACTCCTCAGCGGTACGCTGGTCAGAGCCTTTCAGATGCCGACCAAATCGACTCCTTCAGTCCCAAATTTCATGGTTCCCAAGGACCAGTCCAGATCTCATACCCTAAATACCTCTGGCCGCAGTCGTGGGCATGGTTTGAAGCCCTGGAGGAACTAGGTGTGCCCAAGTGCAATGATCCGAATGACGGTTCGATGTCCGGCGGTTACTTCATTCCTCTCAACGTCCATCCGACACTTCAGACACGATCGGACGCCCGGCGGGTCTATTGGGATCCTGTTCATGACCGGTCGAATCTCGATATCGCTGTTCATGCTCAGATTACACGCGTACTATTCGAAACACCATACTTCGAGCCTACACGTACTGTCCGACATGGCTGGAGGACTCCACGGCAGTCTTCTACCAACGGCACTCTTCGCGCGACAGGCGTTGAGATAGTCTACAACTCTACCTCGCCCTTGCAGACCATCTACGCACGACGAGAGGTCATTGTGGCGGCCGGTGGCTTACATACGCCTCACATCCTCGAGCACTCGGGTGTCGGCTTAGCTAGCCACCTATCCTCAATCGGCATAAGTCCTGTCATCGATCTGCCGGGTGTTGGCAACAACCTGCAAGATCACGCCATGATACACCTGAACTATCACTACCAGAAACCCGGTCTTGAGTCTAGCCTGACGCTGCTCGCAAACGCGACCTTCAACGATGAGGCGCAGACTGAATACCTATCACACCGCACTGGACCGTGGACTGCAAAACCTTCGACCGCAGTAGCGTTTCCCTCGCTTCAGCACATCACCAACGCAAGCTACGTCGCCGATGTCATGTCTTTGGCAGCTCTGGATGGTGGCTCCTCCTCCTTACCTTTCCCACCTGAGCCCAACAACGCCACTATCGATCCTACCGTTCTCGCCGGCTATCAAGCCCAACTCACGCACCTTCTCCGCGCTCTGAACTCCTCTCTCGTCCCCTCACACGAGATTCTCAACGACAACGCAGGTGGGCTTGACCTAGGTCTCATGCGACCTCTGTCTCGCGGCACTTCACACGCCCCTTCCGCCTCACCCTTCGAGCACCCAGTCATCAACCCGAACTGGCTTGCCCACCCAGTCGATCGCATCATCATGCTACGTGCCATGGAGTTTAACGAACGCCTACTTTCCACGCCACAGCTATCCACTCTCGAGCCATCGTTTCTGCAAGTACCGCGAGGCGCAAGCGAGGCTGAACTTTCGGCTTTGCTGAACAGTGGCATTGGGACAGAATACCACTTCTCCGGTACGACGGCCATGCTCCCTCGGCATCTCGGTGGTGTTGTTGACCCCAATCTGGTTGTCTATGGCACGCAGAACCTGCGGGTGGTGGACAGCTCGATTTTCCCAATTATTCCTGGTGCGCACCTGCAGAGTGTGGTGTATGCGGTGGCGGAAAAGGCGGCAGACTTGATCAAGGGTGATGCCGTGCTGAGAGCGGGACTGCTGGAGGCCGCGCTGGATAACGAGATGCCGGAAGGTGATTTTGGGCGTGGCTGGGGCAGGAGCTTGGGCTACCCGTCAATGGTACGGGTCATGAGCATGGTGGGTGAGCATCGAGGCAGTCCTGGGGCTGGCCTTGCGGATTGTTCTGTTCTGGATACAGAATTGAGATGAAATTGATGACACAGAACTACTAGTGGAGCTGGGCCACAGAGTCCTCCTATGGCCTAGAGAAATGAAAGCTTTGCACATTCGGATTTGACGAAGTGAGAGGTCGACATATTAAATCTCATCAACACTACGTAATTCTTGTCATCCGGCTCAAGATGAAGCCACTTCACCTGCGCAAACTTACTGGCAGAGCTCCTCAGCAAACATATTTACGTCAACGGGCGCCAAAAAATTGATGTGCTCTCCATACAGGCTGTCAAGGCCGTCACTGTTGCAGATGGCCTGCGTAGCTTAACAGCAGCTGTCTTTGGCGAATGCTTTCGCAGTAGCTCGTCCTGTCTATGGTCTATCTATCTCTCGACCGTACCGCTTACCGCAGCAGAGCACTCCCTGCCAGAATACTACCCGTCTGGTCTTGTAGCCTCACAGGCTCGATGTTTGGCAGCCGCCTCTGACATCTTGTTGCGCCTGTCCACGTATCTCAAAGCTTTTCCGCAGTACCTGGTACAGGAATCCAGGCACGTCGGAGTCGATGCTTGAGCGTGAAGCCCTCGTCCGAGGAGTCGGGCGTCGATCGAATGTTATGCCTCAGAGCGATGTTCCCTGTGAGGCGGTCTCATCCGACAGTCATCCCATTAATGCCGTTCGTGACTCAGTTGACGCCCGTTGACTGCACCAAAGCCCTCTACCATTTCTCCCTCCTCGGCACCGAGCTCCAAGATTCCAATGGCTTTTTGCAGACACTTCTGTGCGTCGCTGATTTCTTGCACGAACTTCTTGAAACTCGGCAGGGGCTTCTGGATGTCAATCGAACGGTTCTCCGGAGGAAAGAATGTCTCCAGACTCTTCTTCCACGACACCTGATCGCCAGCCTCGAGGTTGCCGAATTCGCCTAGTAACGTATCCCACTCTGGATAGTAATAGTGAGCCAGCCACTCGCTCTCAGTAGGTGTCTTGCCACTCTGTATGCCCCTGAAGGTGTCTCTCCGAATGAGCTCGAAACGAGCATCCGGGCCCTTGAAGTTCCATCGTGCGATTGAGAGCTCACAGTGTTCTGTAAGACCGTCATAGCCTGGCGGAAATATGGCCCTTCGCAAGGATCGGCCTTTCACCCCGATCGGGTCGTGCTGGTACTGGATTCCACTCGCAAACTTGCGATGCTGGTCTTGAGGCTCGTGAAAGTCAGTCTTTTCAAGGAGAAGAACGTAGTTGGCACGAAGGTGCTCGAAGTCAAGGACGTTGAACTCAAGGACTTTCTTGTCGTCGGCAGAGCCACTGAATCGCAGCCATCGATTGGCTTCGTCCTCGAGCTCGTCCTCGAAACCCATGCGCATCTCACGCTCATATCGGAGTGTCGACTTCGAGTCGCCGTGAAAGTCGAATTGCAATCTAAATCGGTTCTCGAGGTTCGAGAACTCCGGCATGGCCGAAATGATGTCGACAAGGCCGCTAAGATTGCCATGGCTATGCAATCCGACCATATCGATCTTCACCAAGGGCTTCACCATCATCTCTGGGAAGTCGTCGAACACGTAATGCTTCTCTGAATCAGCAGGAGCCTCGTGGCGATGCTCCTCTGTAACAGGGGGAGCCTCATAACGACTGAACCCAAGCTCTGTGAGAGCGACACGCATCCGGACATGTTGAGCAGGTGCCTGAATTGTTTTGATGACGGCTTCCAATTCTCGCTTCATTTGGACATTGTTGGACAGCTCGCTGTTACTCTGAAGTCGTGACCAATTATCCAGCTCAGCCTCCGCCAAAGGATTGCCATATAGCGTGGGCATGTACAGCCGCTTGGCAGGATGGAGACGGAGAGAGACCCTGTCGCGATACATTGAGGCGTTGGGAAGCCGAATTCGATTGACGCGCGAAAACATGCCATGCTGAGCAGTCGTCTCTATCAGGTTCAATACTCTCCTGTGAGTCGAGTGAACGTGTCTTTCCTCGTTGCTGGAAATCTTGACGTAGCGAGGACTACGCTTGGGGCAGAACTCAATTCGACACTCCATCTTGGACTGAATGTCCCGAAGTACCGTGTCTTCGTATCTTGCTCTGAAGGCTTTCAAGTCGAGCTTTTCAGGCCACAGAAGAAGTACTTCGAATTGAAGGTCGCCTTGCTGGTTCAACTGGTACGTGGCTGCTTGCAGGGTCTCCTCTCTTAGCTTGCGCATCGCTCGGTCCTCGACTCGGCCGTCATATGCGGGTTCCTTGGTCCACTGATCACGGCTCGGTCTTTCTCCGCGCCTGCGAACATCGTGCACGAACGTGTCAAGCTCTTCTGCTGCACGTACCGCGTCTCCTTCAGATCCCCAGATCATGATCTCAACTGAAGCAGCCTCAGGGGTTCGAATGAATGTATTCGTTCGATGGCAGATTTCATCGAGCCGATTTCGTGCAATCTGCGCTGGAATTTGTCTTCTGTTGAAGTTCGGTATCGGAAGATTGGTGAGGAACTTCCCCCAAGGGACAGGAAGACTATACACTTCTTGGTGTGGTTTACCGTGCTCGAAGTCGCGTCGTGCATCATTATTAATGACAAGCTCTTGTATGGGCGGTGCGATCTTCGTCCTTCTGTCGCGAACACCGCCAGATCTTCCAGTTATTCCTGTTGCTTGTTGAATGCCTTGGCGGTATTTGGGATCCAGGCCGCGGCGCTGCGCTGTGTTCGGGTTTCGGGGACCACGAGGAGCGTTCAGACCATGCGATGGAACGGGGTTGTTGAGTGGCTCCTGACCTATTCTCGATACGAGTGATTCAGCAAATCCTCCCCTGGAATCTACTTCAGCCCAGTTGTGATCATTGTCCCAATCGTCATCCCGATCGCCTTCGTGGCTGCAGCAGGTAAGTTGGGAATGAGATTATTGGAACAGGCAGAACTTACTCCGACATTGTGGTTCAGGAGGCAGATTCTTGCATCGATGAGCGCAATTTTCACGGCAACTTGGACGTAGTGAGAGGAAAGGAAAGGTGGTCCGGGACTAATGCAAAGGAGCACAGGTAGATATAGGCCTCAAAGGCATCATGTAGACTGACTCAAATGTTCATTGAATTTAAGGTCAAGAACTTCAATGATGATCCACCCGCAGTGTCTGCCATGGAGCCCGCCCTGCCTACGAGTGAAGAGTCCGATGGACGATAGATCGACACGGGTAAGTGGTGCGACTGATTTTAATGCAATGAGATGATGACTTCCATGAGGCTTGTGAGTTCCGATCGATCGTTCTATGAGATTTAGCAAGGCAAACACCCGTGGACGCTAAACCCAATTCAGGACAAATTGATTAGCTGCCTCGTTTCTCCACGCGCGGCGCGACTTGACTTGACTTGACGCGTCAAAAAGGCACGAAGCCATCATCCGACATTCTCGCAAGGTACCGTGACCACGAAAGACCTTGACACAATGGCTAAGACAAAGGAATATTCGACCCGGGGAGCGCTAACAAGGGAAGACTCCGATGATGAGCTGGGCTACGAGGACCTCCCCTGGCACTGGGTCTACGATGGCGACAGTGAACCGGGATCTGATGCGGAAGTCTCGAGTGACGAAGACTCGACCCGGCGGAGAAAACGAAAGGCAAGCCATGCTCTGCGCGATCAGCGCATCGCTGGAGCACGCATGGGCAATTTCTCCGTCAGGATAGGAGAGACGGTACTCCTGAAATCACCCGAGCAAGGCAAAGATTGGGTCGGACTGATTTGCGGCTTCTCTGACACTGATGAAGACGGCGATGCAGAAATGTGTGCTCACATCCAGTGGTTTTGCTCGCCAGAGGAATTGGACTTTGGGAGGCGAGGTAGAGCGAAGCCGGATATTCTGCCGAACGAGCAATTCATCACAAGTGATTTCAACCTGAACTCCTTGTCAGCCATCAACGGCAAGGCGACAGTGTTGTCAAAGGATGCATACTTCGCGAGGTATCCTGAGGGCAAGCCAGGACGAGGGAAGCATGCCGCCATCGAACATGCAAAAACCATTTTCTGCCGAAGAGCTGTCAAACAGCGTACCATCGCATTCTCGGAGGAGTTTGTATGGGATCAGATCTACAGCAGCGAGCACGATCTGAGTCGCTTGGTCGACTGGATCCGGAACAATACGAGAGGCCATCAACGGCACGCGCCCAAAGCATACGACGACGACTATGACATGCAGCCAGAGACTAACGAGGTCGACCCAGAAACACCACGAAAGAAGCGCAAAACTACCAAGGCAGCTACTCACGTCCGAAGCATCAGCCCGCGTCCTATTCAACGCCAACCCACAAGCGCATTATGATCAAGAAGCCCCTCGAGATCACTCCACTCGGCACACGCATTCTTTCACCCTCAGCCTATATGTCCTCGCCCTATGCACACGCCCGCACCACCTTGCATGTATCCGCTGTCCCAGACTCGCTTCCCTGTCGATTACACGAATTCTCTACGGTCTACTCGCATCTCCACAGCGCCATCATAGACGGCAGTGGCGCTTGCATCTACATCTCAGGCACGCCTGGGACCGGCAAGACCGCGACCGTCCGAGAGGTTGTCGCGTCCCTCACGCAAGCCGTATATGCAGACGAGCTCGATGATTTCAATTTCGTTGAAATCAACGGCATGAAAGTCACCGAGCCGCATCAGTCCTATTCCCTCCTCTGGGAAGCGCTCAAGGGCGACCGCGTCTCGCCTGCGCACGCCCTGTCACTGCTAGAACACGAATTCTCGCATCCTTCACCACGCCGAATCCCTTGCGTCGTGCTGATGGACGAACTCGATCAGCTTGTGACGCGCAACCAATCCGTCATGTATAATTTCTTCAACTGGCCAGCGCTAAGACACTCCCGACTTATCGTTCTGGCTGTTGCGAACACGATGGATCTGCCCGAGCGGACATTATCGAACAAGATCTCTTCGCGCCTGGGCCTCACCCGGATCACTTTTCCTGGTTACACACATAAACAACTAATGGAGATTATCACCTCGCGCCTCGCCGGCGTGCCCGGCGACATCGTGAACAGAGACGCCATACAGTTTGCGTCGCAGAAAGTGGCTGCAGTATCAGGTGACGCGAGACGAGCACTGGACATATGCCGACGGGCAGTCGAGCTCGCAGAAGAAGAGAAGGCTGCAGCGGAGACAGCACAAACCGGTCTGACGACAAGCACGCCAAGCAAGACCAATCGTGGCAAACGCATGGCTCAGCTCGCCACAGGCACGGAAACGGAGAAGGAGAACCAAGATCCTTCTCCAGACACGGATCCATCCACAAAGTCAGATCTTGGCAGAGTCACAATCCGCACCATCAAGACTGCCATCAACGAGGCGACCTCATCACCTATCGCTCAGGCACTGCGGTGTCTGCCACTCGCCTCCAAAGTGCTGCTCGCAGCTGTACTAGCCCGCATCCGCCGGACCGGAGTTGCAGAAAGCGCGCTCGGAGACATACTCATTGAAGCGAAGCGCATCGCACGTGTTGCCGAGGACGAGGCCATCAACGTGTTGATGGGCTGGCGGGACGTGGTGCCGCAAACAGACGGTGGCGGAGGGTGGGACTTAGGAAAGAGAATGGATGCGCAGCGCGTGCTAGGAATGGATGCGGCAGTGGCAGGACTCGTCGAGGCCGGCGTCTCGCCGTTGAAGGGGGCATTGGAGGCATGGGTATCGGCAAGAAATCAGGTGGCGAGCGAGCAGCCAAGGTGAGGCTGCGAATCGCGGAGGAGGAGATCAGGTCGGCCTTGGCACGGGACGAGGAGAGCAACGGTATGGGGTTTCAAGGATGATGGCGCGAGTCCTCAGATACCTAGTTTCCAACTGCATGATCGCATGCTCGCTCAGAGCGGAACATAGCCAGCATAAGCGCTCTGCCTCTCCTTCTCCAATTCGTCTCTAAAGCCTTTCAAGCCGCCAAAATAGAACATAACCGCATTCTTCTTGCCGGGCACATTCGCCCCAAAGATCCACGAATCAGTCTTCTTGAAAAGGCTGTTGTCAGACAATTCCTTGCAGAGTTGCGTCCATCGCTGTTCGGCCTCAGGCTTCGCTTCGACAACGACACTCTCCGGATCGGATGAGTCTTTTCGGTGGGCTTCGGCGCGTTTGATGAGCTCCGTGATCCATTCGACGTGTGTTTCGAGCGTAGGAGGAATGTTTGTGAAGGGACCGTTCGGGCCTGTGATCATGAAGAGGTTGGGGAAGTCTGGGACGCTGACGCCCAAGTAGGTTGTTGGCCCGATCTCGGACCAGTGCTCCTTCAGTGATTCGCCGTGGCGGCCCTTGATCGCAACTCGAGTGTACTGTTTAACGAAGTAAGTATGGTGGCACGTCAAAGCCGTACGAATGCAGGCAAGGAAGGACAAATGGAAGGGTTACTCACGTTACCATCGACAGCATCGAATCCTGTGGCAAAGATGATCACGTCGAGTTCGTGATCAGTACCGTCAGATGTACGAATGCCTTTTTCCGTAAATTCGGTGATCTTGGTCTGCTTGAGGTCGACGATGTCGACGTTGGGGCGATTAAATTGCTCGTAGTAGCTGAACAAATTAGCATGAGGGTCCATACAGCACGAGGCCCATATCCCCTACGTACCCAGCGTCACAAAGCGGCCGACGAGCGTAGAAGTCGGTCGGGCAAAGCTTCTCCGCCTTCTTGGGATCTTTCACAGTCTGCCGAATCTTTTTTCGGATGAACTCGCATGCAGCCTCGTTGGATTCCTCGTTGGTCGTGAGATCATTGAAAGTCCAAAACATGAATCTGAAACCATTTCCTGAAGCCAGTCAATATCTTGTTGAGGCAATTTCGTGCAAACGATGCTCACCCTTTTGCCAGGCTTCCTCAAACTTAGCTTCCCTCTCCTCTTCGGTGACTGAGGAGGCGGGAACGGTCGATTCTTCGAACCCAAATGCGACAGCTGAGTTCTTTACCTGATGCCATATAGCGTCATAGTTCTGATTGATCTTCTCCCTGTACTCTTTGGAGACCGGCCCGTCTCCAGACGGAACGGAATATTGAGGCGTCCTCTGGAAGCAAAGCAACGACTTGACTTCCTTCGCAATTGCTGTGATTACCTGGACACCTGAACAGCATTAGCATCGATAGTCAAGTGCAATGCATGATGATTCCACCTGTGCTGCCATTTCCAATGACTCCTACCCTCTTGTTCTTAAAGTCGTGCTGCTGAGGCCAATTACCAGTATGGTACAATTCGCCTTTGAAGAGATCAATGCCAGGATATGCCGGATAGTTCTGCTTTGACAGAAGTCCAAGCGCTGTGACCATGTACCGAGACTGGATTTCTTTGCCGCCGGACGTCTGTATGCGCCATCTGTGAATAGAGTCGTCCCACTTGGCATCTACGAGCTCGGTCCTGAACTTGATATGTTTCCTCATGTCGTATCGGTCTGCGACATGGTTGAGATACGCAAGGACCTCGGGTTGCTTTACGTAGTGATCTTTCCAATGATACTGCAAAAGGTCCTCTTTGTCCCAACTATACCTGTATATATATGACTAGTTGGCGATATGTTATCATCTCATACCATCACTGTTCATCAGATTCCACTTGCCTCGGTATCACTCATAGCGCCTGGGTAGCGGTTCCAGTACCAAGTGCCTCCAACATCGCCGGCTGCGTCAATGACAATGACATTCAAGCCCGCCTCACGAAGGCGATAGAGCTGATAGAGTCCTCCAAAACCAGCCCCAACTACGAGGGCATCGCATGTCTCGCTCTCAGGCATATTGACGTTGCTTGTTGGCACTGAGCTCGATCTTGGATGTGGTGTTGCGGTCGAGGGATCCTAGATTGTCAATCATCCACAGGGATCAAGATGAACCTCATTCGAACACACGTGAACGCCTAGTTCACTATAGCACCCGAGGAAGCACTCCATGATGTTATGCTTCCCCGCAGTACGCTTGAAGGCACGTGGTTAGCTCAGAATAGAGTTCATCGAAAGAGGCGACGATTCCGCACGCGGGGATGTGAACCCTCGAGGAAACCTGAAACCAACAATGATCTCGGGCGTAGGGGAAATGATCTGCCAAGAGGTGTCCTTAGAAAGTCCAGATCTCGACACGACTCCCTATCCTTCAAGCCACAGACTTGGTCAGCTATCTGCGATGTTGGGAGAAGGTCCTGCAGTACGCATCACGGCGGCTTGTCATGCAAAAAGTCTCCTGCTGTGGTCGTGTTGATTCCTAGGAGGCTATTCATGCACCGGTGCAGTACACGAGTGCACATAGACGCGGTGGTGAAAAGCACAGCATCCTGCGTATTGTCTCAGATATCAACCAAGCCTTGCATGCATCATCAGACGTGTGCAAGACTCGACACTGACACCGCAGTGCTTGCAGCTTCGTTAGACCCACCTATCCAGGGGTGGGAAAATGAATACTTCCAGCGATGGAGCTGCCAAAACATGCCTCGAGCAACTCCAGTCGATGGACCAAGTCTTGAGATCAAGCCATATTGCTCTGGGACTTCCATTATTTGATGCTCTTATGGCACTCGAATTACCCCAGCTCGGCAGAACACAAAGGACCAGCGCTTCTGGGAAAAAGACCTGGCGTGGTTCCTTCCACATGGCCCCACTGCCCCACCCCTGCTACTGAAAATGTGGCAGGACCGTGCGCGCACACGTAGCCTCACCACCCGACGCCCTAAGCAGCGCAGCGAGGACATGCCAATCAACAGGGTGGCCGCAACGGTAAGTGGAGGGTGGGCTAATTCATGGGGTAAGATTAGTTGCGGAGGATACTTGCAATGCTGTGCAGCAATAAGAGCGACTTCCCATTCCAGGGCATCTTCAATTCACCCAGTCTTTATACATTGCTGGCTCGTTACCTGCCGTTGGGCTTGATCATTCCAGCATGGCTCCAAAACCCGCAGAGGACGCACCCGTCACTCAGGCTGCCATCGTTGGCGTTCTGGCTTTCATAACTGCGCATCCATACCTCATCCTTCTTTCTTTACTGGTCTTCAGACCACTGTTCAAACGATATGCTTCACCGTTGCGACAGTATCCTGGCCCATTCATCGCTTCTTGCACTCGTCTGTGGAAGGTCTGGAGTACGTGGACAGGCAAAACGGAGCAGCACCACATCGCGCTCCATAAGAGATATGGCCCAGTCGTTCGAATTGCGCCCAATGAACTGTCCTTCGCCAATCCACATGCAGCACTCGCGATCTTTCAAGTCGGCAAAGGCTTTCACAAGACGGACTTTTATGGCGTGTTCCCGCCTCCTGAGAACCCGGACATCTTTACCGAAACCCGTGAATCCGTTCACGGTGTAAAGAAGCGTTACGCCGCCACACCATATTCGATGGCCACCATGCAGCAGTCAACCAGCCGTATCGAAGAGACCGAACGCTTGTTGATTCGCAAGATGGATGACTTTGCAGACGGCTTCCAAGTTTGCGACCTTGGCGACTGGCTGCACTGGTTTGCCTTTGATGTGCTCGGCGAGGTTGCATTCTCGAAGAAATTTGGCTTTCTCGAGGCCGGCAAAGATGTTGATGGAGCCATAAAAACGATCGATGACTCGCAATGGTACAATGGCATCGTGGGACAAGTTCCTTTTCTTGACCATCTCTTTCGCCGCAACCCTCTTTGGAACTACATTCCCTTCCTGGCGACGAAGAACGCCTTGTAACAAAAACCGCACTTGGCCAGCTCGCAAAACGACAGGATCCTGAGAACAAGGAGACCTACAAGGACCTCCTCAACAGCTTGATCGAAGCACAAACCCAGAATCCTGATAAGCTTGGCGAGGGCGACGTTTTTGCTATTGCGCATGGCGCGATTTTTGCTGGATCCGACTCGACTGCATCCACAATGCAGTCTTTCTGCTGGAATGTGCTCAACAATCCCGACGTCTACAGGACGTTGATGGACGAGATCCTGGCGGCAGATATGTCCGAAATGGTCCAGTACAACGAGGCGCAGAACCTGCCATACTTTCAGGCGTGCTTAAAGGAAGCGATGCGCCTACAGCCAGCCGTGGGGTTGAACATTACTCGTAAAGTACCTGCTCAGGGGGCGGAGATACATGGCACGAAGCTGCCCGGTGGTGTAAATGTCGCCGTCAATGGATGGGTGCTGCATCGTGACCAAGAAGTGTTTGGTGTGGATGCCGAAATTTATAATCCTAGCAGGTGGCTCGTGGAGGATAAGGAGAAGCTGAGGAATATGGACCGCTGCATGTTCCAGGTAAGCCTCTGTACATCGCAACTTTTCGTCCGCTAACGCACCTGCAGTTCGGCGGTGGTTCCCATGTCTGTATCGGTAGACATCTCGCACTGCTGGAGATGAACAAGGTATTGCCGCAGTTGCTCCGGAGATACGAGCTCAGGCTCGTCAACCCAGGCAAGGTACTGGGACACCACTCAAGTTTCTTCGTGGTGCAGTGGGGCTTGAAGGTCTATCTGAGCAAGCGGAAGGGCCAGGATTGAGCGAGATTGCTCTCCCGCCAGAGATGTTGGTTTTTCAGAGGTTATATGAAGACTGCCCTCCTAGTCGACACAGAAAACTCTTCTCGCGTCGGCTGAGGCTGTGCTCGCTGGGTTTTGAAGCTCAATACTTTGTGCGACCCATAGTTGGGCGCCAATCCAAAGGATGACTCTCCTGAGTGGCGTTGTCGTCTGGTTTCCAGACCTTGATCGTCTTGTCCGCTTCTCCCACGATGAGTCTTGAACCGGTCTTGTCAAATGTGCTGCACATGATTCCAGCTTCTGCGTCTAGCGAGCCTGGCTGCGCCACACTCTCCGTCTTCTGGAAGCAATGGCCAGTCTTCCAATCCCAGAAGTGCACACTTCCGTTGTCGCCGCCGCTGAACATCACGTTGTCGTTGTTGACGGAGATGGTATTGATGATGCTGTTGTGACCCTCAAAATTCTGCATGAACTCGCCCTTGGGACAACGCCACTGCTTGATGCTGCCTGCGGACGCAGATGCGAAGGTAAATTCCTTCTCGTGGACAGCAAGTGCGCGTACGCCCTTCTTGTGGTGTGTAAGCACTCCCATCGACTTGCCAGCTGCGAGGTCCCACATTCGAACAGTGCTATCCAGTGATGAAGTGATCACTTGAGGATCCGCTTCCTGGCATTTTACATCTGTCACGGTTTGCTTGTGCCCTGAGAGGACATGTATGTTGGAACGAGTCCTCATATCCCACACTCGCGCTACGCCGTCTCTGCCGCCGGTGACAAGAAGATCGAGCCTCGGATGTAGTGCAAGGGTATATACACCAGATAGATGGCCGTGGTAGTGCCGGATGACTTTGTTGGTTTCCAGATCCCAGCATTTCACCATCTTGTCTTCGCCGCAAGAGAAAAGATATGGATGTCGTGGTGAAACTGCAAGACCCCGTACTGATGAGATGTGGCCGGTCAGTGTTAGACGTAGATTTCCGGTTGCTAAATCCCAGATCTTGATCGTCCTGTCGCCTGCGCCGGATGCGAACCACTGATTATCTGGCTCGACTGCGAGTGCCCTGACCCAGCCGATGTGTCCTGATATTACGCGTGCCAACTTCCAAGGAGGGTGCCACTCAGGCCTTTGCTGTATCATGTTCGGCCTTCTGATTAATGATGTCGACGACGCTCCTTGTGTACCGTTGGCTGTGCCATCTTTTCGTTGCGATATGACGAGCGCATTCGAGGTGCCGTTTGTCTGCTTCGGTTTCGACGTCTTAGTTCTTTTCGTAGGGTTTGCGGCTGCTTCGAGTGATTTTGGTAATTGAGCGACGTTCGAGTACTCAGCCTTCCGCTTGTACGATGTGATGAGGTTTGCGAGGCCGGCATCTGCGTTGGCGTCGCCGTACTCTGCCCCAAAGAGCAGTCGCGTGGCAGCGGCGTTCGCCTCGGCTGCGGCAGTCATGACTCTGCTAGTGAACACTTGCGCGTCGTGACCGTCCGAATGTGATCGTGAACCGCAGTGGATGTCTAGCCAGCAACCGGAGCACTCGACTTTCTGAACTTTTGGGATTTGGGGTAATTTTAGAGTTCTTGCAGGCCACCGTAGCCGTTCGCTGCGTCGTTCGCTGCCTGCCTACTTAAATACAACCACGAAGTAGACCAGAGGAATGCGGATGAGAAAGCGGCTGAACTCGCAATGAAATCATATTATCTGACACTCTCTGCTTCGCCTCGCGCTTCCTGGTATTTCCAAACAAACTGTGTGCATGCCATGTGCTCGTAACTCCAGACTACCAAGCTGTGTAGACTGGACTGCTCTTAAACTCTGTGCGCCCCTCAATACTGATATGGTCCTTCTCAAGGCCTCCTCCGATCTGGTCTGTTGTGGCATCTGAGGATAGACTTGCACCCAAATTTCTGAAGCGACATACGCGAACAGATCAGCAGAATCCGACCGATCCAAACTCCTCAAGCACAAATCCGATGCTTTGCTGTGCGACATCTTCTCTCCGCGTCCGTCATCCGCTTCCGATACAGTCAATGATGCAGACGTCATCTCTCTTGTACATTCAAGAACTTTCAACAACACGACTCAACACTCTTGGTCCTCGACTTGGGCTCGACTGCGCAGGGTATACTTTCTTCTCGGCACTGCCAGATGCCATGCCATCTCCGTGCTCACTGCCACCATGCACGCGCTCAACCTCCTCGTCGCCAGCGATCTTTGTACGCTGACCCGATGTACCCTGATTCAGAGACTCTCTCGCCGTATAATTCGTTGGAGCAGTGCTGGCCATGCTCAAGGCAGTACTGCTACGCTGATGTACGAGATCCGGCGTCGGCGGTATCGACGACTGGGAATCCGCTTCGCTGCCAGGCGTGATGTGGCCACCAGAGGTATTGTTGCGGCTGCGGTCAGCACTTGCGTCGGATGGCGACAGATTTTGCGCTGTTGTGCTGTTGGTGGTCGAGGTTGAATCCTCACGGTGATGGCCACGATGAGCGTGCAGGGAAGAATCCTCGAGATCAACGCCCTCGGACTCGATGTCAGCAGCAGCGCTGGCAAGCTGCAAGCCCTCGACAGCGGCCGCGCACTGCTCGCTAATGTTGCGGATGATGTCTGCAATGGCATCTGTCTTCTCCCGTAGGTGACGATCAGCAACATCAGTCATGGAGAGGGTACTGTAACGCTTGCTACGGCGAGATGGTGTTGTGAGCAGCTGAGACTCCATATGTGAAGTGACGTCTTGGCCATCGATTGAGGCAGAGGCGGCACGCGAGTCTGGCACGCCTTCCTCGGCAACATCCTCCATGTCGTCCTCGTCAATGTCTTCGTAGCCCTCGCGCACATAGTCTTGTAGCTCGTTGGATGTGCCGATCGAGCGCACAATGTGCTCCATATGATGTGACTGGCCTGTGATCAAGCTTCGCAGATGAAGGACCACACGCTGAGCTTCGTCGCGCTGGCGCTGAAGGCCAGCGTTGGTATGTTGGAGAGCACCAATTTCCTTGCGATTGCGCGAGCGCTCCTTCTCCAGGTCTTCTGCGATACCTTGCTGCAGAACCAACGCCTCGAGCGCGTTGTCACGCTGGCGCTCTGTGCCAGAGAGTCGAAGGGTGAGGCGAGCGCTGTCGTCTTTCTGCTGATCGATGAGACCTGTGAGGCGGCGTTGCTCGCGCTTGTGCTGCTCGATCTTGACGCGAAGCTCAGACAATTCCTTGTTGAGGGACTCGACGAAGTTTTGGAATTTCTGAAATTGCAACTTCCAGGTTTCGACCTCGCCTTCGAGATACTGGTTGCGCTTGGAGACCTTCTGTAGTTCAGTGTCCATGCGGCCCTTGAGATTGATGAAGTCCTGCCATGCTTCAAGCGCGTCACGTGAGTACTGGTTGCGTTCGCGCACAATCTCATTCATGTGGCGCATTGAGATCTTGGTCATCAGTGGCTTCTTCGTGGCACCGCCAAAGACAGCTTTGATGCCGGTATTGCGGCCCAGCTTCTCGCAGACATGATCCATCACTGCCATCATAGAGTCCTGGTTCCACCACGATGGGTCTTGGACGGATTCAACTTCGCCACGCAGCACGATGATCTGGCCAGCGGGAATGAGCTTACCACCGCCATAGGCCGATTTGAGATGCTGCGGGACGCCAGTGATCTCGACATCGTGGTTTAGAGCCTGCGTCAGGCGATTAATCATCTTTTGGCGTTGTTTGTGCGTGAGTATGTTTGGTGGGTGATCGGTAATGACCAAATTGCGATCGAGGTCGACCAAGAGAGCATCTTTGGGTGGTTGGAACAGCGATCGACACTCAGTGGTGATACCCAGGATATACGGGCCGGGCTCCTGCACCATCTCCGATACGTTGCGTGCATGAACCACAGGAACATACAGACCACTCCATTCGTACACACGAACACAAAAGCGGATGGTCTCGGCAGCAATGGTCAGCATTGCAGGGTGGTGACTAGTAAGAATGATGCGCCTTGTTGGCGACACAGCTGCTTCGATGACACCGACGATGTTGGGCATGGTCAGACAGCTGAACAACGGCCACATGGCGAAGTTCTGAAAGCCTGTTGGTGACGACGGGAACTGGTAGCAGAGCGCATAGTCCTTCATGTCAATCCGAACCAGATCGTTCAGTCTTGGTGCTGGGAAACTCAGAATACGAGAGACCTCCTCAGCATGGAATAGGTTTGTCGCTTTGTTCCAGTGGATCCACATTCCACGAAGATAGTCTCCGAGAAGGTTGTAGAGAGGGTATCGGGACAAGAAAGACAGACAATAGGGTATCCAATACGTGACTTCCTCGCCCCCATCTCTGAAGTCTGGCTCAGTCTTTCTGCGCAACTCGCGGATGGTTTCGGCGCGCTTTTCGTCGGCGCGTGACCAGACGCGAAGGGCGATGCCATACAGGGTGTGCTGTGAGTCTTGCTGAAGGACGAATGCATGGTGTACACAGTGAGGCTGGCTTCGACCAGTGCAGATTTCTACGTCGTGGGGAAAGCAAGCCTAAGATCGATTAGCACAACGCCCACGTTGCATAAGAGCTGGCGCCTTACTCTCATAGCACCATGAAGCGCTCTAGCGATCTCGTTATCAGACTCCAGGCGCGGGCTGCTACCCAGGATTTCCGGTAACCAAAATTGGCCTACAGCACCTTTCATGTGCTGGATCTTGCCATGTGCCGGTGGAGGAGCCTTGACCCATTGTGAGGGTTCGCGACCAACGCCGCATACCATGTAGGCATGGGTGAGAGTCTTAGGTGTTGGGCGATTGTTAGACTTTGCCAGCGTGGAAGGCATCGGTTGTGTAATACGAGAATGTAGCGATGACGTCCTGCTTGGAACTATAGCATTATCGACAGTTTGCTCCCTGGTCGCTGGTCGATTGGTGTCGCGAGTACCTGGCCTGGCGACCGAGGTCATTGAAGTGTGTCCTCTGAGTGATTGACCCATGGCGGTGTAGTGAAGACCGGATAGTAATTCACTGCAAGTGGTCCTAAGGCTCAGAGTCTGAGCGTCAGGTCCTTGGAGAAGACCTGCTCACTCTTTGCTGCTGATCGATACACGCGATAAATGTGATGCGAATGAAATACACAAGTGGCTACTCATGAGTGAGAGCTCACAGGTTAGTAGAGACGAGGAAGCTTGCAGTGACTCGCTTCCGTTGATAGAGAGGAAGATTTCAGGTCAGAGAGGGGTGGAAGCGAAGCAGAAGATGAACAGGATTCTAGTAGAATAAGGCAAAGCTCCAGGGAGAGAAGCAGGGGCTAGACAGACCATACTTGAAATGGGAGCCATTTAGCAGGGGAGCAGAGCGACCGACGCCCGATAGTGTGAGTTCGGGAGTGATTTGGAGCGTCGATGAACCGGGATAGATTAGTGGAGGGTGGAGAACCCATGGAACAACTGCGACAGTGCGACGACATCTGCCAGACAGGGACCGGGATGCGCAGAGCACGGTACTCAATCGGGTTATTTCGCATGGAAATAAGCAGCAGCTAGATAGGCCATAGACCGTCGCCGGTGCCTCTGGGCCACGGTATGGGCTGATTTTAGCTATGATGGTCCCTGAGATTGAGTTAGGACACCTAACTCAAACGAGACAAGGTCCTTGAGCAGACTCTGAAAACAATTTGCGACAGAGCACATCTCAGCTAATCCCAGCGATCCGTGTAACGGCCAACGTGGTAGAGGGCCCATATTGATCGATCTTTTGACGTGAGTTGATCTCTGTCGAAACCCAATCCGAGAAGCTCAAGAGTCAATGGTTTCGATGGCTGACAGTGGCAACACTTTTTGCGCGAAGCTGGCTCGGTGAAGCTCGGACAAGATCATGTTCTCATATGATGAGTCCGAGGAGAAAATTGTAGCTTGACCTCCAACGACACTGTAGCGGCACTATGGTGCTAAGCGAGAGTGCTGCAACGGAGACGAAACTGTGAGCATCGTGATCCAGACCAGGACCTGTGCGGAAGTGGCACTGCTGAAGCGGAAAGACCATGTGGGTGGGCACTTCTATCGTACTTCCTTCAGGGGTAGGAAGCTCCTCCTTTGCACCTCTGTGCCGAAAGCTTCGTGAACGCTTTCACTCGATGACATGATCGACTTAGCGAAAAGAACAGAGTGTACTGCGACTTTGCCTATCTAGCTATGCACGCTGCACAATACCTACAATGATGTCGAACCCGCACATAGCACCTGAACGTGGATTTCAGATAAAAGATCCCTGCTTCGAAAGAATCTTGGCAGGAACCAGGAGCTTACTTAGTGCAGTGCTTTTGGATCGGCTGCGGAGTGCATCGACTTTGGAAGAAGTCTGGTCCTAACTCTAGCAAGACCATGGAGCTCGTATACGAAGATGCATGTCGCTGCAATGGTTGAGTACCTTATGGGCTATCGATTGTGACAGAGAGCCAGCAAATGTGTTGACTTTAATCACTGTGGCGAGCTGGGAGATGGTGCGTTTCATGGCTGCATGAACCCTGTCATGCACTGCAGCGGCGGGAGGCCGCCCCAGCAATCGACATCATCATTCCTTGAGTCCGTGGTTCTGCAGGTAAGCAAAACGCACCACCACAAGTCTTTTTGTGGCCACGACTGCCAGCCCGACCTTTCGTTTCATTGCACATCTCCCGCGCAAGACTCCTCTTCGTCTACACTGGATCGATGAGGCAGCAAATACAAGGCACGGCCTACCTATAATGGATCAAGAACCGAGGGCTCTATTGTAAGGAATTGAAGTTCCGCATATACACCAGGACGCTCGATCGATGTTGTGGATTGTTCCTTCAGATCGCGGACTCCAGCTTGTCTTATACAAGGTAGGCAAGTTGGGTTGAGCTAGGACCTGACATATCCTGGCAAAGGATGTCGCTGTCCAGCAGCAGCGTCCAGAAGGCAATCGCGTGTGTCGGGCTTCGAAGTAAAAGTCTCCTGCGCACCTTGCGTGATGCAGTGAAACAGTCTCGAACGTTCAGCAGGGCAAGCCGAAATCTATCCCCAAACATGGTGGTCGAGAAAGCGGACGAAACAAACAGCTCCAACTTCGTAACATGGACGCAAAGAAAATACTAGAACACATCGTGACCGGCATGCAGATCTGCTCAGCCATGTGCGGAGGCTGCCGCACATTTCTTGGACCCTCCAAGAAGATCGACCAAATAAATGCGTCGACAATTCGAAACGTTTGACATTGTTTTCGCTGCTTCTCATCAATTGGACAGAAGCTGACCTCATTCAAGAGCTTTCAGACCAACTGACCAACAGTGTGCCCAGTCTCAACAGTCTGGTCTGCATATTCATGTGAGTCGATTTCGGTCCAAGCACGGTGTAGTACCGTGCTACACACGACTACTGGTAGCTGCATATTTCTGCAGCTCGATATGCACCGAACATGTGATCTGCGCGACAGTCTCGTGTTGGGTTGCAGATAGCGTGGACAGATCGCGACAGCCACGCGTTTGCAGAGGCAGAAGGAGGGGCAGCGGATGGTGCCCGGGACTCTGTAACTCCATTTAGCCGTCTGCACCGCCTCGAGGGCTGGACCAATCACTGCGCACAAGTCCACCTGAAACACACACCGTCAGCCTGGTTCGATGCCTGGCTGCTTTTCCCCACCTTCGCGCTACCAGCGATGAGGGGTTTGCCTTCTTCTTTCAATCTCTTCTACGCGCCAACCGATTCATTCTCGGCCATCAATTCTGATGCTGCCCGCAAGTTTCCGCACCGCATGCTATCTTCAGCCTCATCGTTCGTCTCGCGTGGCGCTTGTGCCAGATCTGAGCTATTCTGAGCATTACCAACTGAGTTCATCGACGACATCGCGCTCCTACACTTCACTGATGGCGTGTACAGGCGCCTACTGAGATTGCTATGTGTCTCTGGTCGTCTCCTACACGCCTTCAGACGGGTAATCGCGTTAGATGACCGCTTGACAGTGTGCACTATTCGATTGTCGCGCCTATATCTCACTCCCGCGCCGCGGTCGTCGATTTGCACACGTCTTCACCTTCTTCCTCACCGTGAACGTGTTTATACACAACCTCATCTTTCCTATTTCGATTTTTGTTTCCTGCATCGACCACACGCTATCCATGCAGGTCTACCTCGGTCAGCATTCTCACCACGACTAATTCATGGTTCGCTCTCTCGTGCTCTCCTAGCCTCTCGTTCAATCGCCCACCTCTGCCCGGCCACCATTTTCCTATATTTCATTGGTCTTTCCTTGCTCTTTTCATTTCTTCTGTCTATCTCTCCTAGCCAGTCTGTCTACAGAGAAGCAGGTCTTCTCCCCCAAAATATAGCAACATGTGAGTTGACCTCAGCCCCGTTCCCGAGACTTGGCCCAGAGTTGACCAGATGCAGAATGGCTCTAGCGCCATACTACTATAGACCTTTAACGCCTCCAGAGGCTGCTGCTGGTCAGCGCGGTCACCGTCGCAACACATCTGCCATTTCAAGCGTTTCCTCCAACTACCGTAATTGTGCCACAGACACGTCGCCAGAATCAGTCCCCACCAACAACACTACACCCAATCGCTCTCCGGTTCTTCGCCAGTATGGACCAACTCTTCTGCCCAAGATACGCACGCAGGACTCTGACCACGCTCCATCGGCGACCACTGTCAGGCCAGCTCACCGCAGAGGCTCCTCTGTCAGCAACTTCTCGCATACCACAGGAGCTCAGCGTCCTTTCATGTACAGGAGCTCGACTGAGCCAGTCGAGGGCGCCACAATGATGTCGCCCATATCTAATGCCCCAAGGTCTCGTGCAGCTTCTCTCGCTCCGTCGCCAGCCTTTACCAACGCCACCCTTGACCGAACGAAGAAAGTCCATGCTCGCTCAGGCTCTACCTCAAGCCTCGACAGCACCATGCTTTCGAAGTTTGGTTATCCTACGTACAGAAATATGCCAGTCTACTCGACGCCACATCAGCAGCCAACGCCGTCACCCGCATTCCTGCCTCAGGAGTACCTGTCATATGACGGAGGCAGCAGTCTGATGGATCCTCCTATCTTGACCTTGGAAGGCACTCTGGATTTCCCCATCGACATCGAGTCTCTGTCGCGACCAGCATCGGTGTCGCCTCCACCTCCTACACTCACTTCTCACGCCGGCTTGGAGACATCCAGCCTGCTCGATTACCTCACTCAGCCAACTCAGCCGATTAACCTGGTTCGTCACCTGAATCCGGGACTTGGACGTGGTATGGTCAATCACTTCTGGTGGGATGTTCGGAATCTGCGTACCTGGGACTCCTTTAAGCTATCGACGTTTTCTACGATCCCAGACCTCGTGACTCTGCTCAACTTCCAGCATGACACCAGCATCCTTCCAGCCTTCACACCCGAGGGCTGCAACATTCAGACGGCCACTCCAGCCAGCGAGACTGATCTGACATCTCTCATCACCAAGATCTACTTCCCACGCGCCAATGCGGCCGCTCTCAATTCTCTCGGAGGACCCAGTTCGATAGCACTGTACGCGGCTCCCCAGACAGCAACGGCCCAAGGATCCAGTCCCAACTTTCTTGCGAACTATCCTTCCGACGGCGACCGGACGCTCTCAGGCATACCTCGCGGCCGTGTGGTCGGTATCAGCAAGTCGTTCGACAAGTGGAACACTGGCATGCGCCGTGAAGGGCCGGCTCGGAAAGTCGAATACCTCAAGGGGTTGGCTCATTTGCAGAAGTGTATGCGCGACCACAGCTGCCGTTACGGTTTCATCATCACCGAGATCGAACTGCTGTGCGTCCGTGCTGGCTGTGACGATCGAGGGATGCCATATTTTGGCTACCTCGAGCTCGCCGAGGCCATTCCGACCAAGACTGCATTCAATGTGTCGGTCGAAGATATGCTTGCTGGTGCCGAGCTTCCCATGACGGCCACATTGGCGCTGTACTTCTTGCTCATGTTGGCCAAACAGCATCCTTTGCCCAATCAACCCAGCAGCTTCATGGATGTCGGTGCTTCAGGAGCATTATCACGACAACGCGTCTGGAGCGGATGGGATCTCGACGAGGAAGAACGCGGCAAGGACGGCAAAGACAAGTGGATTCCTGAGCCACAGATGGGTGAGAAGCGCGAGGCTAAGACAGTTCGTGGTTGGGTTTGGCCTAACGATCCCTGGCATAAAAGAGAAGGAGGTGGTGGGAAGAGACGTGGTTGCTGACATTGCATTGCACTTAGCGAATTGCACTCAGCGATGGATGCCAGTCTCGAAAGCCATGCATAGTTGTCCTGGAGACACTATCCATGCCACTGAGGTATGGTTCGTGATAGAGCGCATCTTATATGCCAGAAATAATAGCCAGCATGCTCCTTCACCGGATACTCGACTTCAAGATCACACCGTGTGTGCAGCGCTCGTACGCTAATTTCACTGCCTGACAAGCGCGACATGGGTACGTACCTATGTACTTCAGACACTCTGCATTTCCTCCAGAGCACTCCTTAGTACAGCAAGGCTGTCGGCCAGGAATCTGAGTTAAACAATGCTGCCTGTGTGACGTATCGCGCTCAGTAGAACCGCGGGTTGAGTGCAGTGTCCCTCACGCTTGATCTCCGTCCTGCTGCTCGTGACCCCTCATGGATGACGACATCGGAGCATACCGTGGTCAGAATCCCACGTTGATGACCACGTTTCCCTTCCTAGCTTTGCCAGGGGACTGGACATGATGTCGCATCGCAATGCAAGCAGGAGCAACCTTGGCTAATAAGGACATGCTATCCGAACCAAAAGTATATGATTTAGGCGCAGTCCCGCATCGCCTTGAACCTGCCTGAACGTTTCCTTGGAGTGATCCAGATAAGGCTTACCTCTACTGCGCGCATCGCGAGGCCTCGAGTTACTAGATGACAAATTGGTTCTGATCTTCCTACTTAACGTCCTTGGGTAGAAAGCTGTGGCACAGCTGCCTGCAGGACTCGTACATTACATCTCCGGAGCAAGAGCAATCTCACCTCTACCCACGATAACGATCGAGGACGCATCTGTTTCTTGACCGGCGCACTCGCCTACGGTGACCTCTCCTACGAAGACTGCTGAGTAAAAACCTCTGGTGCATCCATCTGCGCAGTAGCAGTAGTCCACGGAGACACCCACTGCGTCCCAGGCTCACTCTCAAATCGGGTTGGGCCACCGCTCCACATGACGATGGCATCTGCCTCTGCAAGCGCCAATGGCGCGCCATTGAAGAAGACCGAGTCCTACTCCGCCAGCAAAAGCGCTATGGCTGCGATCTTCGGGCCTGACCATAAGTACAACAAAGGTGGTGCTACCGAGGACAGTTCTGAAACGGTCGCCAGCGGCAGCGGCACCCGTCAAGAGCCACCGTCCGGAGTGCAAGGCAAAGGAACTGTCGAAGAACCGTACGATCAAGGCAATGCGCCTGAACAGATTGGTTCTAAGAGTATCACGACTGCCACCAACGGCAATGTGGGTGAGGAGCCACTCTCTGGCGTGAAGGGGAAGGGTACAGTGAACGAGCCTTACGATCAAGGAAATGCTGGTGGTGAGTAAGATCCAATTTTACAGTCCTCACGAGTCCTGCGGACAACAGCCGAAACCATGTCACGATTTTCCTCGGATAGTCCGACATGCTGACATTCGAAACCAGAGAAAGCGACAGATTCGCAGCCTCTGAATTCGTCAGCTACGACGAGCACGACAAACGGCGCAGGCACACCACTACCTACACCTCCGAAAGGGCAATCAGAGCCTTCCAAAGCAGAGGAGACCTCGCGTGGCCGCACGCTCGCCCCTCCTGCAAACAATGATCGATTCGAGCGCAGTGTCTCGCCCGGAACGCTAGACGATGGTACGCACGAGAAATGTGATGGCGAACGTGGAGGCAGCTATACTCCGAGCTCTGGCCTGAGAGGGTTCGCCAACAAGCTCAAGGGGAGGTAGAGGATGACTTTCGTAGTCTATTCAGTCAGCATGACAAGGCGCAGAGGCTCATCGTGCTTAGAGGTATTGTTCATGTTTGAGACTCTAAAGACGGTACTCAAATTGGTTCGGCGTTGGTGGCTCATCCCTTGCGCCTCGATATGCTCCTCAGAGCTGTGCTCACATCGGCATTGACGCGCATATACATATTGCAGTCATAGCTTCTATGGAACTTCTTTACAAGGCTAGTCACTGAGTCGCTGAGATTGCGTCCTCTTCACGAAGATCATCTCAGATGGCCAGCATGGACGGTCGTTCTGACTGGCCTGGGGCAAAGCAATGGATGGCAGGTGACAAGTATTGAGGCAAGAGTGCAACAGAGAATTCGCTAGACTCGTCCAGCAGATCACGAGTTCAGTATATCTGCACGCACACAAGTTGTCACACCTCGTCACGTCTTTTGGCAGCCCGCAGTTATTACCTGCTTGCATACTAGGACCTTGGATATCGATGGGACAGCATCAGAACCTTGTAAGATTCCTGAGGTTGTTAGCGGTCGTTCATCGCCCATTACAGGATAGATCCTCAAGCCCTCCTCGATGTATGTTCGTGAAGGCTCGAGATATGTTGCAACAGCAGAATGGCTGCCACTTCGTAGCCTTGCAGCTACAGCATGCCATACTTAAGTACGTCAGAGCGTGGCCGCTGGATCACAGACTCATCTTCACGCGACTGCCCAGAATCATTACTCGGCCCATGTGGAAGGCATCATCAATGACAGCGCTCCTTCCCACAACGTTCCTGTCCATCCTCACTAAGTCTACCTTGTCGAAGACCACTGGAAGGTGCGGTGGGCCTCAGACTCGATAAATTCGCGTTCTGGTCAGTCCAGAGTAAGGAAGCTCTGCTTCTTCTTGCTTTTGGAAGATTTACTCTGGACTGTCCAGAACGCGAATTCATCGAGTCTGAGGCCCACCGCACATTTGATAAAAGAGCCATCGATCAGTCTACTTATTTCACCCTTGTGTCGTTGGTGTCGTGCATCGTCAATTGGTGCATTGCCAGCACTGGGCAGCATGGAGCCGTAACAATCGTAGCCAGTCCATTCGTGCGAGTTGCAGGAGCCGATAAGAGAGTCTTCCTTACCTAGGTACTACACCGACACCATGCCCGTTGTAGACGCGCTCAGCTGCCCATATAGCGCGCGCTGTCGTGATCATCTCGCATGTCCAGTCTGACCTGCAGCCCTGATACAGTGCAACGAGCATACTCATGTTGCTCAGCTAAATGGAGATTCGGCCCCTCCAGCAGAGGGACTTCAGCCACGGTTCTCGTCCGAGGGAGACGTCTAGTGAACCGAGCCATAGATGATGGCTGGCAATATAGAGCATTCAGGTTGCCTCTGAAACGCTCATCGATGACCGTCTGAGGTAGCATCTGAAGGAACGATAGACCTTAGCCGAAAGATAATCATTTATTGAATGAGTCAGCGACTCAGCGGGGAACACCACGCCCAATCGTAACATTTGCGCCCTTCGTAAAGAAAGCTGATTTTGGACAAATTTCTCCTCGTTCTTAGCAAGGGCCAAGTTGCGAAGCTGACTGGCGATTCGTATGAGCGTATCAGTAAACACTTGCGCTCACCATCATACTCGAGTCGCAGTGCCAGCTCCAAAAAAATCAACATGACTTAACGGGCCTGGAGTACTATAGACTCTTCCCTAGCTCTTCACAGTCACTGAATTGCCACGACCGTCGCACAGAGCATGGCCGTCGAAAACGAGGAGACACCACTCCTAACAAGCGATGCTGCCTCCGAGGAACGGATTTATCGTACCCAAAGCAAAGATGTCGACGCAAACATTGTCGATTTCAACATCGAGCACGACCCGGACAATCCTCAAGATTGGTCCCCCAAATACAAATGGACCGTCACAGCATTGCTGGCTTTCATGGCCTTCAGCACGACCTTCACCTGTATAGGCGTTGTACCTGTCGCCGATCGCATTGTCCGAGATCTTACCCCTGACCACACTTCTGACAAATCGGCTGCAGTCCTTTTGGTCACCATCTGGGAGCTTGGTGAGGCTGCTGGACCGTTGCTCATAGGTCCTCTGTCAGAGATCCATGGTCGATTCAAAGTACTGAACGTCTGCAACGTGCTTTTCGTTGCGACTACGCTGATGGCGGCTCTCAGTCAAACGACAACGCTATTCATTGCTGCGAGGGCTCTGACTGGAGTTTCTGTGGTCGCAAATGTACTTGGCCCGGCTATCGTGGCAGATATATTCATTCCTGAGCAGCGAGGTGGAGCTATGTCTTTGATCATGTTAGCACCGCTGACAGGTGGCGCTCTGGGACCGGCTGTTGCAGGGGCAATGAGTGAGACGTGGGGATGGCGCAGCGTTGTCTGGCTTTCAGCACTAGCCATGACCGTCTGCACCATATGTGTGTTCTTAGTCTACCGAGAGACTTACAAGGTTGTAATTCTACGACGACGAGCTGCACATCTTCGGGAAGTCACGGGTAACACATCACTGCGGACTCCGTACGACGCTGGCCTCGAGAGCTTGACCACGAGCGTGCTCAGACCATTTGTTGTCTACTTCCATTCGCCATATATCATCCTCATCTCATTCTTTGCGGGTGCCACATTCACATGGTTCTATATCATGTCGACTACCCTACCCGAAATCCTGGAGCACCTCTACCATCTGACTCCAGCCCAGATCGGCAGCTCATTCATCACCTTCTCAGTTGGCTCTCTGACAGCTGTCATCCTCTGTCAACTCACACTCGATCGCATTTACATCTATCTTCGCGATCGGCCGCTGAGAAAGTACGAGCAAGACCAACGGGCACGGCCGCAAGGCGCACAGTCTGCCTCAAAACCTCCTAAGATCAAGAATTACCCGCATCACCGCCTTCCGCCCATCATACTCGGCGCGCTCTTCATGCCAGTATTCATCTGCTTCTACGGCTTGCTCCCCGCCGGTCTCTCTTTCAAGCCAGGCCACGGGCCCGCTCCGCTTCCTCTCGAGCTCGGCAACGTCGCGGTCATGGGGTTCTTCCTGCTATTCAGCTACTTGCCTGTTCTCCCATACATTACCGAACTAGCCCCACTGTATGCGGCAAGCGCGATGACCTCTGTCATCGTGGTGAGGTGCTTATTTGGGACTTTCCTTCCACTGGCTGTCGGTCCTATGGTACAGCGATATGGCTGGGCCCGGGCGTTCCTTGGTTTAGCCGTAGTTGGTGTGGCTATGGCGGGCATCCCGACTGGGCTGTGGATCTGGGGCGAGTATAGACAGGGAAAGGAAGAGAGGAGGGCGCGGGAGCAAGAAGAGGTCGAGACTGCACACTGAGTTCTTTTGATATGCGATGACTCCGGAACTCCACGGGGTTAGATACCAGCAAGGCCTGTCCAGCACCATAGACTGCCTGTCCCGTTGCTTAATTAGGCAGCGACAACAGAAGCGCAATGAGGCAGCTCTCTCGTATCAACAGTCTCTGACGCCTACCAGGATTGACAGTGAGACAGTTCGTCCATTTTCTCCCTTTTTTGGTCAACCGGTCCCGCGAGAGAGTGCACTGAGACCGGGATTAATTGACCTCGTCACACCTGCGCCTTCCCGATATGCCAACCAAAAACGGCAGCAAGAGCATACAAAGGTCGCACCTTCCGCAAAATGCTCCTGCCGCAAACCACTCTTCGACTTCACACTGCGGACGGAAGGCGCGTTGCGGTCCATACCTTGTCATCCGGTCTCTGGGAGTTGTACGTGAGACCGGATGACAAGCACTCTCCCAACTGGAACCAAGTACTTTGGATACCCACACCCAACTGTGTGAGGAAATGGTGTCAGCAACCATGTCCAAGCAATCTGCCCACGCGCGCGGACAGTCTCTCCACAGCGTCCGCAGTCAACACCGCAGGCCTCCCAACGTCCTCAAACCGCAAGTCCTTCGGCGCCTGTATCTTCCACATCGACGCCGCCGACTCACAAAACAAGCAAGGAAACGCTTCGAAAAACGCATCATCCAACTTTTGTGTCTCAAAGCGATCGCACTCAAGCTCATACGCACTCAAGACCGCTTTGACGCTGGGTGAACGCACCACGGCGCGACGTTCCAGCCGCGAGTCCGCCAGTGGCTCCGTCCCGTTCGCTTTCTCCAGACAGATCAGATCCCAGACGCGGAAGGAGATGCTGTTTTGTGCAGCTGAACTCGTCTGGAGCCCACCCGATGAGGTCTCGTCAGCCAGCTGCATAGGTCTTGACGAAGTGATATCCTTGCGATGCGCCACCACGTTTAGAATCGCCATACGGAATACTGCGTCGATATCCAGCTCGTCCTGGTAGCGGATCGCAAGGTCTCGGACGTCCGGCCACGGCAGCCAGTCGATCTGTCGTGCGTGCGGAATAAGGAGTTGCAAGCGCGTGGGTCGGTAAGCTGGCGGCAGCTGGCGATAAGTGCGCTCGCACGGGAAGTTGCGATAGAGTTCTGTAGCTAGGAAGCCGCGAAAGGTCGATGTGAGGTTCCAGTAGCCTTCGGCCGCAGGCCAAGCTTCACGGACTGCCCACAGGACGCCACACGCGCTGACGGTACGCTTCAAGGCGCCGCTCTGTGTCGTGCTTTTGGAGAAGCGATTCTGAATGATGCGCTGCATGGCGGTGATGTAGGTGTCCAAACGGGAATTGGGAGGACTGTTGTTGAGACCGGATGAAAGGTACCCAGTCCGAGGACGTTGAAGATCTCTGAGGAGTACAACGAGGCTGCCGTGGAGGAGGCGGAGGCTTGTTGCGACAATCTGGTACGTTTGGCGCGTACAGGTGCTGTTGGACTTGTGTCGGCAGCTGTTTCGGGGATCTGCTTGCTCGTTGTCGGGTTGACTGCTACGCTTGACGTGGACTTTGGCGCCAGCGGTCGGAGACCACGTGGCAATGTACCTGAGGAGGCATGAGGTGCCGGTCTCAGAGTGGCGATGGGCTTTGGTGCTAGTAAGGGAAGCTTGCGCTTTCGGTCACTGTGACTTGAGACAGAAGCTACTGCCACATCCTCGCACTCCACAGCCTTAGCTTGTATGGCCGTTGCCTCATATCGCGCTGGGCCAAGAAAATCCCACAAATTGTAGCCTGGTGATTCTGAGACGGTTCGTACTGTGTTGTCGATTATTCCATCAAGCAGCCCTTCAGACTCCAAGTCAAAGCTGGACTTCCAAAATGTTTGTTGCCACGCCTCCTCACTCACAGCCGAGCTGAGTATATCCGGAATAGGAGTACCAGGAGAGCTGTTACCATAGTCGAAGACATAGCTTTCGTCGTCATCCGATATCCACCGACCGTGCATGTCCGCCTATCATCCTTGAGGGGAGCTGCAACTCACATCGTTGAAGGAGTTCAACGAGGTCTCTATTGCGTTTGAGCCGCGAAAGACCTGGCATAGCGGGGAAAATGTCACGTGGCCTCCTGCACGAAGGGACTAAATGAGATCTAGCCAACTGAACATCGGACGCCACCATTCCGTCGTCCGCCCGCTGAATGGTAGAATTCCGCAATTCATCGGCGGACGCTGTCTCCGAGCTCATTGGACGATTTGTCGTTTTTGGACCTATCACGACGTGCTTCGGATCGTACACGTCTTTCTGAAAGCGGGGTTGGCCAATCATGCTCCACGAAATCGTGCACAACTTCTATGACCTTGAAAATGGACTGCTAACTGGCCAAGCCTATCAGCATGCGAGACGAGAGCTGCTGCCGTCTTGGATTGGTTGAGGAGATAGCAGAGTTCACCCCGGATCGATGGCTACCTTTGTGGAGTCGACACGAGTGGCGAGAAGTCGTCGTTGTATTTCAAGTGATGCTATAAGATGGTAATTGAAGGCCACGGTGATCGAGCTTCCCACTAGCTGCCACTGACCAGACTAACCTGAGATCGACCATCGTCGCACTCAGCACCATGGGTTCAATCGGTACACAAAACGCCAGTGTCGATGAAGTCGACGTGCTCATCATTGGCGCCGGCCCGGCCGGCCTCATGATGGCGAACTGGCTGAGCCGTCTCAGCATCCGAACCAGAATCGTCGACAAGCGCGGCACGAAGATCTTCAACGGTCAAGCGGACGGCCTGCAATGCCGGACCCTAGAGATCTTCGACAGCTTTGACTTCGCGCACCGGGTGTGGCGAGAAAGCAATCATATGCTTGAGATCTGCCTCTGGAATCCGCCATCTGATATGGACCCCGAGAAGCCATCTGTCGTGCGTTCCGACCGTATTCCAGACACGATACCAGATATCAGTCGCTTTCAGCAGGTCGTACTTCATCAAGGCCGGATAGAGCGGTTCTTCCTGGACAGTATCAAGGAGAACTCCATCCGCACGTCCTGCAATGGGAAGGGCGCCGAGGGCGAGATTCACGTGGAGCATGGAGTGCTACCCACCTCATTCGCGTTCGACGAGACCAAAGCAGAAGACGCAGACGCATACCCGATCGAGGTCCGAGTCCGGCACCTCACGGACGAAGAGTCCAAGCCAGCACAGAAAGCCACAAGCGCCAACGGCACGGCCGTGCAGGACGGCATCTTCCGGTCGAACCTTGCCGCCGACGACACAGCGGAACTCATCAAGCGCTCCGGCGCTCTCGACGCGAAAGCCGGGCGGGAAGAAACCATCAGGGCCAAGTACATGCTGGGTGCCGACGGCGCACATTCCTGGGTGCGCCAGCAACTCGGCTTCAGCCTCCAAGGTGACTCCACGGATTACATCTGGGGTGTCCTCGACATAATTCCCATCACCGACTTCCCTGACATCCGCATGCGCTGCGCCATCCACAGCGCCAGTAGCGGCAGCGTCATGGTGATTCCACGCGAGAACAAGCTGGTGAGACTGTACATCCAGCTGACTACCACCAACTCGGAAGGAGGCGCCAAACTAGACCGCAGCCAGATCACGCCAGAGACGATCATTGCCTCTGCACAGAGGATCATGCGACCTTATACTATCACATACAAGTACCTCGACTGGTGGACGGCATATCAGATTGGCAGAGGGTCGGCAATTCCTTCTCACTACGAGAACGTGTCTTCCTTGCTGGCGACGCTGTGCATACACACTCCCCTAAGGCTGGCCAGGGCATGAATGTCTCGATGCAGGACGCATACAATCTTGGCTGGAAGATTGCCGGCTGTGTGAAGAAGCGCTGGAGCCGTGATGTGCTCAAGACGTACCAGTCTGAGCGGCGACGAATAGCACAAGACTTAATTGACTTTGACCATCGCTTCAGTCGGCTGTTCAGTGGTCGTCCGGCCAAGGATGTTATGGATGAGGAAGGCATCAGTCCGGCAGTGTTCAAAGAAGCCTTTGTGAAAGGCAACATGTTCGCGTCCGGAATCGCCGTTGATTACGGTGCCAGCCTTATCGTTGCTAAGTCAGGTGACTCGGCGGAACAAGGTGATGGGACGAAGGTCATGCTCGCAGACCAGGCGAGCCGTGTGGTAAGTAAGCAGGAATTCGCCACAGAGATCAAGGTCGGTATGCGCATGCCTTCATTCAAAGTCCTCAACCAGGCCGATGCGCGGCCCTGGCATCTCCAGGAGCTGCTCAAATCGAACGGGACGTGGCGTGTGATCGTCTTTCCTGGAGACATTCGTCGGCCGGAGCTCAAGCAGAAACTCAACGGGTTAGGTCAGAAGCTAGCGGAAAGCAAGTCGTTCCTGCACCGCTATACGCCGGCCCAGGAGGGCTTCGACAGTGTTATTGAGCTGTTGGCCGTTCACGCTGCACCGCGGCACGAGGTGACCATCTTCGATTTCCCTGAGGTGTTCCGTCATTTTGACTCGAACAATGGGCATGACTACAACAAGATATATGTGGACGATGAGGTATGGCTTTTCCGTTCACTACCCGTGTGCTCGCGCTGCTTGTCCGTATGAAGAGTATGACTTACTGATTGATACTCGATAGTCCTATCACGAAGGTACAGCCCACGCGTACGAGAAGTACGGCGTCGATCCCAGTGTTGGTGCCGCAGTCATTTTGAGGCCGGATCAGTATGTCAGCTGGGTGGGCGCCATGGATGACTTCGAAAGTTTGCAGAAGTTCTTTGCGGGATTCATGCTGGAAGCGTCGGCTGAGGTGCAGAACTCAGAGCAAAGAGCTCACGAATTGGCGATGGAAGTGCATGGCGCGACTGGAAATGGCGTAACGGATGCTGTTGCCAAAGGAGGTGACAATGTTGTTGCGGTGCGACAGGCGGACACGGTCGTTAATGGTGCTTTGTAACTACGACATATCATAACGGATGCAACCTCGACGTCGAAAACTCCTGTACAAGAGACCAGCCACAACTCACTGTCGAGGTCAGGGCTGCAATCTCGGAATTTTGCTGACGGATCTTTACGAGCAGGGATCACGAGCTTCGCACCGATGATCCTATCTCTCATGCTTTCAATGCGAGTCGTTCGTGCAGTCCAGCCATCACCCGTCATTCACAGCTCATCGACAAGACGTCGCAAATAAGAACTTTGTGCAGCAGAAGCTCGATCAAGACCCTCGACGGCTGGCGCTTGTTGAGGGCCCTTTCTCTGATGCTCTCTCGCTCGGATCGTAATAGAAGTCCTTCGTGCATGAGCTGAGACGTAGGGCTGGCTGTTCCTTCCCAAGCGAGGACTCCTGCAGTACAGGCGCTTTGCACACCGCCGTTAGACATCGTGATACATGCACGCGCAACTGTCGTCAAGTGCGCTTGCAGCGAGATCCGAATGCTGAAAGGATATGTATTGTTGACGGATCTATGCCGTAGGTCTTGAAACATAGCGCGGGAAGCAAATTCGCGAAGTGGAAGAGCTTGGGCCAGTAATTGACCACGCTAAACCTTGTAAGAGCATCGCTTAAAAGTCCCTGCTCGTGTTCAACGCCGTGCTTCCAACGGTCCCAGCCACTCAGCGGGAGGCCGCTGCTCGATTTTTTTCGAGGCCAGCGGCGCCGAAAATCGTGTGCAAGGGCGCCTGAACAGGTAGGGCTGGTCAAAGAATAGCTCATTAGCTGAGCGAAAGGCCCCCTGCTGGCTAATCTAAGTGCAAGAACAATTTCGCTGGTCATCGGCTCCATCGCTATTGCCATCTTGTCGGCGTCGAGTCCCCTTCATAAGATTGATGATCCACCCCTCGACGCGATCGCGTGCCTCCTGAAGCTTACCTACAGAGCTTCTTCACTTACTTCGAAGCTCTCACCGTCCTCTTCACCACCTTTCGTCATTGTTAGGATCCTGAGAGTCGAGCTGCGTTCGATGCAGCGCTGACTGAGCCGCGACCTTCCCTAGGAAGGGTAGAGCCGACTCTGCGGCCATCTGCAGGTACGAAGAAAAGCTCGCCCAATCGCGTGGGCAGCGGCATTTTGCGGGTAGTGCTGCACCGTCAGCGAATCTTGGAAAACTCTCACTGCGCCCATCATCATCATCATCGCAGCGCAGAACATCATCAGTCATCCGAGTGCTCCGTTTTTAATACGATTCCTCACTACTCGAATCCGCAACTCTTCTTATTGTTGCTGCACCCCAGATTTTACAGTATCGATCATTCCAACGCCCCTTGATCGTGACCGCATTCTCCCTCAGTTTCGAGAGGAGCAGGTCCGAGCCCCACGAGTCCTACACCGCCACGCTCTCGTCGCAACTCTCCACACCGATTGTCGCATACGCCTCCGACTCGACCACGAACCAGAAACCACGGTGGTCGGTCTACGAAGGGACTGAATGACACACTCTGATCAGCTGCAACAACATCTGGCCATGCCGCGTCGATTCTCGCAAGCTTTAAGCAGTTCACCTCCCACTCCTTGGCCGTCCTTTTCGCCAGCAGAAAAGGGCGGCAATACCTTTGTCAAATCGACTTCTGCAAAGGCATCGAAGATAGCACAATTCTTCTCGACTTCGCCTAGAAACAAGCAAGAGGCTCAGACCGCTGCAGCGGCTCTGTTAGCTGCGAGTAGAGCTCAAGAGCAAGCCTTTCTTAACTCGGCTGGCACGCCCATGATCACCAATCCCTCGTTATCATTACCTACCATTTCCTTGTCGACCGCTCAGGCCGACGCTCAGAACATGGACATGCCAGCGACCACTCTTTTCCAACCACCTTCGCCAGCAGAGGCCAGAAGACTACAACGGCAACATGCACAATTCGGCCCTCTTAACTCGAACGCGCATCGATACACGTCACGGCACCAAGGCGGTGAATTTCCCGAGCCAGTCCTTGATGAGCCGCCCTACTTCTACCTACTCACTACCTACATTTCCTACCTCATCCTAATAATATTCGGGCATGTTCGCGACTTTTTCGGCATGCGATTCAAGGAAGACAAGTACCGAAACCTGAAAGCTCGCAATGGGTATGCAGCACTCAACAGCGACTTCGACAACTTCTATGTGCGTCGCCTCAAGATGCGCATCAATGATTGCTTCAATCGACCTACAACAGGGGTGCCCGGGCGGTACATCAATCTACTCGACCGGACGTCCGATGACGGCAACTTTCACTTCAAAATGACTGGCACAACAACCGAGACGCTGAACATCAGCTCATATAACTATCTTGGTTTTGCTCAATCAGACGGTCCCTGTGCCGACGCTGCAGAAGAAGCTGTCCGAAAAGCCGGATTGTCCTCTTGCAGCACGCGTGCTGACGTCGGAACTACCGACATGGCGCTTGAATGCGAGCAGCTTATTGCAGACTTTGTTGGCAAGCCAGATTCAATGGTCTTCTCCATGGGCTTCGGCACAAATGCCGCCATCTTCCCTGCCCTGGTTGGCAAGGGCGATCTCATTATCTCGGACGAACTCAATCACGCCTCAATCCGCTTCGGCTCTCGTCTCTCGGGCGCAATGATCGAAGCCTTCAAACACAACGACATGCACAGTCTAGAGGAGAAGCTTCGCGAGGCTATCTCGCAAGGCCAGCCGCGCACTCACCGACCGTGGAAGAAGATTCTCGTTGTCGTCGAGGGCCTTTATTCCATGGAAGGCACAATGTGCAATCTGCCTGGGCTCGTCCGTTTGAAGAAGCGCTACAAATTCAACCTCTTTGTCGATGAAGCGCATTCCATCGGTGCTCTGGGCCCTCGCGGCCGCGGTGTATGTGACTACTTCGGCATTAACCCTTCCGAGGTCGATATCTTGATGGGCACGCTGACCAAATCGTTCGGCGCCAACGGTGGTTATATTGCAGGCGACAAAGCTTGCATCGATAAGCTCCGCGTCACCAACGCCGGCACTGCCTATGGTGAAACACCCAGCCTCCAGTGCTTGCACAGATCATGGCAGCTCTGCGTCTGATCAATGGCGAGCTGGTTCCTGGCCAGGGCGAGGAGCGTCTGCAGCGCATTGCGTTCAACTCCAGATACCTGCGTCTCGGCCTCAAGCGTCTGGGCTTCATCGTCTACGGCAACGACGACAGCCCGATCATTCCGCTGCTGCTGTACCATCCTGCCAAGATGCCAGCCTTCTCGCACGAAATGCTCAAACGCAAGATCTCCTGTGTCGTTGTCGGCTATCCTGCAACACCACTGATCAGTTCCCGTGCAAGGTTCTGCATCTCAGCCGCACACAACAAAGAAGACATGGACCGCGTACTCGCTGCTTGTGATGAGATTGGCAACGTCCTGCAGTTGAAGTTCGCCAGTGGCATCGCTGGTGGCGCCCCGCCTTTACCTGAGGGCGTGAGCTGGGAGATGGAGCAAAGCAGGAAGCGACTTGAGAAGCATGACAAAGTTAGCAAGAGCTTAGTGGTCAGCCCAAGGTGGTCGTTGGACGAGGTGTTGAAGAAGGGTGTGCAGGATGTCAAGGTGCCGTTGCGGTGATGCGCAGGGCCGATCATGAATCGGGAAATGTATCAGAGAGTTGTGCATCAATGGCGTGGGTATGGCTTTGTTTATTCGAGGTCAATTCGACTGTTTGGGGAGCTTCTTGAGCCACATCGTTTTCTGCTCGAAGCGAAGGTGTTTTGACCTGTGACGTTTACCTTATGCATAGCATTACGGTCAGGCTTAAAAAGCCTGCGAGAGGACTACCACTATTGTGTACTCTGTAACCTAATCAACGTATGTCTCAAATATTCAAGTGAGCTTGCTTCTTCTCGTGGTAGATCGTCAAGCTATTCCATATGTTTGCTGTGTGAAAGAAAGTATTCCGCGAAGTAGCGCAATAAAGGTTTCCCGTCAGGGCTGTACAATATTGAGAATGACCATGGCAGCTCCCAGAAGGAAATGCCCCACAGAGTGCGCCGTGATGAACTTGGGACGAGCCAAAGGGAGTACAAAGGTAGTTACTTGAAGCCGGTTGACAAATGCGTCTCGGCGAATTCTGAGCAGCGATATTTGGAGAAACCTGCAATATACATAGTCCTAGGAGCCACCTCCATTCCGCGACTGTAGTCGTTATCGACGCACGCATGTGCTAGGTTCTCGTGCCTTGCAGCCGCGCGCAATATGTTGAGGTTCGACGCTGTGGTCTGCCATGGATGCGCCCTCCGAAGGCGAAACGCCTACAGAGACAACTCCATTCCCTGCGATCGATGACAATGCGGGCCCTACGGCGGACGATCCGTCCGTCTCAAGTCTAGATGAACATGGCAAAGACGGGGCGAAAGATGCGGCATCAAAGAAGAAGCTGCCTCCCCACAGACGATCGCTGAGTGGGAACTTCATGAAGCTGCTTCGCACCAGCAGTAGCGACCGCGGTAGTCAAGATGGCACTCCAACGGGAGAGAAGAATCGCAGCAGCAGTGCTATGACTGGGGCAGTCGCGGACTCACAGAGGCGCAAGCGGAAGAGTTCACTGCGCAAGACTGTGCTTGGGAAAGGCAAGGAGAAAGAAAAAGATCGTAAAGGGAAGTCACCGCTTTCCAGTCCGATTGTGTCCAGTCCGGTAGCAGAACCATCGTCACTGGAAGAGATTACTAGTCCGACACAATCGCCCACGCCTCGTCCCTCACTCGATTCTACGTCCGCTGATTCGCCATCCTCGTCGCCCGAGCATCCTCCGGCAGCGCCGCCGCGCTGGCAAGCACCATTCCGAAGCCTCTCTCGTGTCTCAATCCCCTCACTTCGTGCTACTGCACCGTCAGCAGACCCAGCGGTTCCTCACCACCAGCACACTGCTTCGACATCATCAGACGATAACGTACAAATCGGCAGCAACGACGGCGCCGCCGATGCTTTCACCACTGCCCGAGCCGACTCTACCCAGTCATCTTCCCGCTTTCCCACCCTGAGAAAGATTCCTACACGGTCCAGCATTGACTCGGCAGCATCTATCTCCTCATCCTGGATCTATCCATCAGTCGGCCCATCCTCGATCGCCGCATCAATCTCTACAGCCCCGTCGCTGCTCAGCGATACCATCCGGCGCTCGACCAACCATTTTGGGTACTTCGCATCTTCTCATACCGCCGCACATGTCGCCGCTCAACAGCAGCACGCCGCTCTAGCGCGCTCCCCCCTGGCCTCTGAGCCACAATCTGTCGCCGGCTCGCCAGATCTATCCGATGCTGAAGACGAAGACGACGACGAGCTCGTCCATTCGTACGACCTTACCGCCTTCTGGGGCTACATCATCCTCATCGTCACCTACGTCGTCTTCGTCGTTGGCATGGGCTCCTGCTTCGGTGTTTGGTCGTGGGCGTGGGACGTAGGGGAGACGCCGTACGCTCCGCCGGAGCTGGAGGATGATGCGAGCTTGCCTATCGTGGGCTACTATCCCGCCCTTATGGTGTTGACGGCAGTGATGGCGTGGGTGTGGGTTGTTGTCGCGTGGGTTGGGATGAAGTATTTCCGGCATTCGAGTGGTGTTGCTGGTGATGATGGCTGAGTCAGTAAGACGACAGTGCTAGAAGTTTTGCATGCTTCGAGTCTGAAAGCAGAACTTGGTCGTGCACTGGGGAGCCTTGTAATGCGCATTCTGCGCAACTACTGCGCAAGTCTGCGCATGCTTGTTCCTCAAATGCGCAAGAAAAAGAAACTTCGCCCTGAAATCACACCAAAACAAAATACTCAGGTATTGATAGCAAATCCCTCCCAATCACAGCCAAACTCTGCAGACGGTATCAGACACACAATCCGCACCCTGCGCAAGCAACGCGCAAGTTTGCGCAACATCGTCGTCGCTGGTCTACGTCGTCAAAATCATCGACCAAATTGGGAAAGCGCCTTTCCTAATTCGGCAATTCCCAGCTTCTATCGGTCCATTCACGCATCCTCAGGTACAAATTTTGCTATCAACCATGCATTTGCGCCGCCCCGAGCTCAATTGTACATGGAAGTTGTACAGTATGCTTGGGCCCCGCTTTTGACGCAGGGGAGTGCTGGGGGCGCGTTGGGCAGACGAGGGCAGGGAGTTGGAAGATTGTGTGTGTTGCAGGTGAATTCAGTGCACGTGATCACGATGGTTGCAAGGCAGGCACGAAGGGCTTTTCGACCATTCAAGTTGTTGCCGCACCGTCAAGCTACAACATTCATTCGCACCTTCTCCGCCGCATTCTTCAGCATCATCGTCCCTGCATTGTCGGTTTCCAATGTCGAGACAGGGCTGTGCAGCACTGGCGCCCTGGGGTGGGCACCATCGATGACCACTTTTAGCGCGCATTGACCCGGCATGGGCATGCACTACGAGTGCACGCCGTTTGTTGTTGAAGCTGTGAATGCTGCCATACTGCGCCTCGTTGGTTTGGTTGCGTGACCAGGCTGTTGATTGGTTGTGATGCAGTCACTCATTGACCGGACAGACGTCTGTCACTGGCTGATAGCGACGGCAGGAGGCGCATCGTCCCACTGCGCGGTGCACCCATATGTAAAGGACTCCGTGGGCGGAATGTACTCGCCAGTGACAATGCCGGCGTTATCTTCGCGTCCAGCTCTGAACGCCTCGCATCGTCGGCTTGAAGTCCTAGCAGGTAGCAGCAGTCAAGATTATACCATCACTGAGGCACAGAAGATCTGAGCAAAGTCCACGAGTATACTTGACAGGCATCGGGGTTTTCACGTATGGTATTGGCTACGTATGTGCAGTATTCAAGCTATCTATCACATCCTGTACAAGCTGTTTCTTCGACAGCCAGCTTTGTGTCAATGAGCTCGCTGATCCAGCCTATCCGACTTCGAGACACCGTTTCTGTGCGCCAAAGCAAGAGCTCATGGTCTTTTCCTGTCTGAATATCGTGAACGCCATAGCTCGTTGGAACCCTTTTTGCTGTAGTGCACCGTTCGTATCGCTGAGATCGCTCATATCTATGTGGGCACCCGTGTTTAGTGCCGTTCCTCCAGAATCGGGTCGATACGTGGACACTGATTGATAATGAAAGGAGACTGGATATCGGTTGTCGAAAGATCCGACATCTGGCGCAATATTTCGTACATGCGGCACGCTCTTGTATGCACAGTCGCTCAGATCTGGCATGGCGGACTGATCTTCTAGCTCGAGTGGCCGCCACCAGCATCAGCTCCACCAACATTGCCAGCAGGGCCGTCATGATCAGCATCACTGCCATGATCCTGCTGAGCATGGCTCTCATCACCGTTGACACCATTGACGCCGGTGAACACACCCGGGCCCTGCAGCTCCTCGGGGTGTCCGCCGAAATCGAAGCTTGGGTTGTAGTTCTGGTTGTAGCCTCCAGCAGCCCACTGCTGAGCGTGGGAAGTGTTGGGCATCATATTGTTGTGCTGCGAAGCACCATGACCCATGCCTTGAGGACGCATCAGTCCGTGACGAGGAGTGCTGCCACGGTAAGGGCCGCGGTTGAACGAGTTGTAGGGGGTGCGCGACGGACCATCATAGTGACGAATCCCATAAAAGGCATTGTGCATATTCTGATTCATTCCTGAAGGCATCATGTTGTTGCCAATATTGCCCATGTTGCCCATGTGGCCCCCGAACATCATCTGCTGCATGTATGCATGCTGGTCAGGCGTCATCATTGCTTGGTTGAAGCCCATTTGTGGCGTCATGGAGTGAGCTTCGCTTTTGACGTCGGTGTCTGACATGCGATCACTGTGTGCGTTGTTGAGAAGATGTTGCTCGCCTGAGATCTCGACTTGGCCGTTCTCGTCTGGATGGAGCTCGCCGTCTGGTGTCGGACTGGGCTCATCTGGGATCGCTGGAGCGTAGCTTTCTGGCCGACGAGTCTGACGAAGAGAACGTCGAGTTGAGGGGGACTGCATGATGTCGGACGGACTGTGAGAGGAGCCATTGATCGGAGTACCGTCGCGGAGATATGAACCAGGTGTATCGTATCGACTGGAGGTAGGTGTGGTCGGACCAGTGGGTGTTCTTGGCTCACGAGGTGTGCTGCGGTTGAGTCGACCAGGAGTCTTTGAGCGCTTCGATGGGGTGTAGTCGCCATTCTTCTGGGCTTCTTCGTCACGAATGCGCTTACCGACACTCATCTGCTCGGCCTTCATCTTGTTGAGGTCGCGATTGGCTTTGACACGGCTGACAGCCCTGGATGGATCATCAATGAAGACCGCACTGTATGGAGCATCGAACAAGTGCTTGCAGATGGTCTTGGATTTGGTCATGGCGTAGACGATCTCATCGAAGCGTTCCGCAAAGGTACCAATGTTGCCGGCGTTCTTGGCTTTCGACTCGTCCCAAGCCTGCATGAGTGGTGCATCTGCACGGCTGCGATCGATGCAGGCCTTGAGAAGTCCCCAGCACATACATTCGACAAGCTTCTGGTCGCGAGTCTGGTTCTTGAAGGGTTTCAGCATTCCTTCGTTGTCATCAGCGTCTTCCCATGAGTTGAACGCATGAATGAGCGCCACGACGTGAGCTTTTAAAGCGCCAGCAGTCTCCGGGATGGTCGGGTCGCGAGCTGCTGCTGGCTTCTCTGGCCGTGCTGCGACTCGGTAGAATTCGGCTGTCAATGCATCAGGAAAGTGAGTGGAGATGCTCTCGTCGTAGTCCGGCGCCTTGAAGAGATCCGCGGACTTTGGAAGATTGTCAAGCTTGAAGGTTTCGGTATTCAAGAGGCCGGCACGGATGGAGTCATTGGTCACTTTGCCGCCGCCGGGGTGGTATGAGCGATAGATATGCTGAGCCTGGGTCTTCGCCTGGAGGAGAGCGTTGCGGTCGGGCAGACGCTCGTCCATAGCAGTGCCATAAGCGGTCATGTGGTTCGGGTTGATCGGGTGGGTCGGGAAGCCCATTTGCATGTTCTGCATCATAGGTGGGAAGGCGCTCATCGAGTACGGACCATAAGACGGACCAGTCGTCATAGGCTGGTTTTGAAATAGCATAGGCCGATGCGGGACTTGCATGTGATCCTTGCGGTCCTCATCAGATTGGTCGTGGTTGGAGGGTGGGGCCGACATATTGATATGGACAAGGCCTGTCGCATGCGAGCCGTCGGCAGTCAATGTAATGTTGTCAAGTCGGCTTGTGTCTTTTCGTGAAAGATGACACAGTGACCTCTGCGCGGGCGTGGCGATCGAGGCAAGTGCGTACTTGAAGACAACCTTTCTATCGCAATACTGGTGAGAGGTCGTGAGTCAATGTGCAGGTCTCAGAACCAGTGACGCGCCACCAACTTGTCGTGGATTGAGTGACGATGGCGCATACAACGTCTCTTTACCAAATACTGGTTTTGGTTGCAGTGGGAGGTCTGGCCGGGAGCAAGGCGGAACTTGTGTACGACCCAGCTGCGACTATGCGACTGGCGATGCAAGAGAGGTCGACAACCCGTACTAGCTTGGGTCGATGGCAACGCGCTTCTGGAGTGCGACCAGGTTATTGAAATGGTCGCTTATTCGAAAGAAGTCGTTTGCAGTGTCGAAGACGGTTGCGAAGATCGGAGGTTGCCAGGTCAACAAGTCGTGGTTGATAGTGGCGAAGCAGAGTAATTGACTGCGAGATATTTGTAGACCGTTGGCGCAAGGCTGTTTCGCATAGTGAAGGAACTTCACGCGAGGCAATAACAAGTGAAGTCGAGATAAGTGAAGTCGTTCATGACTCACGCAAAGTGAAGTAGATCGTCCGCGCGCAGCATGGGCAAACACCATACACGATTCGTGGAAGGAATCTGCGTATAGACCTGATCGACGACGCAACGTCTCTGTTGTTGACGGCGACTTTCGCAAGTCTCTTGTAGCGATGACCATCATGAACAAACCGCCCGTGGCCTTGACCGGATTGTTCAACGCTCACTGCTCGTCACTTGCACAGAACATCGACACCGCCGCGAAGTAGTGTTGAGGATCGCCCCTTCAACCTTTGAAGTCACGACATCGTCCCCTGACAGACTCTGCTCGCATGGCACTTGATGTGGCAACAAGGATAGTACCTACCTACTGTACTGGTGACCGGCCATTCCCGACTTCACCATCAGAAACTCTATGATACGACAGCACGAACAGCCGTAGCGCTCAAGGCTGCTGTTGCCGTGATGCGACAAGGACTGCCTAAATCCAAGTGCGCTTGTACCCAGGGCTCCTTCCTCAAGCAGCAATCAGCTCCGGCTCTTGCTAACTCATATCCACGAAAAGCATGAGCACGGAGGTTGACACGCCTAGACGAAGCAGCAGTACCAGAGTTTACTTTTGCGCCTACCCACCAGCCGGTCGTTGGTGGCGGTAATTTAACAATGGCAGGCGAGATGCCACGTCTGGGTCAGACACGCTGGGGAGCCCTGCAGGCAGCGTAGGCGAAGGTCGATCTTTGCAACAGTCGACGCCACAGCGGCTCGGTGCCGCGGTCGGCTCCCATCTGCTGCCAGATGTATTGTATCATGCAGCCCTTCATCGAACACTGACGATTTCATGCAGGACAGGGGCGAGGTTGATATTGGAAACCCGTACATATTGGTGCCGGTCCACAACCAGAAGGCATGAACGAAGTGTACTGAAAATACCTATTGCAGGAACATCTCTCCTTTCATTGGTGAATGACATTACACTTTCGGCAGCCATTCTACAATGGCATCATCGATACCAATGGCGCCTATGCAGTGTGCAGTGGGATTTCTGGATCTGTCGCAGAGAGGTAGGCATGCTAAACGAGGACGAGGCGGCCTCAAATTCGTGACTATTCGTGCAGTCATGCTCTTCGACATGTCAGTATTGGTTGCCATAGACGGGCATTCGGATCTCCTTAGCGAATTTCTCATACTCTCATATAGGTGACAGCCGCTCAGCATCAACATGGGCATTATTCCATGGGCCTTCTGCTTAGCAGCAATCACAACTCTTGCGACAGCAGTTTACCGAATATTGTTCCATCCCTTATCCTCAGTCCCCGGTCCAAAGCTTGCTGCTTTGTCCGGCCTCTACGAATTCTACTTCGATTGCTTACTCGAGGGAAAGTTTATATTCGAGATCAGACGTCTGCATGACGTTCATGGTAGCAACGCCCTCCGAACCTCTTTTATTACAGCACTGACGACGAGAAAGGCCCGCTCGTTCGAATAGGACCTAATGAAGTCCACATATCTGATCCCGACTTCTACGAGCAAGTACAGAATGTGACCGGCAAGCTCGACAAGGACCCATGGTACTATGCCTTCATCGGCTCGGCAGATGCAGGCTTTGGCACCGCTGATGCCGCAATCCATCGTTTGCGAAGGCAAGCCATGAGCCGGTTCTTTTCCACCTCTGCAATCGCGAAACTCGAAGAGACATCTCGAGAGAAAGTCCTCAACCTTTGCAGCAAGCTGGATGTTTTCATGAAGGCAGGCCATCCCGTGAATATGTCCAATGCGTATCGATGCTTGACATTCGAGAATGTGACAGCGTACAGCCTGCCTCGAGGCTTCAAGATGCTTGACCACACTGATCTGTCGAAACCATATGACACGCAAGCTCGGTCCATTGCTCAATTAGCGATCTGGAACCGACACCTGCGGTTCCTTTTTCCTTTGCTGCTCAGATTCTCGGACTGGTACCTCCATCTATTTCCACGACCGCCCGAGAATGAAATGCACGGCTTCAGTGCTGTAAGTCCAGGACCTCTGTTCCTCTGCACCTACTGAAAGTCCTCTCAGATAGACTATTTCGATTCCTTTGCCAAACAAGCCGCTGAAGTCGTCAACGCGGCCAAACGCAGCGACAAAAGCGTCCTCGACGGCATCGTCAATTCTGAATCGCTTCCCGAGAGCGAGAAGACAGTCGACAGAATTGCTCAGGAAGCGCGTACTCTGGCTGGGGCGGGCACTGAAACGACTGGCTCGATTCTGGATCGCATCACCTATCACATCCTCTCGAACAGCTCGATTCGCGGAAAATTGCTTGCCGAGCTTAGGCATTTCGTTGAGGGTCACGGTCCCGACGCCGACATTCTGCTAGACTACAAGTCTTTGCAAGATCTCGTCTATCTGACGGCCACAATTAACGAAGCTTTGCGGTTGTCGAACAGCGTCTCCGGGCGCCTCCCACGTATCAGCCAACGAAGTCCACTGACATATAACGAGCACGTCCTCCCACCAGGAACAGTAATTAGCGTCAACAGCTCCGATCCACTAACGAATTCTGCTGTCTTTCCGCAGCCCATGAACTTCGACCCCGACCGTTGGGTCACAGCCACGCCAGAACAAAAGAAGCAGATGGAGAGATACTTTGTGCCTTTCGGCAGAGGTGCTCGCAGCTGTATTGGGAAGGAGCTAGCACTGATGACACTGTACCTCACCACGGCGAACTTTGTCTGGAGGTATGGGCAGGCGGCGAAGCTGTGGGAGACAGGTCCAGAAGACGTGAACATGGAGCATGATTTCTTCGCGCCATTCGCGAGGAAGGAGAGTCAGGGCGTCAGAGTACTGCTGAAGGACAGCGGTGGTCATCATGGGCATAAGGAAGTCAAGGCGAGCTCGGCCAGCTGAGTGAGGCATTTGTAGATCCTCATGCATCCAACTCGTGCGGCTGCGCTGGAACCTCTAATTTCGTCTATAGTGCATGCTCGCTGCCAGTCCCGCAAAGGCTGACTACTTCTCTTCAACGAAGTAACCAACCCTCGTACCTCCCTTCTGCCGTCGAATGCTTCTCACTACGACTCTGCCTACTTCGTCGGTCTTACTGACGTGAGTCCCGCCGCATGCATAAGCTCCACAACCCTCGATTTCCACCGCCCGGAACATATCCCCATCTATCTTCTCGGGAAGTGCCACGCCATTCTTCTCGCACTCTTCGCGACTCCAAAACCGGATGTGCAGCGGTCTCCCTTCCGCGACCAACTCGTCTGTCGCCTGCTGGATCGCATCCTTGAACTTGCCATCGATGAGTCCCTGGAACTCGACGGATGCGTCGCCCGGGTAGTGCTTGGCCTTGGTCTCAGTGAGTGGCGGAAGGGTGCCGGCGCGGGAGAGGCGCATTATGGCGACCCCGAGAATATGGCCGGCAGAGTGGATGCGGGAGTGAAGTTGGCGACGGGGAACATCTATGGAGAGGTGGACTTTGGTTTTGGGTTGGAAGGGTTGGTCTGTAGTTGCGGGGACAAAGTAGCCTGCGTGGCGCACAGTGTTGGCTTCACCGTTGCGTACTGACGTTACATGGAATTCTGACTGATTTTTGGTATGGGAGGTTGCGTCATTGCCGTTCACGGAATCCGGAGAAGGACGAATGGTGCCAACATCGAAGGGCTGACCGCCGCCCTGGACGTGGAATATTGTCTCGTCCAAATATAGTACATGCGAGTTTGCTGGCTGCTCAGACTTGGTGGCGTCTTCTGGTGTTGGGAGCGCCTCGATGCCGACAATGCTGGCATCATGTTGGTGGAGACTGCCTTGCTCCTGGTAGAGTAGTTTGGTACAAGGCATGGCGGTGGACTTTTTAGGTTAGTTGCCACGATTCAATAATGGCTAGATTGGATCACTCACCATTTTCCGTAGTACCTGCTGACGCAGAAGAAGCCTTGGCTTTCCAAGGAAGATGGCTAGCATATACTTATCCTCCCGATGCGCCCTTCCTTGAGTCACATTCGATGCACTGGAAGGTTCTGCTCGTGATTTGGAGATCGATAATGGACGCCTTGCAGTCGCTGATGTCCGCCCTACGCCAAGATTTTCAGGAGAACAGTCGGTACAATTGCTGAGTGCTGCTCAGTGGTCGACGAGCCATATTTTGATGCGCGCATCTCGAGCAGCTGTGTCCGATTCATGCTGCTTGAAGTAGTCGCGCCCAGAAGCTGTGGCAAGAACGCCTCCGGCGTGGTGCGCAGCAGTCCCAGAGACAGCATCTAAATTTATCAGTCAGCAGGGGAGAAACCCTGGCAAGAACCTGACTTGCCTGTATGACTTCGCATGCTCTCAATGGGAGCTATTGCCCCTTCTTGCTTGTGAGCGTCCTTCCAGGTCCGGACCAACCCGTCCACGCCACCGGCCGAAATATGATACCCCTCATCGACCGTTGAGCCCAAGTCGAAGGATAGCCTTTGGTTGGTCACAGCAGACCGCCCCGTACACCAAGAAAGGAGCTGCCCCGTGCTTCGAATATCGTAGATCAAAATTCCGTCGCTGTTGCGCTCTGCAATGTGGAGATACCGACCACATTTGCTCCATTTGACCTGGGTTATGCCGCTGCCTCCAATCTCTGCATCAGCTGCGTTACCGTCGACCGAGAAAGCCCCAACGCAAGTTCCAGAGCCTCCTGCTTCGTACAGACCGACGCTCCGGCTGAAGGTGCCCGCTGCCAGAACATTCGATGCTGATTCAATGTCCAGAGCAGATATGATGCCACGTAGTCTCGTGCTCGGATTCCAGCGATCATCTTTGATGTTTTTAGGCCCGGTCTGAGTGTAATGCAACGGGCCGGATCCGGGTCGAGAGATGTCAAAGGTTGAGAGCCGTGACTCTGATCCTGCGATGATGTGGGTCCCGTCAAGACTGAAGGTAAGTGAATTTGGACAAATATACTCTTCTGTCATAGGATTGATCAGTGGATAGACTGCGATCCTCTCGCCGTTCAGTGCAGAGCTCAGGTGAAGAGGATGGTCTCGGACGGAGGACAAGATCAGAGCGGTGCTTGGCGACTGCAAATCGAAGAACGGTGCGCCTGCAAGGGCTCTCACTGGCTCAGGAGAGGATAGACTTGAGTAGATCTCTAGCACAAGAGGGTCATCACGACTCTCGAGGAGGTCGACGGGCACCACGATAGTCTTGATGTTGTTATTATAGTCAGCTGCGAGCAAGCAGGTTCCGTCCGCTGTCCATTGCAGACTGCGATATTCATCGTTCAGACTGGCGCGCGTTGAATCACTTTCTTGTATGCTCGCGGTGATTGGCAATTGTGCGAGACACTTCGCCTCAAAGCTCTTGTCCATGAAATCACCTTCGAGTTGGCCGGTCGGTGCTGCGACTCGTGACGGTCATGAGGGTCACTGGATTCGGGACAACCTACCATGTGCACCTTCAGTACAAAAGAAACAATGAATGGGATCGTCAGGCAACAAGGCAACGGCTTCTCATGGATCTCAAAATACGGCGGTGCGCGGGGACGTGTTGCTTCTTGTTTCCAAAAGTCGTGTTTCCCATAATACTGGCCAGAACATCTGCGAGACTATAGCATAGCGACTACAAGACTGCGGACCCTTTCGCCCTCTGCGCAGTCGCCGGTATGGCAGCGCCTTTCCAATTCAATTTCGCGCCATCACAAAACAAATCGACCACCCAACCAGCCTTTACTTTCTCTCAAGTACAACAGCCTGCCGCTTCACAGCAGCCACAGCAGCAAACATCTACGTAAGCCCTCGCACGAACAGGTCTTGCATCTCTGACAATCTCAGGAACATCTCTTCCACGGCGATCGACCTCGAACACCTCCGACCCACCACGAAATACGACGCAGCACATCCAGATATTCAGCGAGTGATTGAAGGCTTAGATACTGCGATCCTCAACCAGATACAACTCGCAGGCCAGATACCAGACATAATACGGAAGCTGGAAGAGCTCGGGCAGAATCTGCCTGCCGGATTGGATCTGGTGTCCGCCCAGCTCGAGCACCTGACAAACGGTCTCGAGAACGATGCCGAAGCGGTCGTGGCTGTTAGAGACGGCACGCTGAAGAAGGGAGAAGGCGAAGCAAAATGCGTGTTCCGCGCAGTGGACAGACTGAAAGTACCGCGGCAGTATCAAGTGGGTCACAAGCAGAATGAGAGCATCAATGGAGGAGTGTATGGCGGGAGCGGACTCAGCGGGTGGTGGAACAATCCGCAGACACTGAAGTCGAGCACGAAGGCAGACACGAAAGGAGAGACGATGCAGTTACCGGGCGAGGATGTTGATGACAGTGGGCCGAAAAATCTGGTGGAAATGTTCAATAACCGGGCGGGCGAGATGGCGGGGCTAATGAGTAGCAATCGCGAGCTGTTGGCGGAGATCGAAGACTTCGTGGGTGGACTGGAAGACAAGATCCGGAGTAAGGAGAGACAATTGAACGACAGGATGAATCTGGGTGTTGAGAATGGTCAGAATGTGGGCGAGACAGAGCATCAATTACAGCTGCTCAAGTACGTCTTTGGGGAGGTCGATCGAGGCATGTACGAAGTCGCCGGCAAGGTTGGTGCTGCGAGAGACGACGTTCTGGAGCTTGGGAGGTCTAGGATATGAGACATCACGATTTCAGGACTTCAGACAACCAAGCAAAGATGAGTGATGACAAGCATCGATTTCTGGACGCTGTCCATAGGAATGTCTTTGCTGTTTCCAGATACCTTGGGAACGCTCTATGGATTCATTGCTCATCCGAGGCCGCATGCATGCGAGCCTATAAATCACGCCTGAAGCTAGGGAGCTCCTCACTTCTTGTCCTTCTTCGACTGCGCTTTGGCGGCGTCCTTCTTCGCGATGAGCTCAGCCTCCTCGTCAGCGATACTCTTGTCGATCTTCGCGCCCTTCGACGGCTCGTTTCCGTGCATCTTCGCTGGAGCAGTGGGATCTTCCTGAGCAGCCTTGTCTTCAGCAGAGAGATCCTTCCCGCTCGTGCTGTCGTTCTGAGGTTTTGCGGCGGCTAGGCGGTTGGCGATGGAGCGCTCATCCTCTGCGGTGGGTGTCAGTCAAATCTCGAGGTAATGAGCCGAGTGAGGTAGGCTTACTGGGATCGTTCTGGTCATGAGCATTCTCCTTGCCCTCCTCAAACTTGGTGGGCTTCTCTTGCTCTGACTCTGGTGCATTGCGCTGGTCACCAGCCTCGTAGACTGCGGAGGTACCGACGTTGCTTGTGCCCGACATAGCGAATGATAAAAAGATCTGAGAGTGTGAATGGTAGTGTGAGAGTTGTCCGGAAGCAATAGTGATCGTGAGTCTGGAATCGCTCACAAGACCTCACGAGTGCGTTTTGTGTGCCTGAAGCTTTCTCTCGACGTCACTTTTCGCGCGTCATACTCCAGAATGATCGCCAAGCATGCAGTGGAGTCTCAAGTTGGTCGCCGTCCGATGTCTTCACTTCACCTCCTCCGTCCTCGAGGCTCCCACCTCAATCGCAAAGTACATACGCAGACGCAACCTAAATGTTTATTCGCCGTGAACCGTCATTTTAGTCAGTACATTAGACAAAGAGTTCCCCAGCCCGTTTCGTGCCGATATACTTGGACATTGCCAGCTTACGGGAGAAGCTTGTTCAACGAGGCAAAGATTCAACCCGAATTGGCTTTCCACATGGAATCCGCTCAAGTGGTGGAACAGAGTGTCGCGCAAGATCATGATTCTCTGTAGCCGTGGTTGCGTAAGTGAAGATGATATCTACTCACGACGCGTACAAGCAGCAGTCTCGAGGACGAGTGAGAGCTAGGTCACCTTCCGTTAACGAGCTCGTGATCGTTGCCCAAAGGGCAGGTAAGGTTGCCATGGATACATGAAAAGGAGGCCGCGTTTCTGAGATCATTTGTGCGTTTGTCAAAATCCTCCACTTCTTTCGAATTTCGGATTTCGAATTTCGCATCTTCTCCACGAGACAGCCTCGACTTCTCTTCGCACCAGGCGTCGTCCTTCATGGTTCAAGCCCACTAGCTCTTCCTCGTCATGTCAGTCCCAACACGCCACGGCGGTAGCGAAGTCGGAGAGAATCCGTACGAGAACGCCGATATCGACCAGGCGCTCTCCATCCTCGACTCACGTATGCGAATGCTCCTAGACACCAGACGAGTTATTCGAAACTTTCGAGACTCCCACGATGATACCGATCGCAGAATGGCTCTGAGTATGGCAGCAGCTGTGATCACAGACGGTCCTCTGATCGCCTCTCACATTCGTTTTGAGCAAATCGCGACACACGATCATGGCCTGGCTCTACAAATGCAAAGCGCTGAGAATGCGAGACGTCCGATGACGCTCACAGATCGACATCTTCCTCCACCCGGCGAGACCGAGCCCGATCGCGATCAGATGATCTTCCTCGCGCGACTTGCTGGTCGATATATTTCTCCGGCGGCATGCGAGATTCTCCTACCATCCGACATTCTGACCACAGAGCAACAAGCTGGCAACAGTTCATCTCTAGCAGCCATTCACGAATGCGTTATCTGCGGCGATAGCAAGTACTGGTACGAGACACTGCTCATGCCTTGCGGCGATGAACAATGTGTCGCTTGTCTACAAGAACTCTTCACCGGCTCGTACAAGGACGAATCACTCTTTCCACCAAAGTGCTGTCGGCAAGTCATACCAATCAACAAACATCTCCGTCTTCTCATCGGTCCGGCCTTGTTGACTCCCTACGCCAATCGTGAGGTTGAGTTGTCAACCACTGATAGAACTTACTGCCACGAATGTCAGACATTCATCCTTCCCAACACAGTGGGGGCTTCCCTAGCTGTTTGTGCCGCGTGTGGTGAGCGAACTTGTCCAAAGTGCAAGGGAGCTTTCCATCACGGTGCTTGTCCCATCGATCAAGACACGCAGCTTGTGCTGGAGATGGCGGTGGATCAAGAATGGCAGCGGTGCTACAAGTGCCTTAGCATGGTTTCGATCTCTACGGGCTGCAATCACATGAAGTAAGTCTACAGTGATTTTAGTCGCAGCATACAACTTCTGACACTCTAACAGCTGCATCTGTGGTGCTGCGTTCTGTTACGTGTGTGGTGAAAAGTGGAAGGGTTGTGGATGCGATCAATTCGATGAGGACCGTCTCCTTGAGCGAGCCGAGGTCCTGGTGGATCGTGATGGTGCGCGTGCACGAACGGAAGCGCAACGTCAGGTGGAGATACAACGAATGGCCGACATGGTCCGCGAGCGTCACGCATGCCAACATACTCGTCCTTGGCGGAGAATACCGACTGTTGGAAACTGGCAGCTTTGCGAACACTGTGGTACGTCGATGAGAGAATTTCTGCTAGAGTGCCCGGACTGTATGCTTCGTGCCTGCGGCCGGTGTAGTCGAAGTCGAGTTCTCTGAGCCAAGAGCTTAACGATGTGGAAGATCGACCTCGACAGCGACAAGACATGGCTCAAGCATGGGTCAGAAAGATCGCCTCCGAACAACGCCATCAGGAATCCTGGGCGCTCCTGTGTGGCAGAAGACGCTGCCGAAGGGCATTCCGAGGCATGCAATGCACAGCGGTCAAGCGATTGCGCGTGCAAGGCCAAAGCGGTCTGTAGAAGCGCGGGGCAATGCAGGGTAGCAAAACGTTGAACCAGAGATTCGCAGAATCTACCAGGTATTTTCATGCCGGTGGCCTGGCCCAAATACCTAGGTACAGTAGCGTCTAGCACAGTTGCTTCGCGACGCTTTTCGAGAGTATTCATTCTACGCTGCCAATCACTGTAGGACCACTTTAGCCTGTTGGTTTACTTCTAGCTAAGCACCATGACTGATGTGCTCAAGGCCGAGATTGATTCTTGTCTATCATGCTGTTGTAAGTGACTCGTGATGCCGGGTAGTGGTAGCTGCTTGAGAGCTAAATCCACCAGCAAAGTTGACAATCAGGGTGGCCAATCATCCCTGTCCTAACCCAATGTTCATCTTGTAATTCCCATGCACCTGTCTTTCAATTCATTCTTCTATTCATCGCCCGCGATGACTCGGATGGCAATCACGAACTACACATGCTCGGACTCCGTAGCAGCCTTGCTCGTTACCTATCGCTTCACATGTGGTCGCTATCCACGAAGTCGACTCAATCGCAGGTCCCATAAGTCATCTTCGGGCCTTGGGCGCTTCGATCCGCAGCTACAGAATGGACTGGCTCTGCTGTTATCCCTGGTTCTTTTCAAGGCAAGCGCTGGGCAGTTCACAGCAACAGTGAGAGCCACGTTCACGCAGCTGACGCAGCCAGCCGATCGTGGCTCATTCTTCCTTCCAAGGCTTAATGACTATCGTCGGCGTTCCTTTCGTGGGATCAGACGTCAATTTCAGCATGTAAGTGGCTCTACGGTATGGATTATCGATGCTGATTGACAAGTGAGCTATGAATTTTGTTGGTTACTGACAGCGAAGGCAGTCGTGGATCTACCTGTCGACGATGAGATTTGTATCCTTGTCCAGGCAGCGGAAGACGCCCGAGGTCTTCCAGCAAGCGAACCTCTTTTGATGTGTTTGCTCATTCTTTCGAGCGCTTGTGGTCCTGGGTCGCCGTCGACGTCTTGCAATGTTATGGGCTACCTAGCTCATGCACAACTCTTGTCGCCGCCTCACGTTCATCCTGAGATTTGTACTTTCAGAATAGCACCAGCCAGCACGGATGCTGCTTGTGCGGATATCAAGCAACTTCCCGGCGCCATCAAGCTTTGTTAGCAGCAGGGCTTATCATGGAGGGCTGGCGAAGATCTGACCTGTCATGTATGCAGACAGCCGGTTTCTTGGTTTCAACTGAATGAGCCGCAGACAGCAAGCTCATCATCGTTCCCCACAGTAGCAAACTGGTCAGGTACATGTATTTACGCGATCTACTGGTCAGGTAGCTTGGAGGTCTGATCATGCAGCCATCTCTGACCTCAGACTGTGCCGGCAACAGGCGTAGTTCAAGAGCTTCGAACTGACGCAATGAGCCAGGAGGCAGCGCCCGTCCATCTCGGATCGACTCTGCAAGAGATGGATGCGATGACCGCCGAGCTAGTGCTTCAGCTCCAGCTGGAGGATCTTGAAGAGCTTGAATCACAATCGAAAGGCAAACAAAAGCAGGGCAATGTCACTGATGCCCAAGTAGCACGGCAACTACAACAGGAGGAATTCCAGAATGCAAGGATATGGGTGGCAGATTCAAGCTTGGCACAAAGCATGGCTCGGGCAGTTCAGGCTGATGGACCAGTTGTGACACAATTGAGGCAAGACGAAGCGGTCGCGCAGGCCGATCGCAACATGGCGATGTCCCTGGCCGAACAGAGACGTACCAGCGCTACGGAAACGAACACAGAGTCAGCGGAACAACTGGACGACCAGCTGCTTGCGAGGCTGGCGAAACTCAATATGAATGCCGCTCCGGGCGAACCATCACAATTCACTGCCACATCAGTCGCCGCTGAAGTGAACGAGGACGACGAGGAGGGGGATCAGCCAGAAAGCTCTACTTGGGCAGCGACACGGTCGAACACGAAGCATAAGCCAGCTCATCACTGCGCATCATGCTTGGAAAACAAAATGTCATTTGATCTGATGGCAGCGCCCTGTCGTCATGAGTACTGCGAGGGCTGTATCGTTGATCTATTCACTGGCTCTTTCACCGACGAAAGCCTGTTCCCACCACGCTGCTGTCGTCAGACGATCCCGGTCGCGGATGCATCTCAATTTCTATCGGATGAGATGAAAGCGACCTATGCTGAGAAACAAGTCGAATTCAGTACACCAAACCGAACTTATTGCAGCCAATCCGCTTGCTCTGCATTCATCACGCCCGAAAACATTCACGGCCAGACAGCTCACTGCCCCAAGTGCTCGACTCAGACATGTACGCTATGCAAAGGCGTCGCTCACGTTGGTCAAGATTGCCCTGATGATCCCAACCATCAGGCAGTCCTGGACTTGGCACGACAAGAAGGATGGCGTGCTTGCTATTCTTGTCATCGAATGGTTGAGCTCGATACTGGCTGCTATCACATGACGTACGTAAGATTCAGCATCACTTCAGCATTTCCGCTAACAGAACAACAGATGTGTCTGTCGCGCAGAGTTCTGCTACCTCTGTGGACAGCGTTGGAAGACGTGCGGTTGTCCGCAATGGGATGAGGACCGCCTAGAGCGCAGAGCTGAGGTGGTCGTCCTCCGAGAGCAGCAAAGAGTCGCCCACAGGGATGCTGTCGACTACGCGGCACGGGTTCGCGCAATGGCAGATGCACTGAGGCACGACCACAATTGCGAGCACAATGCTTGGAGGTTTGTCAGAGGGAGGCACCAGTGTGAAGAATGTCATGACACCCTAGTAAGTTGTCCTGCCCTTCACGAGATTTTCTAGTGGCCAACGCCCTGCTTCGCGACTTGTCGGGACATGGTCCTCGGGCACGCTACAAGTCGTGCCACATGTCCCTTTTCTCATACCTCTGCTACCACCAAGCCTTAATTCATATCAAGACTAACGAGACCTTCAGCCGCAGTACATCTTTGAGTGTCGTCAGTGTCATCTACGAGCTTGCAATCGCTGCAAACGGAATCGTCTGTGACCATTTGATGCAGGAGTTCTGGATAGACTGAGCAGACTGGATAGACTGAGCAGACTGGATAGATTGATGGGAATTGGCCAGGACATGGGGAAGGGTCGATGGTTGCCTTCTAGCTAGTGGGCTTGGCCCGCCACGGCCATAGGGGCACATACCTGGGCACAAATCATTGGCATTGAGATTCTTGGGGCTCAGGAATCATGGCCATCACACGACCATCTCTGCCGTGTAGTAGACTCATATTTAGAGGCCTAAAACCTACAGGAGAGGTTGCCATCACACGATGACGAGAATGCAACACGAAATCATGCATCACATGCTCCATAGTGATTCGACACGAACTCCCTGCAGTTCGGCAGACATTGAGACATGGTCATGAATTGCTTGATTGGACACGGCGAAGAAATCCACCCATCATTATTGATGCATATGCTGGCTCAGGTACAGCCTTATCTCGTTTTTGATGACGCTTATCGCGTGCTCATACCATTTAGTTGAGAACATCACTCAACGTCGTTCGGTTGCTCACAGCCTACTTTACGTTCTTACAGGAAGACGCGAAGTCACAGCAACGATGCCACACGTCATCGACGGCGACGGCCACATCAGCCGCTATCTCGCTGCCCAGCCCGAGCTGAACAATTCGCTTGAGTACAACAGCGACTCGGGCGTGCTCTACGATGCCTCCTTGGCAGGGAAAGCGACAGCGCTCGTGGCCGGTGCGGGCATGAGTCGTGCCATGGCATCCAAATACGCACAATTCGTTGGCCCTGGAATGCTCTCGGCGCTGATGGTCGCGCCTAGAGCCATCGAACACGACAAGAATCAAGCGCCGGGCACGTCGTTAGGCTCCCAACTTACTAAATTGTCAGATGCGCTGGGGCTCGGCAACAAGGATACGGAGATGGCGTGGATTGGGCCTACGAAGGTCGATATTGATCGCTCTGCTCAAATTCCTCGCTATCACGGGGTGGCCTCGATGCTTGAGGTCGATGATGGGCTTCATGGGAGGGAGAACGGCGCAGAGGTTAGCGTTGTCCTGCCGATGAAGATCTGTGGCGCGCTTGCTGCTATGGGCTACGACTCTGGGAGTGTACACAAGGTGGGTCGGATTGTACGGAACAACATGATGACTGTCGATGCACCTGCCTCCGACAAGCCGTTGGCGTTTTCTGCCATCAAGGCGGAGGTCGAGAACATGCTTACTGCATTGTTCAAGCCTGATGAGAAGCGTGTTCGGACCGTCCATTTTAACTCCAACGAGCCGGTGCTGCTCATCAATGACTTCGGCAGATGTGGTGGCGTGAAGCTTGGAAGTATCGTGACTGAGGTTCTCGAGCAACTTCAGCAGAAGTACAATACCTGGCCCGTCCGCGTTTACGCCGGCAGCTTCATTGAGGGTGACGCTGCAGATGGACCGGAGTTCTGTGTGACTTTGCTCAACGTTCAGAACCCGGATATCGGAGGTCCGTCCATGATTCAGCTGCTTGACCATCCATGCAACACTCTCGGATGGAATGGCTGCATGCGTCGTGAAGTTTGGAATGGTCGCGATCTACTTGAGCGCTTTGAGAAGGTCGAGAAGCCTGAGGAATCCGAGAAAAGCACCTCGGATCTGGCGGAGCAGTTTCAGGGGACCGGCATTGCCGAGGAGGACATTGCGGAGCCGGACGTCGAGTCAGTCGCTACCGACGACGTCGCTGAGGACGAAGACCAAGCAGAGGCTGTGACTGACGAGCCAAATTATTCTTACGACGATCCGCACAAGGACCGTGGTTCTGTCCATCACCCTACCTGGGAACATTCAACCAAGTCCGAGTCACTGATCGATATGATCAGTAACCAAGCTTCGAATGATGGCCCAGGCGCCAAAGCAGGCGATAGCTCCAAAAGTCTGGAGGGCAGCATGGACAAGGCAGCCGAGAAGAAGAGACGCACAGAGTCTACCTCTAGCGAAGGCTTCACCTTCCTCTAGGACGAGCCTCGCTGCTTTCGTCGTTCAGCTTCTTGACTCCGCTCCAGAAATCATCGTCCATTGCCATTGACTTGAACGTTGATGGAGTTGGATCTGAGTTCTCGCCAGATCTTCCGATGTTGGCTCATGAGCTTGGCAGACAGCAGACGTACCAGAGGTTTCGGTGTCCGGGTCTGCCAGATAGTCGTGACCACTCAGTCGCTCATTGATCGATCACTGTTTGCGCTCCTGCCGTTGACGCTTCGGCCGTCTTCGCTGGCGCTACTGTCACCACCATTTGCTTCTCCCATGACTGCATCTTCATCCTCGTCGTCCATCTTATCCAGCTCCTCTTGCAAAGGGCTCTCCCTGGGCTCAAGCTGATCCAGATCCTCCAGCGCTTGCCGTGAAGGCAACTCCCAGAGCGCCGTGCCCATGCTTCTCTTCTTCGTCAGCAGCTCATCCACAAATTCATCCATGTATGTGAGCACATAAGCCTCTTTGCGCCTGCGCCTCAGCTTCCTCGAATCCTCCAGGAATGGTTCAAGCGTTTTGTACACTTCCGTAGGCGCGAACGTCAGCCGCACGTAGAACGCCGCCAGTGCCCTCAGGTACTTCCACTCGTCCCCTCCTCTGTTGAGGTATTCCAGCACGATGTCGCGATCGGGCACGATGGTCAGAAGTTTGAAGGCGAGGCACAGGAAAGGAGTCGGCTTCATCCCGACGCCATAGGTGCCGCCAATGTATGTGAGCTCGACAGCGCGGTCAAGAAGAGTGGCGGCGTTCAAGCCGAAGCACTGCTCTTTCCAATACAGCGAGTCAGTGATGCGGTCGCGCGTTGCGGTTTCGATGAGGAGAGCAGGGTTTTGGCCGCGGATGAGGGGGCCCGTGTAGCCACGATTATCGAGCGTGTTAGAGCCGTCGGCTCGGTGCGACATGTCGGTAGTCACGACGGTGGCTCTTGCTGCCTGCTAAGTTGGTGAATTATGTGGAAGATCGGAGTTGAATTTCCAGGTTGGCCTTGTAGCAGACCGGATGACAAGCTGCGACTTCGAGAAATGCGGAGCAAGGCTGCTCATCCCACCCGTTGCCCGGGCCGCCTATTCAGATGTTTACTAAATTTCCTAGTCGGGTGGAGGGCGGAACCGCAATTGAAGAAGTATCATGCATGATGCATTTACCTCGACCACATTCCTAACAAGTATACTATTTTGAAACCTTCAGCAACTACAACTACGTAGCTGATGGTTCTTATCACCGCCTCGACAGTGTCTGCGGTGCTCTCAGCGGGCATCATCGTAGCTTTCACCTTCCTGCTCTTCCTGGCTGGCTATGTTCTACAGCAGCAGTCAGTCAACTCCCTTCGTGAAGCGATCCGGCAGCCGCCACCAAAGCCACCGAAACCAGTGCTCCCGGACAAGTTCAGAGAACGAGACCATGATGAACAGCTAGCAGCGCTTGCAGACGGAAATGAAACAGAAATCAACGAGCAGATCGCTCAATTCTTAGGGCAGGATGCATCGTCCGACCCAGTGAATACCGTCACGGTGGACATAGGAGACGGGAAATCGGCGTCGCAGGATACACTAGCCTACATCCTCGCTCTCACGCGACCTTCAGACCTCTGTTCTGCCGCTCTCTTCGCACGATCTCTGTCACTCACGCCCGACTCGTCTGATCGGCTCGTCCTCCTGTATCCATCAACCTGGGAGAGCTCAGTCACCGACCTACATATGTCTGCGCTGACATTCATGCGCGACCTCCACGACACACACCCCATCATCTTTCACCCGGTCGAGTTCGTCAAGGGTTGGGAGACTGCCACAACTCACGCACACCTGTTGGGCGAACTACAGCGGACGCCGTGGGACTTCAGTCGGATGTTGTATCTGAAGACGCCAGGGATGATCATGGACGCGGATGCAGTAACAGAGGCTTTGAGGACAAGTAGTGCCAAGAAGATGTGGACGCCAATGACAAGCGCGGTGGGGGAGGACCCAGAGGTACTGATGTGGGAGAAGAGAAGGGGCTTGTTGATGCCAAGGGGCGAAATGAGAGGACTCGTGGGTCGCCATGGCAGTGAGGGGACTTTGCCATCAGAGCATTCTGCGATGACCGTTCAAGAAGAGGACGAGAAGGCCGCGCCCGTGAACGGGTCGTACCAGAAGCCATACGTGGTGTTTGGGCATGGCGAAAAGGGCGAAGAAGGCGATCTGCACTCACAGTTCGAGATTGGACTGAATTCTGTTTGCGCTGGACGAGGGCTGTTGCTGGATCAGGATGATCGAGTAGAGCTTAGACGCTCATGAGGGCCGCTCGGCTAAGTGTGAGCTCGTAGAATTCAAACGCGTCAATGACACTGTTCATGAAAGCTATACATGCCGTTCTTATGGCCGAACCTATGAATTATTGACGACTAAGAATGGTCCTCGTGCCTCATGCAGCAGCAAGTCAAGTCTCGAGAGGCGCGTCTAGTAGAACATTTCTGGGACTGGGTAAGGTAAGCTTGAGATATTTAGAGAACGATTGGGTAGTTTGCGTATGCTGTGCCGGAAGAAGTGACAATAAGAGATGCCATTGCGATCGACATCGGGCGTGCAGCAGATTCTTCGTTCTAATGACCTGCTCCTTCCACTTTCCTTTGGCTCAATAACTTGCCGCGGTAGTCGCGACTGCTCCCCACTTGACTTCCCTTTCGTTTGTGCTCAGGAGGAAGGCACGGACTGCAGGCTCAAATCAACGGCCGCCCAACGAGGCTCAGATGAAAATGCACAAAACTCGGCGCAAGGTGAAGGCTTCACATCCCGTCCTGAGGATAGGCTGTAGACTGTACCAAAATTGGCTGACGGGATCATTGGTCCGGCCCAGCCGAAGTTGTGCTGGATGTAAGATAGGTCGGTGACAAGGTCTCACGAATCTAGGCGCAGCCTGGTCTCGCCTGCAGTCGCAAGCACCGGCAACAGGATCCGCGGTTATAGACGATCTGGAGCTCCATCGACGTCGAAGCTGATGATCCCTGGATTGCAACTATTCAAGCATCACTGCAAGGTTCAAGCAATGGACCCTACTCACCAAGAACTGCCCGAGCGTAGAGATCTAAAAAAGATGGCAGATCAATTTGACACAGGTCTCCCAGGTCTTGGTTCTTCAAGTCCACATGGACATGCGCCTCGTCGCTGCCGTCGCCAACACGGCTCGTCGGACATGTTGGGCCTACTCCAAACGTGAGAGCAGTAAAACGCTCGATTGTTGTTCTACACAACTTCACCAGCCCAGTTGCGACGATCACAGCGATGCCATCCTGGAAGGAGCGCGCAGCAAATCGCGGTTCAGTGACCCCTATTAGCTCAGCCGAAATCCGTATCCGCTTCGCTACCACGACCAGACGCCTGGCCAGTATGCACAACCGATTGCGGTCCGCTGACAAAGACACGAGGTCGGCTCGTTAACTAGCGATCCTTTCTGGTAGGAATACGGCCGAGGTCCAGCAGAGAGGACTTCATGAGAGCATGGTGAAAGGGACTGCCAACCACATGGGCGTTGTAGCATGTGGACAGAGCAACGGGGAATGGCACAGCATTATCTCAAATCGATGGACGAAATTGCTCAGGCTCAGGCTCATGCTCATTTACTGCGTATTATCTACCGGCCGGAAGACCTCGGCATGCCAAATACCTAGGTCATAGGAGATGATGGAATCGGCGACAGGGACCCAAAGCCCGCCCCGGCCCTGGCCATCCACGCACCATTTTAGATTTAGATTTTATGACGTTCGTCAACAATACTCAAATTGGTTCCCTTTGGGCAAAAAAGCACAGCTGCATGTATGGTGATGACAAAATTGATAGAGCTCCTTGACCGTTTCACGGACTCGGACGCATGAGCCACCTCATCCGGCAACAACATATAAGCTGCAAGACACTGGCAGTCTGCATTTTGCCTCCGTCACACCAGAACTCTATCGTCGCACGAAATCAAGTAATCAATTCACCAACCAAGCGTCGTTTCATAGGAACCGGCACCAGTAACAGTAGACCACGAATAGCCGCCGCGATGTCTACAGGAATATCGAAGTCAGCGAGCTCGCTCGTGCCGAAGGACCCTTCCAAGGTCATGGTCACCCGCGAAGTCACTCCTGAAATCACCACGTTCTCAACGCCCTTCCTCCGGTTCGGGCGGATCAAGGTCGGAGGTCGTGGCACTCTCGTACGTCTGTCGTCGGGAGCGCTCGCCGTCTTCTCCCCTGTCGCACTTACAGATGATGTCCGCTCGACGGTCACCGCGAAAGGCGGCAATGTCAAATATATCGTCGCGCTCGACTTTGAGCACCACATCTTCATCGGGCCGTGGGCGAAAGCTTACCCCAACGCCGAAGTCATTGGTGTTGAAGGCCTCCCAGAGAAGCGCGAGCAGGATGCCGATACCAAGGGTGTGAAGTTCCATCATGTCTTCAGTGGCTCTAACAAGCTCGATCTGAAGATCAGTGATGAGTTCTCTCGCGATTTCGATGTCGAATACTTCCACAGCCATCCCAACAAGGAATTGGCTTTCCTCCATAAGCCATCACGGACCATGATCGAGGCGGATCTGCTATTCAATCTGCCTGCCACGGAGCAGTTCAGCAAGAGTGGCTTGAGCCCAACTGCTGGCATATTGACCAAGCTATTCGGAGGCATCATGCACACGCGCGGGCCCATGATCTGGCAGAAACGGGCACTATGGTATGGTAGCAAAGACAGACCGGCGTTCTCACAGAGCGTCAACAGAGTCAAGGCGTGGGACTTTGACCGCATCATTCCATGTCACGGCGATGTTATCGAGACGGGTGGCAAGGCGAAATGGGACGAGCTTACGAGCTGGTTCGTTGCTGGTAAGCACTGAAGGGCCCTAATACCTCGCCCGACTGGTGTTCAGTGGTTTTAGGATTTGCAATAGAGTTAATACCCAAAGGTAGCGCATGGTAATTGTTGTATACTATATGATTGTGTTCCGGCGGAATTGCGCAAGTTTGTGATTACTGACGTCGTCGCACAGCCAGGTTTATGTTACTATAGCAGCAGCGGCTCTCTGACAGATCTTCGTGGCACTGTGCATTACTGATAGCAAGCTTGCCTCTCGTGTGACGCTATTGGGGATCACGCGTTCGTGGGACGAATGCAGTGCTCACGATCTCCAGACCCGGGAAATTTCTCTGCGCTAACATTGCATCACTGCGTAGTAGATACGAACGCTAGCGCGCTATCTCCTGCAGAGAAGGTACAAGCCGAAATGAAGCTGGCTTTGCCGACATGCGTCGACTAGCGAGCATGGCAGTTGCTACGTACGCCTGTTGTATGCGTCAGTCTCTTCTGACTAGTACGTAAGATATGTTGGGAGGTGATCTGCTGGGCGGACCAGAGCTCATAATGCATCATGATGGAGGAGATCGATGGGGAGATGGAGTCTAAGTGCTTGTTGCTGCTGATGGGAGCTCCACAGCCCGAGCTAGGCAGCAATTGATTCAGCGACAGACTAAGACGTCTGAGGGAGGCGTCGTGCCCTCAGAGTGCTTCAACTTGGCCGTAGAGCTGTCGATGATGCTGTATCGTAACACCAGCGTAGATCGAAGCACTGCAAAGCTCGTGCTTTGGATGTCTCGTGCGATCGTGGACATCATCGGCCACTTCTGAGTCTCTGCGGTCACCGATTGATTCAAGCCGAAACAGGCAAATGGGGTTGCATGACTCCAGCCAAAATGCGCGCAGAGTCGTCAATGCCGACGAATATGTAATCACCATATAGAGTGTACTGTACCTGAAATTAGTATGCAGCTGGCAACGCATAAGCTCAGGTCGCCGGAGATCAGAAGGCATCAGACAGATCTTTGAGAGAGACCACCACTGTTAGTCAAGTGTCCTTTTGCGTGGGCAAAGCACTCCGTGACACAGTCCCCGATACAGAGACTCGGGATCGAGTGAGTGTAGTCAGCTTTCCGAGATACGAAGCGAGAATACACACGTGCCGTGAATGGTGTAGCTCCTGGTATTTTGCATATGGTTGTCATTTCCCCTGCTGTAGCTGCAGACGCTGGAATCGAATGCAGATGAGTATTCGCGATGACCGACTGTTCGCAGATGTAAGTACTCCGACGTCGAGATCTTGAGATCTCCTTGCACGCCTGATGCACTACATTCAGGTACGCGAACTCTCAAGTTGTGCGCCTGAATCACAAAAGAGGAGACATAACGTCGAATATAGTAGGTCTCGAGAACGCCTTGCGAACAAAATGCTCGCGAGAGTATGGTACAGTGTTTGAGGTTGATAAGTAAGCCTCGTATGGGATTAGCATCTGCCCAGGTTTGCGGTAGTCGCATCGCTTCGGGCGGAGGCGCCCAAGATCCCGACGCTAGTCCTCATGGATGATAGCGGACCGCGCACTGTCACAATTGGTTTGCGTGTCGGCCGAGCACTCCACCGTTCGCCAACCTCATGATTCGCGTCGATTTGATCACGCTTTTGCCTCCACCCGGCTAGGGACCGACACCTTCTCTTCGTGGGCAAAGACAGGTCTTTCATTACTAAGAAATTGTATAATCGCGCCTCTCTCCCTCCCAGCTTCCTGCTCTCCTTCCATAGTGAGTGCTACGCGCCTGCCTGGAGCACCGCCGAATTTCGAGTTTTCCCACTGCAGGTGCTGTGAATGCTCGACGTTTTACCAAAATCAACAAAGATCCCTCACATCATTTCACTTCATCAGTTCCTCACTGGAAACCGGTGCTTCGAAATACCCATCTCGCATCACCGAATTCGGCATTCCTTATTCCACGGCGTGTGGCTACCATACAACAACAGGCTCAGGGGAGCTGCAACCATCGACACTTAATTTCAAGCCATGCAACCCGCGCTAGCTCCTAGATTGTCGCCCTCGTACAGCATGTCACTCCCTCAGGTAAGCCGTCATTACTCAGATCCGTCGCTCAAGCGGATAAACCATCATATCCTTGCAGAGTCATCCTGCGCCTTCCCCTTGTGCTCCATCCTCTCTTCACACGTTTCTCCCCCGATTCAGATCTCGCATTCATTTTCACTAGCCGCGAATGGCACTCACCCTGCACGCAGTCCAGCTAACCATCTTCAGCAACAGGATCGATCCTCCGAAGGTCAGTCAAATGTAATCCCTATCCCCACATTGCCAAGGTCACGGTAGTGGAGCTCATCGCCGATGGCCGCCGGTCACGTATTGCTGTTACGATACAGCACGGACTGATTCACTTCACACAACTTCCCTGTTCGTTTAGCTTCCCTGTCGAGGTGTGCCTCTCGCCTCTGGCCCTCACGTCCGAGCATACATATACCGTACACTTTCCCAGGGCTCCCTTTTGTACATCATATTATTAGCGTTGACCGTTCATTACTACACACGTTCCTGCTAAGCACTTATTCGCCATGACATCAATTACACAGCTACTTTCGCCATGGCCAACAGTCACTAAGCATTCGATAGTGCTAAGAGAGCAGTACATGCCGCCAGCACCACCAATCCAGGAGTACAAGGACTACTCAGCCACTATGCAACAAGACTCGCCAACACGTCAATCAAATGACCCATCGTCACCTCCAGATCAAGCCGATAACTTGTCAGGCAATCCAGATAGCGACGGTGGTGAGAACGGCAGCGACGGGCGGAAAGGCTACGGCAAACGAGAGTTGAGCACCAGCAAGCGAGCTGCCCAGAACAGAGCCGCACAAGTATGCCAATGCCTTATGATTTGATGCACAAGTACTCACCTACGAGCAGAGAGCTTTCCGGCAGCGGAAGGAAGGATATATCAAGAAGCTCGAGGAGCAGGTCCGCGACTACCAGATCTTAAGCGAGAATTTCAAGCAAGTGCAATCCGAGAACTATCAATTACGCGACTACATCATCAACCTGCAATCACGGCTCCTCGAGTCTCAAGGCGAGGTTCCTCCACCACCCAGCAATGTCGATGGGCTGCAGCCGGGCAAGGCCGCCCCTTCACACCCTGGTACATTACCGCGATTATCAGAACTAGGCTCTGTTGGCAACGCGTCGAACGATAATGGAACGACACAGTACGCCGACCCAGCGTTGACACGAAGTGCTTATCCGGACCCATCCTTCGCCGACAGGATGAGGACTTCTTCTGCTGAACTCACTCCTTCACAAGCCGCGCTCCAAGGGCCATCTGTTCTGGCAAACTCACCTTCGTCTACGCGGAGCTGAAGCAGGTCCCGCATGTATTTGAATCACTTCTAATGGCATGTGGAACTCATGCTCGAAAGCATCCTTAATCGCCAAGATGGCCGTAAAACTTGTCAGACGTCTGAAACCGCCATGACCTGTCTTGCGAGAATCATAACGTTGACTCGGCAATGTTTTCGGGGAACGTTGTCTACGCAATCGTCACTTATGGTGGCTCAGCGATCTGTTTGGCTCGCTTTCATGGAGCGCCTGACCCACCTACTGCTTGTTCGGAGAAGGGTTTGGAGCTCGCGATAACTGGTTTCGCGGTGGAAGGCAAAGCGGCAGAAGTGCTCAAGCAATTGTGCAAGTTCGACCACGCATCAAATGAGTGTGGGCGGTGAGCGAAGTCGTGCACGGGTAAGCCGGTGAGGTGGGTGGGATTGCGGGTCACTGAGACTGGCTGCAATACTTCAAGATGCACGAAGCTTATGGTGTGCATCGTTTCGGCAAGATACATTATGATACCCAGATACAAGTACGTTCCGAGGCAGGTATACGGCTCACAAGAGAGCAGATAAGAACGGACGAAAGACGCTCGAGAACACACATGACTTTCCTCAGTAATTCATGAGTCATACCTTCGTTATTGTACACACTTGCTTACCATACCTGTGTTTCCACTGTTGCGAAAGCCTCCTTGCCGGTCACTTCCTGTGTACCGTGTACACGGCCTTGCGTGCACTTCGTAGGAACACTCAGGGTGCACTGCCACGCCGAGAGCTCAGTAGCACCCTGAGAAACAGCTCCGCACTCTTCCACTTGCGCTTCTTTTGCGAGGACGTCTACATTGGGAAGCGAGACGGGCCAGACCCTTCCGCCTTCTGCCTCTTCTTATGCGGCCTGACCCAAGAATATCATCCTTGCATTACTCTCTCAACCTCACCTCGCCTGACATCCGAGCATCCACGTAGCAGACCGAGCAGGAGGGCACAGGCCCTCTCTCATGATTATCGCCAGCCTCGTTCGCAATGAGCCCAAATTGTAGTCGCACGCGAGCGGCCACAACAGAATCTGGGACTGATATGCAAGTCCCTAGACCGCCTTGCGAGTGCTCAGTCGGCCGAATGAGGCGTCCATAAACGATGCCGCCAAGTTCTTGCAATAGACTCCTGATGAACCTCGCCGATCATGCATCTCGAGTTGTTCGAGTGAAGATATTCAGATCACGAGCTTCACACAGCGGACTGTCTTGTCAATCTCTCCCATGAGCCTGCAGAGTGCTCGACCGCGTCCATTGAACGAGTCGCATCCTGCACTTCACGGAAAGAAGCTTTCGCAGACAGCAAGAGAAGATGCAGATCACCTCATCCGCTTTAGTCCGTATGGCTCGATTTCTCTGCATTAGGTAAGGCGACCATGATGGTGACCCTCTCATATCGTAGTACGTACTTAGATGCCCGACAATTGTGTGGGTTAGACAGGTGCCAAAAGTGCGTATGACCTGCCGCTGCATCTGTGCGATGTCTGGATGCTCGAGAGTTTCTCCGGTGCGTATAGAGTCGCTTGCCCGACGGCTGTCTGTCGAGCCTTTCTGAGGTGCTGGCCTGACGATCACTATCAAGGCGCCACGGCCAACGCTCGATTCTTGCGGGCTTCTAGAAGGTCGTTCTCTCACACTCCACTCTGTACTCACAATCAGCGAAAGGTGCGAGGCTGATGACGGTGCGACGGTAGATCATCGTGATGACGGCCGAGTTTCTGCTAGTAGGCGTGACAGCCTGATCTTAGGATCCCTTCGGAGGGATTGCTGTATTAGGTAACATCGTTATTATTGTACCTGGTAAGGAACCTTATGAGGAGAGGGGTGGTCGCGCTGCTGGCCTTACCTGTATTATTGATCAAAAGCTTTTTGATAACTGTTTGGTCATCAACCGCCATCGCAACTCCAATAATTCTTGTGACTTGGCAACTGCTCTCATACCGGCGAATTCGGTAGAATGCGGATTGCCCTCTCCGTCGTCTTTCTACGTGGCCACGACTTACACTGCTGCAACGACAAGTTGCTGCCTAGGGACAGTAGCAGAATCGCAATCGAGGTCTGCTGGCCCTGGTGAGGTCATGTTCACCCGTACGTCGATCACTCGGCGATCATAGAAACCCGATTAAAATGCACGAGCGGAGTTGACTTGGACGCGATAGATACCAGTGGGTCCTCATTACCTTTGACACGGGGTGTCAGATCCTCAGATCCTGGAAGTACAGAATGGTTCTGCTTCCGCTTCACTGGATTCAGACTGCTGAAAGCTTCATCAATCGTTCCGTTGGGAGCGGTGCAAGGTATGGACGTCGGTGTCTAGCTGTACACCAGGCCTCTATGGCCAGCTGACCGCAATCGAGCCTCAAGTTCACAATGTTCAGCAGGCGAGATTCGTTGTTGATTATTGTGTCCTCCGCATTGTGATCATTGTCGAGACTGGAGCCTCATTCACTCCAGGTAACATGGCGGAGCTCACAAGTCCCGTCTCTGAGGTCTTTGGACCTGTGGATTGGTGCGGATTCCGCGGTGTTAGGGGTTACGTATCCGTGGCTTGCTACCGACTCCTGCGTGTTCCAGAAGGGGGAAATGTAGAGTCTCGTAAAATCATTCGATGATCTGTGTCCAGGTTCTCTACGTATTGTCGTTTCGCAACCTCGTTACAGTCCGAGTATTCATACACGTTATGGTGCCTAACGATAGAGTCCGAGTTCCGGACACATAACTGCGATAGCAACACAATGACATGTAAGTGCTCCGCTGGAGGCTCTCGATTGCGGCCTAGTTGCGAGCCTCGTACGGCCACGGTCGGTGTGAATGCATTGAGGCTCAAACAACATATTACGCCATCTCACACATTGTGATGAAGTTATGTTGATGTCACGAGATACTGTCAGGATCGCAAATTGCTGTCAAGATGAGCAATCACAGCGGCCTGATAAGCTCGAATGCGGCAAGCATAGTCGAAGGCTTCAGCAAAGAAATATTGAGAAATCGTGTGCTTCGGATAATGACGCTTGACGCCACCAACCAGTAATACCGCTCGGGAACAACCTCTCATGGTGTGAGGTACTGACTGTACCTGGGCCGAGAGCATCTATAACGTAGATTTGGTACTGAATACTGATCCAGACATACTGGCCTAGTACGCGTTGTATATCGCCGCTTCCCCAGGAGACTCCAGAACTCTGCCTTGCATAGGCGCACATCGCGCCGGTGCAAGATCTATCCGTTTGGTGAGATCGTCATGGTACGGCCTGCCTCATAAGATTACCAGCACAGAGACTTAGCTGGAGTCTCGCAAGCTTGCGCTCAAGGCCAGCCATATCGATGGTCTGTCAACGCGAGTGCTGATTGCGAGCTTGATCGCCCCTCGCTGAATAATTCGTCAGTCAGAGATGCACTATACAGTGCTTGATGGGGTTGTGTCAGGGATTGACAGATGTTGCCCGCGCCGTCAGCCGCCTGGCGAAGCTAGCGAGCTTCCAAGGTTCCTCAGAGATTCCTGCCGGGCCAGACTTGACCAGAACGGGCGATTCTTTCGATGGAGCGCCGTACCATTGGAATCTGTGGTGGACGCGACCGATGGAATCGGCATGAATTGTAACGGCCGAAATCGCGAGCGTATGGGCTGCTGACAAAGCTACTGCAAGGAACACTGAGCATCAAGATGAGGGTGGAGAGGAAGGAAGGAACTATCGCAAAACGACGGGAAGATGCGAAGGCCAATTACCTGCAATACGGTCACGGTCACGATCTGAAACGTGCTAGATCCGAAGAAGCATTGGGGACGTTCAGCAGTTGGTCACGTAATTGATACAGTACCTCGCGGCACACCCTCTGACCTGGCCTCGTTGCTCGGCCTGAGATACCTGGTAAGTACCCATCCTGGGCTTGTGTCATCGTCTTTCTCGTTTGTGCCTTTCTTCCAGGTTTGCTACTATTTCGTTCGCGCACGCGTGGTATCGTAAACTGGCAGTAACACCTTCGGAACAATCCTGCAAATTTGTGAACGAGGTCTGGACTATGGCCCGGGGTTATGGCAGCTGAGGAAACGTCACCTCGAGTAAACTTTTACTCATCATCTCCATGCCTCACTCCACTGTCCCATGAAAGCAACGAATCTAGGTGAGCATAAGGTTCACCATATTCTCAACTGCGAAGGAAGATCATCTGTCGCCATTGATCCCGCTGTGAGAGGCAGCATCATCATTCTGCAGAAGCCATTGACCCCATCAGGAATTGGTTGGTAGGGTAAGTCTACGTCCCACTTCCATTGGCCAGGGCCCGATCCGTATCGAAAGGCATCTGTCTACAGGCTCGACGCCTTGCATACGACGGTATATCCCAGCAGTGCTTCCGTCATGCCTCACGCGTGATTTCGTCCCACTCCAAAAGTACCTCGCTTTTGTTTTGCGTGATGGCATGCCAGGGAACTCATGTAATCGACCTCGGAGAATGAGCCTCGAGCCTCAGTGGCACAGTCGCTGCTGAAATCTGCAAGGTACCAGCTCATGCCGCAGCCCTGCGTCCCGTACCCATCGCCGAGTCTGGTAGATTTGCAAAGTGGTGAGCGTATGAGAGCCCGTCCAAGCATTACCTGTTACTGCACCACACATCGGGAGATTCGAATCGATGTCAGCATGCATGATGATTCGTACCAAGGTACTAATTGGTCTAGCCATAAAGAACAACTTTTAAGTACCAGGTTCTACACCAGGCGCGAAGACCGATCTCCTCCGGATACATTTGCCGCAATGCTCGCTCTCTGGTGCCTGCCCTTGCCACTGTGACGACCAAAGTATATGTAGTTACTGCCTGGTTTGGAAGGCCTTGTCTTGGAAGTTTGTGTCCAGTCTTGCACCTGCTGAGAAGGCATTGGAGACTTTATTTTGTGATCATGCAGTTGATCTCTCGGTCTACACATAGTACATGAGGTCGCTTTCGCCACATTCGAAGGAAAGCATTCTGCGCAAGAGAGCGGGTAGTCAAGCTCATCGCACATGCCATACAGGTACAGTACTGCTCGATCGCAAGTTCCTGGCAGGTCTCGACAAGACGACTACTCCGTAGAATTGTGCAGTACCCACCTCCGCTTTCCCCATTTGTGAGGTATAGGAAGAACAATCATTGGACGTGCTTATTCATTACGGCGGCATCCGCCAGTGCCGAAGCAGCTATCAGCTCGAATCTCGCGCCCGCCACTGCGCCCTGGCCCCGATTCCTGTTTACGGAGTAATTACCAACAAGTTACCTCATGCAGGTGGACACACAAGCGGGCTCGCGTGCTTCTTCTAGCTCCGACCAATACTTGGGCATTCCCGTTCAAGCTGACTTAGAGATGAGTAAGTCCTGAGGTCCGTTTCAATAAAGCTCGAGCCCCACGAGTCCACGATCGTCACATGGATGAGACTCTGTATCAGGACGACGTACGGTACCACACTAGGCAGCATCTAGATCCTGTGCGGGCTTGCATACGAGTTCCTTGCTATCGCCGTCGGAAACTGATGCGCAGCTGTGCCTACGAGCAAATCAGCGCCTTGCTTGACGCACCCCATTGGCAACCAGTGCCAGCAGGTGAAGCTACACCATTAGAGCGCAGCAGGATGGTAGCAATGACCAGGCTCTAGACGGATCTGAAGGACGTCGAGGACGTTTTCGCTTCGTCGCAGAACACAGGGTACCAGTATACGGGCAACGAAACAGCACCTGTGACGTACTTGCACGCCAATTCGACCGACTCATACCTGATCAGGTATTTCGCGTCGATGCAAGGCAATGCAAATAGCGGCCTAGTTTGAGAGTCGGAGACCCTAGGCAGGTGCAACTTCTCGGTTCGGTAGCATGGCTCTTTCCTGGGAGTGCGTGTTGCTTTAGCAGCAGGCACGAAGCATGTTCTTGAATGACGTGGGCTCAAACGTTGCCACGGCCGCAACAGTACCCAGGCAGTGAGTGGTATCTCAAACACCCCATACACTGAGTACTGAGAACAATTCCAGCCAGTGACCTCAACTTCAGGCGAGCCGCGGCCACTCACAGAGCCCTTGAGCGTAAGAGATATGATGTTATGATGTCGACATCAGACCCCGAACGTAAAGGTACACGAAACCCGAACTAAGCATTAAGACGGTGGTTCTGGACAGCCCAGCAGTAGAGTCTATGCCGACAAAAGCTAGCCTGTGCTCAACACCATCATTCTACCCAGCAACGCCCAACAAGTGCGACGTCGCATTTAACTGCTGCAGACCTAGCTGTGGGGATGCTGCCAACGTGATCAAGCCCTCAAATGCTCACATGGCGACACTGGTTGAGTCAAATTGTGGTCAACCACGCATTGCCAGCTTCTCTCCAGCATCCTTCCGTACGAGAGCTGTCTAGCTTGGACGACTGTTCATAAGGGTTTGCTGTCCATGATATGCACTCCGCAACATAAGGATGACATACACATGTTGTGATTGCCTTGTTGCCTACCCAGACTAATTCCTGAGGTAAGATGCAGGTCGAGTCTGATAGCTTCCAATCATGGTCCAGACTCTCGGCCACACAAGGAAATGCCGGAAAGGAATGTCCGCGATCGCGCAAGTGATCGAGCAGGGCTACACAATCCCATGACTCTGCCATGTGGAAGAAGTGTCATCGAGTGCTCTCGAATGACAGAGAAGCGTACAGCGATGCAGCTTGTATCCTGCATTGTGACGACAAACCAGCAGCCACCATGCGCGATCCGACCGGCAGGGAATTCGCATCATATACACAAATCACATCTTGCCATTGGGCCGCAGCACAGCTTGCTGATCAGATGTACCACGCCCGCAATTGCTCTGGTCGCGATGTTGCTGAAAGCAGGCGTGGAAGCAGCAGTCGTTCTCCTAGGATTATCCCGAAGTGGGTTGTGGCTGAAGACGGATCCGCGGCATCCTAGCGATCTTCGACCAACCGCGCCCTACGCTTGTCGTTGGATCGCGACATGTCTTCGAGAGTCAGTATGACCTGAATCCAGATTGACTCTGCGGCCGTGGAAAAACAGTGACGGTCGCATGAGCTGAGTCGGGTTCTCGCATTTTGCGATATGAACAATCTGTCTGACGTTGCCAACATCCAACCAGATGCTCTAGCTCGTAGATATGAGCCGACTGGGCGCCCTCGTGGGGAAGCCAACGAATTTGACAGCTCGCGCCCCCAGATTTGGCAATCAATAATTGTTCAGCGAAAGCTAATCGGTAGGTCTCTATGTTGACTAGTGGAGGTACGAATCTGGGAAGATACTTCAGACCAATCGTGAAGCCTTAGCGTTGACCAGGTCGACGACCTTGGTCCGCGTTTCTCGTGCGAGTAAGAGGCGTAAGAAACGTTTGCCGGTACAGGGCGGTAACACCGACTGCTTTGAGTAATCCTGATTGCTTAGCGGTAAGCCATAGGCAATGTGTGGCCTGGTACGGGTACGAATTGATGTTCAAAGAATATCTCGCTTGCCTGGGGCTGCAGAACTGCGAAAGAGTGTGTATTAGTCAGGTGAATTGGCGGCCACCTGATCGAGAGCCTGTGCACTCACACATGCCCTTGGATCGTGTCCTTTGAGCCAACGGAATCATGAGTACAGCGAAGACCGGAGATAGTGTCGAGCGCGGGTATATGAAGCGCGGGCGAACGATCTTGCTGAGTAGCACACGCCCTAGCGAAGCGAGGCCCGCTTAAGCATCGTCTCCCGGCTGTCAAAAGGCTTGAAGATCATGTTGCGAGGCTTGTCGAACGCTCACCGTATTGGGCAACTGGTGGAGGCACATGGTCGACGCGGACGCGATTCAGCACGGTTCCAACCACTTACTTGACAGAGCGTATGACCGAGGGCAGCATAGTAGTGACTCCAGTCCTTGCGGCGAACGGCCGTGGCGGCCGCTCTGCTATTGTTGACATATGAATAATCTTGCTCGGGGAATATAAAACCGCAGTACGGTCCTGTACGAATGCTCCAGCGATCTACCTTGGGCAGTCGAATATCTCGTGATGCTGAGATGGAGCCGCGAAGGGGTTCGGTCCGCGGGCGTGCGTTTCGCTTAGGCTGCAGAGAGACCTTGAACACGGTTTCCCATGTACAGGAGGCCTTACCGATGCCTCGCGAGTCGGAACTCACGCCTTGACAAAACTTGATACAGGCTTGTAATCCTGTACGGGTCGCGTAATTGAACAGGCAGGATGCCGAATGAATTTGGAATATTGCCACAGAAGGGCTTTTCGTTCTAGTCGCTTGCCAGATGCAGGTCGATACATTGCCGAAATACCAGTGTCAGGGCCACTTCGCAGGCGAACACAGACACCATTGTCATCGTCACAACATTATCTGCCCAACACGAAGAGACATGGAGTAAATGCTCCGCCTTGCACTGGTAGTACTTTACGAATACCTATGTAACTCGTCAGCCATCTGCTGAATTGTGAGACCGAAGGAAGCCGCGCCAGCAGGTGCTTGGCAGTGTATCGTGCACAATGCGATTACAGCTTCCGTCGGGTGCCATGACTTCGATTACTGGAAGTGGATACGAGTCGACGGGTACGTAGTAGTAATCTCGATGGATAGGTCAGAGATTACATATCACGGGCCATGGCAGCGAGTACCAAGAGTCGTTTGTTTGTCCGCCTATAGCAGAGCCAGGCCAACTGTGAGGTAGTGTGGGGAGCCGAGACGTCGCCGGTACTCTGTAACATCAAACCCCATGTGGAAGTCCCAAGTAAGGTAAGGTACGTACGACGGTATCATTGCAGTGTCGACTCGGAGTCCGGTCCAGAAATATATTAGTCAGCCCAAATTATCATGAGTCTTGGTACTGACGACTATCATCTTGTTGCGACGGCAGCCACTCGGATCTGAACGACGATGTTCGGCGCATTCTGCCCACTCGCTGGGACCCTGGATAGCGATACTCGTTCTGCTGATTAACAAAGTGCCCGTCATGGAGGACAAGAAATAGGCCATCCCAGATTGCAGAACTTTCTGAGCCACAGAGTCGACCAGGTCGCCACATGCTGAAATCGAGCAGCGGCCAAAACGAGCAAGAATGCCGCGGAGGTATTGGCAAGTGTGGCGTCATCTGCGTGCACGCCGCGTCCCTACGCGGTGAATTGGAAACCCCCAAAACATCTTGGCGTATTCGAACGTGGAGCCGCCTCGGGCGTCACTGCAATACCGCACCTCATCACCGTACAGGATACACCTAAGTAACGGACATGCCGATGTCAAGGTGAAGACCAAAATCTGCATGATCGAGACGGAGTATGGATGTGGCGAATGATGCGACCGACAGCCTCTGGTCTTGTGAAGACAAGAATCTGTTCGCGTTGCTGACTTCGCAATTACCCTGTTTGGGCAGAGCCGCATTCGAATCTTTTCTTGCGATCTTTGTAAGCTGGGCGAGCCATTTGCGCGACGCTATGACAGTCCTACCATGCGGTACGTGACCAGAGTGGGTATGAGGTCTTAGCGGCCAGTTCGTTGGTTTCATCCCTCCATAGATCGTCGTCGTCTGAACAAGTGTGCCATGCTAAGAAGAGATCGACGATCATCTTGCATGACTGCTTGGTGTTCCGACGGTCAAGTTCATCCACCGAAAGTGAGCGTCGACGGAGCCAGTGAATTCCCCAGGTCGTGTTCCTGTAACAACGTCAGTATTGTCCACCTGTCCCGATAGACTTTTCTCACCTTGATGTAATCACTGCCTCTCTCTGCATACTCCTCCTTGGTCACCGTCGCGATGTGTCGATCAGACGCCGGAGTTGAGCTCCACCAGCCCGCCGCCCCTCTCCATGCATCAAGAATGGGGTCTGCGGCCTTGCGGACATTGATGTCGTATGCCGATGGAATTACAGCCCTCATTTCTCGGGCTAGTCTTTCCTCGAAGGTAAGGAAGGAAGTATTGCCGCCCGTAAGGAAAATGTCTTGCAGCAGAGCACGCTGCTGTGCCGGGTCCGAGAAACGGCTCATGGCGATTCCCTCGATGATCTCTACTATGCCCGCCTGGTCGACTCCCGCAATGCTCGGTTGGAATGTGACTTCGGGGACTCGGATTCGCTCGACGTTGAGATGGACCTGGTTGAACTCGCGTTGACTTTCTCCATCAAAGGGACGAGCGCCTCTAAGGAAGGCGTGCATCAAGCTCTTGGTCCAATCGTTCTGAGCCTCAATTGTATCCTTTTCAGAGAACGAATCGTCATATTGGAGAAGCTCGCTCTCTACAGCCTTGAGCTGAGCTAAAGGATCCTCCTCAGGCTCCTCATCGTCGCTGGCGTCTTCTTTCGCGACATCTCGATATGCATCCCAATCCTGGTCATCCGCGCCGAAATCGTCATCATTGTCGCCGCCTCCACGCCGCTTGCGCTTTGGCCCATCTGATGCTAAATTCGCCAATGCCTTCATTCGCGCCTGAGAGGCGACGCCCTTGCGGTTCCCCGAGTCAGCCTTGAGTCGAGCCTGCTCCTTGATTTTGAGCAGTAGATTCTCCCGTTGGGTTCTTCTGCCTTTGATCCAATCCTCAGGATTATTTTGACGATGCTCTTGATCGAGACGCTCCTCTTCGGCGATGCGGGCTCGCTCGCGCTCCTTCTCTTCTTTTGCACGAATTCTCGCTTCAACGCCTGATTTCATGAGTCTCTGATGGCGTTTCTCCTTCAAGCCGATGTCATCAAGCTGGTCGTCGGGCGTGTCGAGGAGTGGGAACTTGTTGAGCTGGTCCTCCAGCTTCTCCTCTTCCTCGGGTTCGCCCAGGTCTTTGTTTCTGGATTTCTTTATCGATTTGTCCAGGTCGCGAATGCGTCTTTCCAGGGCAGCTTCGTCTTTGAGGTCTTCGGTGTCCAACAGCCGCCTCTGCTCCTTCTTCGTGGGCGCATCGGTGTAGGCCGCGTATAGCTTCTGATAGTCCGCTAGATCCTTCTCCTTCTTCACAAGCTTCTCCAAGCGCATCTTTGCAGCTTGTGCCTGAAGACGCCGACCGGATTCCTTCTTCCTCTCTGCGATCCGTGCAAGCTCTTCAGGTGACTTCTCGATGACGACTTGCTCAGTGTAAGGGTACTGAATAATGACGTTGCGCTCCTCCTCGAGTCCCGACCAGTCCAAGAAAGTTGACATTTCTCGATCAAAGTCCTTGGAAAGATAGCAAAATTGTTTGACGTACTGCTCCGTCTGCTCGTATGTCATTTTGCCTGTGAAATTCGGATACTTCAGTCTGATCAGTTTGTGGAGAAATTCGTGCGATTGTGAGCCGCCCCAGTTCAATCGTGCGCAGGACTGCAGAATGGGTTTCTTGTCCAGGACAGGAATGATGTGAGTCGATGTGTGCGACGAAGACACTATTATGCCGGAATTGCCTTTGTTATACCGGTAGGAGAAAAGACTGTCTATGCCCATAGTCACACTCGGCGCTTGGTAGCATTCGAACATCATCTCGTTGAGCATCCTCCGACTATGGCCAAAGTTGGCGACCGGCTCAGTGATGACTATGGGTCTCCCAACACTACCCTGCTCGTCCACTCCGAGCTTGAGGAAGATGTAGTCAAACACACCCTCCATGATGTCCCAATTTGTGGGAATGCTAGTATGTGTTTCGAATGCCTGCCGAATCTGACCTCGGGTCGTCGCGTCCGCATACGCATCCCAGCCGACGAAAGCGCAGTACTTGTTGAACTTTCGGTCCTTGTATTTGGCCATGATCGGCGGGACGAGAAATCGAGGCTTCTTGTCGAAGGAGAACCCTGCCTTGACTGTGCTGGCACCATTATCGATGACTATGGCGTTTTCGGAGGGATTTGCGGCACTCTGCCTGTAGCCTTCCGGCTGAGCAGGCTGCCATCCTTTGAAGGGAAAGTCCGGGGCAGGATAAATTCGTGGTGGTGGGAGAGGATGGTCTGATGGAAGGGTGCGCTCTTGCACTATGCGTTGAACGGAGGTGATCGCCATCTTGCCAACCTACACCACCCTCGACGCACAACACCAGTCACTTCAGTAGTTTGCCGCGTTCCCGCACCTCTCCTACCATGCCTGCATGCACACTATGATGGGTCAAATATTTGAGGTTCGTTGATCGTTTTGGGCGACCTCGCGACAAGGCTGCGATGCAGCCTTTCCGAGCATGTGCAATTGGAATACAACGGAGTCGATATACGGTAAAGTCGCTGAAGATCAGATAGGAGGGTTCAGGGCTACCGCCGGTCTATTGAGTGAGCGTCATTGTCGACATAAGATTGCGCACATTCACGCGACAAGCGCAACAATGCATATAGAGCACCGGCCGACAGCATTGACATTTTATCCTGCGCCGGATGACCAGATATCTTACGTGGGGTTGCAGGAGACCAGTTGACATGGGATGCGGACATAAGTCTTGTCTGGCATATGTACTTGTCGTTGATCGTCATGGCACAGACGGTTGCAACGGTACTGCACAGAGTGTTGCCAATACAGCACCTTCCAAAATCCTCCTGCCCCCTCATCAGTTCCTTGACTTCCCACATGAGGATGGTAAAGCAGCAGGACTCCTTCCTGCAGCGTTCCTTCTCGCAGCGTTCCTTCGCTCATACTTCTCTGCTCCGAGGAAGTGGTTGTCGAAGGCCCTGAGGCCCGCCAGAGATTCGACTATGTCTCAATCTCTCAATCTGGTCATAGCTCGTGGGTATCGTCTGAAAGCAACCTCTGTCCTTCTTGCTCGCCTCATAACGGATCCTTCAGGTTGTCCGTAGCTGCACGACATTAGCTACATTGCCTCTGTAAGTGTGAATATGCTCACCCTCAAGGTGAAACAAAACGTTCGACTGGTAGTTCTTAAACATCTGAGCAACTAGCTCGACATTCATGTTCTGAACGTTGACCTCCTGCAGACTTCGATTCATGACCATGACTGCCTCATTGAGCTTCTCCTGTAGTTGGCGGTCAGCAACCGCTCGCCATAGCCTTGCTGGACCCATACTATGTTGGTGATGATTCGAGACAACAGCAACGTCTGCTGCTGCTCGTGTGGACTCTCCTGTGGAGTACTGTCAGCTCTTAATTCTACGGCCAGGGGTTTTCCAGGCACACACCATCTCACCACGCAGAAAGCGCGCAGGACCCTTCTGCGAGAATTGCTAGTTGATCCAGGAGTTCATCAGAAATACAACGTCGCCGTTGCTCTCCAAACGCGTCTCCAATCCTTGGCTTTCAACGCGTTGCGGATATAGACTTCCTATTTCCGACATATTCAGTCGACATCAACCTCGAGATACCTGAATAGTCTGAAGTGCCCCGACGTGCATCGTGCACAACGATAAGAGCATCTGTGCGCCTGAGACCCGCCTATGAGCGAATTCCAAGATGCCTCCCACGCCTCAACCACAAGACGACTCGCACCAGCAGTTGTTGGATCAGATGGACATCTTTTACACAGTCAAACCATTTCGCAACCAGACATGGAAGCCTTCAGGGCGTCGCAACAAGAACACAAAGCAAATCATTGGCGAGACCCAACGGCGGGAGGCTTCAGTGATGGCCACGCAAAATAATAGTGGCGCTTCGACACCACTACCAGCGACCGGCGTAACATCAGATGGTGCCATGACGCCGGTGCAAGGCCCAGGCGCTGGCAAGCCTGTGAACATGGCACAAGCGGCCCAGAGCCTGTCGACACTGGTTCTGGAGAGGAATCTTCTCAAGGCGACAAATGGAAACGCACCCAATCTGGGGCCGGCCGTAACCTACACGAACATCGAAAGCGCGCCGAGTCTACATCCAGCACATCAGAAACAGTACTGCGATATAACAGGCATTCCGTCGAGGTACACAGATCCGAAGACCAAGCTACGGTACTACGACAAGGAGATATTTGGCGTTGTGAGAACGTTGGGACCCGGTGGACCAGACTCATACCTCGCAGCCAGAGGAGCGAATGTGGTACTGAAGTAATGGCACAACGATTGACGATGTCACGAGGAAAACCGATTTGGGACGAGGAGGTTCGACATGCGGGAAAGCCTGCAGAATGTCTGGCCAGCTAAGTCAAGCTCATCCCACCCGCCACAAAGCCTTTCGGCTACAGGCTCAAGGATGTGCTCCGGCTTAATTGTGGTCATGTATCGTCTTCGCCAGGACGGCTCCATACCGAGATCTCACAGAGGGAGCGATATCAGTTACAGATCATCAGAGTGACTGTGGCCGTGGCGTATCGACTACTTCTGCACAAATACAGGAGTTTCAGGATCGAAGTCAAGAGAGGCGGCACAAAGCCGCAGACGCGGACTCAGGTCATGCCCCATTGCGCACGCCTTTGCATAGTCCGTGATTGCCAGCACGCAATGCCCCTCTTCGGGAAAAGACCAAAATCAGATAGGAAGGACTGTAAAGAATGGAAGAACGTGTGATCGTCGTGATACTTTATTTATTGCAAGTTGATCATTTTCATTTTCGTCATGACTCGGTGAGCCTCAGCGAGATGCTCCGACTGACTCGTGGGATCTAATCCGGGGTGAATGCATTCAGATCAAAGAACACCGTCTACCCAGGTATCCTGCAAAGTGAGTCGATTCGTTGAGCGGCCTTCAAGGCAGCGTGAGTCCTACCGTCAAGGTGGATTATTTCTCGGTGTGTGCTGCCTGCCCCACGCCAGAACGCTTGGGTACTGATCGAACAGCGCTTCAAAGGCGCAATTGACGCCCGCATCGCCGAGGAGCAAGCCCGCCAACGACAAGCTGCGGCCTCGGGGTCGCCGCAAAGAGGGCAGACTCGCCGTAGAGGTCCAGGTCAGCAAGATGGCCGGACTCCGCGCGTCTCGTCGCGCCAAAGAGAGCCAACGACAGGAAATGCTATCAAGACTCCTAACCCTTCCGACTTCGAGCCTGCGTTCTCTATAGGTGGCGACGATAGCCTGCCGCCCAGTAGAGTCTCGACGCCCTTGCCAGATAATGCACCCAGCCAAGCTAAGGGCAACGAAGCGGATGACAAGGTGGCAGATGGCCACCCCGTCCAAGAAGATGCCGCCACGGACGCACGAGACACCAACGGCAACGCTGAACCTGCGCAACCTGTAGAACTGCCAGTCGATGTGCGAACAAAGCTGCGAAAGCTCGAGCGGATTGAGTCCAAATATGGCGAATTGTTAAAGGCATACCGTATAGTGCATAGTCGAGCTCAAGCGATTGAGCCATTCGAGGCCACGCTGCGCGAATACACACCACTTACAAGCATTGGAGATCCGGCTTCACTGATAGAGTATCTTGGTCAGATCACTACAAAAGGCGATATGGTCTTAGATGAGCTGAAACGCGTGTCTTCGGAAAGAGACGAATTGAAGCAGAAGAACCAGCAGGCGGACAAGACGATCGAGCAACTGCGCACAGAGGTCTCGGATCTCAAACTTGCAACTGCCCGAGAGCCCAAGGCCAGTGAAGAACAAGTCGGATTGGTCCCTGAGACTACAGGTGGCGAGGATACTAAGGATGATTCGCAGCACACCATGTCACCTACAACGTCAGTGAAGTCTCCCTCCTCGATCTCAGCACGGATACCAAGTCTTTCACTATTCTCTCCCCGCTCGAAGCCGACATCGCCGCCTTCAAAGGACACAACTGAAGACCTCTTCTCGTATGATTCAGAAGTGCCACGGCTTGAAAAGGAACTGCATTCCAGCCAGGAGCAAATCGAAGACTTGAAACAGCAATTGGGAAAGGTCAAGGGCGATTTGACAGTTGCCCGCGAGTCGACTGGAGGTATGGCGGTGAGTTTAGAGTCAGCCACCAGGGAGCTCCAAGAGCTTCGAGAGTCCAAGGACAAGTTCGACTCAGAGAAGGCCCGTCTACAGCGCAGGATCGACGAGCTCGTTGCCTCTGAGCTGAGTACGTCGCAACAATCGTCGCGATCACAGGACGAGATGATCGAGATCCGCGGTCAGATTTCGTCTCTCACAGCAGAGCTGGAGCAAGTCAAGCAGAACCTGCACACCACTGAGGCGGCGAAGACTCGAATGGAGTCTGATCTAGAAGCTGCCCGTGCAGACTTGGCGACCTCCGCCGAGAAACTGGCACAGAAGGATTCCGAACTCAAGGAGCTCGAGAGCAGTCTCGCCGCAGCAAAGCAGGCAGCTCGAGATCACGAGCAGCGGCGTAGCGACGAGACTGTCAGCGAAAAGAAGATTGGCACAATGCAGGCAGTGATGGACACACTGCGTTCTCAGCTGAAGTCTGCAGAAGCCACGATCAATGAGGTGCGGACAGAGATGGCGAAGAACGAGGAACATTTCAACTCGCGGCCATCGACCAAAGTTTTCGGTTTCTTTGACGATGACTCCAGCCTAGACCCCAGCGACTTCAAAAGCCGAGACGACGTTGTAGCATACATCAGCAAGAATTTTGGCGCACAGAAAGAGACCTCTGGCTCCCAAGGGGCGTCCGAAGGTTCTGCTGCCAAACCTTCTGCGCCCACGTCAGGCCAGGGATCGAAGAAAAGCAATAAGAAGAAAAAGAAGGGCAAGGGCAAGGGTGCTGCAACGGTCACCGACGACATCGAGGCCGACGAGCCTGTTGCGGGAGCGGACGATGTTGGAAACGTTGCGCCTTCTCCATCGCCCGAGGTCATAGCAAAGCTCGAGAAAGAGATCGTCGAGCTCAAGGAAGCCATCGGACATCGAGATTTGTCAATTGAACGACTTTCGAAACAAATCAAGGATCAAGAAGCTCTAAAAGAAGAAATTGAAACTCTTCGTGATGACCTTCTGCACCAGGGCGAAGAGCACGTCGAAGCTCGAGACCGGCTCAAGGTGGTCGAAAGCGAACGAAAAGCTTTGGTCGAGAAGACAGAGCAACTCGAGGCCGAGCTTCTCGAGCTCCAGAAGGCGATGTCCACTAGGTCTGCGGCCGACGAAGACCAGAAGAATGTTGCGAAGGAACTCGTTGAGCTGAAGCTCAAATCGACATCTCTGCAATCCGATCTGACTGCAGCAGAACAATTGGCCGCGACCAGGTTCAAAGATCTGAGTGACCTGCGGGAGCTACTCTCAAAGGCCCAACCTGAACTGAAGAGCTTGCGAGCAGAAATCGCGGAGCTAAAGAAGGCTAAGGAGGATCTCAAGAATCAGGAAGGTGAGCTCAAGCGTATGGAGGCGCGTCATGAAGACCTCAAAGCAGAGATGAAAGGATTTGGCAAGCGTTTGAGCGACAAAGATGCCGAGGTCAAGGAATTGCAGCAGAAGATCGAACAAGAAACATCCACACGAACACGGGCCGAGGAGGACTTGCGAACGACAGAGTCTCAGCTGCGAACTTCGGAAGCTCGCAGACAAGAAGCCACTACTGCTTCCAAAGATTCCAACGAAAGCTTAAGGAAGAGTCGCGAGGAGATCACGAAGCTGAAAACTCAACTGTCTGATCTTGAGGCCCGCGTGACAACCCACGATCGTCAGGTCACAGAGCTCCGAGAAGAAGTGACCCTCAAGGCCGCCCTTCATTCCTCCGCTCAATCACTCGTGCAGTCTCTGCGAGATCAGACGCATGAGCTCAACACTCAAGCACGCGAAGCCTCGACACGCGCCGAAAATCTCGAGGAAGAGCTCGCAGAAGCCCAACGTATGCTCACTGAACGGACTCGAGAAGGGCAGACCATGCGCATGCTGCTGAACCAGTCCGAAACTGGCACTGAATCTCGTGTCCGCGAAATGAAAGAGCGCATGGACGCAGCTATCGAAGAACGCGATCGTGTTGAAGACGAGGCAAGCGTCAGCAGCCGACGAATGATCCGCGAGCTGGATGAAGCCAAATCGAAAGCGCGAGAAGCCCAGCGAGCGCTCAAGATTCTTGAAGACGAAAAGGACGAGCTCAACATCAAGCAGCGAGACTCCAAGCGCAGGTTGAACGATTTAGAGCAAGCTTCAGAGCGTGCCTCGAAAGAAGTGGAAGATGTTCGCGCCGCTATGGCCGGGTTGCGAGAAGCACTCAACGAAAGCGAGCGGCAGGTACAAGACCTCGAGACTCAGAGGATTGAGCTGCGCAAAGCAAGTGCTGAAGCTAAGGAAAATATCGACAAGCTTACGAAATCCAACAAGACTCTTTCAGATGAGGTCAAAGCGCTTCAAGCAGGTGCGAAGAAGCAGCAAGCAGTCAGACCAGGCCTAGAATCCGGTCTTCAGAGCTCAAGAGCTTCGACGGATTCAACATCGGCGAGATCGCCTGCGCCGAGTGCTCGTGAGAAACAAGGTAGCGCTCCGCAGGGGTTGAGTCAAGGCACCGTCGACTATGTCTATCTGAAGAATGTGCTCTTGCAATTCTTGGAACAGAAGGATAAGGCGCATCAGCGGCAGCTCATTCCTGTGTTGGGCATGCTGCTGCACTTTGATCGGTAAGTTCATCCACTATCTCACGGCTCTTGTTGTTACATACTGACAGTACAATAGCAAAGACGAGCAAAGATGGATGTCTGCCATAACGGCAAAGTAGATTGGCCTAAATTCGGGGTCCTCTGCCCATGGCACCTTTGCCGCTTGCATTCGAGCCAGATTCTGTGTCATCCTTGGATAAGACGTCCAGCCTTTCTTTGCCAGGCAGATGGCAATTTCGCTGTATGACTAAGATAGAGTACACTTTCCATCCCATTATGCTTGGTGTGATGTAATCACTCTTCTCTACCATCACGTCTGGGCACACCGATCAATGTAGATGTGTCCACGGAATGGCTGCTTCAGCGATCATGCACGTAACTATCATGTTCGAGGCTACGGTACACACTTATATTTCTAACCTTACCGAAGGTAACTACAGCGACCCGCTCGTAGTACGGGCACGTGTACTAGCACCATGCTGTGAGGCTTGCGGTAACTTCTTTGTGGCGGCAAGGCTTGCCCTGAAGATGGCGATGATGTTTTGTCGTTTGCAAGCTGTACGGTTGTAGTCCGTACAATTCAATGATGCCTCCGTTGAAGCTCAAGTCAACCGGCTGGCATCGGGACGTCTTGTCATCCGGCTTTGTCCAGCACTTGTCATCCGGTTTCGTCAAAGGCCTGCTGTGCGACTTTCCTCGTTGGTCAACCAGTCTCGATCGAGCCCTCCATTACGACTTCCTTTCCCTCCCACATCCAACCATTTGGTCGCGCCCATCCCAATTACTTGCGCTAACTCCTTGCATAATGAGGCCATGGAGCGCATTCCGTGTTTCTTCCCCAAAGCTCCATCACAACGACGGGAAGCAGTGATGAAACAGTAAAGCGAGTCCAAGCCTATTCGACGCGTGAGCTGCATGAAGGACCCGGTGAGCAAATGTTCAGACCCGCGCTCCGACGACCGTCTGCAGTCCAACACTGATCGAACGGGCTGCTGGCTCAAAGGAGCAGCTGCCGCGAACAACAGGGAGGGCTAAGTGGTCTGTCGGAGACCCTGGCCTTGCGTTCTCCACGAGGAGAAGCAAAGAAAGAGAGGGTGTCTGTCCCGTGAGGGATTTTTCTTATGTTTCTGCCCTTGGGGTACGCGTTGTGATGGGGAAGGGGCAGTGTGTGGGCAGAGGATGAGTGCTGGCATCGAGCACGATGGGGTTGGCTGGGGCGATCGGATATGGGTCAATGGTTCGTGGTGCGTTGGGCAATGACAGGTTGCTGTGGGCCGATGGGGATGTCGGCTTCCGGGATCGACAGCGGTGCGTCTGGGTCGAGCTGCGAATTGGGGCCAACAGGGAATAAGACTTGGGCAGAGGTAAGGAAAGTGGGGCGACATTACTTACCGTTGGCAACGGACAGGAAGAAATACGGATGGGGACATTGCCACACAGCAGAGCCATCAAGATTCAAGTGAGTCAGGCCAGGCCGGCCGTTATCATGAAATATACCCCCGACCCACGAGTTCATGGGGATCGAGAGTGGTCTTTAGCCTGGACTCGATGATCAACAGGCCTCGCACCTAAAGGTCTCCGAGCACCCAGCCGCCAGTTTGCACTCCTTCTCACTCTTTCAAGATGGTTCTGTCGCGAGCGTCACAATAGGAGAGAGAGGGAGAGTGAGGCAGAGAGTATCACAGTAGGAAAGAAGAAAGCGAGGCAGGAAGACCTTCAAGTTTCAGCGGAGCCGGGTGTAAGTCATCGCGCAATGAGGTGCGAGGGACTGAGGGTGCTGCACAATGAGACCTTGACGATCGCATGCCCAGTTCCTCAGTCCTCTGGCACAAGCCACTTGGTTTTGATCCCCCGGTCGGCTTTCCAGGAATGGTCGTGCTGCAGTTGTCACAAAAGAGGAGGATAGGAAGATAATCGAAGAAATTGTAGAGAATGCGAAGCAGCAAGACCGTCAAGTTTCAGCATCGGCCGGGTGCAAGTCATCGCTCAACGAGGTGCGGGGGACCCAGGTTTCCCGGGTTGAGAGCACCAGATCGAGATGATCTGATGTTCAGAACCGAACGGTCCTCAAGCACAAGCCACTTGGTTTTGATCCCCCGGTGTACCTTTCAGGATAGTCTTGCCACTGGTGTCACAGAAGAATAGCACAGGGAACCGGTGAACAAAGATAATCTCGTCGCACGCAAGGAATGCCGAAAGTGAAAGGTACAGTGCAAGGACTGATGGCCAACGACCCACACGACTTGAGGTTAAAGTGTCAACTGGATGACGATGGGACAAAGCGCAGCGAGACTGTACGGTCAATCGAGGAGGATTCGAGCCATCAAGGCCACTTGGCCTGAGGCTAATACCGCAGAACGATGGATGTTGCAGTCCGATGCTCTATGATCGCCGCACCAGTAGTCCATTATACCTGAATCGCAGGGTCGTCGGAGGAGGGTGGGCGTTCGGTAGCGTCGGCGCGATGGGCTTTCCGGGGTTGACGAGCCGCAACGATGGAAGGGTATAGACAGTAACGAGGACACTGACTCATGGGCTGGGCTTTGAGTGGGTGCGCGCAATAAAGGAGAAACATATTGTTGGCAAGTCGATGTCGATTTTACAAACGCAAGATAAACCACGAATTTGAGTGGGGTCGATGGCGCCAAGAAACGCTGCCAAAAAGTGGGGCAGTTTGCCTTGTGGCCTTGAAGTGCAAACGACCACGACCCATGTCACCAAGGTTCGCCAGTCCAAGTGAACTGTACACCGCGTCCTTATCACAGATGCGTTGATTAAATCAAGTTTAGCTTGTCTTTCTGAGGTCTTAGGCTACTGCAGATAGATGACGACACGCTGCGAAGCCAAACGAAAGTTGCCTACGCGATATGTTATCTTCGAGTTGCCTGTACCTACCGAGTATCTGCATGGGATAGAGCGAAATGTATCAACGCGGTCGAACCCGCTACATTACTGCTAAATCATACTGTGACGTATAGTAACTCTAAGGACTAACGGCTGCATGTTCTCAAACATCCCGTGGGAAACCTTTGCATCTGACATGCAATGGCCCAACAGTAAAATCCAACTTCGCCCAAAATGCGGACTCTCAGGCTAGGACCGCCTGATGTGGGAATGGATCTACTGCTGACACTGCTTCGAGGCTATGATGAAGCTCAGTTCGAGGCTATGATGAAGCTCAGTTCAAGTTGCTCTCCTCCTGAGTGACAGATCCACCCGCCTCACATGCAAGCGCCTTCGAGCTGCGACTGATGCCAAGCGATCTCGCGAGTCACGCTGTTCTGCTTCACCCAAGCCTGACATTACGTTTCAAACAGCCGATGGTCACTTCTTGCCCCGCAATCCCTGCTACTTTTGTTCATTGCTCTTTGCAACCTCCCTTCGTGTTTACAGCACTCGCCGATCTTCATTGCTGCGCACGATCACGTTACCCTCCACTAACATCATGGCTGCCAATGATCCAGACGCTCGGAAGATGCAAGCTATGCTGCGGAATAGTATCGAAGGCTTTTGGGAGGTGCACAATGATCAGACTACGACGACTATCGCCCTTGTTGGCCGGGAATTGTCACATATCAAGGCCCTTACGCAGACCGCAACCTGTCGACCTGGTAGTCGCTCGGCTTCCCTAGACACGATGATCATGCTTGAAGCATCCATCAAGAAGAACATCTCGAGTTTGAAATCGCAGCGTGATGCCTACCAGAACATGACCAGTAGCATCGAGAACTACGCCACAGTCTCTGGTTTCAACAATGTGGCTCAGTACACTCACACACTCTCGGTCTCTAGCTCAGATGATATCGAAAAGCTAAGTGCCGAATTCGAAAAAATGATGAGTCTCGCAAAGCCTGTCATATCCGAGTACAGCACAACTTCCCAATCTACCGCAGCCGTTCCAGCCAAAAAGGAGCCGATCGTCACAAATGAGGATGGATCGACAGCGAGGATATACCTGCTATCATCGCTGGCGTCAACATTGGCCAGATCGAGTCCAACAAGCGCAAGCGTAGTCAGTCCACCGAAAGAGGCACAGATGAGAGCGTCAAGAAGGCGAAGAAGACCGCAGAAGACGTCAAAGAAGCCTCTACCGCCCTACCAGGTCTCAGCAACCCGCCGGTCAGCGCTGAAGGGACCAGTCCAAAGACTGCTACGTCTACTACAGCTGATGCTGCTAATGCCACCGCCTTACCCCTCCTCGAAGACCGTAACGAAATTCTCGATGACTATGACTACCACGCCGGCAGCCTCTCTCCACCTCCTTTTCCACGTTGTCCTGTCCAGTCCACTTCCGCCGACGACTACGATCCCTTTGCCGACGACCCCGACTCCGGCGAGGATGGCTGCCACATCAGCACCCCACAGATCAGTGTCGAACAGTCTGTTCCCAGTATCGGAACGGCAGCCAGCGATGCTGCTGCTGCTTCCGCTGCTATTGCCGCTGCTACCACTAATGCTGATGGTACTATCGAGACTGCTGCTGATGCTACTAGCATTCCTATTGCTGAAGCTACCAAAGCTGCCGCTGATACCACGATCGCTGCTGCTGAAGCTATGGCTGCTGCTGGCGATACTACTGTCACTGCTACTGGCGATGCTGTCACCGACACTGCTGCTGCCACCACCACCGAGACTGCTTCTCAGACTACCACTGCTGTCGATGATGCTACCACCGATGCTGCCGCTGATACAATTACTGCTATTGTTGATGCTGCCACCACTACTACTAATGCACCCATCACCGACGCCACTGCCGAAGAGCGCGACCCAACCACCGTCGACTGGAATTACAGCCTCCCACCTGCCACTCCACCACCACGACGCCTCTACAACACAATTTACTCCACCCGACCTGACAACATCTTCGTCAAAGGGCGCGACTCTGAGGAAGATTGGGGGCCGGGAGGTCGAGGATGATGAGGCGACCGCCATCGGCGATGATCACGGCTCCCCTGGCGGCAAAGATTTCAGAATTCGGTGACTTCGACGAACTCCAACAGGGAAAAGGACTACAGCGGAACCCACAGCGACAAGGAGAATGAAGACGGGGATGAGTACGACAACGTTGACGGTGAGGGTGACGAGAACGATCATATCTAAGGGCCCTGGATATGCAACGGATGCCGTCGAGCGACTAGTGGGCGCAAGTGCTCGGAGTACCTGTACTAGTACTAGGCAAAGACCGAGCTTGGGAAGATCCTCCCTTTGGCAAGCCTGGTGGGGATATGTGTTGGCAGGGATGGGTCGAGCCTGCGCGATATTCTCATTGTCTTCGAACATGTTGGAATAGGGACGGAAAACGCGTTAGTACCAACCACAGCAGGCTTACTACGGTACAGTACGATGATGCTCGAACACGAGTACGGACGAGACACAAAACCAACGAGACCACACGTACTGAGATACCAAGAATGAGAATGTGTAAAACTTTGATCATACATGCTTTCTTCTATTTCCAAAATTACGAGCCAACTTACCTATCCATCAGCCAACTTCTTAACTGACTATTACGACTACGAGCCCACTACAAGCCCAGCTCTCGTACATCACCAAAAGCACACTGCCCCCAATTCAGCCCCATCCCTTCATCATGCTGCCGCTTGCAGTCACTACCTCTCTCCCACGCCCGTCTGTACTCTGGTCTCACTGCTTTGACGTCGATGATCTCGACTGGGCCAGCTCCACAACACTGTCGCAGCTCAGAGTCGGTTTCCCCATGTAGCTGCTCGAAGCATGGGTCAGGGTAGACGTTGCTGGAAGTTGCTGACTTGGCAGAGACTATTCGGCTGCTGTTGCTGCTGCTAGTAGGGCAGGAGGTAGTGGAAAGCAAATAATTGTTGATCTCGAGTCCGGTTCTGAGGCTGCCGAGATTGAAGGTGCTTGCCTCACTAGCCTTTGTTCCCGAAACTACTGATGACGCATCCGCAGAATCAGAAGGAGAGAAGCGCGTCCAGATCGGCGAGCGGTACATATGCGCCGGTAGCCTCCGTGAATCGTTTGCACGACCGTATCGTGATGTGGTAGGGATGCTGCCATCGTGGGGTTTGAGGACGTTCTCGGCGTGTATCTGTCTCGCGCAGGAAGAGCGGTCCGTGGTCGATGATGCTGTGGTTGATCGGGGCATGGGGATTGGGTGAGCTTTGGGAGCTGAGCCGTATTGAGACTGTGAGTGTCCGGCTTTCTCCGAGGCAGCCCACTTGCTGATGCCGTATGAGGCAGACTGACCGGATGATCCAGCAGTGGATGCGGGAGGTAGGTCAGCATTATCATAGGGAGCGCGGGTGTCTGACTCGAAGAAACGGTTGAAGACTGTCTGCTTACCGTCTGAGGAGCCACTTGAGGGGAAGTGAGATCCTACTGAATGATAGGAAGTCCCTGTGCTGAAGCCACCATACGATTTCTTGGACTGGTCATCGTCGTCGTCGCTGCTGTCATCGTCATCGTCATCATCGTTGTTAGCTGACGCGTCAACGGCAGCCAGATTGCGACCACCCCAGTGGCAGTCATAGAAGGTGAACAGAGCCCAGAGCTTCATCAGACTGTGGTAGTAGGCGAACATCAGGTAGGCTGGAATTAGCAGGAGATCCTTAGGATTGCGTCTGAAATGCGGAAGAAGCTTCACCATCTTACTGGCAAAGATCCAGCACGCCAGCATCTGAACAGCGCCAACACTGCCAAAGGTAGTGTTGTAGAGCGAAATCAACATGGCAGCATCATAGAAGAGTGCAAAGTTGAAGAAGCTTGTCCAGTACACGGCATACACACACCATGGCTGTGCCCTCCAGACTGTGCGGTCCGTGAAGAGTGAGCAGCTGTTGGAACGCCAGGTGGTTCGAACCCATCGCAGACACTGTGAGAGGTACTTACCGGGGTTGCCAAGGTCAGTCTCGATGGTTGCATCGGGACAGTTCTGGATCTTGATCTTCCAGCCGTTCTTGACGATATAACGGGTGATGAAGTTGTCATCGTCCGGATTGATGGGACCGAGCTTACCGAAGAAGAACATCTCATTGGCAAAGCCGTTCAAGAAGGTCTGATCGTTGAGAATGCACGTTCTGTATGCGGCAGTACGGCCAGAGAGCACGAAGACGCCGCCGTCAATGGCGTTCGTGGCGGTAATCTCGAAGTTATGACGCTCGAGGTAGACACAACCCAGGAAGTTGAAGACGGAGTTGATGCTATAGCCGGAGCCGGTACGTCGAACGACCTTGTTCGTTCCTAGACCACCTACCTGAGGATCCTCGAAGGGTGCAAGAATGGTGGGCAGGAAGTTCAGGCTTGGCCAGTAGACGTGGTCGTCAAGGAGAACGGTGATGGCTGTACGAACCTGAGGGATGGCATGACACACCTGTCGACGCTTGTTAGCTTGGTTAGTCTGTGTGACCGAGATCGTCGTCGAAGGCCAGCTCTTGCGGAAGGGCTTGATGACCTTGTTGACAAGCTTGACTTTGGCATTGCCGACGGTGACGATCAGAATAGCACCGGGCTGGTTCTGGAGGACTGTTCGCAGGCACTCTTGAAAGCCGTCGTTCTCGGGGTCAATTGTGGGGACGATGACTGTCACGTCGGACGGCTTCAGAGTCGGATTTGCTGGGACCGGCGTCGGGCTGTAGATGAAGTAGTACGAGATCATATGCACCACGAGTCGCAGGTACCGAAAGATGAAGATGAACACGAAGAACATGTTCACCTTCGACGCAGTCAGTGTGCTAAGGACCGTGAGAGGGTCAGTGGACGCGAGGCCCTTCAGCATATCAAATGCTGTGGTACCAAGCAGAGCCATCGCCTGGAAGAACCAGGTGAGGAGTGTCATCGGGGACCACATCGTGATGCAGATCATGGTCTGGTTTTGGGATTCGTTGAGTGGAGTCGTTTCGTGGAATGTACTTGCCTGTGTTACCTGTTGCATGTATGTGTGAGTATGAGGCAGGAGCACGAAGAGCTTCAGCATTGACGGTCGAGCGCTCGAGCATCTTGTAGCTGAGCTCGGGGCAGCAGCGAACTTCGAAAATAGCCCGAGGGACAAAGAACGAACAATGCCGCCAAAGAGATCATTGTTTCCTGCATCGAACAACGATATAGCTGTAACTAACATCATGTTGAGTACAGTATTAGCACAAAGACCAGACAAAGAGAACACAAGGAAGACCTCCAACAAGGCCACCTCCGCCGCTGTATCGGTGTCGGCTCAGATTTGCATGCTAACGTAAGGAAGGCTGGGTGAAGACCACGGTCATGCTAGGCGGAGAGGAGATAATATTTCGTGTAATTCTGCGAAAGTCAGCGTCTGACTGAGAATAGAATCGGGTCAGAGGGGTACCAACCTGTAGTTTCAAACAGAACGAGCAACTTCCCGACTGAGAAGGCTATGTGTCTAAAGAGTTCAACAAGCAAACAGCCGTTCACATTCGCGTAATACTTACCTTACTTACCTCTACCCTCCTTCGCAAATCATTAGTGCTTCTTCGTCAGCGTAAAGTTCAGCTTCCACCAAATCGAGCTGTGGCCCAGAGTCTTGCTCTGCGCATTGAACTTCTTCTCTAGCTGCTTCATCCAAGTATAGCTAACATCCTCAGGGGCAAAGCTGGGATCCATGCGAAGCTCGAGCTGTACCGCACTGATAGCATGCATTTCCTCGGTGAGTTCAGCAATATTTGACTTCACCTCCTCGTGTTGACCAGCCAAGAAGTCCTCGTGGTTAGTAGGGGACATCTTATCAAGTTTAGTAGAGATCTTGGTTTCGTAAGCTTTCCAGCCGTCGATGAGGGTTTGTGCGCGTTCTTTGAGCGCAGCGATCTCCTCCCATCTCTTAGATGTTTCGAGCTCAGCAAGGCGGCCTGGAAAGGCGTCCAGCTGACCGCAACACGGGGAAGACATGATCTTGTGGCTTTCTGTGCGCGTGAGTTTTGGTGTTGGAAGTGATCTGGACATGATGAGTTATGCTGTTACTGTCACGAATGGCTGCTTCGAGGCAGACATTAGTTTTTATGCATCGAAGCATTGTAAGAGCATCCTTGGTGGCTTTGTGCACTGGTGTGATATTTCTTTCACTACCTTTATGTTGGCACACCAAGGAACGATGAAAGTCCGGACAAAGCTCAACAAAAGCGTAGGAATGGTTTGGGGCTGGCGACACCAAGAGTATGGCCACGCTGGTACAGCGGGCATCCTCTGCGAGGACGAATGGTGATGTAGGTATTCATACCAATGGCTATACATCTGTACACGGATCCACGTGCTGGATCATTCGAAAGTCATCTTTACACTGTCGTCAGCCCAAGCATTGTGCTCGAGGTTGTATCCATCCACCGGAGAAGCAAGAGCGCTCCCGGGACCACTGGAAGGCTTCGACGATGGGGCCGGCTCAGTAGCATGGGATTTCAGAGCGGGCCGGTAGGCCGGAACCGGCTCAAATGACGGTCGCTGAGAAATTGAAGGTGTCAGATTGAGTGGCGGAAGTGTGCTGACGAGCTCCCGTGGCTGTATCCAAGAGTCATCATCAGGCTTCGGCGACATGCCTCGTGTTGGGCCGGTTTGAAATGACGCTCGTGGGGAAGGATGTGGTGACTGGCCAGGCGACTGCCGAGGTGATGGCTGCAACGACCTTGTGAGCTGCGGTAGGCGTGGAGTAGGAATAGCGCCGTGACCGTCATCCTCGGGCTTGGGAGGAAGCTTAATGCGAGCCATTTCCTCCGGCGAGAGCGTGATGTCGGACGGAAGGCGCAAGTACTCGGTCTGCTTCTCGCCGTCCTTGCCTGTGGTGACAATCTGCATTGTAGGCATTGTGCTGTCGAGCTCACGCACTTCCACATACTCACTCGCCAGCTCTTTACGGATGGCATCGATGTCGAACAGCACATTCAATTCGTCTCCTTCCTTCTTGCCGTCAGTACTAGATCGTTTAGAGTCGGATGCGTCGTAATTTTCCCAAGCCTTCTGTGGTTTTGCCTTTCTGCTGAAGAAGCCGAAGCGTTTCTTTCCAGCGGATTCCTCGGCCTCGGCTTTCTTCCTGGCATCGTCGATTTCTTTGATTAGTTCTCTCTGACGAGCTTCATGGTTTTCCGGGTCGGGATCTTCTATCTCGATGAATTCGTCACTCTCAATTTCCCAGCCTACCTCGCGAAGCAGTCTTGGCATCGCAGCGCGGTAGGCCATATGGCCATTTACAAAAGCGCTGACATCTTTGTTCTCCAGTCCTGGAATGTCATCTACAGTGGCCAGACCGGCGACTCTGCTAAGCCCTCCGGCAGTGGCTCTGAAGAGGTAGCCAAGAATCCAGTCATTGCTGGCGTATCCGTTGACGAATCTGCCAGCGATTACTGACCGAGCTTTCAGATACTCGTCCCGCTTAGCTGTGATCGGAGCACCAAACAAATACACATTCTGAACAATGCCGTATGCGCCACGTTCACACAGCTCTTTCAAGCAAGAGAATATCACCCTTGCGCCAAGAGAGAATCCGACAAGCGTGATGGGCCGAGTGCCAAGGTGGCGCTGAATGAGTGAGTCGGCAAGAATGAGGCCAGCTGCTGTAGCTCTATCCAAAGACACACTCCAAGGATTGTCTATCAGATATGCCAACTTAGTCAAGACAATTGGCAACTGAATGGCAGACATTAAACCAACAAGCAATGTCATTCCCAAAACTTGCTGGATCGTTTGCGTCAGAGCTTCTGTAGCCAAAATGTTGATAGTGTCACCAGTAGACCGCAGCATGTCCGGCTCCCAGAGCAGGGAATAGATGTCACCCATCACGGGGTCGACAGTACTGAAGGGCAGTCGAACATCATCGACTTTGCCCGTCATCCAACCTGAGACTGTCAAGATCAAGTTGAGTCGTTTGTTGTTGTGCAAGGGCCGATACTCGAAGGTCTTGACGTGACCCATCCTGCGGTCCGAAGCTCGTAAGGCGATAGTGCCACCTGTGGTGACACCAATGGATGTTACAATGGCAGCACCTCCAACACCTGTCAAGAACGCGCTCGTTCCACCGACTCCAATAGTCGTAAATCCGGCAGCGAGACCGGCACCAATCAGCGGTGCTAGAAGACCAGCTGAAAGGCCGATCACTGCTGCTCCGCCCACAGTGACCAGACCCATCGTGATGTACTTACGCTTCAAGGCGGCTTTGCGTCGAGCCTCGAGGTTGTCGCTCTCATCGTGGTCTTCCTGAAGCTCGGCTTCCTGCATTTCGAGGGCTTCAACAATTCTTTTCTCGAACCGGCAGATCTGCTGCCAGGTCACTTGCATCGAGGTTGCCACTCTTTCGAGCAGGCGTCTCGATCTCGAGTCATAGTTGCCATCGGATATGAGTACAAGGAATAAATCACAGAGTACCGTCCACCGCAGATCCAGCTCTATGCTCTCGGTTCGTGGAAGGCTGTCTTGCACCTCTGGGACTTCCTCACCCTCCTTGACTTCCTTGAGATCCGTTTCTACATCCAGACTGCCCTTGGGAAATCCACCGGAGTCTGTGGCTCCCGCTGTTGTCTCCGTTGACGGATCGCTCTCCGGCTTTGAGTCGGCGTTCGGATTCTTGATTCGAGCGTTTTGCATGAGAGTCGGCACGAGATCAGCAGGGCTGACACCATGCTCAGCCAGCTGCTCGATCATGATCTGCTCAGCCGAATCAATATCCATGTGGCTGTAAAGCCTGACCATCATTTGCTGTCCCCAAAATTCCATGTTTTCGAGAGCCCGGATCAAGTCCTTTCGTACACCTTTGGTCTTCTCTACCTCCTCTAGCGCCTTGATCATCTTGATTATCGTGAGTCGAGCCACACTAACGTATGCGATTCGCTGACCCTCGCTGAGGAGGTCCTTCGTATTCTGCAGTTGAGCTTTGGAATCCCTGGCCAGGTCTTCGTCGTCATCGTCCTCGTCGCCGTATGGGTCTGGAATGTTCGTGTATTTCTCGTCCTTCTTGAAAAGATAATTTGTATCGTCGTCCATGCTGGTTGCTGATTGAGCGTCTTCATCTAGCAGCACCTTGGTATAGCCCTTCGAAGAAAAGCCAGTGGCTTGGTAGCCTGGCTTGTCCGGCATCTCGTCTCGGGTACCTTTTGCCACGAGTCGTCCGCGATCGTCGTAGTAGTCCATCTCGCCCAGTGCAGGCATAGCTTGCCACTCGACTTCCTCTTCCTCGTCGGACTCATCCTTTCGGGCTGCTAGCCGCTGGTGGGACCATTCTGACACAGCTGCAGCACTCTTGCGCTTTTCCTTCTTGATGCTAGGGAACGCCCGCGACGCGATTGGCGAGGGAGTGCTTCGATCCGGGGTCCGCGGACTCGCAGACTGCTCCTCAGGAACTGGTGTTCTAGGTCTGCCATTCATGGACGTTTCCGCCGCGCCTTTCTCTGTAGCATCGTCGTGCCCATCTAATTTTCCATTTCTTCCATCGAGGCTGCTGTGACCCGATCTGTCATCCTCCTCTTGCCTGTGTTGCTTTTGGGAGACTTCGAGCCGGTCTTCTGTAGGTGCACTTGCTGGACTTTGGGTGGTCGGCTTCGAGTCTGCTGATCCATCCACCTGATCTAGAGCATTCACCGGAGGCGCAATGGTCTTCGAGTGGTCTCGAGCATTTGAGTCCGCCGGATCTTTCGCCTCCGCGGTGTCGTTGGCATCATGAAAGGCTGCATCGTCCTCGTCATCGTCACTGCTGTCCGCGTGTGACGGCCGCACTTTACTTGACGGCCTGCTGGGCAGACCAAAGTCGTCCAATTCCGTAGAGGCGTTACTTTGATCGAGCGTGGCTTCTTTCACGGAAATTCCAGACAGGTTTTCTGTGGCTTGCGCACTACCGCGACCGTCCGTCATGATCGTTAACAGGCAGCATCGGAACGAGGCACCCCGCGTATCGTCTATCGCAAATATGACTGCACCCGCATAAGAAACGCTGCAAGTCGCTCAAGTCGGAATAGGCTTAAGACTGGGAGGCAGATGTAGAGGATCTCGAGTAATGCTTCTTTGTCTGGGGTTCGACAATGGACAACGGCGTTGGCCTTCCGAACTACCTAAAGTATGCCTTGGCAGGAACACCGGATACGCGACTGATGGAATGCTGAAGGGCGAGTCCAGAAGTCTACAATTATATGCATGAGGCGGCGATTGAATCTGGATTGTCAGCTTGCGAGAAGTAGAACTCTCTAGAGCAGCACAGCTGCACGAGTGCAACTGCCAGCGGTGATGCTGTCAAAGCTGAGTGGGGTCCAGCCATATAGTCGGCTCAACCTTGGAACATTGCCAGTGCGGATATCTTTACGTGCGCTCATGTTTTCAAGTCCTACAGAGTCATGAGAGCTCAATAGAGCACACTGAAAACATCGCACTTCTGAGAAAAAAACATGTCCAATGTAACCCGGGTCTCATGCTCGGGGTTCATGTGAAACTTGGTTGTTCTTACACATTTTGTACATCAATGCATGCTCTCATTTCCGTTTCGTGAATTCTTCGAGCGCCGAATAATCGCCCTCGTCCATCTTTGCCCAAACCGCCTCTATCCTATGCCGTCTCTGTAAGCCCGTCTCTCTGTTCTTGCTGCTTTTCTTCGATCGTTCTCCGGAGAGGCATTTGGTGACTTGTGTCTTAATGTCGTTGCAGCCACCAATGGCTTTGTAGAGGAAGCCTCGTGCGTGGCACTCATCGAGGGCGTTCATGATCTCCTCGCACCCTGCCCGCGCTTCAAGTCAGTATATGTGTCTGCTAAGTGGGTGCGGAAGAAGTCGTCGCGACATTGATGGCCTTCAGGGAGCGACCACCGCGCACACGTACCGACATTGTCCTTGGTATGTAAATGTGAATGCATTCTGGTTGAAACTCGTCTCCAGTAGAGATCGTGCGGTTCCAACCACGCCCACATCGGTGAACTCTAGGTCGTCTGCGAGTCGATTCTGCACGTTGAAGTCTAGATGAATTGAAGAACGTCAACCGGAGCTCGAGTTTCTCCAACCTGCACCCTTGGGCCTTGTTAGCCCAGTCTAGCCCTGCAGCGTGGATCAGTGGGGCCCTGACCGATGTCATTGCGGGCGCTTCCAGAAAAAAAGTTGGGCGCACGTTTGCTTAACGACGTTTGCACGACAAACGACTCACAGCGACTCACCACAACGACACATCGACAGCATGTCTATGACATTGGCGACCACATGGGTGCGTAGAGGCGTCGCCGCGCAATTCCCGACAAAATACGATGTAGACGAGGAAGAACTCGGGCGCATTTCGAGACTGGCACGGCTACAACTAGAAGATGCTAAACAGGATCTCGAGGAGGCGCGACGTCCTTCGGAGGACGGTCACGACGACGACACAGGAAGCGATGCAGAGGAGACTGGCAATAAGCAGAGACCAAATGGCAATCCAAGCAATCGTCAAGACGACGACGACGACCTTGCGGAATACAACCTCGATGACTACGACAATGACGAAGAGCCTGTCACAGGCGAAAAATTCGCAATGTCTGGCAACGTGAAGTCCCTAGCATACCATGCACCCGGAGAAGACGACCCATATCTTGTTCTCCCAGAGGGCGACCGGGACTCAGACGACGAGCGAGAAGACCTACAGATTTTAGCATCAGATAATCTGATCCTCGCGGCAAAAGTGGAGGATGAGGTCGCTCACCTGGAGGTCTACGTCTACGAGGACGACAATGACAATCTGTATGTGCATCATGATATCATGCTGCCGGCTGTACCATTAGCAGTCGAGTGGGTGGATTTTCCCGTTGGTCCCGACTCAGGCAAGAGAGACACTGGCAACTTCGTTGCTGTCGGCACAATGAGCCCCGAGATCGAAGTCTGGGACTTAGACACAGTCGATAGCATGTACCCCAACGCGATACTAGGGCAAGCGCCTGAGAACGATTCTACTGTCACCAGTCAAGGGTCGAAAAAGAGTAAAAAGCAGAAGAAGCCCAAACCCAAACTCAACGACGAATATCACGTCGATGCCGTACTAGCATTAGCCGCCAATCGACAACACAGAAACCTCCTGGCATCAGCATCAGCAGACAAGACCGTGAAGCTCTGGGACCTCACCACAGGCAAGTGCGCCAAGTCATACAGAATGCACACCGACAAAGTGTGTGCTCTAGACTGGCACCCCACAGAGTCGACGATCTTGCTCAGTGGAAGCTACGACAGGACCGTCGTGGCAACGGATATGCGAGCACCAGACGCTGAAGCGCCACGATGGGTTGTGTCTGCAGATGTGGAGCGAGTACGCTGGGACTCCCACGATCCGAACTTCTTCTACGTCACTACAGAGGCCGGCACAGTGCAGTGCTTTGATGCGAGATCGCCTCCTCAGAAGCACGACCAGCCAAGCAAGGCGGTCTGGACACTTCAGGCTCACGATAGCCCGGTCAGCGCTTTCGACATCAATCCTGCAGTGCCTGGCTTCCTGGTGACTGGGTCGGAAGATAAGAGAGTCAAGCTTTGGAATGTTCAAGATGGCAAGCCCAGTATGGTGGTCTCGCGGAATGTTGATGTAGGACGCATCTTCTCAGCACAGTTTGCTCCAGACCTGGAAGTCGCTTTCCGATTATCAGTAGCTGGTAGCAGAGGGCAGTTGCAGGTGTGGGACACAAGCACCAATCCCAATGTTCGAAACGTCTTTGGCGGTCGAGTAAAGATGCCGGCGGACTCAGGCAATGGTGAAAGAATGGTCGCTGTGGCCGAGAGCGACAGTGAAAGTGAGAGCGACGAGGAGGATGCGGGTCAAGGAGGCATGGCTGTTGAAGGAGATGAGGCTGGCGGTCTAGATGGGTGGGAGTCCATGGATGAGAATTAGACACCCGCTCAATTCTAACCGGCCGTGGCAACCGGGTCTGGAACCTCTCGTGTCATTGCCTCGACGAGACAGTACGGTACGGACCAAAGGTAACGAGCACGTCTCAGTGAGACTACCTCGTCATTCGGCGCGGCCAGCGTTTTCTTCCATCCACTCTCGTATCTTCTCAAAGTCTCGACACTTGTGGTGCACGTTGAAGTCAGCACTACTCCCCAAAGGCGAAGAAGGGTCGTCGATGATCATAAGCGGCGTGATGTCGCTGTGGCACATGAGGGTCAACCGCAAAGTCTCGAGACAATGATCGACGTGCATACGTTGCTCGACCTCTGAGACGAGTAGATCAGCCGGTGTCGACACTTTGTCTTTGTGAGAGAAGTAGTACTCCCGCCACGTGTATTGGCGGACAAGATCCTGGATGCGTCAGCAAAGGAGGAGACAGATTTAGAAGCGTGGGATAAGATACCAGGCAATGCAGTTGATGGAAGACTTCTATAAGTGCCCTGTAGGAGCGGTCTTTCGTTGTGGTGTGATTCACATCTGATCGCATGAGGTGTTGTCCGTTGCCGAGATCTTCAGTCCTGTTGACCTTGTCGAGCTTGCTTGCTGGGATGGACACGCCATTGTACCTCCAGAGCGCGCCCCATGCAGCATCTCTCTCAGCCGTGGGCGGGCCGCGGTAGATCGTCTGGTGGGCAAAAGCATTGTCAAAGTCATACTCGATGTATGAGACTTGTTCTTGTAGAGGTGCTGTGTGGTGGGATGAGAGCTTTGTTGCTGATATGGCAGGGGAGTCTTACACCAGATGCTGAGTCGCTTGCTGCATTGTTGATCGGAAAGAGAGGTTCTCACGACGAACAATACCAACATAGCGACAAGAATGGCCAAAGCTGATATGGTCAGAACTGAGACCATTAGCAGTGCGATGAACTCGACGTTCTCCCAGACGGTGTTCTTGTGCCAATATGGATCACCCTTGTGCTTTGCGTGTAGTTTTTCTAGCAACACGCTGTATTCGTGCCGTTTTCGTCCCCAGGGCAAGATGCTGGCCATGGTGGAGAATGCAGCTGTCATGGGGATCACTCTGGTCATAGATGCGACGCTTGTGCGTTCCAACTCGGGCAGATCAGACCATGATATTGGCGGCTCTGTCGCGAAAATATTGCAATGCAACCGTCTCAAAGGTGGCTTTCTGAAAGGTGGCTCGTATCTGCCAGTTGCTTGATCATGTGGAAGCTCATTTCCCCAGATTTTATGGTTGTAGCTGAGAGCGTCAGGTGCCCTGCGACGTCGAGCTCAAGAGAGCGCTCTGCGATGGTATTTACCAACGTGATGTCTGTATGCAGGAGAGTTGCCTTTATCTTCTGGACTTACGTGTGCGGCAGTCGGAAGCGGCAGTCGGAAATGCAAGTCGATGCAGACTTGAGGTCGGTTCGTCGCTTCTGGAGGCCTTTTACTCGCTGGCTACACACCGTGATCGAGATCTGACTTTCATTGCTCTGCCGTTGTTGCAAAGCCTCGGCCCTCGACAGTCAGAGCCAGGCGGGCACAGTAGCGAGACGTCGAGAGTGGTCCGAAAATATAGCTTGTGCCCATTGAGTGGAAGAGATCTATAAAGTCAGCAATGTCCCTCCCATGCTCGTCACTCATTCAGCAACCAAACATCCGCGACCAGACCAGCCAGATTTTCACCATGAAAACACCTCTTCTGATTGCCTTGATGGGCGGCTCGCTCTGGGCACTTGCGGCTCGCCTCCGAAACCACCATTCAGGTACAGCCGCTATCACACCTGATGAACCGCGCGAGGTGTACAGCAATGGCGCCAGTGACCACACCGACACGGTCAAGCGAGCCCAGTCAGACATAAACAAGATTATCATAATCCTCACAGCCGATGAGATCGAAGACGAGGCTGGCGCAGGAAGCGTGAAGTTGGTCTCAACATACGCCGATGATGTGTTAGTCGCCCTGCCATGGTCAAACCTGTACCTAGAAGCGAGCGCTCCTTCGAAGCCCACCTGAGCATATATCTTGGGCTGATAACGAAATGCTCTTGTTGCCCCTGAAATCTTGCCTTCGAGCAAATACCCACTCTTCGGGACAGAGCTGATAAATCGCAGTGAGGCAGCAGATCCTGTTGCCGTGCTTGGAGAGTGACATGCGCGAAAGCGCGGGGGGACTTCCAGATGCTTCTCGTCGAGACCCATGGTTGAGATTTGTTGAATGGACAACTATTGGGTTCATGCTGAACGTAGCTATACACACTTTAGATTTAGCATCCAGACGATCACGACCACGCATGACGGCATTGCCGCCTGATGAGATCTTGAAGCCCAAGTTGAGCCAAGGCTGAAACACGACGCAGTGAGCACGGTGTTGCATGTCGCTCGCGTGCACCCGTGCATAGACCGAAACACAACGGCCTCCAACTCACAACGCTTCAGCTCTGGACAAGCATATCTTGTCTGCTGTTTACTGAGCCGCAAAGCTTCCGGAAACGCAGCTACCGAGCAAGCATCTTACAATGGGTCTCGTCGCTCTTGTGGACGAGAAGGACGTGGCGCAGCGCACCCAAGGGGTCTTGGAATTCAAGTCGGCCTGGCTTCTCCGACCAAAGGAATTCAACGCGCTTCGACCGACGATCGCTGCAGCGACTCCTTCTTTCATCTCATTCGAGTGAATATCTTTTATCGTTAACGACCATTGTACGATACCGAGTGCTTCACCGTGTCGAAGTCCGAAACGCTGTGCGACGGACATATTGCGCTTGACAGCTGGCCACATCATCACTAATTATCGTCCGTCCGCAGCGAAGGGACATCGAGTCCGCAGAATTCTGTATTCTTTGTGCTCCTACCGTCCTTCTAGCCACTCATGGTCGGTCGACGGAGTCGATAACAACGTAGACTGTTTGCCGTTGTTGCTGCCATGGCTGCCTCGCCGATCAGCCTCGACCGGAGGAAAGGCGGCTGGTTGACGAGATGGACAAGATGGGCCATGGCTGCGGCGATAATGATGACCACCTTCAGTAGCGCAGCGGAATCGAAAACACAGGCGGATTACTTTGTAAAATCATTGCCAGGACAGCCCGATGGGCCATTACTGAAGATGCACGCGGGGTGAGCACATAAGACTGGCCATGGCCACAACCCATCTAACATTCCCGTGCAGGCACATCGAAGTCAGCCCCGAGCACAACGGCCATCTCTTCTTCTGGCTGTTTCACAACCGACATATCGGCGACCGACAACGAACAGTGATATGGCTCAATGGCGGCCCCGGCTGCAGTTCGATGGACGGCGCCCTCATGGAGGTCGGGCCATACCGAGTCAAGGGCGACAAGTTAGAACATAACGAAGGCTCGTGGGACGAGTTCACAAATCTCCTCTTCGTCGACAATCCCGTCGGTACCGGCTTCAGCTACGTCAACACCGACAGCTACCTCCACGAACTCTCCGAAATGTCCGCCCAATTCATGATCTTCCTTGAGAAATTCTTCGCCCTCTTCCCCGAATACGCAGACGACGATCTCTACTTCGCCGGCGAATCCTACGCAGGCCAACACATCCCCTACATCTCTCAAGCAATCCTCGACCACAACAAAGCCGCCGTCGGCAACTCTCAAAAGCCTTGGAATCTCAAAGGCATGCTCATCGGCAACGGCTGGATCGCCCCTAACGAGCAATACCAATCCTACCTGCCCTTCGCCTACAACAAAACCATCATCACCCCCGATTCTGAAGCCGCCAAACGCATCGAGCACCAACATAACAAATGTCTTGCCGAACTGAGCAAGCCCGCAGGCAAGGAAAAAGTCGACATCTTCACCTGCGAGCAAGTCCTGCAGGACATCCTGAAAGAGTCAGTCAAAGACAACAAATGCGTCAACATGTACGACGTCCGCCTCACGGACAGCTACCCCTCCTGCGGCATGAACTGGCCCCCCGACCTGACCGACGTCACCCCCTACCTACGCCGCCAGGACGTTGTCACCGCCCTGCACGTCAACCCAGACAAGCGTACGGGATGGACAGAGTGTACAGGCGCGGTCTCTTCTGCATTCCGCGCCAGCCACAGCACGCCCAGTATCGACCTCCTGCCCGGCCTTCTCGAAGCCGGCATCCCCACACTGCTCTTTTCCGGCGCAGAAGACCTCATCTGCAATCACCTCGGTACGGAAGCATTCCTCGCCAACATGGCCTGGTCCGGCGGCACCGGCATGGAGTTGAGCCCTGGCGTTCTCGCACCGAAACGGAAATGGGACTTTGAGGGTAAAGCCGCGGGGATCTACCAAGAAGCCCGCAACCTCACCTACGTGTTGTTTTACGACTCGAGCCACATGGTCCCTTTCGATCTCCCACGGCGCAGTCGCGACATGCTCGACCGGTTCGTGGGTGTGGATATCGCGAGCATAGGCGGGACGCCCGTCGACAGCAAGATCGACGGGGAGAAGGCCGGCAGCGAGACGAGTGTGGGCGGGCACACGAATAGCACGGCGGCGTTGGAGGAGCAGGAGGCGAAGCTGGAGGAGGAGAGGTATAAGGCTTACTATCGAAGCGGCGAAGCCGCTCTGGTCGTGGTGCTCATTGCGGCTGCAGTATTTGGATGGTGGGTGTGGCGCGGTCGCAGGAGAGCAGCGAACAAAGGCTACGCTGCCGTACCACTTGTCGGTGGGTATCGAGACGCAAATGGCTCAACGCACGCAAACGGGAAAAGTCACGGGACTAGAGATTTGGAGGCGGGCGATTTTGATGAGAACGAGCTGGATGATCTCACTAGCAGTCGAGACGGTGTGAGCAGGAGAGACATGGCTGATCAGGGCGACCTGGGCAGGGATCGCTATGACATTGGCAGTGATTCTGACGATGAAGAGGAGGAGGCCGATGTTGGAAACAAGGGCAGAGCAAGCAGGAAGCAGGGATCGTGATCATCTGCTAGTTGTGGTGGTGGTGGTGGTGGTCGTTGTTGCCACGGCCTTATTTTCGTACTCGAGACGATAGATTCCAAAACTTGAAACATGATACACTGGGGAAGGCTCCCACGAGATACTCATTTGTTCGGAGTCCCAAGCCGTAGACCATAGACAAGAAGAAGCAAAAACCTTACCAAGAATCCGGGCACCCCCCGGGACCAGGCTAGAGCCATATTTTGCGAAAGACAAAAGAGACTACTGGTGTACCCCTTAACACTAGCGCGTATATTAGCACAAGCCCTGGGAGACTACGAAAATGCACTACTGTAGTCTGTAGTAGTACTGCTGGCTTCTTCAGCCGCAAGTCGATGTTTTGTCTCCGTGGTACCCGTGGGTGTGGATTGCGGGGAAAATGCTCTACGACCTCTGGCCTGGGCCCTGTCTGCTGCGATAATGTAGCGGCTCAAGTTGCCTGTCGTGAGTGCAATGTCCGGGAGTACGCCGATGGTGGAAATCATTCAGTCCGGATGTTCAAGTCGTTCGAGCACGTCGATAGATTGCCGGCAGAAACTCTGGAGTCTGCATGGATATGCCAACGACCCTTGATGTGAGGCTGTTCGAGCATGTCATCGATTTGCCCTGAAGAAAATGGACAGAGGTATGGAGTCTAGACGGAGTTGCAGTTGCGGTTGAGTTTGTGCCTGCAGACGGCCCTTGCCGGTCCTGCCTTGAAGCTCAGGTACGAAGTACATTCTGACTGACAGGCAAGATTTGTACCTGTATCAGCCCGGCCAAGCGTTGGGAGTTGTTTGATATTATTGCCTCTTTGGACGAACTGTTGACTCTGTCAGATGAGTCACTGAGGGGAACTTAAGGAAGTTTCTCACGGGAAGGGGTCGCAAAGGGTGTACACTGTTCAGGTAGCGCCCGTCCCAATATCGATGTCATTCTGCCTGACGCTGTTTGGGAGTGTTGATCGTGGCGCATTGGGCTTGCCTGTGTAACGAGTTTGTCGCAGACTGGAACCGAATTCTGGAATAAGGGGAGATCTGCGCGAAGGGTATTCTGGTTTTGGTCATGTGCTTAAAGCACGGTGAGTACTGGACCTGCCGCAGATGCTCTCGACCATCAGGACCTGGGGGCTCAAATGCTTGGTGTCCCCTGTGCTAGCATGAGGCCGAGTCTCTTTCCTCGGGGATATTTCCATATTTGCAAGCAGAAGACGATGCTCATATTTCCTCGCCGAGGCCACAATAGTAGTGACTCAGTGATCCAGAGTGGCATAGAACACTTACCTATAGCAACTTTTCACAAGTTCTGTCGCTGTGGTGTCTGTGAACCAGCACTCGATTGATTACGTATTCAACAATGGTTTCGCAGCCGCTGGCAAACCAACACCCGAGTGTGGCGCTGTCAGAGTCTGGCAGTTTTGCACTCTGTACTGAAAGACGTGAAGTAAGGGAGTGCGTATACGAGGTCGCTGTCGACGACTCCGCGCCTTGGCCCTCAAGGTGTGGCTTGGTGCGCGTGTTGGGGTCGTGGTGGTCAGCAAGTAAAGGTCTAGATGAAGCAAAATGTTCTGTTCTTGGCAGTCTCAGGTCGTTCCTTGGTTGACACATCCTCGCTATTGATGTGACGTGCATTAGCTGATTTTCTTGAAGTGTATGCAGGCCCGGAGGTGTGCTAAGGCGGTACATGTGCCCGGAGAAAATTTGAGGAGATTGCTCGGACGAGCAGTAGAAGCACATGTTAGCTACCTGTTGAGATGTTTATCCCATCCGGTGATCTGCTGTCACTGCTGGCGGTCGTTTTGTGTCACAGCGCGACAACTGATTTCGAAGGGTCGGAAGGCAGGTGCATTGAGAATGAAGGATGGTTGACAGGTGTCAAAGACGCATTCACCAGTGTGGTGAAAATACGACGACCTTTGTGGGGAGGTCCGTGCTAGCGTGTCCCGCTGACCAGGATGTCATGCAAGGATTGCTCTTCTAACCCGGATTCTCCGATACGAGTTGCTCTTGCACTCCTCCTTCCTTCATGCCAATCTCTGGGCTTGGACTGGCCCGGGGAAGCCACGACTTGAGTCAAAGCAGAGCTTGAAGAAGAACCGGCTCGAAGCGCCCCGACTTCTTGGATGATCTCGTCTCGCCAACACTTGCTGGTGGCGTCTTGCGAGCAAGCGATTCGTTAGTGTCTTGCATATTCGCCGAGCATCAAACGAATCGTCGCTACCTTCGCTTAAGCCGATCGCTGGCCAGGGATATCCGAGTCCTTCTCCTTGCAGCTTATCCCAACCTCATTCCAGGCAAGCGCTGTCCTGTCATGGCATCATTCTACATCTCGACTGCTGTTGTGTCACCAGCAAAACCGAATAGGACGAGGCCCTTTTACCGCCTCCCGGATCCACTAACAATGTCTCATTCGTATTGTAGGCCACTGCGGCTCTGGTTCGGTAGGTGTCGCTGGCACTTCCGGGTCCCTTCAACTAATGCAGGAGCTCCATCTCCTGCTAAATTGATCCAGACATATCGGGACCCATCGCAGCTGCCGCGTTTTACGCCATCTTTGGCTTTCCAGCCTGGCTCTGCCCACGACGTTCGTTCCTTGATTTCAAGTTCACTCCCACATGTACCAAGCACTTCGAAACATTACTCTGACGACCGCTAGGTCGTTCGCCGCAATCGAGCTTATTTAGCTCATGATCACTCTGCAGGCTCCGCGCTCCACGTCTCGGCCATTCCTGCCTCCACCAGGTCCTGCCATTGTTAGAAAAACTCACGTCTGTGCACCTCAGGGCGGGTCCATCTCCCACGACCTCAAGCCCAGTGGACCACAGCACACATGGCTACGTCGTGACGACTGACAGCTGTCCTCTCATCGACAACATCATTAAGCAGTCATGAGCTTCGGAGGTGCTCGTCCAGCGACTCAGCCAGAGGAGATCGCGGCGAGCGTACACTACGATGTCAGCTTCACAGTGCTGTCCATCTTTACGTCGTTCGCAGGATGTATCACCACGTTGGAACTGCTTCATCGAAGGACGTCCACAAAGGGCCTGTTCAATTGGTAAGCCTCGTCCAAGGTGCAACGCTTGATTGACTAACGTCTGGTAAGGTTCTTGTTCATAGGAGCTTGTGTGGCCATGGGAGGCTCAGGTATCTGGTCCATGCATTTCATCGCCAACAGAGCCATCGTCATCGGTGACGGCGACAGCGAGAGGCAGATCCTGTACAGTCCTGGCTTCACAGCGCTCTCCGTGTTCCTCCCAGTCATCGTGCTTGGCGGCGCATTTTACTTTCTCGGAACCAACAGATCTCGTGCCCGACCAATATATCTCGTCCTCGCGGGCGTCCTCACCGGTACTGCCGTCTGTGGCATGCACTACGTTGGCAATGCTGGTATTAGGAACTACCATTGCCATTACAAGCCTGCGAATGTGGCTGGTGCCGCAGTCATCGCAGTAGTGGCCAGCTTGGTAGCTCTAAGTATCTTCTTCCGTCTACGAGAGGCCTGGACAGACAGTTGGTGGAAGAGAGCATGCTGCGCGTTCGTGTTGGCCACCGCTGTCTGCGGCATGCACTGGACGGCGGCGGTCGGAACTGGGTTCATACCAGGCTCGACAAATGCCTCTAGTGGAGGCACGACAAGAGTACAGACTGTAATCGTCTGCGCCGTCCTGGTAAGTACAAATCTGACCCGAATGACACTCACTAACATGTCCAGTCATTTGGATGCTGCGTGCTACTTCTTGTTATTGCTCTGTTCACTGGCGCCAGGGCACGTATAGCCAAGACCCGTGCTCAGCAGGTGGTCCTTGCTTGTGGGTATTTTGATGAAACCGGACGAATTATGCTCACGCAGGAGGGCAACTTCCCGTGCCAGAAGATCACTGATCGTTACATCGAGAAAGATTTTGGTGATGACGAGCTGCACAGGTCTCACACGACGTTCCTTTGGATCTTCCGGACATCACGCCATTGGTCTGCTGTTCGAGACTTGATCCCTGGCATGTTGCGCTATCTTGAATCCGACCAAAGCGCACGCAAATATCGGCCAGGTCGAGCGTCCCCAGCGAGCGACTCTGCCAGTGAGATTACATTGAACTTCAGCGGCATCTTCAAACAATTGTTCTGTGTCACAGCAGCTCAGCTCGCAGGAGCGCTTCACGAGGCGCTCGAGAACATCGGCGCACTCTTTGAGGAGCCGCTCGAGACAGGTACTCTCCATTTATTCAAGGTCTCAAAGCAGCTCCGAGGGAGAACTGAGTCAGACCCCGAATCCGATGCATCCAACCTTGGTCGCGGCAAGTACCTCTTTTTGAACCGCCAACTCACAAAGGATAGTGCAGACAGATATGCAGCTATGGGTTATCGCTTTGCCTCCATCGATCACGTCGCTGACCTGATCGCACGCAATATGGACGTCAAACCCGAACGTATGATGGCGCATCTGGAAAGGATGAAGATTGCTGTGATGCCAGACGTCCTGCAGCCACGAGGAGTTCACGTCGGCTGTTTCATGGTTCGCCCTTCCATACACCAATCATTTGACATACTTGTTCCAGCCAAATCGCAGAATCAGCTTCCCATGGTTAGTCTGAAGCTCTATCTCCTGACGACCTGGCATCGCCAGATCCTGGAAAAGTACGATGAGCGTCCTCTGGGAGAAGTGCTGCGAACTCTACACCGTCAGTCTCATTCTGGTGCCGCAGAGCGAGACTTCATCTACAATCTCCACGCAGCACTGTTGCAACTTGTGGATGATGTGGGTGAAATGACGTTCATGGTGAACGCGATACTAAGCGTCAAAGCTGTCGACGTCAGACCGTCTCAGTCCGCCAACGAAGGAGATAGCGATCGGTGCACCATCCTCACTGTCCGCATCATGAACGACATACATGCCAAGCCTCCTGCCGGTATGCGATACGTTCCTCTTGGCTTCTTCGGCGCCCAACAACTCATTGAAGCTGGCGACTCGGTGGAAAAGGCAAGATGGGAGCAGCGAGTTAGGTCAGAATTTGGACATTATTCAACGACTCCATCCACGCCTAACAGCCCTTGGCCCAAAGGCTCACGGCACCAACGCAGATCCACTGCAGCCAGGAGGAGTTTTCTCGGCTTTCTTCCCTGGGTTTCTCACCGGGATGGCAGGAAAGGGTCTTACGCAACAGACGGCAGCAGCCGCAGAGACAGTACCGATGACCAAGCACGAATTGTGAAGACTGTCGAGATCGACCTTAAGGAGGAGAAAGACGACTCGGCACCCTCAACAATGGACGTCAGTATCGATGATGTCAGCAGACTAGCAAGCGCTGCTAGTGACCCGTCCATGAGCAACAGCAGCAACGAGGACGACACGACCATAACCACGAAGCTGGAGCGGACGAGAACAGAGGACGATAACTTCGAACGTCAACAATGTGAGCGAGGCGCATATAAGGCCAAAGTCGAGGGCATCAATTCCAGTGCCATCGCCAGCAAACAGGCACGAAGTGGCGCCCTGTCGGTCAATACTGCAAAGAAGCCGAGGACGGAGGTGGAGATGGTGGAACTGGGGAGGTCACCGTCTACACCTGGTGCGGCGATGGCTATTGGGGTCGAAGGCGCTGCACTGAACCTCAGAGGAGGTGGCTGGGTGAGTGAGGTGTTTTCGATGTTTCGGCTTTGACTTTCCAACGCCATGTATGAGTAATGTACGAGACCGAGGGACAAGCAAGAGGAGGACCGGGGACACAGTACCTATCCACACGCCCACGCCCACGCACACGACCATGATACCCGTAAATTGTCAGTCCTTTTTTTGTGAGAGAGAGATGGAGGCGGCAGAGAGAAATATGAAGCTGGACGAAAAGATAAGATGAAACATTCTCAATAAACTCCTAAGAGGGGGGGAATGGAGGCAGGTCTGTCTGTATATCTACTTTGCTTAATGTTGAATGTCAGATGAATTGGGAGCTTTCACGTAACATCCTGCACGCAATCCTGCCACCCTGGACTCCTTTGGTGTGCCGATGCGTGATGAAATGGGCAACACCCGACGTTTCTGAGGCTTTTTGCCACTGCACTACTCTAGACTCCATCCGGGTCAAGCCGGTTGACATGGATAATGTCGCGAATCTCGGCAGACCGGTTGACTTCGCTCGCACCTTCCGCGCCAGGCAACTCCCTGCAGCAAGAGCGATCGGTTGGTGACCATTGCACCTGCCTGTCGATGGGCACTTCCAACCGCAGGAGCGAATGGACACCTGCCATACCGAAATCTTTTCTGCAGTAGGAGCGATCGGCTGGTGGCCGTCGCACCTGCCTTGCTGAGCGTGTCCTGTAGCAGGAGCGATCCGTGAGCATTCGCACCTGCCCTTCACCAGGCACTTTCAGCCGCAGGAGCGACTGACTGACCTGCATCGCTCCTACCTTGCCGAAGACTTCCTGCAGTAGGAGCGATGGGTTGATGGCATTCGCACCTGCCTCGTCAAAGGCGTTCTGCAGAAGGAGCGATCTGCTGATGGCCGTCGCACCTGACTTGCCGGGATCATCACGCCTGCCTCACCAGGTGGTCGAGAGGGGTGAGAGTTGCTGGGCAAGTAAGGGATGGAGAAGCAACGTCAAGGAATAAGCACGGTCCAGATGAAGCAAGGTAAGGGTCGAGTACAGAGAAAGCTGTCGTCCTCTCGAAATCCTGATCCTACGTCCCGAGGGGAAGGCATTGGGTCGTCTCTGGACCATTGAAGCACTGTCGCTGAGTGGCATCCAAGCCAGTTCTGATCTCATGTTCAGCCATCAGCAAAAGTCGTCACAAACACCACTCATCACAGGAAGCTTTAGGTAGAATTCAGTTGATCTTCATTCATGCATTTCCGGGTCTTCGGGGGTATCTCAAATCATGCAGCAAAAGAAAACTCCGTGGACATGATGAATGTCGCTCCCACTTTACATCCGGGCGGCGCTCATGCCTGCCATATTTTTTTGATTTGCGCCGTAAACATTTCGCTGATTTGACCCTGCCCTTACAATGCATTTCCGTCGTACACGTGCATACGCTCCACTTCCAACAAACAGAACAGCTCTGATGCGAGGCCTTGGTTGAAAAGCCCTCTAGAGACCATCCTGAGTGTTTTCTGCTCCGCGTTCGCGCCTATGCCTTCAGCTGCTTCGGCTGCTCCCAGCTGAACGACTGGTTGGTGAAGTGGCCGTTCTTGGCCGTCTGTCGGTAGATAGGCTTGTCTAGACCAAGCTCGCGGACAATGACACCAGGTCGCATGTCGAAGTTCTGCTTGATGATCTCGACGAGCTCCTCGGACGACTTATCGGACGTGCCGTAGGTCTCGACGAACAGAGAAAGAGGCTCAGCGACGCCGATAGCGTAGGACAGCTGGACGAGTGCGCGTCGGGCGAGCTTGGCGTGTACCAGAGATTTGGCGATCCACCGAGCGAGGTAGGCGGCCGAGCGATCGACCTTGTTGTAGTCCTTGCCGGAGAATGCACCACCACCGTGAGCGCCCCAGCCGCCGTAGGTGTCGACGATGATCTTGCGGCCAGTGAGACCTGCATCACCTTGGGGACCACCAATGACGAAGCGGCCGGAAGGCTGGATGTGGTAGATGGTCTTCTCGTCCAAGTACTTCTCTGGGATGACCTTCTTGATGATCTTTTCCTTGATCTCCTTGCGTAGAGACTCGGTTGAGATGTCGTCGGAGTGCTGGGCAGAAACCACGACAGTGTCGACGCGCAGAGGAACAACAGCGCCTCCCTCGTGGGCATATTCAATAGTGACCTGGGTCTTTGTGTCGGGTCGGAGCATGGTAGCTCACCGGACTTGCGAGCATCGGTCATAGCAGAGTTGAGCTTGTGAGCGAGGAGAATGGTCAAGGGCAGATACTCTGGTGTCTCGTCTGTGGCATAGCCGAACATTATTCCCTGGTCACCAGCGCCGAGCTCCTCGTCAGACTTCTCGTAGTGCAGACCCTGAGCAATATCTGGCGACTGCTCCTCGATAGCAACGAGCAAGTTGCAGGTCTTGTAGTCGAAGCCTTTCGCGGAATCGTCATAGCCGATGTCTTTAATAGCGTCACGGACGACCTTCTGGTAGTCGATTTTGCCCGGGCAAGTGATTTCGCCGAAGATCATGATCATACCTGAGTCGAGATTAGTGCTAAAGCCGTACAAAGGGCGAACTATGCAAACCGGTCTTGGTGGCGGTCTCGCAAGCGACGCGCGACTTGGGGTCAATCTGAAGGCAGGCATCGAGGACGGCATCGGATACCTGATCGCTGAGGTTGTGTTAGCGAAGACTTCCTCTGCTGCATGAGCCGCACAACGTACGCAATCTTGTCAGGATGACCTCGCCGACGGACTCGGACGTGAAGAGGAAGGTGCTCTTCTTGCCGCCATTGACGCCATTGAGAGCAGCGCCAGTCGTCATGTTGTGTGGTGTTGGTGGGGGTTGCGGAGGAAACAATGGTGGATTGGGAACCGGGCGATGGCGTGCTTCCGAGGACAGACTTAGAGGTCACAGAAATTGCAGCGGCTCGTCAGGTAGGTGGCTTCAGGGAGTAAGAAGAGAGCAACTGTAAAGACTGCAATATGGATTCGTGATGGTGGAAATGTGGTGAGAGCAGCAACTACCGGGTTGGACTTGCGGAGACTTGGAGAATTTTTTTGGATCAACGTGCTCGGAACAACAGCGGGCGCTGGGTTGGCTCGCTGCAGGGGTACAGCCTCGGGCCTTAACAGGTGGCTCAGCCGTTGATGGGTGGGTTGGCTCGAGATTTTAGGCTTCAAATCTTGAGAGTTTCCGCTGGGCGATTGCGCCATTCTGACGGTGAGCAAAACTTCGCTTTTGCAATTGCGGCATGGCTGCGGTGCCGGAAGGGGCTCGGCAGGAATGTGGGATCATCCTTTCCACCACCGCTCAGACCCCCTCCTTCCGAGGGGGGGCAAGGGGTGGTTTGCAGGCATGGTTCACAATGCGAGATGGTCTGTGGAGTGCAGAAGATCTTTCAACCTTGGAAGAACTTCTTATCTGTTGCTACGGCGGCTCAAGGGCACAACTTGTGGATAGACTGTCCTCTATATTTGGGCCACCGTAGAGGGGTGTCTGTGAAATGTCCAGACAAATTCACAAACTTCAATGCATGCCTGCACAAATACCACAGACGGCCAGTCCCTCGTCCAGCAGTTGGCCTGTACGAAGACGTAGACACCGCAGATTCTGGGCGCCTCCGACGAGCCTCGCAGAGCGGTGGACAGGACTCTGAAACTGCGCAAGACCCTTTAACGATCCAGGCACTCGAGCCTGCGCGTAGTTGGACATCGAGGCGCTCAGCAACAAGATTCTGCCCGCAACAAAGTCCCTCCCACTGCCGCCATGTCGAAGTTCGGCGTCCTAGCAATGGGGCCTGCCGGCGCCGGCAAAACCACCTTCTGCACCGCCCTCATCCAACACCTCCAGCACACGCACCGCTCCTGCTTCTACGTCAACCTCGACCCCGCCGCAACCTCATTCGCTTACACGCCCGACCTCGACATCCGCGATCTGATCTCCCTCGAAGACGTTATGGACGAGATGTCGCTCGGCCCCAACGGCGGCCTGATCTTCTGCTTCGAGTTCCTCCTGCAGAACCTCGATTTCCTCGCTACGCCCATCGAGTCTCTCACTGAAGAGTTTCTGATCATATTCGATCTGCCGGGCCAGATCGAGCTGTACACACATATCCCGCTCTTGCCGGAGCTGATAAGATACCTGAGTCGAATGGGACCGCTGAATATCAATCTGTGTGCCGCGTACCTGCTGGAGGCAACGTTCGTGGTGGACAAAGCCAAGTTCTTTGCCGGGACACTATCAGCATGAGCGCCATGGTCAATATGGAACTCCCACACATCAACATCCTCTCCAAGATGGACCTGGTTCAAAGCCAAGTCAGCAGGAAAGAGCTGCGGCGCTTCACGGACCCAGACGCACGGTTGCTCGAAGACGAAGACACCGGCCGGAATGCGCTGAGTGGGAAAGTAGATGTCAACGTCCGTAATCCAGCTGAGGTGGACAACGTGATGAGCGGAGGAAGTTTTAAAGCGCTGAATCGGGCTGTAGCGAGGCTGATAGACGATTTCTCGATGGTCAGCTTCCTGCAGCTGGACGTGAACGATGAGGATAGCGTGGGCGGCATACTGTCGTACATCGATGATGCGATCCAGTACCACGAGGCGCAGGAACCAAAGGAGCCGAAGGAGTTTGAACGAGATTTCGATCCTGACGAATGACCACGGGATGTCGACGGAACATGTTGCAGAGTCTCAAAGCTTTCTGATTTATAGCGACGGCGCTGGCGGAGTTTTTGTATTCCTCTCGGTCTGGCAAGGCCGGCTCAATAGTACTAAGCATTTCCAGAGTTTTTAGATCCCCTCAAAGCTCGTTTGCAAATGCTTTTCCAGACTCAAATATCGTATTTTCATGGTGCGTACCTCCATCACTTCCACACGGCGATCCCTTACCGCCAACGATTCCTCGCACCACCCACACCACCGCCCATGTATTGCTGTCTCCCACTGTTATTGCTCCCCCACCCACTGCCTCCTCCGTAGCGGTTATTGCCATGTCCTCGTCCTGCAGCGCCATCCCAAACACCCTCCGCAGCACCCCAAGCCATTCCACCCAACCACCCCGCATCTTTCACCGCCTTCTCCCAGCCATATGCATTGACATACACCACCGCCTGCACCAGGACCAACAACAAGCCCAACTTCACGAAGAAGAAAATCCACCCGAAGAGGCTGCGGCGGAGGTAGTTGAGAGTTTTGAGGGAGAAGTAGAGGGTCAAGAGGAGGGCGGCGATCGAGACGATGTCCCCAGATGCGAGGATGGGGAGGATCAGAGTCGTGATCGTTGACGTAGCGACGGAAGATGTGTATCGCACAGTGTTGTCCAAGGTCGGCGGGAGTTGAGGGGATACGAAGGTCGTGTAGACGTAGGTGATGAGGGAGAGGGTGTCGTTGAGGAGGTTGGCGGCCGCCATCATTGAAAGTAGTGGATTGGCGCGAGTCTCCCTCTTGCGAGCTCTGGAGTACTAGTACAGAAACAGCTGTGGCTTCTTGCCCTCCGGCCAGAGGTCTCTGCTCTGAATGGTGAGAAAGATTGCAGTGTTCGTTAATGTCTCTCTGCGAATGCCGTGCACCAGCGATTGTCCTCTCGCGGGCGGGCTTGGGTTTCGCCTCTTGTGGGCCTCTCGCGTGCCTTCGTGGCGGAGAAAGGCTCTCAATAGAGCGTGAATTCCTGATTTCTTTGCTTTCGTGTTTGAAATGCGATGGACACGTAGTGTTTGATCAGTGGAAGATACCGAACAGCATCAACAGTATAAAAGGAAGAGACAGGTTGGTGCGCAGGTAATATACAGTCTCAAGTTGTTGTACACAGCATCCCCTCAAGTGACGCGTTTGCCTGAGCTTTCAGAGATTGCCTTGTCTCACCTTTGTGAAGCTGCAAACACTCCGAGTGAAATGAAGCCAGCCCGTCACAGGGCCGCACTGGCAGGTGCGGGGATCGATCTCCATCAGACGCCGGATGACGCGCGGTTCTCAAGACCGGACGACTGGCAGTGACGTACATGTATCGCTGGCTGACACGCACTATGTAGATGAGACCGCATAACATGACTACCTACCTGAGTACTGTAGGTATGTCCGAGAGACGTTTCTTTGGTCATCGGAGAATGCTTACAACTCTTACCTAGGTAGACATTGAGTATGATTCTGTCTTGCATTACGACTCTCAAGATGACGACTACCTAGGTATGCTGCAAGCAATGGACTATGACCACGATTAGTGATCTACCTATTGCTCTGCCCGGTGCCCTGAAAGTAAGTGGGAAAGCATCGTGAAACTATATTGTGTGATTATATTATTTCGTCCATATCACGACCTCTGAACATCCTGTACGCGACCCTTGAACACGAAAATCCACAACACTCCACGAACAATGGCAGCCACCACCCCCCACACCCACACCATAACCCGCAACATCACCACCCTCACCCACCCCTACGACCTCATCCTATCCCGCATACATGCTTCCCTCGGCAACACCACCCTCCTGCCCCCACTCCAATCTCTCGCCAAAACCTCGACTCCCCTAGAGCCCTACATCGCATCAGTAGTCGGGCCACACGACTTCATAATCTTCCAAAAATACGACTGGCATCCCCTCCTCGCGTCCCCCGGCCAGAACAGTCCAGGCTTGAAGGCGTGTCGCATCATCTTTGGAAATCCACTTGTGGCGAAAACGATGGTTAGGGAGGACGTCAAGGCTGGGCTGTTTGCGCCAGTGAGTATGTTGGTTCAGGAAATAGAGAATGGTGGTGGAGTGAGTGTGATGTGGGATCTACCTAGTAGCTTGATCAATTGGGCAGGGACTGTGAAAGGGGAGAAGGGAGAGGCGTTGGAGAAGGCGAGTAAGGTGCTGGATGGGAAGATGAAGAGGTTTATCGAGGATTTGGGGACGGCGGAGGAGGAGTGGGAGGGCGTCATTCGGGAGTGGAAGGAAAATGGGGGCGGCAAGGGGAGGGAGGAGCTTTAGGTTGCGAGCGAGGGGACTTTGGCTCCAGGCGGACTCTGCGTGGGTAACAATAATTTCGTTCAAAGAACAACTCATGCTCGCTGTAACCGATGCAGTCGAATCTGCCGCTTGTATCCAGTGCTCCTACGCTGCATGACCGATACAAGCCGACTCATCTCCTCCAGTCCGCCTTCTGTTCCCCCATCTCCCGCTCAACCAGCCTTAGACATTCCTCCATGACATCACTTCCCACTCGCCAGGTTCGCAGCACAATACGCTGACGCCCCATGATCTCCTGGGCATGTGCCCATCGCCGCTTCCACATTTCCTCCTTTTTGTTGTAGTCGGCGCCAGGAGCACCGCCATCGCCGCCAGCCTGTGGGTCTCCGCCGCTGGCCCCAGTAACCCACCGTGCAGCTGCAGCGGGAGCGGCTGTCAGGCCTCGCCTGGGTGGAACTGGTGGTCCCCCATCCGACCTCTTTGGAGACACAGATCGAATTTGGGGCAGAGCGTTGTAGGCGTTGTTCAGTCGCCTTTGCGCTGCTGCGACGTAGCCTTCGTCTGAGCGTGTTGAGTAGGAAGAGTAGCTGGATCTTGTGCTTGATGAGGTCTGTGTCCTGGCTATTGTAGGTGGTCTCGAAGAGTTCTCGAGCTCGCCACTGGTGCTGTACGAATAGAATCTGTCAACTGCTGGCCTTTGGCCAGCTGCTGCCGTGTCGTCGGATTGCGCTACTGTTCTCGATGAGCGCCGAGGTTTTGGCGGCGGAGGCGCTTTCTTGGCATTGTCGCTTGTTGGCGAAGACGTTTGCTCGTTTGCTGGTGCGGGAGGGCCTGGTGACTGGCTTGAGAAGTTGCGTAGGTTGGACGGCTTATTTGGACGTGTCGGAGGACCACCATTTGACCGAGATCGGTCCACAGACCCTACGTTGTGGGAGCTCGTGGATGTAGCCGACTTGACCGATGCATTGTCAGTATCGTCAGAGAAATCAATCAGGTCTTCAACGGTTTGAGCTTGCGCTTGCGGCCTCGACGGCAGCGCAGGTCGGTCCTTCTTTGCGTCTGACAGATCGGCAGCACTGTTTCTCGCTCTGACGGATCTTTCGCTCGCCGAATCGGGGAGCGGAACATTGCTCTGATCGAAGAACCCATGGCTCGCCGTTGTTGTCACGTCTCGGATGAACACGCCGAGCACCCTGCCGGGATGCTGAAGAACGACGTCAGTGTAGACTTCAAGATCTGCCTCGCCGCTGTCGCCGACAAGAATGAACTTCCGCTCGGGAAAGTCGTTCATGATCCTGTCCAGAGACCCTTTCTTCCTCTCCGCAGCAGGTTCGAAAATTCCCTGGAGCATGCCGGAGTACTCCTTCAGGTGGAAAGAGCCCGGAGGCAGGCCTGCTAGTTGAAAGTAGCTTTTCAGTAAGGGGTATAGCTGCCACGGTGAGTTCGACACGTAGTGAAGCTTCACATCCATATCGGCGAGCCGGCCGTACCATTCTTTGACCCCCTTTATGGTCAGTCCCTCCAGCTCACGCACAAACGTGTTCTTGAAGATCTCCTTGACTCCGCTTGCGATTGCAGAATGCTTGATGGTATCGTCCACATCACTGATCAGGCTGACTCCGCGCGCCTCGGTCACATGTACTTCTTCAGTTGCCGACAAATCCTCGGACGCCAAAACCCGAACCTGCGAAGGGATGAAGTCTAGAGCAGCTCGCACATTGAAATGACCAGAGTCGTTGGTAGTAACCGACTTGGAAGACGATTTCCTTTCGTTGAAGAAGAAGACTGTGATAGTTGTGTTGGCCAGCGGCTGCGTCATGAACGGCTTCAACCTGGTCATCAGCAGATCGTTGGCCTTGAGTAGCTCTTCGTGGCTCATCATTGACTGATTGGACCACGAAGCACGCTTGTTGAGCTCGACGTCTGGATCTTGTATATTTGTAGATCTATTACGTGCGTGGCCAACCGGCGAGCTCGATCTAGTGCTTTTCGGGCTCCCTCGAAGACCTTGTCCGGGCTGTTGGGTACTGTAGCTGCCTCGCCAAGCAGCATCTGCTTCTTTCTGTCCACGTTGAGCGATCTGTTCTGCCTCACGCTGTGCCGCGGCTTCCTCGCTTCTGCTAGCGGCATCGTAAGGGTGAGGACTGCTTGATCTGCTCGTATTTGGGCTCGATGTGGGTGGCGCCGGTATGCCGCTTAGTCGTCGAGCAACGGCGATCAGCAGCCGGTTGCGCCTGGATGGAGGGCCTCTTTGAGGTGAGTAGATCCAGCCTCGGACATCCACATCCACAACCGCGTTGGCGTCCTCAAACTTCTCCCATTCCAGCTTCCAATAGTCGGCATCGCCGCTACTATGCGGTGCATCGTCACTATACGAACCCGGCTGGTTGCGCTGACCGTCGGTATCTTTGCGTTTTATGTGTCTGCGTGCGTAGCTGGGAAAAAGAATGAGCTCCTCGTCGCCTCGTCGTACTATTTCTGTGTCTGGAAAGTCACGCTGCGTACCCTCTCCGTCATCCTGCAGTCTCTGTTGCAGCGTCTCCTGATATGATTGCCGTAACTCGTTGGCGGCTTTCAAGTATCCTCTCAATTTCTCTCTTCGCGCTCCAGGAACCCGCGCACCTGCCGAGTCATAGCTCATCGTCTCCCCACTCCCTGGTCTTCTAGATGCAGTTGCATTGCCTGCATTCAAGTACTCCAGTATCCGATGCTTCCGTCGTGTCAGAAACGGGAGGAGGCCTCGGCCCAGGGCTCGTCTTGCGCTCTTTTTCTGTTGCCGCCTCCCAAGTGCTCTGTAAAGTCCGGACTGCAGCCGATACCTCAGTTGTGGGAGCAAGTCACTACGAACGGCCTGCAGGCGGGGGCTCCTTGCGGCCTGATGTGTAGGAAATAGCCAACGAAGAACGGAGGGACGGGTTCGCAGCGGACGTGGATCTCGTAAGGCTTAGGAGGCGCCAGGTTTACACGACGGCACAGCGAAGGGAACACTGTCGTAGAAATGCAGTCGAAGGCACGTGAGATCAATCTAGCATCATGGCAGTTCGTGAAATGTTGTGGGGAGTTGGCAGGCCTGGCTTGTGCCTGCCCAAAACCGTGGTTTTCCAGCGACGTCATACGGAATTTGAACACTAAAAAACGCGTGCAGCAGGGAACTTGAATGGGGGAGACTTGATGAGGGTATGAATCCGAACCGGACATCTGATGGGACACACCCACGACAAGCTATCAGAGCCTGGTGTTGGAGGCTGCGCTGTTCGCGTGGACTCAGAACGTTCTGCTCCTGCGTCTGACCCAACAGCCCTCTTTGCGTGACACGCGTCTTACGCCCCCTCTCGTGCTCATTGTCGTTGTTCGCAGACATGACGCCCCTGCGGCCCCTCTGTGGTACCTTACTGACGACGACGCTTCTCGGCATGCTTGTGACCGTGCTCTGAGAGGCAAACTACCGACTGCTCAGACAGGTAGCCCATACAGCGGAATCTTCATCTTGATATTGCCGTTGTCGTCCAAGAAGTCCATCTCCTTGCTATTGTAATTGGTACGAGTTTTCTGCGCATCACGTTAGTAGATTTCTCCCATTATGGACAGGATCCCAAAACTTACCCAGTATGCGTAGCGACGCACGAGCGGCCCTGCCGCTTGCTGGACTGCAGCCCATGGAGTGCCAGCAAAGTAGCACGTAATACAGCAGAGCAGGTTGAGTGAGAACGGTTTTCTGCGGCGTAACCAAGCCTTCACAATAGCGGATAGTCGACTGCTGTGATAGTTTCCTTTCTTCTGAAGGACGAGATCATCGGCGTGCGTTCGTATGTGGTTGATGCCCATAAGGTCTGGTAGTCCGGTCGAACTTCTGGCACTGTTCATGTGGACCCAGCAGATATTCAAGCCATGGTGCGTGAGCCAATCTTTGCGACGGGAATATGTGAGGTCCAACGTGCGCAGCGCTTGCATAGCGTCCAGCATCAATTCAACATTGCCAATCGTAAGCTCGCCCACGCTTAGAGCTGCATGCTTGACAGCGGGCAGCATATGAATGACTTTGGGAATGCCCAGAGGCACTGCGCTCTTGGATCGTTCCCCGTAGTACTTGACGACGGCGTCTGTTGGCCGCACAATAGTTGTGTGCAGCAGAACAGGGAGTGCTTCCATGTACCACTGTTTGCAAACGACAAGAGTTTCAACATCGCGAGAGTAGTTGTTCGTCCCATCTTGTCGCAGGATCCACAGGCTGCTGTCGTATTTCAGGGTTTTTGAGAACCACAACTTCTGGTAGATCATATAGCGTATCTCCGCTGGGAGGTCGAAGAAACGACTAAACGTGCATTCCGGGACTTTGGGTGACACCCAATATGATGCTAGGAAGCGTCGAAGAAATTGAAGAGAATCCATTCGGTCTGCCGCGTTTGTGTTTTCAGAATTTTGTGACACGTTTCTCGTGGGTCAGCACGATCGCTCCAAAGGTGCAGAGTAGTGTAGCGCAGGACCTTTTGATCAGGCCAGTCTGGTGTTCGACGAGCTGTCAGTAGCATGTGGATCTGCACCGGTAATGAGAAGTCTGATTGATCTTTTGGTATTTTATAGAGAGAGAGAGACTAGGCTGTCTTAGAAGCAGCCTTTTCTTGCTTCACTTGTACTTTGCAGTCTAATACTGCCACAATCTGCTCGACCGGGTGTCCCCTGAAGGGTGCATTTCAACAAAGAAGCCCATTGGGGGACGGCATCACTGTTTCACTTTGTAAAGGATCTGGGCGTGTTCCTACCTGATCTGCAGCCATATGTGCTGGAGCAAGTAGAGAACTGTGACGATTAAGAGGAATCTAGCACCACGATCTCATTTCCAGACCATGGCATGGTAGATGCTGATATACCACAGGACCCAGGGCCCGCCAGCGCGACTGGACCCAGGTCGACTTCCGTAGTCCTTGCGCCGAAGTATGCTGCTGCGCGATGTTGGCAAGGGCTTCCCAGCTGAGGCAAGCCGTGCTTGTCATGGGCCACGAGTACCGATCGACAACTGCGTTGAGCACGATCAATACGTTATTGTCCTACGGAAATCCTGAGCTCGCCGTACAGGCAGTGACGGTCTTCGGTCTAGTCCGAGTCAGCGAGAGACGACTGGAGGTTCGTAGCGATCATAGGGACTGGATTGAGAAGGCGTCAGTGCTGGAGTGAAAGTCAATATCAGTGAGACGGTGCTCCAGGTCCTGAGGTCATCTACGACGAGGTTGAACTTGAAGTTTGGCAGGCGCGAAATCTTGGCATCGGTCCCCACCTGGGCAGGTGCAGTGGCTGAACTTTTTCTGCCTAAGAGATCGTGATATGTCTTTTCACAACTATCACCAGCACGGCGTCGCCCTTTTCTTTTACGACGCAGTCACTTAAAGGTTACGACTACGACTGCACCGTATCTCTATGTAGGCCACAGGAAGACATTCGCTATCACGCCCATTCTCACCTTCCTCCACCATCTCCCTACCTCCACAACTTCAGCATCACAATGTCCATCCTTCCGGTAGCCAAATCAGTCAGACCAGGGCCACTGCACCGCCGGTCAACTCTCAAACGCTCCTTCGATGACACCAAGTTCATGGACACCCCTAACAGCCCGACCAAGCGGACTCGCGTGACCTTCGATTCTGATGTCGAGATAGTGTCTGCGGATGACGAGGAGGATGTGGACCCACAGGTGCTTAAAGAACTTGTCCGACGTGCTATAGAACGACATAGAGCGGGCGACAATGAGCCCTACGAGCGATATAGCGCTCTTTTCGCCTCAGACCTCAGCAAACCAAATGCGCCCTCAATGAAGACGCTTCGAATACATCTACAGGCTCTTCTCAGCAACGTTGCAAACCTGACGAAGGATTGTACTTCCCTCGTTGACGCCGTCATCCACAGCGACTGGATCGCAGGCGACGACGCTTACTATACTTTGGCGGTCCGCTTCCTCAGCAACCTCATTGCGGCTCAAAAGGGCTTTCAGAACAAGGTCGTGCATATGCTAGTCAACCTTCTTGGGCCTCAAAAGACCCGGAGAATCCTCGACCACAAACCGATCAGACAACCCAAGATACACAAGCGAACATTCCAAGCGATACGGCACATCACGCTCAACATACCGGGCACCTCAGGATCTCTGGCGGACCGGATCTCAGCGAGATTGCACTTCGAGTTCGAGAAGGCGGAAGAGCGAATGACGTATGTGCGAAATTTCATGCAACTCATCGAATACGTACCAGAGCTCTCGTCGAGTATCCTACATGTGGTCTTGCAAGAATTGATCAAGCTCGATGTCTTAGTCCAAGATAGCTTGGATGATGAAGACGACATGGAAGAGGAGCTGCTGCAACACATGTCCTCGTCTCAAACATTACTCTACAGATCTTCTCAGACATTAGCAGAGATATCAAGCGACGATGAAGACGATATCACATCCAGCGAAGAGTCTGACCTGGAAGACAATGCGGACAAAACAGCGGAGGAAGTCCAACAACAGAAGATAAGGGAGATTGTCAGGCAGGTTGATCAGATCATGGAGATGCTATTCGAGTACTACGACAAGCTGATAACAACCGGCAGCCCCGACGTGCGAAGCAACGCGATCGCGCAGCTCAAGAATCAGTTCTTCGCAAACATCTTGCCTACATATGGTTCGAGGCACCCTCAATTTTTGATGTTCCATTTCGCACAAGCTGATGAGATTACTATCGACGATTTCATAGCGTCGTGCATAGAGCGCGTCGCTTCCAAGAGACACAATCCGATCATCCGGCACTCCGCTGCAGCATACTTCGCAGGTTTTGTTGGGCGCGGAGCGCATGTCCACAAAGATCTGGTCCAGAGCTGCACAGAGCTTCTGTGCGACCAAGTCAACGTGCTCCGAGAGAAGTACGACCCGGAATCGATGACTGCCGTAAGACGCAAACGAAAAGAGCGGGAGGCGGATCGGCAGCTTCAAGCATGCTACGGACCTGATATTCGGAAGTATGGCGATTTCTATGCGATGTTCCAGGCACTGGTCTACATTTTCTGCTTTCGATGGCGAGATCTTGCCTCGACGCGCTCGGACCCCGACGCAGAGGATGACGAAGTCGACGGCACAGAGCACACCGACTATCGATTTGAGGAACGCCTGACAGAGACGTTGACGATGGCCATGGATTCCAAGCTCAACCCACTGAGAGTGTGTACGCCGATTATTGTTGACCAGTTCGCCAAACTTACAGCAGCGTTGGGATTGTTCTTTCTTCCTCCTAAGATTGAAAGCAACAAGCAAGTCCGAGTTGCCACGCACTGGCGAGGTCTTTCTGACCTGAATATCAACCAACCAGATCGCGATCAATCATGGATTGGGGACAACGGTATGATCGAAGGCTATTTCCCATTTGATCCATACCATCTGCCCATCAGTAGGCACTGGATTCAAGATGACTATTTGGACTGGACAGGTGTACCGGGCGAGGAGGCTGCGAGCGATTCAGAGGATGATGGCATGCAACTAATTGACGATGTGACGGACGAGGAGATATAAACCTATACCCCTGTGATATATTTGAGCCTCTAATGCAACGATTCATGACTTGTTATCGCAGCAATTACTGGAAACTGAATAGAGCGCCTCACCACTAGACCATTAAACGACTACCACTCCTCGAACCGTGAGTCTTTCTTGCTGCCGGCCGCAGTTGTCGTTGATATGCTTGGTGTTTGTAGGCTTGAACTCTCCCCGCGCATGCGCCTAAAATGTCATTTCTCCAACTCGAACATTTTCGAAAGATTTTGGTCCAAGTTCTGGGAGTCCGGGAGTCGACCTGCCATTTACCACTGTGCATCCACGAGATCTTGGACAGACTCGAGTCCTTCAGGAAGGCAATACTACGACTATCAGTGGGGCTGTAGTTGATTGACAAAAGTCCTACAGCGAAAGTCGTCCACAACGCGATCGCGCCGTCCGCCCATCGTCAGGAACCCATTGCAACGTCACTGCCACCTCTACGGCCCCTCTTGCCCCTAGGCCCTTACAATGCGCGCCAAACGCTCCAAGAAGTACCGCAAAACCATGTCCCAATACCAGTCCGCCTTCTCCTTCCGCCCGCCCTACCAAGTCCTCCTCTCGTCGGCCTTCCTCAAGCAATGCCACGCCTTTCACATGCCTCTCCAAAAGTTCCTCGAGAACACCCTCCACGATCCCTGCCGGCTGTTCGTCACGCAATGCACACTCGACAAGATCAGCAAGGAGCACGAGAAGGACAAGTTGCGGCGCGGGGATAAGAGGTTAGGTGGTCGCCCAGATTATCTGCCGCCGCCGACGGAGGTGCCGTTACGGTATTGTAAGCATAAGGACGAGGACGGGAATGAATTGGGAGTGGTAGGGGAGGAGCGGTGTTTGTTAGATCTGGTAAGCGGGCAGGTCAAGGGCGGGGCAGAGGTGAGGAATAAGCAGCATTTTGTCCTGGCAGCCGCGGACGAAGCAGACCTGAGTGAGAAGAAAGGTTATCAGTCAAAAGCACCACATATCGACCTGAGGCAGAGAGTGAGGATGATCCCTGGGGTACCGATCGTGTACGTCAAGAGGAGTGTAATGATACTGGAAGAGCTGAGCGCGGCGAGTGAGGCAAAGAAGCGGCAGACCGAGAGGGAGACATTCAAGGATAGTTTGGGTGTGACGAATGACCGGAAGCGGAAGAGAGGGGAGGACGATGAGGAAGGGGATGAGTTCGGAGGGAACGATATGTTGAAGGAGCTGATGCGGGAGGAGAATGTACAGATGCCGACTGCGCGAGGGCTGGCGAGGCCGAAGGGTCCCAATCCGTTGAGCGTCAAGAAGAAGAAAAAGGTTCAGATCAATCCTGCCGCGCCTGCAGATCAGCCTGAGAACCAAAAGAAGCCCTCCAGGCGTATACGGGGCAAGAAGAAGAAGGATGCGGAGGGAGTCGCGATGGCTGGCGGTGGTGGCGGTGGTGCCTCTGACGGCGACTGAGCAGCCCTCAGCCGTCCACTCCGTCCACATTATTTGTAATTTTTAAGCAGAGATACCCCATGAATGCATGCTTCCTCAATCCACCGACCCTTGCCCGCTCTTCCTCACGACAATTTGGGTCCTCCGATCTGCTGTGTGTACGCCCGTCCATATACTATAAGGCCGGACACAGCAAGCACACTCAAGCCCCATGGTAGCGGCTTGCCCGTCTTGATCGCGCGAGGAAGGCTGCTTCCCGCCAGGACTACTGAGGCGAGTAGTGCGAGTTCGATGCCGTAGGCTTGTCTGTTCGCGATGCGGTAGCCACCGAGACCGTACTGTAAAGGTTGTCAGCGAGACATAGCCAAGAGCATGTGAGCACATACCAGAGCGCCGACAGTCAAGCCGGCAGCAATGCTGGGTACTGAGCCGGTGCGGGCAAAGCCAATGGTGCCTCCAATGCTAGTAAGGGCACCTAGCACGCTTCGTTCTATGTTAGCTTGGATCGGGACGTGAGTGGTGAGTGGAGGCAGACACGGAACAGAAGTACGATACAAAGGCATCAGAGACAGGTCTGAGACCTTCAGTTTGTACTTCGTTACCGACCCAATAGAAAGAACACTTACTAGGCGGGGATCTCATTTGCGCCGGAAGTCGCTACTGGTGCCTAGATGAGTTGCGTTAGTGACGCTTAGGAGATCTTTGAATACAACTCATACCATATTGACAGATCTGCTGCAGTTGTGTAGTGGCCGCGGATGTAGTTGGAGGATGAAGTGCAGTCGCTGATCTGGAGGTGGTCGTCATTTGCGGAGCGATCGACAGGGATCTCCGGCGGATTCAATCCTTGGCAGGAACACGTTTACCTTGGTGGACTTCCATCAGACAAGGTCCTACCCATCTACTGTGTTGATGCGCAGACTATCATAGTCAGGAGCACGGCCTCGAAGCATACACCATGGCGAAGAAGCAGGCTACACCTCAACCGTCGGCGCCCAGAAGTGCTAGCACAACCACGACCCCAGCAAAGCCTCCTCCGTCGACTCCTTCCACCACGAAACAGACACCATCTCAGTCGACCTCAGTAACAAAGACCGCTCCCAGCACATTATCGCCCCGCTCGTCACCACAAGAGATCGCCATCCACGTGTGGAACAAGTACATCCAGGAAACGCCCTCAAGAACACTCTTCCTCGACATCTTCCTCCTCTACATCGCCCTGAATGGCGCAGTCCAGTTCATCTACTGCATCATCGGCGGCAACTACGTAGGTTTACCATGATTCACTAAAAGAGCCCTAGACTGACGCTTCTCTAGCCATTCAATGCCTTCCTGTCCGGCTTCGGCGCTGCCGTGGGCCAATTCGTCCTGACCGTCTCCCTGCGCATGCAGACCGTCGAGCAATCACCTACGGAGACAAACACTGGCAGCAAAACGAAGGTGGTGGATGGTGTGGAAGAGAAGTGTACAGGTCAGATCAGCAGTGAGAGAGCGTTTGCGGATTTCGTGTTTGGGAGTTTGATTTTGCATGGGTTTTGTGTCAACTTCATCAACTGAAGAAGCGAGGTTCGCATTGGGGAGACGGCTCTCAGACAAGCAACCTTCACATTCCGAGGCTCTGATAAGAAGGAAATATTGTCGTCCGGAAATAGCGGGACTGTCCCCGGGTCCAGCTAGAAGTACTCTCAGAAACCGCCAGTTCACCAAAGCATGGCCTCGCTCGGAGATCTCAGGACGTCGGCTCCTGCCAGATGAATGTCGGGGCATACCAACGAGAATGCTTACCGAAAGAGCAAGCCGCTACTGCCTTCATACGGCTGGAAGCGGCAGACCAATCGTCTTCCGTGTCCCGTACTGGATGATTATTGATCAGCCTGACAACGTTTCTGCGATTGGACAATCTGCTGGTCGACAGGTCCACAAGCAAGGCATGGGGCAAATGGTGCTTGAAGGCCTTCTACGGACAAAAGCAAGCGTCAACGCCCTTGTATGACAACTTTCTCAAAAACAGACATTTAGATTTCCACCACGCCAAGGCTCAGGCCCTGACTCACAACCTGAACATTCAGTGCCTCTCGACGTTCTCTACTTTCTTTTCCAATTCCAGGCAGTCCACTTACAGCATTCAGAAAACTTACAGCTAGCAACCCACTGATCAAAGCAGCAACCCACGCTCATCTACGTCACTACCATGCGCCAACTCGCCCTTCTCGGTGGCATGACTTATGGCGCAACGTCGATATATTACAACCTCATTAACAGAGAGATACAGCGCCGTCTCGGCGGCGCCAACTCCGCCACCCTCCTACTCCAATCCTTCAACCACGCCGAGATGCAAGACCTCTTCGAAGCCGGCCAATGGACTGCCGTCACCAAGAAGTTCAGCACCGCCGCCCAAAATCTCAAAACGGCTGGCGCGGAAGGCGTGATGATCTGCTGCAATATCGGCCACAAAGTCGCCGCGGAAGTGGAGCGGGAGTGTGGGGGGTTGGAGGTGTTGCATATTGTTGATCCCACAGGCAGGTTGATTCGCGAGAGGGGGTTGAGGAAGGTGGCGCTGATTGCGACGAGGCCGGTCATGGAGGAGGCGTTCTTCAAGGAGCGGTTGAGGGAGAAGTTTGGGATCGAGGTTGTGGTTCCCGATGAAGGGGCGAGAGAGGCGATTCATAAGATGATTTTCACGGAGTTGGGGGCGAATGTTTTTCATGATGGGCAGAAGAGAATATTGAAGGGCGCGATTGAGCAAACGGTTCGGGAAGGGGCGGAGGGTGTCATCTTTGCGTGTACGGAGCTGCAGTTTGTGGTCAAGCAGGAGGATGTGAATGTGCCGCTATGGGATACGATGGAGGGCCATGCCAGAGGGGCAGTGGAATGGATGTTGGCGGATGGGAGGGCTGGGGAGTGAGTCGTGTTGTGGGCTTGCCCGGGCATGTGTGCTGTATTGCTTTGATCGAGCCATCGCGTGCGAAAGGTGTCGGGTTGAGCAGCATGTTATGGCGGACTTGCAGACGTGAGTTTAGGTTGGAGGAAGGAGCAAATATATTCTTGTCAACCAGCCTTTTGGACTCGGCATCTACACATCAATCAGATCACAGCTTGTCGCCTCGAGCTGCACATTTACACCACTTGTAAGGTCAACGCGGCAACAAAGCCGTGCTTGCTATCAACCCTATATCGTCACTGCCAACTCACTGATATTGCTGTAGTATAGCCTCGGTAGACCGGTCTTGACCTCCAACTGCCCGCCCATGATTCGCTGTTTGCCAATGTCTGCGGTGTCCTGGCAGGCTTTGGGCATGTCCGTTGACGTAAAATTAGGCTTTAGGAGACCCGGCACAGTTCCTTACTCGCTGAGCCGCTGACGCGGGGATCGTGGGGAGTGAGAAACGTTACGAACATAAAGTGTAGGTAATGAAGTTTGATCTTGCTGAATTATTGTACAAAGGGCTCGACGCTATCTAAGCATCCTGCTTGCACCTCGCCGTCAATTTGAAGTGTGCGGCTACTCGGCCTGTCTCAGACACTACCCAGTATACTAGTCGCCATGGCCACCGAAGCCCTCACAGCACCAGTCCAAGAGTTCTCACACCTACCACCCTTCCCAGACAATGTACCGACCGCTCCACTGCTCCGCCTGTCCCTCTCATCTCTCCTCTCCCGCGACCCCAAAGAAATCGCCCGCTTCACCGCCGCCTGCGAGGACCTGGGCTTTTTCTATTTAGATCTCTCTTCCTCCTCTCCACCACTCGGCACCAACCTCCTCCGAGACGCAGACAGCCTCTTCTCCGTGGGAGAAGCCCTTTTCGATCTTCCCGTGTCCGAGAAGACAAAGTACGACTTCTCGAAGTCGCACAACTCGTATTTCGGCTACAAAGGCCTCGGCGCCAATGTTATTGACAAAGCGGGCAACCTCGATCGAAATGAGTTCTATAACGTCTCCAAGGACGATGTACTCGAGCAGGGTACGAGGTGGCCCGCGCCGAAGGTGCTGGACGAGCAGCGTGACCTGCTCGCGCGATTCACAAGGGGTGCGCATGAGGTTGTCTCGCTTGTCCTGGAGCTGTTGAATGAACATCTGAAGCTTCCGAAGGGTACGCTGCAGAATATGCACCGTCTGGAGGGGATCAGTGGAGATCAGACGCGCTTCATCAAAGCCCCACCACAGCCAAAGGACGACCGCCGGACCGCGCTGGGCGAGCATACTGATTTTGGCTCCGTGACTGTGCTGTTCAATCGACTGGGAGGTCTGCAGGTTCTCCCACCCGGTCGTGACGCCGAGTGGTGCTATGTGAAGCCACTGCCTGGCCACGCAATCATTAATCTTGGCGATGCAATGGTCAAATTTACAAATGGACGTCTGCGGAGTAACATCCACAGAGTAAACGCTCCGCCAGGCGAGCAGGCTGATGTGACGCGATATTCGCTTGTGTATTTCAACCGGCCGGAGGATGATGTGATACTTAAGAGACTGGACAGCGAGATGATACCAGAGTTGGAGCCAGGCACTGTTGAGGAGGAGGTGAAGAGTAAGGACTGGATCATCAGGAGGGCGTTGGGAAGAAGGCCTGGCGTCGTTGGGACCAAGGCGTTTGCGGAGGATGCGGGAAAAGGGACGGAGGATATGAGTCGGAGGTACGGCGGTGGTCAGAAGGTTGTTGCTTCGGCGGCGTGACGCGCGAGGTTCTTTCTGCGGAAGCGCCCACGACGTTCTTTCTTCTTCTGTGCCCCTATCTTTCTTTCCTTTTGGACTTGCGAAGAAATCTGCGACGGTTTGACCTCAGATGGTTGAATCACTGCGGAGGGCATGTCCTTGACGCCCTCCGCTAGTGGACCATAATTATTCACATAGTGTGCCAGTAGCTTATGGAGACGCAGTTGCTCAGGATCAGTGACATGCCGCAACGTATCGTAGGCTCCCGAATGTTGCGCTTGAGGTTGATGTACCGTGGTGGCTTTTGAACCCCATTCAGCTATCTTCTCTGGCAACAATTTGTACGCAACCTCGAAAAAGAGGCGAGGGGCCTGTTCAAGCTCCAATTCGGCAAGCTTCGCATCGTATCCTGCCTGATTGATCAGGGTTCGAAAAAGCGTCGGGAAAGCCACTACCTCGCCCAATACCGTCAACACTGGCAGAGTGAATCTAATCTTGCCGGGCGCGCACTGCTGCAGGACATCTATGAGCTGTCCGAAGTCTTTTTCTGACATTCGATCTCTCAAGACCTCCACGTCGGATTTTTGGTAGGCGCGCACCTCCACGTGTTTGAACATACTGACATCTTCTAGTCGAGTTCGAATCCAGAAGCGGTGATCCCAGAGCAACCATTTGCTCCAGCCATGGGAGTGGAGGTCGAGCACTTCTTCGAACTTGTGGTCAGTAACGTAATTATCTGCAAAGATGTCGCTCCGTGGCGGAAACTCTGGATAACGGATCCTCTGTATTGGGGTACGTTTTGACTCCTCGTATTTCTGGGTCGTCATAGGTGCACGCGACAGTTGCCAAACGGTGGAAGCTATATCAGGCCTGGGTAAGCTTTGGAACCGGACGTCGCCATAGCTGATTATTGGCCGTTCTTGGAAGGCGGGCCTGTTGTAGGGGTTGCCCCGATAGGCATTCTGTGAAGCCCAAGCAAACTGCTCAACTATCGAAGACGGCGCCAAGGTCTGCTGCGCATCGAGAGAGACTGGGCTGACAAGGCTTGCCAACTGAGCGACGACTATAGATGCAGCATTGCGGTCCAGAAAGGCGAATGGCGCAAAATCGCGGGGCAGACGGATATCAGCTGTGCCTGAACGAAAGTCGAAGGCAAGCACAGAGACATGGCGCAAGAAGTCTAAGGCGCGCGCTTGCATCTCGATCTTTGTCTGTCTCGCTGTTTCGGCCAGTTTGAGTAGTGAGGAAGGCTGCAGAGCTCGTGGAAGTTCTTCTTTCCGCATCGATCGGATCGCGTTCCGTTGCGTGAACGAAGGATCGTAGTTCGTTTTGTCAGTGATGAAAGGGATCTCGTTGGCAAGGCATGTTGCAATCAACTCCTCCTTGGAGAACACCAGTAAAGGCCGATGTATTTTGATGCCACCGTGTTCCAGTCCTCGGATCCAGTCCATGCCTGTATTGATGACTTGGCCGACACGTGTCTCGACCAGGGTGTCTGCGTGCACTCTGGCATTCCGAAATGCTGCAGGAGCCTCTCTCAGCAAGGTCGTCAGTGGCCTCGACGGCTCCAAGTTTCGCATGCCGCGATATGAAGCGCATTCTGGGATTGGAGATGTCTCCTGCATGCCACACAGGCCTAGCAGGGACGGATTGCTGCCTCTTATCATCCGCATCAGCAATGTCTCAATCTGGTCGTCTTTGTGATGGCCAGTGAACAGGTGATGAATCTTTCGTTCCTTAGCATGTATGCCCAAGTGACGATAACGGCGGACTCTGGCTTCTAGCTCGAAATTCGTCAATCGAGCCGGGTCGTCCCTCTCCCAATCCATCGTTTCAACACTTGCTTGAATGCCCATATCCTCTAGCCAACCCGCAACCCTTTCCGCCTCGGCCTTGCTTCCAGGCCTAGCGTTATGGTCAATAACGAAGCCGTACACATTTCTTCGGCTGGACAGCCTCGCAGCAAAGCGACGTATTTGCTTACGAGATAGGCTAGTGCCATGGAATCTGGTCCGCCACTGACGCAAAGTCCAATCCTGGGGACATGCTCCCGGCCAAGGTTGCTAGCATCTCTGGGTCTGTTGTCGATGACATAACGCCGGAATCGTGTCCAGAAGGGCGCGAGACTGCCTGGGCCAAGAGGTGACGGGAGCATGAGCTCGATACAGTCTGCAGGGTTTGCTTGAAGCTAGCTGTGAAGGCCCCGAACTTGTCCTCGTCCGGGGCCTTTCGAAATTCAAGATTGCTTTCTACTGCGCAATGTCGAAGATGCATCGTCAACCCGTATGTAGGATGTCAAACCTCGCGGTTCAAGCATGCCAGGAGGGAAGCTAGGAAGCTTGCTCCGACGCGTCGATAATTGACGTAGATCTGGTGCTGGGAGAGGGTAAGTCGTCCGGATCTTGCGCACAGGCTGTTCCGTTGGACTGTGAGGCGTCTCGTTCGCGAGCTTTTCGTTGCAGGTGTTATACTCCGTACGAATAGCCCGACTGAACTCCATCAATTTGCGCCGGCGTGACTTCGGCGGTTCAGCCTCGTCGCCTTTTTTAAGCCTCGCCAACGACAACATCATCTCGTGATCTCCAGCGTTCCCAGTCTGATAGCTGTTTTCCCGAACTGACCTCGGAGTGAGGAGCGCGGAGAGAAGCCTTATGAGTGCGAGTGACTCCCGCTTGCGGAGCTCCAACTCGTACGTGTCGTCGCCATGGACGCAGTCGCTTCTGGTCAGTTTACCCATGAAGCTTGTCAGGCACTGAGCTGACGACATTTTGAAGGCTGGTGCCATAGCAGGCCTTACGGTTGACGTGTCGCTGTTCCCGATCGATACAATCAAGACCCGTCTACAATCGAACCTCAAGCCAGCCCATGCCGCCAACTCGATCCTTCCTACGCATACCCTGACAGGTACTGTCCGAAGCATCTATGCGGGCCTTCCTTCTACCTCCTGGGGTCTATGCCCTCCGCAGCATCTTTCTTCGTAGTCTACGATGGCATCAAAAGAAGTGCTCTCCGATCGGACATGTCAAGAAGCCAGCAGGCATATATTCACATGCTTGCGTCCTCACTTGGCGAGATCGCTGCATGCGTGATCCGCGTACCGACCGAAGTTGTGAAACAGCGCGCACAAGCAGGTCTGTTTGGTGGCTCTACGCTGCTTGCTTTGCGAGACATCACTGGACTGCGAAGGACACACGGAGTGGTAGCCATGATGAAAGAGCTATATCGAGGAGGAGGCATTACCATCATTCGCGAAATTCCGTTCACGATCGTGCAATTCAGCTTGTGGGAGTATTTCAAGACTGCATATTCAGCACGGCAGAACCGACTGCACGGACGGGAGAGCGGAGTAAGTACAACCTTAGAGAGTGCTGCGTTTGGAAGTTTGGCAGGAGCGGTTGCGGCAGGCTTGACTACACCTCTGGACGTACTGAAGACGAGGATCATGATCGCTCGGCGGGCCACTGAGGAGAATGCGGCAGACCGAAAAGGCGTCGTTGCGATCGCTCGGCAGATTTGGGCTCAGGATGGCGCCAGAGGTTTCTTCAGGGGCTTCATTCCCAGGGTAGGATGGATCAGCACCGGAGGAGCAGTATTCTTGGGATCTTACCAGTGGGCGATACTTAAGCTCGAGTCGCATTCAGTGAACGAGGCAACACTTGCAACAGAAATATAGCGCCTTAGCACAAGGACACACGTTGGATTTCAGGTGAGTTCAGTTTCTCTATTATCGACCAGCGTTGCGCTGTGTGTGTTCCCTTGTGTCTATTTGATCCTGTAACGCCCCAGAGACTAGCCCAAAGGTGCTCGATCGTCTCAGAAGACTCAGGGCGCGGTGATAATCGCCTTCCGCGACCCACGGTCCCATGCAGATTGTTATGAACTAGAGTTGTCTGAGGTATTGCCAGCCATAGCTCAGTTCACAATGGTGCAGATGTACGTAAGGAAGGCGTTATCGGGACCACCTTGTTCCTTTGCCTTGGACCACGCCACCAGGTCTGGAGTACCAGGGAACGTCATCTCTCTGTATCTCATTGATTCGCTGCAGGTGAAGCTCGAGTACTATTGCAGACGGACGCTGGTCAGTTCAGAAGATCTGGAGAAGAGAAACTCAGAATGACCTTACCAGATTGCACTTGACGCCTTGATAAGGACCAAATGACTTCCAGATACCCTCCATGGACTGAACCATGCATTGATCGAAAGGTTGGCCGCTCGCGGCGCCGCTCGAAGATGTGCCGCATCCGAGAGCGATGCACTTGCCTCCATACATTCTCATGTCCCACCACTGACAACCTAGAAAAGTTTTGCGAAATCAGTGGCTGTCATCAACCGAAGGAGAGAGATGTCGTCGCAGGCACTTCTGTCAACTTACCATTGGTACGCTCGAAATTAGCATCCTTACAGACGTAAACACCTTTAGCGCCGTCGCCAGCTACATTCACTGTACCGGTCTCATTGAAAGGAGAGATGGTGGCCGTGCCGGCTGCGATGAGTGAGGAGAGAAGGACTAGAATCGACATCATGGTCTTGATTGCAACCCCTGGAGGTATCTGGTAGGTATGTGCTTATTGTGCGAGATTGTTTTGCGATTTCGATCTGTTGAGTGCGAGAGATGTGGGCAATTAAATAGGCCAGCTCACATCAACGGTTGCCAGCGCAACGGGGAAGCCTGGCAAAGTACTGCATCACTTGCCCATGCGGTGAGGCGCAGTTCCTGCTTTCAGTCGCTTGAGAGCACCAATGTCCTCTCACTGGTCTTCAGCATGGCAGTGACCGATCAACTCTTAGCGATTGGCTCAAACGGATGTTCTTGACAGCCTCTCTACTGAAGAAAACAGTCATGTGAAGTGACAAAGGCTACCTGTTCCTGACATAGGGCGGCGTCGAACGAAGAAAGAGTTCGGGAGGCATTGAAGATAACGCACCATCATCAAGGCCAGCCAATGCCTCAGGTCGAACTGATTCCACATGCGGCTCTACTGAAGGCCGCCATAGGGCGATCCCTGTGTGAGCATCGTGCCTGGGCTCCGTGTCGCCTTCAATCCCAGGCCGTCCGCTCCTAAGCTCTAGTCCATCCAGCGGGGAACCCCTTCCTTGCATTGGTACCAACTCGCAAGACCAGGCATGTCTGCTAGGTTGCTGATGCCTGGGAAATAGATGGGACCATAGTGAGGGTTATATTCTTTCGCTTCGGAGGCAGTGCGGTTGAACAACTATCTATCTGTCAGTGGGTACAGATACTGATGGTATCAGCATTGCTTACCAAGTAGCACTCAACTCCACGGTCAGGAGAAAGTGAAATAGGTGCGCTCTTGGGGCACAAAGGTGCCGAGCAGCCTTCACTTTCACAGTCCAAGATCGTAGGCGCCTCATACTCGCCCAGGGTCAACATCTCTCGTGTTGGTATCGGCCTCCATTTCCGCTGCTCAAGTGGGATCAAGTCACAGTCTGCTGTGTTTAGCCGGACGTGGATGCATCGGTCAGGAGATACGTACTGCCTTGGAAGTCGGGCTGGTCGCACATGATTATGCCTTCTTGGGTGCCATACAACCTCTCGTGCATCTCTGCATAGTCTGGACGCTTTGCGCGAATCCTGGCCACAGCGTCCTCCACGGCGGCTTCGCTGGCGAGTCGTTCCTGCATGCTACTAACGGCGGTCTCAGCGTGCAGGCGCCCGTGCAGGTGTTGAAGTAAGTTGAGACCGAGTCTTCTAGCCATGTCTGCTTACACTACTGCTAGTATAGAATGCAATGATAAGGCTGACTGGGTTCAAAGAGTGTATGTCGTGTACTGATCAGACTGTCGAGCTGGTGATGTGAAGTGAGAGGCAGAAAGAGATGACGCGAGAAGAGAAAAGGAAAGTACTTAGTAAACCAGCGGCTGACACTGTTCCGGACGGCAGGCGCCACCCCAGCATCACACATCGAACGCGGCAGTCACAGTCCATAACATGTCCACCATGGCAAGTATTATTCAGAAGTCCGGTCCTGTGTGATGCGCCAGGACAGCCGGTCGCCAATGCCTACAAGCGGCCACACCGTCTCGGCCAGATGACAATTGACAGACCCGGTCATCGAATAGCAATGTTTCTTCATCAAACAGTGAATGAAACAATGCTTCTGATGTACTGGGGTCGAGCTTGTCAAGCGAGGTCGTGAATCTCTTAAAATTGTGAGCTGGCAAAGGCCTGATCGGGAGGCGAACCAACGTTTCTGCCCGTCAATACAAGAGCACTGTTTTCACATCAAACGCAGCCAGGTAGAATGTTGTAGAGTGCTTTAATACGACGCTGTTCTTCCTTACTGGCAACCCGACGCCTGCGCTATGGTCAGGTGTATATCCATCGTCGAAGTTCTATCTCAGCATAAAAGCGAAAGTGAATGCCCGGCCTTCACTCATCAGATCACCTCGCCATCCCCACTTGACTACTCCTCAGAGGTATTTTTGTACTACCAAGCCTTTCGTCAAGCACGATCTGGATCTCCTCCTTCAGCGGCGAGTCTCGCTCTGCCACTGGAGAGACCTGCTCTCTCAACCCCGTGTCCTGAATCAATCCATCTCGCACGGGCCTGTCATTAGTCGGTGCCATCGACACATTCCTCGGCTTTCGAGCCCATCCAACCAGCACTCTATATCCTCCCCCATTAGCCTTGCCCTCCTCCAGCACCTCATCGATCCCTTCCAACAAACGCATACTCTCCCTCCCGGTCTCCCGCCTGATCTTCAGCAACCACTCCTCAAACATCCTTGTGCCAAGCAAGCCCGTCATATCCGCGGCATCCTGCGTACTACCCACCGGCCCCTGAACCGCCTCAACATCCATGTACTGCTTCACGATCTTGCTGATCGTCGAATCCTCACTGACAGGCCTCGGCGCCGGTAGGAACGCTCTCGCTCCTTGATGTTCGCCATCACTACCACCACAAGCCGGTTTCCGACCCATAGGCCAGAACATCCACGCGCGTTTCGTGCCGACAAAGCCTTCTTTCTTTAATCGTCGCAGCCATGTATGTGCCGGGTTGCGCTCATAGCCGCGACGATGGAGGTCGAAGCTGAACTCGACGCTCAACGCCTCACCACGAGGGCCGGCGCGAGCGATGCAGCTGTCCATGATGATGAAGTCGAGATAGCCGCCAGGCTTGAGAATGCGCATGCATTCCTTGAGGGTCATGGTCCATTCATCTATGTCTGGTGAAGTGGGCACCGGGTTGGCTTTGAGCAAGGCGTGAAGACTGCGTGCGGAGATGGCATCGAAGTGATTCGTCTTGAAGGGCAATTCCCACAGGCAGGGCACAGAAACAGTGCGGTGGTTCTCAGGACCAGATGGCTTGAGTTCGCCAGCCGGCCGCTGGTGAAACGCCTGCTCTTTGGTGACTACTGTGTAGACCTTAATGTTGCTGTATTCGTGACCGGCGGCCCATCCCCACGAAGCGTTCGAGTCACCGCCGAGATCGAGAATACGGTGACGTTTGACGCCAACGCAAGCTGGGTCTTTGAGGGACAGTGTGGCTCTATTACGGATTCGTTCGTGTGCGACGCGCGATGCAAACAATCGGCCACCAAAGGTGGTGCGGAGAGCTTCGACTTGCCAGGCTGAGTGCTGGATAGACTGCATAGCGCGTTGCTCCTGCTCCGCAGTCTCGTACGCCAGTGAAGCCTCGGTCCGTTCGAAGATACCTGTGGCTCGAGGGTTGCCACTGAAAGGACCTGAGTACTTCGGTCGTTCGGCAGAGTTGCTGTTCATGCGCCCGGCGATGCTCTCGATATGTCGCGCTGGAGTAGCGACGCGAGCGGCGCGGACTGCTTCTACACGGGCTGCCGCGTGCAAGAACGCGTCACGTGTACCGTTTTGCTGGAGAAAATGCTCAAAAGCCTGGTAGAACAGAGGACTCTTCCCACTGGAGTCACTACCTGGGCTAGTACCAGGAGTTGTGTCGGCTCTGGATATAGGCGAAGCCGACGCTTTGGCGGCCTCGAGAAAGCGTACTGTCTTCTGGATGTGCGCTGCAACCGAAGCACTTCGCCGCAAACCTTCGGGGGATGTATCATCCACTGCTGGCATGGGTGACGGCGCGTAGTCCTCTGGCTTATTCGCAGGATTAGTTTCTCGGAGGATGGAGAGGTAGGTAGTCTGGGCAGCTAGCCAATTGCTCGTGCGATCGAGATTCTCTTCTGCTGTCTGCCGAATTTCCTCTTCGTAGGCTTCTTCATATTCGGATTCTGCCGGCGCCGCGAAAGTAGGTTCGTTCGGGTCTGGTCCGTACATATCTGCGTCCTCCTCCGTAGTGCTCAGACTCGGACTGCGAGGCCGCCGGGTTGATGATTGGTCAGGTGGGACGGCTTCAGAAGTGGCAGTGCCCTCCGCAGGCAGTATTCTTCTACCGTTGGCGGACCCTCTGTATCAGAGGTATCAACTACCTCAAGCTTCGTCTCGGTGATTTTAGAAATCGGTTGCCAATTGAAGTAGAAATTCTCTGCGACTGCGGACGTCGGCATGCTGTTGTTGGAGACAGAACGGTTCATGCACCACGTTTGGCGACTTCCGGCCTGCAGCGAGGAGAAGAACCCGCCAGGCGAAGGGATGCTGAGCTGTGTGAAGCTGTAGTCCGACAACTTGGCTACACTTGTTTCTGTCGCAGGGGTCATGTCTTCCAGGCTCCGACTGCGACTCAGACTACCGCCTTCGCTCGTCTCGCGCATCTCGCCGGCCCGGCCTGGCGTCTGGGAAGAGCTAGATGATCTGTCCGGACTGACGGGCTCCGTGATCCGCTGCAGTACCTGAAGAGCATCTTTCGAGAGCATCACCCCAGATCCGCTGGCAACTGAGTTTGTGCGCAGGAGCTCAACTCGACGGTCCATCGGTCCAGAAACCAGGTTGTCGCTTCGCTGGCCACTCGCTTTAGGGACGCCGGGAAATTTTGTGACCATTTCTCCCCACTCCCGCTCCCGTGCCGAAGGAAGTGTCTCGTACATGCCCGGTGATAACAGCCCCACAGGTGTGGGAGGGTTGTCGACAGGGCTTATGATGATGCTGTGGTCCTCATCGATCGCGATTTCCAAGTGAGCTGATGTTGATTCCGGGTGGCCCCAAGATTGCCCTTCGACAACATCGAGCTGTCGACTATCCGGCGTTCCCGGAGCGCTGATCTGCGCCAGGCAGGGCGAAGAGGAGGCAAGACTGCTTGTGCTCCTAGTGATGGCGGCTGGGTTTCGGGCGCCAACTGTTGGGATAACTGAGAAAGTGCTTCGGGAGAGAGCACCATCGCGGACTTGATTGGCGACATTCCCAGCGCGATCTCCTTGATCGAACCCTCAGTTGACCATGAGCCCCGCGGGATGAGCAGGGCTGGATATCGGTTCCGGCCTGTCTTGCTACTTGCGATGCTGTTCCGACTCGATTCCGTTGCGAACGTTGTTGGATCACTAGCGAGAGAAGGACAGCTCTCATCACTGAAGACTGTGCCGATATCGCTTTGTGCATACGAGCTTCGAGTACCAGCTTCCTTGCCTGGTCCAGCGCTGCTGCATGGTGACTCGCTGATCGGAGAAGTGGGAGAAGAGGGCGTGACATAGTTTGCCAATTTGCTGGATCTTCGAGGAGCGGCAACGAACATCTGCGAATTCCATCCGGCCGGCTTTCCTACAATAGTTCGGTCGCTGGCAGAGCCTTCGCTGTCACTCTTCGAAGATCCTTCCGATTCTTCCTTGATGGTATTAAGAGACATTCTCCTGGCCTGCCGGGAGAGGTATGTGGCGGGTGGTAGGAGATCCATGGCTTCACTGATCCGGACCGGCCGTATCAGTGTGCGCAATGGGACAGGCGTCAACGAAACGAGTGTGCTGGATGGCGAGTATTGTAAGTATGGTAAGTTCAACGACCGAGCCGGTCAACGGCTGGCTCAATTAGTTTGCGAAAGGAACAGACACTGACGGTGACCAGCAGCGACAGCAAGATTGACAATGCAGACGCGAGCGGACCACGATGCGGTCGTGTGGCGTGTTTTGTTCAGTTCATGCTATTGCTAGAGGGAAGGTGAGATCGCATGCGCTGTGGAACATACCTTGACGCCCTGACGACCATGTTCCTCGAGGTAGGTGGGGTTTAACATGTATCTTGTTGCTGTCTCACGGGGTCTTGCATCTCATTGGAAGGTTGTTGGCCGACCGCATACGTTCTTTCCAGAAATGCAAGCCATAGTCAATAGTAGCCAATAATGAACGCGGTGAGCGACACGCCAGACCAAGAGCAATCAAGTTCTGGTGAAATGATGCGCAGGGTCGACGATCTGGTTCGCTGTCATTTGGCCTTGGTATCCCCGCCAGATGCGAACCGCTCAAGGCGGGCGCTTAAAGCAGGGCCAGAAATAGTAGCTAAGTGATGGGTTGTCATTTCGCAGCCAATCATGTCTTTGCGATCGGTGCGGAGCAAGTTTGTTCCGTTGAGTCGATTCGGCCCCACTCGGACCTAGCAGTCGTCGAGCAGCAGCACGACGCCTTATACATCACGGTCAGTAGCGCAGAGCATATACCTTCTTGTACCATTTCGACGCGTCGAAATGTATGAGGGATGTCTTTCCTTGGGGCATCGCTCAAGAGACTCGAGCCACACCGAACCACATCAAGCACTAGACGGATTTGAATCCCGCGCATATCAGCTTGTCTTGTGCTGCTGACTTGCTGACAGAATATTGACAGGAATCAAGTGCCGCTTCATTATTGCTCTCAACGGTGAGCAGCCGCTGTTGCAGCACTTGTGGATTGGAAGAAACCAGAAGTACTCCCGTGCCACGTGCTGGACCCAACGTGGACAGGTGAACTTCTCGAAGCCTTCCCGAGAAGGTTCGGCTAGAGGCGATGACATGTGCTTTCGACCTCTACAGTGGTGGGTTGAGTCTGCTTGGGTTGCCATATGCAATAGAAGGCCTCTTTTGGCGCGGTCGACACCAGTAATGTCTTGACACGCGCATGTTCTGGTTTATGTTTCGTTTGCGTGATCGCAGTCCAGGGATTCCTATGTGCAGGTAAGCTCCCACAGATGATTGCATCGTGCGTCGCATATTTTGGTACAGTATCTCGATGGACGGGGAGCGTTGTTCCGCACCGATGATCGATGCAAGCGAGCGAAGTGGTAGCGAGGCAACAAGCATGCTTGGCCTATCTTCAACTGGGACTAGGCCTGAAACTGTCAAGTTGGAGTCAACTTTCGAGGTTAGGGCGGCGCCCAGACTTCAGAGCTCATCCCCTCTCTCTCGCTCCAGACTTTTGGATCTTGGACCACAGCCCAGAACGCGGATCTTCCCTACTTTGTATTAAGTTTACACAATGGATCCCATCGACCGCGACTCAACGATCATCAAAATTGGCGACTCACCGCTACCTGAACAGCAGACTGTTGCTTTGACACAAGAAGAAATTAATGAACGCCTGAGACGGAAGAGAAAATCAAGAGGCCAAAAAGCGTGCTACCCATGTCGTCAGCGCAAAGTTGGCTGCAATTATGCAAAGCCTTGTCAGAAATGCGTCGATCGCGATCACCCGGAGTTGTGCTTGTATGAGCCCATTTCGAAAAGGCCCAATGTAGGCACGCGAGAACCCGCGACGAGCGTCACAACGGCCCCCTCCACGTCCTACGTTCATCAGACCACCGAAAATCTGGTCAGCATTTCTGTCAGTGAGCGGCTTGCTACGATAGAACAATCATTGCAGGAGCTACGCGACGAATTTGCCAAGTTTGTCAGCAATTATGTGCCACCTCGACAAGGCCGTTTGGGACGGTCGTCTCACGAACCTCCTGAGCACGACTCCGAGAGTGATGATCTTGACGAGGACGCGATTGGCCTCCATACCAGCAATGCCATGACAGGCGCAACTGTACATTTAGGTGGAAATTCTGTTCCCGCCATGGTCGTAGCGCTAGGCGGTGGTAGCCAACAGGAGGACGCGATCGAAGGCCTTCTTGGCAAGAGTATATTGCCCATCTTTGGTCTAGATAACGAAAGCGCCACCTATCCGTTTGTCGATCTCTGGGGTCTTCCACACGGTTCCTATGCCAGACTCGAAGGTCTGTGCAAGTTATTGCCAAGCGACGACGACTGTTTGCAGTATTTCAAGTCCTATCGAGACACCGCCCACATCATCTTCCCTGCTGTGGTTGACATCAATCAGTTCGAAAATGACCTGACTCGTTTCCTAATCAAAAGGGCGGGTGCGAACAGCAAACCGCAACCCGGCAGTATATCCATACAGGATGTCTACGGGAAAACTCTACACTGGGTCGGTCTTCTGTTTGCCATTTTGGCGTCAGGATATCAGTGCTCCAGTGTTCCAAGAAAGCAACGACAACTTACCTGTCAGGTCTATGGTACGTTGTCGTCTTACATCTGGAGTTTAGCGCGCACTGACCTGACCACAGTCTGTTGTGCTTACGAGTGTCTGCGCATTGTCAACTATCTGTCCACCGCTACTCTGCTCAATATCCAGAACATGCTGATACTCGGAAATGTTGTGTCCAACAACATGAATGCCGGTGTGGCATGGTCGTTTCTCGGTAAGCACTTTCCGGCCGTGTCGATGCCGTGGGTTGGAAGCGAGTTGGTGCTGACATGGTCCAGGGTTGACCATAAGACTCGGCCAGAGCCTCGGATTACACCAGAAGACCAAGGTTGTAGACGCCGATGGCGCCTTGCGCGAGGAGATCTGGTAAGATCCCGCATGGCCTGTCGTTCGGGGTAGCTAACTTTCCTGCAGGTGGCGTATAGTCTGGCAGGACAGTCTTCTTTCGATCACGTAAGTACTGTCGCGTGCCGGACAGCCCCCATGCTTTCTGCATCTAGCGAATTTCTCCATGTTTCAAGCCCTGGTGTAGGCTGACCAGACTCATAGATATGATCGTGCCTCATCCACGCCGACCATTAGTCACCACAAATCTCTGAGAGCTTTGGACGCAGGGCGTTTGTCGTACATCGAGTGTATGAAGATCCTTTGCACTATCGGCCTCGAAATTGTGCGAGAGCGGACTCATCACACTGATTTCAAGGCTGAGCTTGCGCGGATTCACACTCACCGAGATGAGCTCGAACGTATGATGGAGCATGCCGTGCATCACCTTCGGGATTCCACCGCGTGTAGGTCGCCGCGAGATCAGCTTGAGCACTGGAACTTGTATATGCACAGATCGTATATTCTCTCCGAGCTCTACCGTGCCACCATGCGCCGTAAAGGCACACCCAGCGAGCTCCAGAGCCTGCGAAACATATGTCTGGACCACCTTGCGGACACTGTGGATGCTTTCCTTGGTCTCCAGAGCTTGACGCGATTCGCTACGCAGTCATGGGCCGCAATCCATCGGGGGCTGAGTTCTGCGTTGCTGCTGGGCATCCTAAAACAACCACGTCACAATCAACGTGTACACATGTTGTTGGACAAACTCATTTCGGTCATGAGCAGTGTCAACTCTTCTGAGGATCCAACTGAGGAGTCGGCTCCGATCGCCCGTGCTATCACTGCTTTGTCCCGGCTCAATGATGGCATACTGGAGCGTCAAATGTCAAGGAGCGTATCGACAACAACCTGGGAGCCGAGCATGACAGCCGACGCAATCATGAATCCCGAAAGGCAACAGGAAGATCCCGATAAAAAGCCGTCATCTGAGGGCTCACCTTACGAAGTTATGGAAAAGATTCTTTGGAGTTCGAGATGAAATGAAATTCACCGCGATCTGGTGCAACGAGCTAGACTGCAGAAGCCTGTACAGTACCAAAAAGGGACGCAAGATGTCCTCGATATATATCAAATTGCTTCTGTCTTTGCGCGCGTGATCTTTCAACAGACTGCTTTGCTTTTTACAAATGCATGCGTCCGCTTCTATTCAATGACCAGGCAGTCGGTCGGACGCCGGAGATCTCTCGCAGAAACGGAATACTTCGGATTCGGATCTCTGGTATGCAAACTTTCCCGGAAGCAGATGTGGTGGGTCTTCAGGCAGGGATGTCAACTCTGTCAACCACGTGGGCAGGGACATCGGAGATCTGTCTGTGGGATCGAGCCTTTGGTCTGGACCACTATTTCCATTTCTCGCGACGCCTCATATTTTGACGTCGCGCACGCATCTGCCAACCACATGGCTCTTGCTGCAGCTCAGACATCATTCGATCGACTAAGTTCGGCCTTGTCAATATGAAAAGCTTCTGGAAATCGGCGGACGCCTTTCATGCACGGAATGGCCAGGCTGAGTCCGAGCTTTCGACAAATCCGCCGTCTATAAGCTAAGTACCGACAGTACCTGGGAAACCCTTCCTCCCGTTGTCCTTTTGCTCTTTCTGAAATCGTTTTGTGTGCATTCGACGTGTAGTTCGTTCTTGAGTCCAGCCAGATGAGTGTTGTGATCCAGAGTATGGGCGACTATGGCCAGTCTCAGCAAGCATATTTCTATGGTGCTGGGCTCCTCAACGACCCAGCTCAGTATGAGGCTGAGGAACGGACACTGGCTGCAAACACTGCCGCAGGCCTCCCGAATGGTATGAGATGGTCGAGCGGCCGTCTAGATCACAACATCAACAACCAGTCGAACATGGCCGCAAGTGGGCTACTAAACCCTTACTCAATAGCTCCAGCGAGCATGCCTTATGCTTACGGTAGCACTGCGACGGGCACATACACACAGCAATGGTCGGGGACGGCCAACACTTTTGAGCAAAACGCTGTTCCACAGCCGGAGCATGGCGATCCACGCATGCATTTGGACAGAGAGGAGATCGGACGAGGTCTTCCACAGACGTCACGCAGACGGGATTCGCGAGACTCGCAATGGTCTCAAATCACAACCAACGACTCTGCGACATCCTCAATGCCAGAACATACTGTTACACCACGATCCCATCCCAAGACAAAATCGAAGCCTAGAATGGCAAGCCCCGACATGCCTTCCACACACAAAAAGCACAAAACGTGGTCGACACGGCCACATTCGATCATCGAGAAGAAGTATCGCGAGAACCTGAACAACAAGATATTACAGCTCCACGATGCTCTTCTCGAAACCAAAAGACTGCCCATGCTCAGAAGAGGAGATCAAGCATCAGCCAGAATCTCGAAGCAGGAGATCATTGCCAACGCGATCAAATACGTCAACGAAATGGAGCTCAACGCGCGACATATGGACGAGCAGATCGAGCTTAATTCCCAATTGATCGAGCGTTTGACGAAGAAAATCGAAGACCTTGAGGGCGGAACATGAGCCGCGGTCGCCGCACCGATGTTGATCGTTGGTTATTGTGCCCACCGAAATCACAGCTTGACCGATGCCAGGGCACCGAACGCAGGGACGAAGGTCAAGCCTAGGCTATTTGCGTGCCCGGATGCATCCGAGCAGCAGGTTTCCCGCGACGACAGAGAGCGCCGTGAAGGAGACGTACAGCAACCCAGACTTTGCAAAGTATCTCCCGACGGCATCATATGGAATTGACTCACTTGCTGCAGCCAGGGATGAGGGAGGGCGGGTATGACGCTGTGAAAGCAACCTGTGATGTAGCGCAGCTACCGAGTAATTGGCCGGAATATCAATTCCTCCGCGGCCTCTTCATCGCCGATAAATAGACTTGATCATATCTTGGGGACATGCCCAGGTGTGTACGAAACATAGATTGATGGCTGGCCTCTATATTCCGTCCATATAACTGCGCTTGCGCACGAATCATGACCTATAGTGACATTGACCTGTGATGATCTTGAATGTAAGGTTTCTCTAAATTGGTAGCGAGAGCGGCGTTGATCTGGGGGAAGGTGGACTTCGGCTTTGCGACCCGGTGATTACCTAAGATACCCAGGGCAGCCTGAGCGTCACTCAGCTTGGCGGGGCAAGGCGAGTCTCAAGTTGGGGCTTGGGGCTCTATGGGAATGCTCTCACTTCACCTCAAGTCGTGCCTAGCTGCCTTTATACTATCCTATGCTTCCACTATCGCTGACCTTCTCAAATCCCTTCTTGCGGGACGCTGTCGCTGAATACTGAAACTTCGGAATCTATATCTTGCTCGAGAAGTTATTGTCTCACTTAGGCTCTTGAGCCGCATCCGTACCCATTCCAAGGCAGATCCATGCTCTGCCGTCCAGCTAAGCAACCTGCAATGAACAGTGTAGTCCGTCCCACAGGCATGCCTTCGCGAGAGAAGCACCTGCAGTTCTCTCTTACATGATCTAAAGACGTACGGCGGCGTCGATGACGTGAGCTTCCGCAGAGGACTTTCATCATTCACGATGCCGTTGCACAGCAAAGAGGTGGTGACTCTACGGCTGATTCTGGCTTGTGATGAAGGCTGGGTCTCGACAGTCAGAGCGCTGTTGCTCCAGACTCAACAAGGAGCAAGAAGTCTGCTGGACTGCTGGACCTCCCTGTCGAGTTACGCCTGAAGATACTGCGCTTCCTCCTTCTGTTCGAACGCAATCGCCAGAGCCACAATCGACGCTTAGCTCCCGGAAGTATAGACCACCTGCTAGGTCTCGATCCACGCCACATTCTCGAAGCACCACAGTTCCGTCACAAGAGCAGGTTAGAGATAAACGGAGTGCTTCCACAATACCATACTTGCAGGATACATGCCGCCGTCCTGCGAGTCTGCAAGACCGTATATTACGAGGCGCTGTCTGTACTGTACCACGAGAACAGCTTCATCGCTATGCAATTCGGCATACCGGGACTTTCGGGGCGATTCAGGAATTACGGCATACCACTGTTTGGTCGGATAACACCAGACAGACTCGTGATTGCAGCTAGAAAAGCGCCTGACGTGCATCGAACGAGCGAAGCCACTGATAGCGATAGCAGCTTGTCACGTCTTGCATCGTTCAATCCGGATCTGATTATCCAAGGCAAGAACTCGACAGCCACGACGCCATTCTACGTCTGCAGCAGTAGCGACGGCTATAGCCTCTTGCATGCACTGTGGATCATGGTAAAGAGCACTTGGGTGCGAGGAATGCGGTTCAATCTGCTTGTGACTGGTGACGAGTCACGGCAGAGATCTTCATTTGCTGATCGGCTGGTGAAGCGAGGTGCCATTCCGTGGCTACATGAATTCATTGACTCTATACGCGTCAATGTTGCAGAAGCTGATGACGGGAGCCAACGTCGTCTGAGCGACTTTCTCTCCCATAGCGAACGTCTGTATCCAGAGGTGACCAACATCAACATTTACGCTGTCGTATGTGCCAGCCTCGAGACTTTGAACTCGCATGCGGACACGATGGTCCTACAAAATCGATATTGTACAGCCGAAACACTCTACGAACGCATATGCTACGAAGCCTGCAGCGTCGTGCGCACGAGGACAGCCAAGCTGGTCGATGTTTCCACCAAGATGCCAGATGGAATAAATCGGATTTGTAAGCTGATCGCGATCAGTGCGTTCAGATTGTGCGAATTGCGCAGCGGTGCGATATTCGAGTTTCCGCAACTGCGGAGAACAACATCTCACACGCCCTCGACAGAAGCCAGTCAGTCGAGAAACTCTAGTGTGGATCTCGGTACCTCCGTCCAGCGACAAGACCTTGATCTTCCCACGAAAACCACGGTTCAGGAGTCACCCATCGTTGCAGAAGCAGTTGTGGCGAGTCAGGCGCACGAGCTGATCCTGCCACCCGCCGGAACGCGGACTACAAGGCTCGAAGGATTGGAAGCAATCGACAATGCTATCTTGAGCGGTCTGCTTGCCTTCCGCCTACCTTGCGCAACTCCAATCGCGGAGTGGAACATTCGCATCAACGAGATGCTACTTACCCTCTTCACACGAAAGCGCGATTACGATAACGCGGAATCTTGCATGCGACGGTTGCATCAGACTTACGAAGCCCTTCTCAATGACGCCAAAGAGAAAGGGAACAAGCCCAAAGTTGAGATGCTCGAAGATCTTGTTGAGAATCTGAACGGCTGGCTTGCTCGCAGTGGGGAGATGAGGGCGGAGGAGAAACATAAGGTGCATGGCGAGGCTCTCGCACAGTCACATCGGTATGTACGGAAATGGTGGGGTGAGCGTCTTTCGCCCAAGGAGGGATACACGGGGCTCATCTGGACGTTTCGATGGGCGTAGGATTTCCAACATGGGTTGTGGTGCAGCGCTATTGCTTGGCCGGGCACTCTTAACGAATTGGAATGGATTCATGAGAACGGAATTTACTAGCGAGGAGTACGGCTGGCATTTGAGAGACAGGAACTGGCACTGATTAGATAAAAGGAACATGGACCGATCGTTGATAACTGACAAACAACCACTCATGTGCTTCGAATACAGGAGGAGCATTGATTCTTCAGTGTGATCACGGACAGTAGCATGCCTCTGAGGCCATATTCCCGTCTAGCGACAGTCTGTCGCCGCCAGCCACTGCCAAATTTGCATAGGTCTAAGTATCTCGTGGGCTGCGCAGCTCATTGCTGGCAGACTGAAGGCATGTCAACAACGTCAATTTCATCTACCCGCCCGCGTACTAAGCCGCTTGATCTGACTTTTCGTATCAACTTTAATGCGTCTGATGCCGGGGATGTGGCGTTTTCTCATCGTTCTGCCTTGGCCGCCCGCGCGCCCACGAATGGTAAACCTTCGCTGCGTCACATGTACTCGCGCCGAGGTGGCTTAGCTCACGAGTGGTTAGAGGCCAGGTTTGGCGGTTGACATTGAAAAATGTTTAATGTGACGTACTTGGCGACTTCGTAGGAAGGAGGACGTGGATTCGTGACGGCGAGTTTGAGGTTTGTTTTCTTCGTTCATGGATGTTGCCTTGGGCAAATTTCAGGATCGCAGTTTCCAGCTTCTGCTGCTACAAGACATGCGCCGCCTCACTGCACCTCGCTCCTAGAGCGCAGCTTTACGGCAGACCGCACTGCAGCCACCAAATTAACACGTCGGACACCACTGGACTGAAGTATGGCGGACATCAACCAGGAGCACCTCAACGGCCACAGCGGCCTGATACTTGCGGTGTTCTGTATGGTTTCGTTCTTCGTCATCTTCCCTATACAAATTCCGCTACTCGGCTTCTTGCAACGCCCGCTACTCAAAGCTCTCGTCCGATGTCGTATCATTGGTGAACCGGAGCGGAAAGTTCTCAGCGAACAACGACTACACTTCACGCTCTCGCTTCTTACTGCGCCACTGATCGGAGTCCTCTTACTATTGGCAACCACAACTATCAACGGGAGCACCATTAGACTCGGAATCGTGGGTGATGAGAACGTCAAGCCCTACGAGGTGCTGGTGCTGTTCATCTCGCTGGCATATATCTCGATAGCGTTAGACGGGACAGGAGCACTAGAGGCTATTGCATTCTGGGTGTCGAAGCAGGGTGGAAGTTCAGGACGGCTGCTGTTCTTCTATCTGTATGCTTTCTTCTTTCTCGTTGGCTGCATAGTGGGCAACGATCCACTCATCCTGTCTGGCACACCCTTCTTGGCCTACCTGACGAGCAGCACCGGTCTAGAACCCACAGCGTGGATCTTCTCGGAGTTCATGGCAGCGAACACGGCAAGCGCGGTGTTGGTCAGCTCAAATCCGACCAACATTTTGATCGCGGGGAGTTTCAATCTGAACTTCTTGACTGGCTTTACCAAGTGGACAATCCTGCCGACCATCATTCCAGCTGTCTTGAACTATCCAATTGTCTACGCTATGTTCCACAAGAGGATACCAAAGAAGTTGACGCCTTTGACGGAAGATCCTTGGGTCAAGTTGCGCGATCGGACAGGAGCGATATTCTTGAGTGTGCTAATGGTGGTGACGGTTGTAGTATTGGTCGGCACGAGCTTCGTGCCTGGCCATGCTGTTGAAGTATGGATGGTTACTGCGCCAGCTGGAATCCTGGCATTCACATTCAATCTTCTGCGTGATTCTCTATACCAAAAGACTCTCGAGAGATATCGCGACACACAGAAGAACGACGCAGCCGCGGAAATGCAGCCAGTCGCCCGACACGACTCACGCACATCAAGCAACTACCCTACTAGACGGCAATTGTCACGCACAGCCTCATCACACAACTCCATCGCCAACGACTCAAGAAAACCACCCTCCAGTACGGCTCCAGCAACTGAGAAAGCCGACACAGCAAATCAGCAGCCATCAACCCAAGACGAAGAAACTCTGCACGACGTGCCCAAGACTCCTGGCACACTAACGCACCTCCTCTCGTCCATGACGTACCGGTTTCCCTCAACAACCCTCACTCTCCACCGCCTCCCGATCCCGCTCCTCCCCTTCGCCATGTGCGAATTCATCCTGGTCCGTGGCCTCTCCCAGCGCGGCTGGGTCCGCGTTTTCGCCATCGGCTTCGCCCGCGCCTGCGCTCCTTCTCCCTTGGCCGCCATTATGTTCATGGCCTTCATCTCCGCTGCCTTCTTGTGTCCGCTCGCCGGCACCAACATCGGTGCCACCATCCTTTTGGTGGAGGTCCTACGAAGTCCACAATTCATGGAATCCGAAGCGGTATTGCGGGATCCAAGAGTGCTGTGGGGCAGCGTGTACGCGGTCGCGATGGGCAGTAATCTGGGGGCATTCAGCTATACGTTCGCCGGGAGTTTGGCGGGCTTACTGTGGAGGGGCTTGTTGAGTGATAAGGGGGTTGTGGTTAGTGCGAGGAAGTTTGCGATGGTGAACTTTATACCGTTGGTGATGCAGACCACTGTTGCTGGGTTGGTCATCTGGGGAGAGGTTTACTGGTTCACCCCGCCGGACAGCATCTAGAGGCCGGTTTGGTGTCATATAGCTCGAGGGCGATTTCTGTATCCTTGTCTGTAGACACAGAAATACTGCAACTCGCCATTCTACAAATTCACGAACACTCGACAAACTCTCTGCACACACTTCTCTCCAAAAGGCCGATAGATCTCGCCCTTCTCATTGACGGCCTTAAAATCCTCCACTCGGAACGCCGTCGGCTCAATGGCACTCATCCCCTTCCCCTTGGGATTCCGCCACACTTGCCCTACTACTTCACTAAACGCCTCAATGTTGATGTGCTTAAAGCCTTGCTTCTGCGCATACAGCATCAGCCAATTTGCCATTTTGCTCATGATGCCTAAGCCTTGCGCGGGAACGCGGGTGGAAGTACTGTTGCGCATCAAGATCTGCTTCTCGGCTGTTGGCTTGTACGATTCAGGGTCGCGCGGGTCCGTGGTGTCGAAGCGGTGGAAGATGGCGCCGTAGAGCGGCAACAAGCCGATCAGGGCTGCGAGTTTGGACATATCGAGGGGGTTGAAACCGTCGTAGGAGAGGGCGATGGACATGATAGGGCTGTCGATCTGGGCATCAAGTTCTTCTGCGGTGAGGTCGGGGCGGTTGGTGAGGTCCCATTGGAGTTCGCCGGCCGCGGCTTCGGCGGAGCTTGTGCGGTATCTGTACTCTGTGTCGAAGACGCCGAAGCTGTGGCCGGAGAGGACTTGGTGGCGGACGAGGTAGTCGGCGGCGGGCATTCCGTCGTAGATGATGTTGAGCCGCGTGCTATGCTCGGGGTAGACATGAGTCCATACTGTAGAGCTGAAGATGTTGGTGTGTAGCATGATGGCGGCGGCGACGGGAATGTCTTTCTCGGTCAGACGGCGGATCTCATAGCGGGATGCGAAAGGGCTGGGTAGGTCTGGGGTTGTGGCGACATTGTTAGCCGTCTTGGTAATGGTTTCAGTTGTTGTGGCCATGGTGGCGAGGTTCGTGGTCGAGCTCTCGACGTTGCGTTGCGGCTGCGATTCCTTGATATGCTACGAGACACTAAATTTTCCCTTGCTGTCGTTTGGTAGTCCTGGTATTTGCGAGGTCGACCGGAAGTGACTGCATATCCTTATATACGACAGACCTTTGACTTCGCTTGCTGTCAGCTCCAACGTGAACGTCACGGCGCTAGGCATATTGTGCTTCCGCAAGCATGCATAGTCAGATGTTCTGTGCAATAAGTGGTCCTACATGAACAAGGTTGCGTCGGTAAGTCGTAAGGATCTGGCCACCTGCCTTCCTTGGGAGGGTTGGCCTCGTAAAGACTATGCAAGTCCGCTAAAATGCCCAAAAGTGTAAAAACATTTCCGATTACGCATTAGCACAAAATACGTTGTCTTGCTTGAGGTCTGCTCCAGAGCGTTTCATGGAGCTTGAGAGTGCTGTGGATCTCTATGACAGTGTCTCAAGCCTCAAGGTCAGCATAGGTCTCGTCTTTATCGCCATCCTGTGAGAGCCCTTTCCCTCAGACAGGTATAGCATGCGACCAGTCGGTGGCAGTCCGGCCAGGGTCGCCTTCACGAAGTTAGGCGGCTGACATAAGAAGCTACCCATTTGCCTTCCGTAGGATTAGGTAGTCTCAAAACTCTCAGCTTCGAAGATGCTGGAATGAAATCATGAAACGCGATCTAGCGCTGCGTCCAGACTCAGCGTGTACGACTATCCGTGAATTGGACCGAGCGACCGCTCGCATTTTGATAGATCTTTTCGAACATGAAACGCGCTTCGGCTCTTACCTAGATGGAAGGCTTGGTCATCGCCTTCTGCCGGAGTGGTCCTGATACCGTGCCTCGGGTGTTAGCATAATCTGCCGCATTCAAACAGGTACGGGACCCGCAAGCTCCAAATAGTCTCACAGCAGGCATCGGGAGTCGCATCTTCTTTGCAGAAGTACGACTTGGTTCGCGACCTGCAAGCTTTGTAAGGGCCACCGGGTCGAAGGATCTTGAAATGTTCTAGTTCCCACTCCCGTGGCCAAGAAGGCGCTAACGTTGCCTGTGGGGGCAGTTGCCTTATAGCAGATCAGATCAAATGACGGCATTGTCGCATTTGCGTAGGCGCGTGCAGTGATCCTGCCACTCAGCCCAGGAGAGCACTGAGTCCTTTCCTCAACCCGAGGAAGCCGGAAGGCGCTCTACACAGCATGTCTCTCGTGCAGTATCTGCTCCAGAATGAGCCTTTTTTCCGAGAATCGCGTCTTCCATCTCTGTATTCCGACCTGACAAACCTACGCAACACCAATCCAGAAGGCTTCGCGGCCAACGCGCAAGCATGGACATCAGCCCTGCTACGACTAGCCGTAGCAGGCAACCTACCCACTGAACAGCGGTTCATCCTCTCCACGTCAACTGACCTGCTCAACGCGCTTTCATCGCCGACCTATGGCAGACCCGTCGGCCTCGGTGCCGTTCTGGATGAAGCTGTTCGCGAGAAGCAGATGATAGACTTGGTAGAATTCACGAAGTCCGAGAAAAGCATATACGCAAAGTCATGGATACCTAGTCCCTGGTCGATATTGAGCTGGAGTCTGCGCACGGCAGGGCTGCTTGGGAACACCACGTATGACAAGCGTGGGGATCTGAGGCCTGGCAATCTGGTACTGCTACCAGTACTGGAAGATATTAACAAGAAAGTCACAGCCTGGCAGCAACGACAGAACTTGAACTCTCTGGTCGACCGGATATTCACTCGAGATGCTTTTACAACCGAGATGGCCAAGCTGCTGTCGTCCTCAAACGCGTCTGGCTCTCTGTCGGCAAAGGATCTTGAAGTGCTACTGCTGTACCTCTGGCGCGACCAGGGTCTTCTTAGCTACAACTCGACAACAGTCAAACTCAAGCCTGCCGGTTCGCCCTCACGACCTGAGCCCGTCTCACAAGAAGACAACGCAATTGCCAACCTCAAGTCGCTCATCTCATCTATGACTGTACAGATTCAGAACTTGGAAGGCACCATATCCACCCAGAACCTGCGCGCGAAGTCCGCCGTCACGCAGAACAATAAGACGATAGCCCTCGCAGCCCTTCGCTCCAGGAAAGCAGCCGAGCGCACACTCGAGCAACGTACCGCAACCCTTCGCCAACTGGAAGAAGTATATACTCAGATCGAGAACGCAGCCAGCCAGGCCGACATCGTCAATACGCTACAGCAATCCACCTCAGCACTGAAGTCCCTCAATTCCAAAGTCGGCAGCATAGACAGCGTAGACGCTGTATTAGACGAGCTACGGGAAGAGATGCAGAAAACAGGCGAGGTGCAAGACGTGCTCGCGGAGCCGCTCGCATCTGGCCAGGAAGCCGAGGCGAATGAGCTTGAGGTTGACGAAGAGTTGGAGGCATTGGAGAAGGAGGAGTGGGAAAAGCTGGAGGAGAAGCAGGCAAAGGAAACCGCAGCACGACTGAAGGAACTCGAGGGAGTGGGCAAGGAGCACCAAGCACAACAGCAACATGTGCAACAACATGCGCAGCAACATTCTCAGCAGCATGCGCAAGCACTGAAAGAGAACGAAACCAACGATTTCGAAGCGCAACTTTCGAAGAGTGTAGAGAAGATGAACACCCTGTCATTGACTACGCTGAAGTCTGCAGACCATGAGAAGCGACCACAGGCACAAGAGGCGACCTGATCTGGGGTCGGTTTCAGGATAGAAGGTCTTGCAACAGGCAACCGAACAGGAGGAGATTACGAAATCATGATGACGGATGGATGAAATTACGATTGTACCTTAGATATACAGATTCCAAGTGTATCCATGCGACGCGGTTTGGGATATTCTAGTGTCGTGCTGCAAGGCATCCTGGGCGTTCGACATGACTGCGATACCCAACATAGGCATCTTTGCGCTGCTGTGGTTCCGTGTCTTACCTCGCGCTACCCAGAGAAGTGGAACAATGGCTACTTAAGGTAATCCTGCTGCTACAGTACCTAGGTAGCTGCCCTTTGTCTTCCAGCACGGGAAGTCAACGATGCTCGGACCCTTCTCCGCCCTCCATAGTAGCGGCGTAGTATATCTTCTAGCGTTTGGTATCTGTGTCATGGGCGGCTGATTGAGTACCATAGGATTCATGGTGAGTGGTTGAGACATCCTCGTCCATCTTCATCAATCATCGGCGGGATGGTTGTTACTATGTAATTTTGTGGCCGCGTTCTTCGCGTCGTCTGTCTTCGAGGATCAACGCCGGGTGATTTATCTGTTTCACGTGCTTTCGAGGAGGCGTGCTCGGTACTCATGTTTGCGAAGATTGTGGTCTGGACAGTTGCCATTCCTGTTCATATGGGTGGTGATCCTGCATATGCGAAGGGTGGAGACCGTTCAGCATCGGCCCGACGGGGTGTTCGACGGGAGCAGCAGGCGCGAGCGGCGGCGCATCAGCTGCGTTGCTGCTTACACTGGGCTTGTCTTCGAGGGTGGTTGCTTCCTCCGTCGGGCCACTGCCATTCACGAGAGTCGAGCCTGCCGCCGCGAATGGCTCATCTGGCGTGGCAGTCGCAGCTGCCGCCGCCTTCGCCATCCGAGACTCTCTCGCTTTCTTCACCAAATCCTCGAAGCCATCCTTCTGCTTCCGCATGTATCCCTCGCGATCAAACTCCTTCTCCATCACCCCACCACCATTCCCATTCCCCGTCGCGCCCATCTGCTGCCGCTGTCGCTCGTCCCGACTGTGGTTCCGCTCCCACACATCCAACTCACGCAGCAATTTCATCTTCGGAATTGGCTGCAAGCTATCGCAATTCGCGTTCCACAAGTTCATCCACTCGGTGTGCCGCCGTCGCATGAGCTCCTTATTACCGTGGTTTGGAATGCCGAGGTCTTTGAGTTTGCGGCGGAGGGCGTTCTCGTTTAGTGTACCGTAGTTCATCGCGGGGAGGCGCTGGAGAGTGGAGGTCGTAGTGGGTTTGGTGGTTGTGTATGCTATGGTGCCCGCCTGAAGGCCGTGAGAGGGTGAGGGGGCGTGGTTGCGCTGCGCAGATGGGGTCCGCGGCGGCGGTGTAGGGGAGCCGGCGAGGCCTTGTAGACATTTGTCGAGGTGCGTGTTGATGAGTGCCTCTTTCATCCTTCTTGTGCAATTTGGGCATCCGACTAGCCCGTCGTTAGGTTCGGCGGCGGGTTGTTGAATGTGGCGGCTGTCGACCTTGGGCGAGACGGCGTATACGCTGCCACCGTCCTCGCTGTCGGCGACCTCTTCTTGCGTTGATGGTAGGCTCGCGATGGACTGGCTGGCGTGTGAGGCTGTCCGTCGGCTTTGACTGCGTGTGCTCCGCCGCTCAGAGAGGCCGCTTTTCTGTACGATGATCGGTTTCTCGTCTAATTTCCGTCTCTTCTTTGGCCTTTCTCCTTCTTCTACTTCGCGTGGCTGATCATCAGCGGCGTTTTTGGCAAATGCAAATATCTTCTCTCGGCTCTCCGACCAGATCTCGACCAGCTCTTGAACAGCCCAATTGTGCCTCAACTTCATTTCCTGGTCTGGCGTCCGACATGATGGGCACTTGCCCTCTTGACTGAGATACCGCCGTATGCACAACGAACAGAACGTGTGCGAGCAGCTTGTGATCATTGGCGTTGTGAAGACCTCTTTGCAGACCTGGCAGCGGAGTGATGATTCTAGTGGCGCTAGGCATGGGAGCGGTGTTTGTAGCCAGTCTGTGCTGTCTGTGACGGCGTTCGGATCTATCGAGGTCGACATGATGGTGTTGCTGAAGAAGAGAGAAGCGCTGCCGCGCTGCGGACGATAACGTAGGTAGTCCGGACTGCTTGGGCTGTCAGTGAATGACGATGAGGCAGTCAATTCGCGAAAGTGACACGCTCCGCGCTTGTAAATTTACGATTTCCAGGCACGCGACTCCGTGCCAAGGACTACTAAACACTTGGACAATCTTCAACTTGAAGACCAGAGTTCGCCCGGACTCGTGGATGGTTGAGATGCCACTTGAATCAAAATCTAGCTGTTATTATAATCATACACATCATTCAAAGTCGTCATCCTCCGTTGCTCCCAGCGGATCTGCCCGCAGTCTTACAGGACTTCTCTGTGCCACAGCGTCCATCGCTATTGAGCCAGTGCCAGCAAGGCTCAAGTTCCGACGATGGCCAGGACCGTCCAACTTCTCGGGCTGAGCCATATCTTCGACGGTCTCGTCATCCACTTCTTGCTGCATGAGCTCACTGGCACCACTAAAACCCCTATTGCGTTTTCCTTGCCCTAATTTGATGCGTATGCTGAAGCTCAGCTGCTCCAGGAACACATTCATTTCGCTAAACTGCTGGATAGCAGCACCATACTTGGTCTCAGCGTAGAGCTCACGAGCTTCTTCTAGCCGTTCGTTAGCATAGGCAGCCATGCCCAGCTTCATCCACTCATCGCTGGCCATGACATTCCACAGTGCTGCTTTCCGCCGTCTAACGCCAAGCCCAGTATTACTGCCTGCTCCAATTTGGAAGCCAAAACAGCTCGCCACTCTCTCGTTCAGCAGAACATGTCCGATGCTGCCGGGACTGACCAGACCGAGCTCTATGGCACGGATTCCGTATTTTGCTGCAATCTCGGCCGCTGCCTTGCCTCTGACCTTCAATAGCTCGAGTCCCAGCAGCGCGGCTCGCAGGGCCAGTCTGGGCTCGGCGCCTCTGTTGAGATATGACGAAACCGCAATGTCGAGCATCTGGTCAAAATCCTCCAGCTTAAATTTGGCACTATTGGTGCCCATCAGTGGATTTAGAAGACTCGCCACACAGCAAATCTCGTTCGCGCCTGCAGAGTACTTCCACGCCTTATCATTGGCGAAGTCAGACCGCACGAGTTCCATGGTTGACGCAGCAAGCTTGTAGTCTCGTAGCATGAATGCAAACGCAGAAAGCCTGGCTAGAATGGCTTCGGGCGCATCATACCTATAATAGCCCTGCAGCCCGTCGTAATTGCCGCTGGCGCTTGATGCCGGCGTACCTGTGGTAGTGACCGATCGACTTGAGCCCCCGAAACCTCCCCAACGTTTGGAGATTGACATGAAGCGTCCTGATATACCTTTGCGCCGTGACGCAACTTGTTCGTTCCATATGGCAATCCGCTGTTCCATGTGCGGTACCACGGATTGTGCCACTAACTCTCTAAGAAAGGCACGAATGGCGTTGGCGTCAGATGAGAAGACATTTGACGTGGGTTCATCCTCTGCATCAATTAATTTGCGATTCTGAGCATTCTGAGCCAGTTCCTCGGACGGTGATAGCCACTCGCAAATAGGAGCTGGCTCGCTTTCATCCTTGGTGCTGATTTCGACAGAGCGCAAGCGTAGCAGATGACAGTGCAATCCGAAATGCCTCTTCATCTGGTCGAACAGAGCTGACGTCTTTGCGAAGTCATCTCGGTCTTCGTCGTGGACTAGTAAATAGTATCTCAGATATTCTGGGTTAGCATAAGGTGGCAGAGTCCGGGAGCCTTGTGCCGTCTGCTGATATACGTTGCGCAGTGTTTCTATGGGCTGGGGAGTCGCCGACGTGATGACTATCACTGTACATGTTGGATGTAAAAATGCTTCGTGAGCACTAATCGTGGTGGCTTGCAGCAAACGGCTGAGGTAGTATCGATACAGAGCTGTGGCTCCTGTCTCGTCCCCGTCGCCGGATTGGTCGTCCTGAGTCTCCAGTCTTTGTTCCAAAAGCTCTTCTAGAGGGCCCAATTCGTTCGAAGCCGGCTGCGTTGTCGCACTACGCGTAAGTTGGCTAAGCTCAGCAATATGTATGCCAAAATCGTCCCATGAGCGACTTGCGCCCACGCTATCGCGGATAACAACTTTCCCGGATATGCGCTCCCCATACGGTCGCAAAAGCGATGCGAAGTCGTGATATTGGCCTTTGTGCCGAGCGAGCAGGTCGGCCTCCTCTGCCGCACATATGGCTACTAGTGGTGAGAATGCTCGCACAATCAACGTCCTCACTTCGTCATAGCTCTCGGTCGGGTTCGACAGAGGACTAGCCACCGAGGCCCGTCCGAAGCGAGACAGCGACATCGAGAGCCTGCCATTTGGAGAGTTTGATCGCGAGAGGGTACTCGCGAAGGTCGTTGATCTCGCCGTAGGTGGGGAGTGCGCCTGGTTCGGAAGGCTCTGCGTAGACTCATTGGCGTGCTCTGTTCGTGTCGGTGAGCGCGTCTTGCGCACTTCGAGAGCGGAGGCGGCGGCAACATCGTTTCTTTGCAATGGGTCGTCATCGATTGGAGAGTTCATGGACAATGAACCGAGTACCCGGAAGTGGTTTTAGGACTTTCGGTACTGTTGCATTGGGCACGCAAATTCGTTCAGCGCAGAGATCGGCCGACATGAGCGTTCTTGTGTCATGAGATCTTGTAGCGGGCTCGAACGTGGTGAATATCAGTATGTATGGTCTCGACTTTGGCTGCAAAGGTGGTGCACGCGAACGAGTGGATGAAGATGAACCGATGTCCTTGAGCGTGGCAGAGAGCCCTAACCCTAACCCTAAAACGGCCTCAACCTTTCGTTGTCCGGCTGTTTGAGCTCAACTATAAGATACCTAGGTATGCAGGAGGTCTCTGCAAGTCTCCATTGTCAAGCTCTTCGCCGATCCTGCACGCCGTCATGCTCTCTAGGATTCCCGAATCATAAACCATCCCAATGAGTCAGGTAGTCACTGAGGACATCGACGACTGAATAGTGTGCATTGTCCCTCACGCAAGCCCTTGGACACAGACCAGAACATCATTTAGCAGCACTCCCCAGCCTCAAAGGGTCGGTAGGTCAAGGTGTCTATGCCGGCCTTCAACATCAGAATAAGCCAACGCTGTGCTGTCTATCTCCGTCGAGCATCTTCTGCAGACTCGGACCACTCAGTCCATAATCTCAAAGATTCGGTATACGTGCACGCGAAGCTCACTATTGCTGACAAATACGCCACTCGAGCCCAAACAGACAACAAGAACCTAGACGCAGAGTTTGCCCTTGTACTGTACCATAGTCATTTCATATCGCTGTGCTTCTGTCAAAGCCGATTCCGAGTTCAAGCAGTTGACATGACAGAAGACAAAGTGAACGCACGACATAACAGCCATAACTCACATGTATGCAGAAGTGTCATCCTTACAGTTGCGTCTTTAACGAATATAGGCCTGCAATGCATGTCGACAGAAAAAGAGGTACGCTCTCTGCTGCTCCTCAAGAATCTACCATACCTCCGCCGTGCTGATTGAAGACGCAGGAAATGCGACTGGAGTGAGCAAAATCAAACATGCTCATTGTGTCGCAAGGCCGGGGCGCAATGCGAGATCTCTGTCCAGATCAACAAGCCTCGAGCTAAGGGCACCAGGAAACGCCATATGCAGGAGCTCGAAGACAGGGTCCGGCAAATGGAGACGTTGCTCACGGCATCCGGTATAGAAGCGCCTTCACTCGACGTGACTCCTTCCGAGAACACGTCAACAGAGGCCGCCCCTGAGGCCATGGCATCGATAGAGGACTACCCATCATTCGAGCCTCTCGATCTGCCCGTACAGCAGCACGAACACTTCTGGATGGCCGGGCTCGAATATCAAGATCTCCCGCCGCCTCAAGAGGCCGGACTACTTTTGAAGGAGTATTTGGAAGACAGAAACCGCGCCGTCCCGCTCTTCGATCCCGGAGTCGTGTCGCAGACCTTCCAGGATTGTTACGCTGGTCGAGAGTCATCAGACTCGACTGCTTGGGCGGTTGTTGAAGTAGTCCTTGCTATGGCGTATAAGCTTCGAGGCATGAGCCTGTTGCCACACCCGCGGATCCATCCAACGGCGACCGACACAAAGAACGACTGTTCAAGATGATTCCAGCATTGCTAATGAAAGACCCGTCTCTACAGATAGTCCAGTCTTTGATCGGTCTAGCGATGATTCTATGCTTCGAGCCTGACGGGAATCGTGCTCACATCTTTACGACGATTGCACTTCGCATGATGGACCAATGGCGATGGGCTGCTGCAAGGACAACCCTCTGATCGATCAATGGGAGAACGTCTTTTGGATTGCGTACGCGCTGGACTGTGATCTAGCCCTTCGTTACGGCCGCTTACCAGCTCGCCGATATGAAGATGCTGCGCAAATACCACTGCCTACCACCCACGAACAGAGACAAATACAGTCCGACGAAGGAGGCTGGAGGATAGACTACCTCCGAATAGCAGCAGAAATCTCACTAATACAGGCCCGTGTGTCGGAACGACTGCTGAAGAACCACAACGACGACTCGGTTAGCAAGCTACTCAATGATCTACATCAATGGCGGAGGCATTGGATCTTCAATCAAGCGCCACGGAGCCTCGCTCAGAACCTGCACCGGTCCGATCTGATGGCGTTCATGTTCCTGGAAGGCTCATACCACCTGACGTTATTCTCGATCTATACACATCTGGCGCTCCTGAACAGGCGGTCAGGATTGATGTTCGATGTCGACACGCTGCTGCAAGTCGCTAAGGAGAAAAAGCAACCAGCTCTCGAAGACAGCCGACGCTTCATCGACTTCGTGCGGGTACTCCCCAAAGGCGATGTTGCTTGGGCATACCATGTCGTACACAACCTGGTCGCCTCCGTCATCGTGCTATTGTCTCATGCACAGCAGAACAAAGCCGATGCGCAGATAAGGGCAGATGTGGAATTTTCGAAATATGTCATGGCCATAATCAATCATATCAGCAAGAAGTGTGCGCAGGCAGATTGTAGGAAGGTACAGATGATCCTTCATCAGCTGTATGAGCGAGCAGAGCTTGCGGGCACAAGGTCATGAGTGGCTGGCGTTAATCAGCAGCAGCTACAACGGCGAACAGTAGTTGCTGCGCTTGTCACTGCTGGCTTTAATACCCATCTTGGCAAGAACTTCCCAGTCGAACAGCTGGCCCAATGTAGAAGGAAGTACTAGCGACGGAGCTCCTTCCGTCAGCGCTCTTGCCTGTGTGCCACCGGACATGCTCATCGAAGCAGGTGCTGCGGACCTCACAATCCCGATAAATTCGCGGTCTGGACTGTCCAGAGTAAGGAAGCTCTGCTTCTTCTTACCTCAATGAAGAGCACCATCAAGAAAGAACTTTCCATCAACAACACGCAATTTGC